>NW_027072034.1:40567885-41234544 GCF_038088225.1 Cyrtonyx montezumae | reverse complement strand
TTCAGGAACACCACCACTGTGCATGGTCTCTGTTGGTTCTACTGACATAAAGAAACACAGGGAAATAATTCTGAACAGCAGAACACCAGCACTTCTCAGCTAAAGCCCTTCTTACTTTTGTTAAACGTTTCTTACTGTGATGAATCACCGTTGTGAAGGACTGGGATGTCACATTTGGTCCCAGTTTGTAATGGGAAGGGCTCGGAAAGAGGTGAGTAGAATCTTTGTATTGAGGTAAATGCTGATGATTCACATGGTGAAGTCAAGGCTTCTCCTATGAAGGCAGAAGATGTTAGGCCTTGCAACAGGAAAAGAGGCGATAGCTGCTTTCCTGTGGTTATTAGGTTTTGTATTCTTTGGGTTTTGTGAATGTATTCTAAAGGAAGTAGAAAAAACTATCTCTAAGGAAGCAAAGGTCTTCCTTCCTGTTGGGAAAAGAGTCAGCGAGAATGATGAATTCCTTGCCAAGTGAGTCATTTCTTCACTTAAGAGACTTCAAAGCTTTAAACACTGCTTTTCAGAACACAAAGCTTCAAGATGAATTTGTGTGGGCCTGCAATGGATGACATTGATCTTTCCCTTTATGGGAAATGATGCACAGCAAAATGGCAGGGAAGTAAGTGGTTTTGAGCGTGATGCTGCAATATTGCACCTTCCCTCAACAGGCTTAACAAATGCCCTTTTGTTGTGTCGTGCTCTGACAGGAGTGAGAAGCGAGTGCTTGGGTCTGCTCAATGCTCCAAGTGTTACTTGTCAAATATAGTCTACAGGCTAAGTAAATATTTATAGGGTAAATAAAGAAAACTGCTGGTTTGGTTTGACAGTAGTACATGTTCTTGAAACGTGACTGCAAATGATGTGACTAAATGTAGGACTATAGCATAGAATTTATTAAGAAGCAGGTAAAGCAGCAGCTTTTATGGAGTGCTGTGTTAAAGCTTCAGCCCTGCAGTGGCTCCCTCCTTTCCTCTAGCTCCTGCATTCCTTTGAGAAGCTGCTGTGAAGACCTCTGGTGGTTTGTGGTCTTGTGAGAGCTGAATGTATTTGTACAACTACTTTCAACTCACACGGTTAAAGGCAATTCATTGTGTATTAACACTGGACAAATCTCAGGGCATAAACTGAGACAAAAATGGCATTATTTTCTCTTTCTTGTGTATTTAACAGCATGATAATATGCTGATCCTGCCTAAGGGAGTCTAGAGAAAAGGCTGCAGCCTTCCAGTACTTACGGGCCTATGGGACAGCTGGAGAGAGACTCTCAGAGAGCATGGTGATAGGACAACGGGGAAAGATTTTTAACTAAGAGTAGACTTAGATGTTTGGAGGAAATCCTTTACCCAGAGGGCAGTGAGACGCTGGCAGAGCTGTCCAGGGAAGCTGTGGTGCCCCATCCCTACAGGTGTTCAAGGCCAGGTTGGATGGGGCCCTGGGCAGCCTGAGCTGGTGGGGGCAGCCCTGCCCATGGCAGAGGATGGGGCTGGGTGGGCTGTGAGGTCCCTTCCAACCCAAACCATTCTGTGATTCTGTGCTTAGCATCATGCCAGATTTTCAAACAATTGACTTGTCCCAAACATTTCACATCAAGTTCTTAAATGCCTAAAAATTGGATACTGTGATATATAAGGCCACGTTTGGTTTTAGCGCTAATTCCTTTTGAAGGCTCTTGATAATCTAATCTTGATAAGCCTGAGCTTAGGCAAATGGTCGTTGTGGTACACGATCACAAAGCAAAAATCCCACATGCACTGTGAGTCCCATTTTGTGGAGTAAAATTTAGCTACAAATCACATGTAGGCTGCTAAAACCCCACTGTGTCTATGAGGCATTGGTGCTATCCTAGGCCAGCAAAGGAGTTTCTGTTGGAGGGGACAACTGCAGGAATTTTGCTTTCCTCGAGCATCTGGGGGGTGACAGGACGCCCCTCTTTTTGAGATACCTCTGGTAACGGCTGAACTGAAAAAGGAAGCCACAGCACATGAGCTGGAATACTCCAAAGTCTTTCAAAAACTTCCAATTGCTGAAGCAGGACTGATCTAAGGCCTGAACAGCTTGAAGAAAAGACTGTATGTACATTAACCTAGAGTCCAATGTATTTCATCTGGAGAAATTTCCTTCAGATAATTTTTTTTTTAAATTACTTTAACCCAGCCTTACTCAAATTGGTTCCTGACTGTATGGGAACTGCTGAGTCACAGCGTGTACCACTGAGAGAGCACCTGAAGGGAAGATCTGGACAGCTCTGGGAGCACAGGTGAAGGTGATTCACCTTTGTGACCAGAAGGGGTGGAGCCTGGCTCTTAGACCTCATTTAGGGGCTGACTGCCACTGAGGAAGGATCTCTCGCTGGAGATCCTTCCTTTGTGAAGTTCCTTCCCTGCAAATCTAGACCTTCGGAGATGAGTGAGCACTCATTTTCCTTCTGTAACACCTCCTTGTTTGTGCTGGTCTCTTTGCTTGTACAACCTCTACACTGATCATCAGCACCAGTCAATGCTCAGTACTGCAGCCTTCTGCACCTTTTAAAATGACAGACTTCCAAAAACTCATCAATGGGGGAAAATAGAACAATTCAGCCACCCAACCCCGTCTCTTAAACACAGAACTCAAGACAGCCAGGAAAGAATAAGGAACAACACGCACAGAATTCTCTAATATCAAAATATAGCAATTTATTCAAGACACTGAATATGATCTGTTGATTCTCTCCTTAAAACAAATGAGCTACAATACACAAGGTGAATTTGAAGAAAGTGTGGGTGGGGGAGAAACAAAATAAGGGTTGATGCTGTTTCAACAGAACCTGGGAAATGCTGAAATGAGAACCAAGTCTGGCTGCAAGTCTGACACAGACAATAAAAACTGCAGAAGCCAGAATTCAGAATTTCAGTGAGTGGCTGAAAGAACATTTCTGCAATTGACAAAGAACCACATCTTTTAAAAAGGCAAAAGGAGGAAAAAAGGAGGAAAAATTAAAAAGGGAAAAAGAAAAAAGAAACCCAAAAACAAAGCAGACCCTTACATTTGACAAAGTGCACTTCACTTGGCTCTAAAATTAGCTATTTTTTTTCTCATTTTTTTTTAACAAATTAAAAGGAAATTTCTAAGATGTAGCATGGGGTTAATGTGTGTATAACCCTGTAAGTCAGGCCCGTTAGTGCCCCATAAGGGACCCAGTGTTTTCTACATAAAAGATCCAGTATCCTTCTAGCCCACAGAGCTGAGAGGTTTTTGAAATTGTTTTTTCCACTTCAAGGCCAGTTCCAGACAGCCAGCAATGACAAAGATCCAGTAAGCTTCTTGATGGTTTCACAGTTCTGTTTGTACACTTAGGGTTTTTTTTTTTCTTTTTTTTTTTTCAATTCTCTCCCACTGTAGAGAGCTACACACAAAATCCAAAAATACTGCAGAACATCACTCAAATCCGCTGGCCTGTTGTTTCGTGCTACTCTGTTCTGGGGCAGCCACAAAATGGCGGTGCTAGCTGAGGGATGTCTCTGAAGTGACAGAGGAAAATGAGAGTTGCCACGAGGGCAGTCCTGAAGGCCTAAGCTTAGATTTTGTCTTGAACTGATGCCTGGAGAAGCAGCTCGTTGTCCATGTCCTAAAGATACTGTCCTGATGGGATAGGATTACCCTTTGCACCTACATCTTTGGCCCTCCTTAGTCTCAATAGCTGCACTCACTTTATCTGAAAATGACCTACTGCAGTACCTTGGAGGATCTTCCCAGTCTTAAGGGAGGGGAAGAAAGGAAAGTTTTAGTAGCTTGTCCAGTACAGCGCTTGCCAATCTGACGGTTGGTTCAGAGATGTCCCAGAAGGGCAGCCTTCCTCACAAGGAGGCTTTGCAAAGCTACCCATATCAGAATTTTGTTTCTCCTGGCTTCTTACCTCCATGCAGACTGGCAGAGGAAAGACATCATTCTCGTCAGCAGTTCGGAAAAAAGGAAAAAGAAAAGCAGTACACACTGTTGACACTGCTGAGATATCTACAGTATCTACGGTATCTATTCCTGGAACAAGCACAGAACTCGGGCTGTGCAAGGAGGCAGCCATGTGGCACAGTCAAACTCTGATTGAGCAAGACAGTGTCTTTGAATCCTGAGGTCTGGCAGAATTCAAGCATTGCACAAGGGCAACAAGAGCCAGCACAGGGTTGAATCCACTCTGCCCTCCACTGTCTGCAGACCAGAAGCTTTTGTGTGATATTCTCAGAAATGCCACCCAAGAGCAGCTTAGGAAGTTAACTGTGTATATGCAACGATTCAACTTCAATCATCAACCCGACTGTGCTTTAGAAAACCATACAAAACCTTTGTATTCAAATTCAAGTCTCTCTTCTAGTAAGTTTTGTAAATTAGTAGGAGCACATAGTTACTATAAAACAGTGCAAAGCTGTCGTGATCATCTACAGCCACAGTTTTGGAGCAGAAATCTACGAACTACACAGAGACATGTCTGACACTGAAAATAATCCTCAATACCTTCCAGTGTCCAGTTCTCTGATACAAACTACAAACAAGGCTAATTGCAATCAATAACCCAAATGCTGTACAGCTGCTTTCCCCTCAAACTAAGAAGCACTTTTTGCAGTTACTTATTTTTCTTACTTTCTCCTTTCCAAATATGTATCCTTAAGAAAAGCAGCTGAAGGTGACAGTGGCTGGTTCCACGGAAAGGGCTCAGACACTGTAAATAAATTTAAGTATAAAGAGGTGAAAATACAAGAGAAAAAAAAGGAAATACAAACTCCACAATGCCGTGATGCCCGGTGGGTCTTTCACCACCAGTTCAGCACTATGGCTCCAGTTCAATTTTTGCTCAGATCAAATCACCACTTCAGTAGTTGTGGTCAAATCAACAGACACATTCTGTTTTACAGAAATAGTGACTTCGGGTGGGAATGTGCTGTGTGACTTTCAGGGGGTTCTCAGTTTCCTTTTCTCTGCCCTACAAACCTTGCCTTGCCTGTGGGCTAGGGTGGATAGCAACTCAACTCAGCCAGTTCTGAGGATTTGTCTGAACAATGCAGCCACCACCCCGAGGCTGCCTCAGCATTTACACCACTTCCAGTAATCTCTGCCGTTGGCTTTCCTGTACCTTCTTTGTATCATTTGCTCTTAAAGAAATCTTCATCTGCAGATGTCTAGCTGGCAGTAAGGAAATCATGTCCAAACTGGATAGGTGGTACTTCGGAATTCTTTATTGTCGTTCTGATCATTTTGCCCACTATAACTTTATCGTGATATAGATGTTCAGAAATAGTTTGCATATTGTTTATCATGTCCTCACCAAACTGAGAGTTTTACGTTGTCTTCTGAGCACCACTCAAAGCTAAACCTGTCTGGACAGACAATGCTCCTTCACATGCAGTCCCAGAGCCTTTCTTGTCACACACAAGGCAGAGGGTGACAGCAGCACGATGCACTGCCAGGTGCAATGGAAGAGCCTGGACTTGGGCATGCGCTGACCACAGACAGTGAGTCCGTTCTTCAACACAGCCACAGTCAATGTATCTTGGCCCAGTTGGTCCCATTAAGTCACTGACTTATTGGAATAGAAACAGCTGATAGGATGAATTCCAAGAATAGTGGAGGGCAGCACTGCCCAACGAGGCCACAGGCAGCCAGACATATGGTCTGTATGAAACCTCAACTGTCTCTTGAGGAAAGCAGATGGACAATCGTTTTCCTCACGTTACTGAGGATAAACAAAAATACGCAGTTATGAATCTGAGTATTATATTTATGGTCTCAAACCTACAGATTCCTTTCAGTAAGTGTAAAGCATCAAACGGCCATAAGAGTGAAAAGAGACTTCTAAGTGTCTGGCTACTGGAAGAGGTCTCTTAGTAAATGACTGGCATTTATGGTATCAAATGGTGTTTGGTCTTACAGCACTTTCTGAGAGAGAAGACAAAAAGGATACTGCACCTTTCATGTTCCTTGGATACTGTCATTCCTTTTGCTTGAATTACACAACTGGTCTACATTTGGTGGCCATTTTCAGCTTTTAAAACTGTGTTCAACATAAAAAATATTTTCTTTCCAAAAATACACTGGGTTCTTTCTGTTAAAAGTCATCTTTCTCCTGTAAAAATCTTCCCCAGCACTGCATTCTTATATAAAGCACTTATTACACAATTTGCTGAAAGTGCCCTTGAGACGCTAAGATCTGAAGCATGGAGGATTCTTTTTCTTTTAAACGGAGAGAAAGAAAGAAAGAAAGAAAAAGAAATAGAGAAGAGAGGAGAAGCAGTCTGTCAAAAATTTTCATTGTCATGTCCACCTGGCTACATCTACTATGGGCGTACAGGGAAAAAAGAAAAAAAAATGGGCAAGAAGAAAAAGGAGAAAAGAAAGGAAGAAGCTGGGAGTGGAAGGGAGAAATAAAAGGAAAACAACAAAAGTTCATCCTAAGCCTGGGATCCTCCAGGCTATAATATTCCAGCTGATAGAAAAACCACTGAACAAAAAAAGTAGTCTAGAAAATAGAAAGTGTTGTGATTACAAAGTTGAGCATTTCATCAGTACAAACTGGTCTTTGAACGTCCTTTGGGAGAGCAACTGTAGTGTCCAAATTGGAAGGAAAAAAATACAACACCGCATGGAGGAGGACTTTTTTTTTTCCCTTTTGGTTTATCACAGCATTTTTCTTTTTCTTTTTTTATTAACTTTTTTTTTTGGCACAGCTTTTTTCCCAGCCATCAGAGCAAGTTCTCAGACGCAAACCAAACAGTGCAATGCCTAGCTGGTGGCTTCATGCTTCCAAGGCTGAATGTTCCAGGTGGAAACCATTCCCTCCCCCTCTGAAGTGACTGTGTTTTTACTCCTTGATGAAGGTTACGGACAAAATACTAGACATCTGTGGCCAGGGAGAGTTGGTTTCACAGTACACTCTAACTTTGTTCAAGTTCGTACAGTTCTGGAGCTGTTAAGAATAGTTTTGAAGAGTGCTTCTCCCCACACATTCACTGCTGGTCCATTTGAAATTTCTTCTAAAACTTCACTTTTACTTCCGCAGATCTAGAACACAAACCTAGAGAGAAGAGACTCAGGATTAAGAAACATTTATGAGAGTTATTTGGAATTCCTACTTATATATGGCCCAGTAGAAAGGCTGATCAGCCAGCTGTGTGCTATACTCCCAAGCTTCAAATCAAGTCTGTCTCAAGAACCTGTTTACATGCACGCAGGCAAGGGAATGGAACAGAAGTAGAAAACATACACTGAAGACTGAGCAGAGATTGCATGAAATTACAAGCATTTTGGTGGCACATCCCCTGTAGAACTATAGGCCCTATTTAGTTTCTTAAACCCTTCACATTTTGAAGAATATCCAAAATATATGCACAGGTGGTCAGGCACGGCCCGGGATGTAGAGCAGACAAGTGCCCATTTGGAGCAGCTGTTGGAAGCCAGGCATGGCACCGCTTCAAATAGTACAACTCAAGCAACTGAATCATGTTCTATGTGCACCCTTCATTAAAAACAGTGGAAAAATACTGCTCTACAGTGGAGTTATTCCAGTCAGATGTGTAGAAGAGTCATTTTAGTTGGTGTATAGCATGTTGTAGTATCTGTGTGTCCTTCACAAGCTGATCGTGCTATAACTGGAATTTTTAACAAATCAACAAAAAAATGAATAATAAGTTTATCTTCAGCGACAGCTTTCCTTCACCACAGGATGAACTCATTGGGCATCATACTGAACAACTGCTCCTTCAGGTACTATTCAAAGGTACATTTCTTCTGTAGGGTAAGATTAGAAAGCCCCAAATCCACTTTGAGAGCTGATTGGTGTGATCAATCATTAAAAACTGACATTTAAGATAAATAAATAATGATAGAAGGTACACTACTGCTGTTCTTAGCAAGTATGCATTTAAAATTCATTCCCAACTTTGATAGTCTTCACCAACTGCACAAGCACTCCTCATTTTCAATAAAGATATCTATCACCTCTTAGCATTCAAAGCAGGAGCAGTTCTAATATACTTCACAGAAGTACTCATTTCTGTCTGGAGCTGTCTAAACCTTGAGCTGTGTCCAGAAAAGGCAATATGGCATACATATTTTTTGTTGACACTCTTCAGAAGGGTAACTTCCACCCAACATTTACAACACGTAAAGCTTCTTACCGATCCGTCTGATGCGCTTGCTCCCACTTTGTCTCCTCTGGCATTCCAACAGACTTCAAAGATGCCTCCGGTGCCTCGGTAGCTATGTACTAGAGTTCCACTCTACAAAGCAAGAGAGCATGCAAACATTCAACACAGAAGTTCCCTTCGTTTTCTCTGTGGTGTATCACAACATTAAAGAGAAGACAGCGGTGGTGCGTGGGAATCATTCACATCACCTAACTACAGCTGTCTTTGTAAGATGTTAAAGTTAAGAATCTGGTCTTTGATACTGAAGAGAAACAGGCTCATCCAGAAAGCAATTTACACTATGATGCTTAAACATCTCTTCTGTCAGCTCTACATCAGCATAGGCCTGTGGAGTTAAGCTGAAGAGATGTTCCCCTTTCAGATTTATTGTTTAATTCAGTGCTTAGGCATCAATACTCAAAACCAAATCCCTTTGTATCCCTCATCTCACCACCACAAAGGATAAGCCAGGTGCATCAGATTCACTGCTGAACTCACCTTGTTACTAAATGTAAGTATCATTTATTTCTAGTAACTCAACAATTATGCTGGGATTTCTATCAGTCAGTACAATCAGGTTAACCCTATCACTGCAGAGGCAAATATATTTTCCATTTAAGTTATTGCTATTAATGCGTCACCCAAAACAGGTGAGCTTCATATGAATTAAAATAGTACCTGAGTATTCCATATATGGACACATTTGTCAAAGGACCCACTGGCTAGATATTTTCCATCAGGACTAAAAGCTACACTGTAGACAGGCTCTTGATGTTTTGTTAATGTGTGGATGCAGACTCCTCGGTCAACGTCCCACAGCCGAACAGTGGAATCAAATGAAGCACTACAAGAAGCATTCAAACACAAAGCATGTCTTAATTTGTAGTTTGATACCGTAGATGTTTGAAAAGCATACCAAGAGTGTTTTTTTTTTTTTATGGGTAAGCAGAAAATACTGTTTCAAACAAAAAAGCAAATCATTAAAACTTCTATATTCTTCAAGATGAAGACTGTACCTACAGAACTAAATTCTCATGTGAAGACCCTTTAACTGAAGAAACCATACATTGGACCTGACTGCTAGTCAAAAGATGGCCAAGCTTGTCTTTCTGAGGTTTTACCTGCTGTTACCTATCTAGGAAAGTAAAATACACATTGTCGCTCATAGAATAAAGTGTTCTTAGACCTTAAGAATTTGTGCCTTTAACTAATTATCATTCTGTAATTCTCTAGAATCATGATTTTTTTCATTTTGTTTCAGTGCTGTTATTTATTTTTTGTTACCAATCATCTAAATCTCCAATTGTGGGCCTAGAGAAAGGCAAGGGAAATAACTGCTACTAAAAACTGTATTAGAAGAACAACTCCAAGAAAGCCAAGTTCTTCCACATCCACTCCCAGACTGAAGAGTAAAACAAATAAAACAACACAATTCTTTCCCAAACATAATGAACTGATCTGACAACCTCACGGTACTACCCTTAATTGGCATTCTACAAGTAAATGTATTTCCTAAACTCACAGAAGAACTCTGAACAGATTTTTAAGTAGAATTTTGAACATTATCCATTCATTAACAAGACTTTACACATTGTCAGTACCTGCCCAGGTGAATTGCATGACCCTCATTAGAACACATTCCAGCTGGCTTAATGGGCTGCCATCTGTTTCATTTAAGACATGCACTCACAACAGCCAGGTGCTGTATATGAAGGTACTATGCCACATTTACAATCTTTTTATTGAGATAACTGAAAAGTTAGAAGTATTATATGACTCAACTCTTCTTCTTTTTCATCTTTCAAATATAATTCCTCTGGCTTTTATTCATCCTGATCAACAAATGCAGGTACTGTTTACTTTATTCAGCAGATGGCTTATTAGAATTGTAAACAGGAAGAATGACAGCCAGGTAACAGCGGAGTTACATGTCAGAACAATGACTCTTTCCCCTTGGTAGGCAGTAGAAAGAAGCTTATTTTTACCTTGCTAACATGATGTTGGAGTTTGGGTTGCTGGTGCCTGGTCCTGTAGGACTCCATTTGATGGTATAAATCTCTTTGCTGTGAGCCTGAAGGTCATGTACGCAGGTATCTTGCTTCATACTCCAAATCTATGTCAGAGTAATTGTGAAGAGGTGAAAACAGCAATGTTAAAAATCTCAGGAGAATTATTTCAACCTTCTCTGAGTTACTCTTGCCATTTGTTTATTTAGTATCTGGACAAATGTGTATATACACATATGTAACCTAATTTGAGTTTATTAATACAGCAGTTTGACACCTGCAAGGCACATGCCAGAACAGTCCCATGAGGGGAAGGTACTATGCATTTATTAGTACTTATTGAATAGATCAGAAGAACTAAATAGTTGT
This sequence comes from Cyrtonyx montezumae, assembly GCF_038088225.1. NCBI lineage: Eukaryota > Metazoa > Chordata > Aves > Galliformes > Odontophoridae > Cyrtonyx > Cyrtonyx montezumae. The sequence continues at coordinate 41,224,019 of NW_027072034.1, read as the reverse complement.
TATACTAACCACTGCCAAATCATGTATTTTCACACAGAATCTGAAGTTATTCTATTCAGAGGAAGTTTAATTTACAGTTTAAGTCACAGAGTGCAACAGCAGTCATCTTAAAGAATAGGAATAAACTCTTTATAACTGCTTAGAATGTAGCAATTTTCTCAATAGCCAGTCAGATTTTCCTTTTCTTCCTAAACTCCATTTATTTTCCTGGTCTTTTTAACAGTATGGGTAATGGAAGATCAACTATGTATGCAGTGTTATGTGGCCAAATAGTTAAATACAAGATACACAATGAGCAGTAGAGACAGCAGGTAACTTAGTAAATCTTCTCTTCAGATAACTGAAGAAACAATACTAAGCTAATTCACAGCACGCACAATAGCTCAAAAATAGTCCATTTTGGAAAGATACCGAACAAAGTAGGAACAATTTAACTCACTTGTTATAACTTGCACTGTGAGGGAAACGATAAGCTCTTATGGTGATTTTTCAGCAGCATACTCAAGTCTACTTTTGAAAATGTTATCCCCAACTTCTATAGAAGCTATATTCTATAACTAAAAGGCAATGTGTTCCAAGAAGTTGCAGAAAAATATAAAAAACTCCAAAGAAGAGAAAAAAAGCTGGAGAGGACTTGTTTCCAAAGTTTCCTGAAAAGGATTTGCAGTTTCTATCACTGAAGGAGTGACAGAGGCCTTCGGCTAGGCCGGTGACAGCAAACCGCTCACTCTTGTGCCAAATTCAGTCAGCAATCTGAACTGGTACCAACAATCCACTGTGGATTTTAAAACACAGTATGGAACTGGGTCACTCTGACCACTGGGTCACAGTGTGTAAGCAGAGCAACACTAGTTACTGCCGTACTGCTCTGCAGTGGAATAACGGACGAGGTGTTCTCTTTACGTCTCCCCTAGCCCTATTTTCTGTAAATTCTAGAATAGTCTAGAACAATGTGTCTAGAATCCAGAGGGAATAAGACTCTAGAGGGTATGTGGCAAAGGCAGAACAGAATGGAGCAGAACATATTAAATGACTATGTATTAAGGGAATATATTCAAAAAAAGGAGCGTTCACCTTGCTGTCATCTACACATTTATACATTTTGCTGTTCTCTGTTTCCACTCTTATATATAGGCTGTGTGCATATTAGAAATGCCTCTTGCCTTACCTTTGTTGATCAGCAGTGGAAAGAGATCTGAAGTTTAATTAACTCAATTATGTTGCGAGAAATCTGCATTACTACTGCAATTCTATTTGCAAAACTGTACCTTGCCTGTAATGTGCTTTGCTCAGAGAAAACAGTATGCATTAACAGTGTTGAAGCAGGAGGGTTTAGTTGTTACAATACAGATCTTCTTGTAAAGACATGGCCCTCATTTAATGCATCTGGGAAGGGACAATGAGACTGCGAAGAGTTTGGGCTGGAAAAGTTCTGTAAGTATTTCTGCAAGCCCAGAGCCTTCCTGTACTAATAGTACTTTGCTGGTACAGTGCTGTGGCCTAGCTGTGCTGGTATCCTATGCTATCTCCAAGACAGAACTTCTGTTGACAGGCAAGCATATGCATATATATATATATATGCATAAATAATCCTTGTCTTTACTTTCTGATCAGCAGGTGCAAAAATTATATTACCTTTAATGTCATATCATCGGAGCAAGATGCTAGTAGCATGCCAGATGGGTCCCACTTGATAGCATTAACCTCATTCTGAAATAAAAGAGTGGTTTTATTAAGCAAATATTCATGTTACCTGCTTTGTACTGGGCACCCAGCAGAGGGCACTCGTGGTTTATGTCTCCAACAAGGTGAACTACAAATTACAGATCTTTGCTCTACGGATGAACAAAAGAAGCAGTGCCTCCATAACACAATATTGAAATATCATTTAGGAATGGTAACCATTCCGTGTTTGTGAAAAATACAATCAGTCTTCTGATCTGTTTTCTAGTACAAAGCCTCTCATACTTGACAAGTGCTAGGATTTAAATAAACCCTCACCCAGACGGAATGATAACACAGCACTGACTGCTTTTTAAACTAAAATATTTCTTAGGTTAATATTTTGTAGGTCTACCAGAAAACATTAGTGGGGCACAAAGTTTTGTGGACTTGATTATTCTTAGTATTGCAGTCCTACAAACAACACGTACATCTTTAAAAAGGACTATATTTCTTGATGAAATTCAGTATGGAATACTGAATATTTCATGATTTTTTTCCAGATCAATTTTTATAGCACTTTGCAATTGACTGTACCTAACATATCCCCATGGCAATCAGAAAGCTTTCGGTGCTTTTCTGAGGGTCACACACGTGCGTTAACAGTGTAAGAGAACATTTCACAAAATGGGAAAAGACTGTGTTCCTTTAAAGCATAATCTGGCTCAGGGGCTCAGTGAAAATAATCCTGGAAAATATGCTGATTTTGCTTTATCCATTTTACACGTTTCAACTGACATTAAAAGGAACTGTACAAATATTTGAAGGCAAAATGTGGTCCATGTGCAAAATGGTGCAATTCACATAATCATAAAAACCACTGTTCTGCTAGTAGGAACATAAAACTTGTCATAAGTGTCAGTGTAATGTCAGTTTAACCACAGCCTAGCTAAAGGTCTCAAAAAGCATTGCTTTTCCTCTGTGGGGAGACAGCGAGTTCTGGGAGTTGATACCTACATTACAGGTCTGTATCTGATAGCAGTTTTCTCAGGAATGAAAGCTAGAAAAGCTAGCCTTCGACAGGCACTATACACTAAAAAATGAGTTGCAAAATACATCTTAAAGAGATATTAGATGAAACTGACTTTAAAACTGTACAATTGGAGGTAAACTGTTCTCTTATTCATCGTTCTAATTTACTAAAGGAAATTACACCAGTGGAAAAGAAAATCTTATTTATTTACATGCCTTTAGTCTGCAGCTCCTGCTACATATAAATAGTGTCATTGTTTAAGTTGCAGGTTTTGCCTCCTACAATGATTTAGAACAGTTTATCCCTTCTCACAGGCAGTGACTCACTCCTGAAGAGTACATTTTTAGGAAAGCAATGGGATATATCGCCTCTGGGTCTAGAATGCACCCTGCAAACACATCAGCTGTCATCACTGTTACATGCAGCTATGACTTAATCACCAACATTTTAGACTTCTTTAACTTACTGTGTGTCCTTGAAAGGTTTTAACGGGACGATCACAGCCAAGTCTGCATACGTGAATGCACATGTCAGTGCTGCAGGAGGCAAAAGTAGTGTTGTTCTGCCAGTCTACATCCAGAGCAGGAGCTGTGAAACAACAGAAGGAACATTAGGGAACATAGCAAAGAAACATTCATCCCAAATCATTTCCCTTTTGTCACCCACGTGGATCAAAGAAACAAAAAACTTCTCATTGGCCTATCACCTGCTACTCATTACAGGCAACAGACGTTGTCTGAAGGGCACTATTTTTCCTCCTGCTGTGGGTAATCTAGATGCTTTGTACAGGACCTAGCAGTGAGAATCTTTCAGATAAGAGAGGCCAGAACTATCCTGCTCCTTGCTCATTGCTGCACATCATTCTTGTACCATTCATCTCTCTGTAGGCCAGTCCAACCGAGCAGCTGGAAGAAAACTGATTCTGAAGAAAGATGATGATCTCAGCTGGGTTATAGAGTCTGATCAGAACACAGAATGCTCCTGTGAACGTCAGATACAACACACAGCAGGGAGAAGGAGAATGTGGCCATCTTCCCTTATACTCTGTGCAACAACCAGTGCAAACCTATCATTCTGTGCAGATGTAAGTGGGTCAACAATATCTACACCTAGTTTAATTTGACTGTGGATAGATTGAAGATTGGTACATTGATCAAACCTACCTGAAATCACAGGACGAGTTTCTGTAGAGGGTTTGGCACTAACGGAGACTGAACTACTGAAACTCTGTACACAGACAGCACCTCAGCATGTAACTAGAACTTGTGTGCAACACGCATGCTGCAAAACTGTAAAAAAATCCCCAAACCTTTACAGTCCATGTCTCTATGACTGCTGCTTGTTGTTTGTTTGGTTGTTTTTTTTTAATTCAAGAAAGAGTTTAGCTGCTCTCCGGAGGATGATATGGGACTTGCCAATATACAGAAATTTTCATTTTCTGCACACTGGTGAAAAGTGTATGCATCAGAACGAGATTGGTGTTTAGAAACCAAAGTTGAATCTCTCTCTGGCAACAGTACAATGTAAGTTTATCATTAAAATGAAAGTAAGAAATGCCTCATTGCAAGGATGCTTAAAGAAACACTTTTCTAATACAGCAGTAAAGAGACCTGCTCTGTCAAGACTATTATATTTAAACACGTTTTTCCTGCTCTAGTTTCCATGAGCTGCAAAATGAGATTGAACTGTGTCACCTTCTGAATCATCTCGTAGCTCTTTAAATGAGAACTGAAGGCTGGAATGGTTTCCAATACAAGTATTTATTTACGATATTAAAGAAAAAGCTTAATTAATCTCTGTGACACGTAAGGAATTCCTGCTTTGCAGAACTGTAAATGAAATCTGTGTGAGAAAGGCCGATTACTTAGAGATTCTCAATGAACAGGAATGAGGATCAGGAAACAGTAAGATTCCATTTCTCTAACTGCCTGTTTGTCTTTTTTTTTTTTTAATTTTTAAGCTGCAAGCTTTGTGTTACTGTTCCAGAGCAAACAAAAGATCTGTCTATATTAACAGCTTTATACCTTCAGGGCTAATATCTAGTATGATACATGAGTTGAAAAGTAATTTTTTGAAAGCCATGGGCACCTAAAGCAATGGATTTGCATTACCGTATAATCTGAATCACTCAGTGTTGATAATTAATACAGATTCATTTATTAGTGTAGTTAATCATATGTTTACTGGATAAATAACTACATGAAACAGTCTAGAAAAAAAAATCCAATGTAGTTTTTGATGCAAGTAATTGAACTCTCAGAGTATCTTCAAAACCACAGGACACTGGACAATTAAAAAAACTTAGAATGTTACCTAGCAAAAGCAAGAAGCCTGAAGAAACAGAGCTATAGTAAATGCCAAGAACAAATTTATTACAATAATTATCAGTTAATTCAGGCATCAAATTTTGGTGTGTTTTAGAATGAGAAGCTCAAATATGGAGTTAATCATTTTAATGAGTCATTCAGAGCACTTAGATGTCTAAACTGGGGTCTTAAAAATACCTTTCTTGCCTCACTTAAACAATTTGTTCCTGCATGCACAGACATCAATCTGTATCAGCAGATGTGAAATTTCAGTTATTTCACTACACTTTAAAGAAACAGGCTTTGTTTTGATCATGTGCCTATGAATGGCTAATAGCTTTGCAAAAGAACAATGAAACCTTTGATTCAAGCTACCTGAGATGCAAGCTACCTTACATATTTGGGCCACAAGAACCTTAAAGTTACATGTAGCATCAATGATTCACAGGCTCTCAAGACCTAGTCAAAGGAGTGTTATAGTGTAACAGTTTTGTCTACATGTGTGTAATATAAGCAAGCTGTATGAGCTGAGTAAAAATTTTGTTGTTCCTAGGCCAACTCCTTCCAGACTTCAAAGGTGTGTGCAAAGAAGTATGCCACACAAATATGTGATTAAGCAACTATGTTCTGTATAGAACAGACATTTAAATGGCACCTTTAATCTCTGTATTGATAAGATTTTCAGATTCTAGACAGGGTGAGTAATTTGATGTTAGTTTGTTCTAGTAAATAGGTGAAGCAAGAAGGTCAAGATGAGGTCTTAGTGGCTTTAGAATTAGCTAGGGACAAAGTTTCCTGCTGATTTTAAGGGCCATGCATTTCTTTATATGCTTTTGGCCTATCGATAATTCATTGTTTTTTACATCCCTATCAAGACATATTTGAAATCATCAATTCAATTCAATCATGTCTTATGATCCAAAGGCAACACACGTAGTATCAATTTTTCTTGTATTGCACTGGAACGAACAGTTAAGCTTTCAGCTTGCTAAAAGGAGAATCATGATGCATCCCCAGTGCTCACTGCTAAGACATATACACTTCAGTGAACATGGCTCTAAAGAGGCAACCAGGTTCTGAATCTGTAACTATTTAGATCAATAGCGAGGGATTAGTGAGCCTAAGAATTTCATTACCTACAACACTTCACAGTGCAAAATGTGGTTTAGTGGAACAGTTTTGACTGGTAAATAAATGCCATAATGAGAAAATCTGTCAGCAGACACTGGCTCCTCCAAACTGACAGCTGAATTAATGAACGAGGAGAGCAGAGTACAGATCTGCTGTGTGCATGGACATATCTGCTGCTGTCTTCCACTGAACAACCACTCCTATTGCAAATAGATGTGAATATTTGAGAATGAGACCAATCAGAAGTTGAATTTAAAACTGTGCAAATTAACATCTTAAAATCAGAACTGAAATATGTGTTTTTTTAAAACCATTAAGTACCTTCTGTATGATCGCTGTATGAAAAACTGTACCTTTCTAGCATAAGAATCTGTAATGTTTTTGATGGTTTTAATCTCAGTTTGACTACGTCCATTACAAGTATTTCATTGTGACAACTTACCAGGTTTGGATTATGAATTCAATCATCATCTTAAAACAATGATCTCACATGAAATTTAAGATTACATCAATGATGGCTATTACTCAAAATTACTCACAATCTGTAACATCTCTTGTCTTCTTGAGAAGGACAAGATCTACAACTGACTGTCCAAGTAAGGCTGGCTGTTGACTTCTGATAATTAGACAAAGCAAATACAAAAGAACTTCAAGTTAAAAGATCAGTAATCCTTGAGGACCTTTGTGCTTGCAGCTGTGAATGCACACTGCTGAGAGATCCACATCTGCTTCTTTCTGAAGTCACGTTTTTAACCTTGATACTATTCAAGTACATAGCTAATGATACAATCATTCAGCTGAGTAGGCTTGGCTGGCATGTAAATCGTCTCCTAGAGCTTGGTTTGACTTTCAAAGCTGATTCTCACAGATACCCATTCCTCTTAAAAAGGGATAAACCCACAAACCATGCTACTAAGAATAGTTAAAAAACAAAAACCCTGCTACAAAGTTTGTTTTTTCTCTGGCAGAGATTTTTACAAAAGTCTAAGTTAGACTGACAAAATTAAGACATGTATTTTATATTACTAATGTGAGTTCTGCAAAAATTACCTGAATGGAAAGGAAACTGCTGTTTAGCTTCTCCTGTGTGAGCATCCCAAATTATTGTTGTCTGCATGAGGAAGACGGAGGAAAAAAGGGTTAGTGACTGTTCAGCTCAGAGAAAACAAATAGAGAGAAGGGTTCTGAGGGCCACTGAGGAGCAATTGTAAAATTATTGACTGTAGAGAGTCTTGCGTGCTGTTCAGCTGAATAAACAGAAATCACTTCCAAATATTACAGAATAATTATCTGAGTGTGGATATAGAGAATCACCCCTGCAGAGAAAGTAACGTAACTGCTAAAAAAAGGCATATTCTCACTGAATAATGATAAAGGACGGTACAACAAATTTTTAATAAGCATTTTGTTATAGCTGTTTCAGTTATCAAGTAAGACTTCCTTTCTTCTAAGATGTGAGTTGAATCTGACTGCAAACCTAAGTGATACTACATTTCTAATAATTAAATCACGAAGTATAATGTTTAGCAGCAATGTACCTACCACTTCCTTCTACTGTGGCAGGACAGACTAAAGTGCACTTTGCTTACTACAGGTTTAAATCATACTCACAGCACACACAAGCAATTCCCCAACTCAAAACTACCTTCTAGGTGAATTATCAGTTTACTGGTACATACTTCAAGAAAACTAATTAAGGGTACCTCACTTTGGTGGCAACAGATCATATAAAGAATCACTGCTGTTACAGGATGCTCTTGTTGGGAGACACATGTAGCTGAATATGGGCCAGTATTAAAAGGAATAAAACTCAATTTTCACAAATTCACCTTCACAACTATGTGAAAATACAGATTAATCTCCCCTACAAATCAGAGTCTCAGCGAGTTTCCCTTGACTTCCTCTATCGGCTGCTGGAGAGGAGTGCAGTCTGTGCATCCCACTGTAACACAGACCATGCAACTCATCACTTGGAAGTATCATTTTTCTCTCCATATTTTATAAAGGAAACCAAGGAAGACACACAAATCTAATTTTTTGGAAATCAGAAGTTAGGCAAGATGAATGCTGCGTTTATTTTCCAGTTTCAGTTTTAATGCATTTCTCATCAGCAGCAGTCATCTGTTCATTTTAATCTCCAATATGCACTCAGCTGAAACTACCATGTTTTGCTTGAATTTCAGTTGAGAACCACCATAGTTTGCATGTTTGTACAAGAAACCGTATATACTTTATTCAAATACAACAGTTTCTATAATTAGATGAGCTAAAAATGCAGTACATGTAAGATAACCTCCCCCTCTTGAAAATACTTGCAGTTTATAAAACTATAAACTCAAGTAGTGGAAGCAGTTCCTTCTTTTACAGAAATTTAAGATGCAATTTTAAACAGGGAGCGTTTGGAGAATGGAGAGTTTTCTTAAACTTTCATACTAAAATAGACTTCACACATTTATCTGAAGTCTCAAAAATGTACTCAGTCACTTCACCCAAAGAAATACAACACACGTTAGCACAAATTAAAGAAACTTCCCAGAACTCCCCACAGTTCCTGGAGAAGAAGAAAATAATCTTATGGAATTCAACAGCACGAGCTCAATGCGACAGCACACTTAGAAGTTAGGATTATGCATTTTTAAAACTCACTTTATCAACACCAGCACTTAAAATATAATTCCCCTTTTTGTTCCACTTCAGGGCAAATATTGGACCTTTATGTTGACCTAAGGTGCTTGCAAGGTTCCCTGGAATAAAGAAAAAGTTCACATTATAATTTGTTCATGAATTAATCAACTTACTCTTTATTGCTATTAACTGTGTAGGATCACTGATTGTTGTTTGACTTACCATCTTCTGTCCATATTCTTGCAAAACCATCATATGAGCCTGTAGCCAATAGTGTTCCATCACTCTGTCGGGAAGTATATAAATGTCAAAGGTCAATAACAGATGAAATCTGTTTCAACCAAGATGTTCTTCCCCCCTCAGGGTTGTGCATTACAATTTATAGGAAATCTGAGTCCACAGAGAAAAACAGACAGTACCACTACTATATAACCTAAACTAAAGGAATTATTTGGGGTTCTTCCAGATAACAAACAGATTACATCTCAGGCGTAAGAGCCTAAAAATCATTAAGTGATCATGTATACCCTTACTAAATCCCAGTTAAGTGAGTTATACTGTTAACACCTTGAATGCTGTCTAACACAAAGAAGCTGCTTCCAGTTTGCCTAAACAAACTCCCATACATGCTCAGAGACACAGTATCATGATGGGAAGTCTTGGAAAATTTGAACTTAAAAGTTCCAAATACGAGAAAAAAGCCTGGCAACTTTAATTGGCAAATCACATGTATTCTGCTGGAGGCAGATCTTCATTGAAGGATAACTCCTGTGTGGCAAACAATAAAAGATTTATTGGGACAGAATGACGGAAATCAAAAGGAACTTGACTCTGGAACCTGCTGAGATGGGTAGGTACTGTTGCAGTGGGCAATTAGTCCTTAAGCATTTAAGTGCCTGGATTAGGAGCGATATTCCACCCATTTATCTCCAGAAGTTCAGAAGTCAGGAGTTAGAATAACAGAATAACCCAGACTCCCTCTAGAACTAACAGCACTAACTGCCTCTCGAGTGTAACTCATGACCTTATTTGCTTTAGACTCTGCTCAGAGCACCATGAAGGCACATGTCTCTAAGTAGGAACCAAGATCACCAGTTTAGAGATGGCTAAATGTGAGGGAAATGAGTCTTACCCTTGGTACTAAAGGACAAGATCTCTAGAAATAACCCTTCCTGCTATAACATAAATCACATAAAGCAGAGAAGAACTGATTTGATACATTAAACAATGTGGAAATTTCACAACATAACATAATTAATATTGTATCTCTAAATAAACAATAAATGCAGATGGTATTTCTAGCATCATTAATAGAAAATTAGGAAAATTAGGAAAAAGAGCATAAAACATGCCCAACTCAACCCTCTGTAAACAGTGAGTCAGAGCCGTGGTAGATTTAAATCAAATACATAATGACATAGGAGGAAAAGTATGGAAATTCAAGTCAACTTCTCTGAGCTCTGTACTCATGTGGACCACTGATACAGAAAAAGGCAACAGCAAAAGGGAAAAGAGAAGAAAAGCTCAGGGGTTAGAAGTCCAGCTTATCCAAATTTGTTATCAGTAATTCACATCCTTTGGAAAACTCGAAGCAAGTTGGAAGCACTTAAGGTGGTTAAATTAAGAACATTTCATTTCATTAGGTACTAGCACAATGCAAGTAAAGCATCACTTTAGACTGGAAGGGTATGGAACTGCTGCAGGAACTACTAGAGGAAAAATGTGTTTCTGACAACTTTTCTCATAACTGTTCTGAACCTTTGCTTGCTTACTTCTTTCAACTTCCCTCTTCCTACTCCTCAATTCAGTTTTTCCCGATGATTTTTCATTCCCATGACATACACGGAACACAAGTAATACACATTCTCGATTTTATCTTCTTTTGCTTTGTTAACTCACCTGCACTTTCTGTAATATTCATCAATTTGTTTTATTGTGTCAAATAAACAATATATAGGGGTAGCTGCTTTATCTTACATTTTTGTGAAGCACGTAGCTCACCTGTCACTGAAGGACAGTGATAATGCAATAACAATCAGAAAACTGAAACTGTATGTAACTGATGAGAATCCTTCCTGGTGCTTAGTTTTCAATCTGTTTTGCTAAGAAACCATGACTGATGTGATCACTCTGTCTATACTATCATCAACAAAATGGACAGAATGCAAGTGATCTTGAAATTATTAAGGTTCCTGCAAGGTCCTATAAGTTCCTTTTACATTCACTTCTCAGCAGCAGAATGCTGCCCAAAGACACTGCCCAGCCACTGGGGATTCCTAAGAACACCAATTTTATTCTCTCACTTCAGTCACCTCTGCGCAGGACTGCAATATCTAAGATATATAAAAGATTTTGCAGGATGAAAGTCAGTAAGGGATCAGGTAATACAATTCCACCTGGAAGCTGGACGGGTGAAAGAGAATGACTACACAGGCTCCTACAAACACAGACTATAAGGTGAGCACATTTTGTTTTGTACAATGTAATTCAAACAGAGTGGGTCTTGACAGTTCATTCTCAGAAGAAGCTTCACTGGTGCTTATATCTCCTCATATGCCAAAACAGAGTAACTAAGATGCAAACACGTCATTAACCAGCTTTCATTACCACACAGATTGCTTGTTTAATCTTCTCTCTTAAAGTTAGCTGAGTTTATTTTAACTCATTCTCCTAAAAAAAGATACATAAATACATCATCATTAAGTTTGAAGATGGCAACAGTACTGGAAAATTACAGCATACAGGGGAAAGTTCAGTCTATTATGAGTATCTGAAACAAGAGGTCAGCAGGTTAGGACAGAGGTTCTGGTCACTTCAGATATAAAAGATACAGAGCAGCAGCTGTAATTGACTGTGAATTAAATTCAGACAGTTAAAAACCATGCAGTCTTAGAAACTAGCTTACATTCCAGTCCAATGAAGTCACATCCTTATTGCTGGGGACATCATGTCCTCCTTCTCTTATGCAGTGCCTCAAAACTAGTTGAGTGGAACCACTGTTGCTGTTCTCATTGAGATTCCATATTCTGGCTGTTGAGTCTCCAGATCTATAAAAGCAATTGTGAAGAGATGAAAACTTCCCTTGGTGGCAACACAGCAAACAAAGTAAAAAAAACTGTTCCTTTTTTTAATTGTGAGAACATCACAACCTTTCGAATGTTACTTCCCAATTCTGCTCTGACTGCACTCCCTATACTGGCTAATATTTTTTTTAAAGTTAACATTTATATGATAACTATCTAAATCCACAACAAAGCATAATTTGTTTGACTCCAGAAATAGTTGTACATTTGCTTGCTACACTTCATGCACGTTACCTTTACAGAGATGGTCTTGGGGAACTTAACAAACATAAAGGCAGTCTTTTACACAAAGGCTTGTCCACATGCCTCCTACAAAAATGGTGCACAGCCACATTAACCTCCTGATGGCCCTCAGAGCCCCTGGTGCTCCCCAGTAAGGCAGAATGCAGCATCACCATCTACAGAGGTGCAATATCACCTGGCAGCTGCAGTATGGAAGGGGACCTCTAACAGCGTGACAAAGGTGCTACAGCACCTGCTTCCTGGCCCTGCCTGAGGATTTTCATCTACTTTGTAGACAGAATGTTATCCAGGAAGTTATTTTATTTGCAGACTGAAACCCTGATTTTGTCTAGAAAATGCTGTGAGGAGAAAGTGAAAAGCTGATCATTATCTGCTCAAAAATTACATAGTTACTTTCACAGGGCACAGATCTTCCTTCCAATGAAAAATGTCTCTGAGGTCAGAAATCAATTTACAGCAGGGTGGAAGATATCATGATTTCTGGTTTGCTTGGACTTGCCTCTTGCCCTCCTCAGCCCCCTGCCCACTCCGCCTCCTCTTTTTAAATAATCGATAACAACAACAAAAACCAAAACAACCAAGTAAGATGGATTGCTTGCTGTGTCCAGAGGGCAATTTTCATTTCCATGCAGTAAGCAGAAACCTGGAGCAGAATCAGGATCTCTCTTGACATTTCCAAGAATCCATATAATCAAAATGAAACATCACTGCTGATGTATCTGATGTTAAGGAGAAAAAGTATCTATTTGAAGATAAAAATCCTGAGATCCATTTTTGCTTTGATCACCCATGTTTTTACTGAAAAAAGGTATCTATTATGAGAGAAGTCTATATTTTCTTCTGGTCTACTAACACAACATTTTAATTGTTCATACTAAAAATACCAAGCAAATTTTAAACACTTCATTTTTTTCAGATGCAAATAATGAACAACACAGCAACCAACAAGATTGATTTTTTGTGTATTATCCTATCAGTAATATAGCCAGATTCAGTAGTTCAACCATACAAGAAAAATCCTCCTTGCCTGTATCAGTGTCTCCGAGGTTCGCTGGGTCACTGCATGCCTGGGGAATATGCCTCCCATCTCCTCACAACCCTTTGTGTAAAGCTGAGATGTGATCGCAGCCAGGGCTTTGTCACAAGCTACTGCCATTCTCTGGCTACTATGCAGCCATTCTTTAATTGTTGGCACACATCTTTCACATCAGTGATTAAGAAATAATTTGAATCAAGATAATTTCTGTCATTATACAGAGCTAGGATTGTAATACAACTTCTTCTTCAGAGGTTTAGAAAACTCAACAATTTAGTATGCACTGGCTAAAAAATCCATTAAGTTAAATGTACGACTCAGAAGATAAGGGACATTTTTAGTTGCAATAATTTACAATAGTGGGAACATAAGTCTTTCATAGGCTTGGGTTACTGGTTAACATGCTAAGTAGGAAATTCCTTCAGTGCTGGCTTCTACACTGCGTAAGATTCCTGGCCAGTTCTGCCCTTATTGTAATAATCCGGTTTGCTATCGGACTCTCTGAATAAAATACTCAGCCACTTGGCTATCAAACACAATATCCTATTTGCTAGTTCTAAAAGGGTTATGCTTTGTTTTTCAACAGTTTTATTTAGTCAGTTTTCTGGCTGCGCTTGGGCAATCTTATTTTCCAGTATTTTAATTTTGTTTTTCCATTTTCTTCTTCCTAAGGCTACACAAGCTATTATGTGTCCCTGCAGAGAGGCTTTATAAGCGTAGCAGTGTGTGGCAGGGGTATTTGTGTGTCTTCCCCTTTGTTGCTGGGGACAAAAAAAAAAAAAAAGTATTCTCTGTTCTGGAAAGTATTCTGATTTCTGTGGAATGATTCAGTGAACCCTACCTTATTAGAGAACCATAGTTCAAGCACAATTCAGAAAGATATTTAATCTCCTTAGCCCACAGAAGCATTTCTATCTGCATGATAAAGCAGCTCATTCCAACATGCGAGTCATGAACGCTTGAGTAATAGGTATACTGTTCTGCACTACTGAAGAATACTGCCAAATTTTAGGAAGGCTTAGTTCTGAAAGCATTTTACTTCATGCCCTTCAGCCCTTGAGTAATCATGAATCAAAGTGGAAGAATGCTTGAAGAATTTTATTTGTGGCACATAAAATCTCTATTCCTAACAGCCAGCAAATAGGTTAAAACAGTCCCAATGTGTAAAGAAATGTGCATGATTAATGAACACTGGTATCAGGTACAGGCTTAAAATTAGGGCAATTTTGATACACGATCTTGCTACGTATCTTTAATGCTTATGGTTGAAATAGGCTGGATTTTTTATTTTATAAGGGATTATTAAAAGCATAAAGGAAAGGAACCTCCTCTACCTAATGTCTAAGTTTTCCTTAATAAAACAGGTCTCTTAGAGTAAATGCTTAAGTTTCCTATGGAGTCAGCAAAGGGAAATGCCTCAAAGGTACCCAGGGGAAGAAGCCAAGTGCCGAAGCACTGTGGCTCAGCAATACTGTTCCCCACAATAGATTACTCAAATGGAGCTCACCTAATAGCTGACCTGGTTGCATTAACAGATTTGATACAACAAAGAAATTGGCCCCAATAAAGTCAACTGCTAACGATTAAGCACTTAAATTAGAAGAATTAGCACCTGGCACTGGCAAGGAGAGTTTGCAATCCACTCTTTCAATCTGATAATTCAAAAGGATTATTCAGGAGGGTAATTCACAGTAGGTCCTAAAGAGCTGATATGAGGAACACAGTAACTCAAAGCATTATGTAAAACCCAGAGATGAAAGTTGAAAGTGGCCCAGAAACTCTCTTGCTTCTGCAAGCTATAATCAAAAGATCCTATGGACAACAATTTTATGGCTAATAATTATGCCGACTACAGAGAGAGAAGATGCACACAGAGCTCTGCAAGACACAAAGTTCCCTTGTGTGAAAGCGGCTGGTATAGGTCAGCAAAGACAAGCCAAGAAACCTACTGCTGTGTTTTGGGAATGAGGCCAGGTTCTTCTGCTTCACAACTATCAGAATTAAAGGACACGGCGGGATGTAACAAAACAGAGCATGCTCTTGGAAACAGCAGCTGAATGTCCAGACAGAAGCAACCTAAATGCAACTAGGAAAACTTTTGGAGTTCAAGGCACGAGCAACCCTGACATTCACAATCTACTTCAATACTGGGAAATTCAAATAAGTTCAGGAACATTCTGGGTCACTGGACCACGATCACCCATGCTAGCAGGCTGATAGATTACTCCTGGCCAGAATTTGGGCAGTATGAATTGGCACGTTCTGATGGGGCCATTAAGGTGCATTGTTGCACACAGGGCCCTGATGATCTCTCTGGGCATAAAGAACACAGAGATAATCCCCAATGTGCAGCCTGTGGGCAGTCACCCTGTTTGGCAACCAGGATGGTTTGCTAGCACAGTTGGCCAGTTGGCTTCAGTGCCTGGGAGTGCCTAGGAATATTCCCAGGCATGTTCTGTTTACTAATGTGAACGTAGCTGTTTCTGCACTACCCATGGAACACAACCATCTATAATGATTTACGTATGCCATAAAATTAAAATACGTGGAAAGAAACTTCATGGAAAACATCAAGTCTATGAAGGGAAGGACAGCTGGATTTTAAGAGCAAGATTGGAATGATGGTTGGAATGCCCAAATCTTGACATTTGCCCATGCATGTGTTTATTTTTACCTTTTGAAAACGCAATTATTTATTTTGGAATGCTGATTTCCTTCACAAGGTGTAATTAATCCTCCTAGAAAACTGCATGCATGTACTTCATGGCTTCCTTTTGCAAGATACAAGTGTTCTTCCCATAAGTGTCAGGTGACAGTCATGTCTTCAATAGCCTTTACTGGTATTGCTAGCCTCCTGATCCTCCACTTCCACAGTTAGGAGTATGGTGGAGAATGAAGAGAAGCTGAAGAACATACTTCTTTTCACTGTTTGATCAGAGAATTTCTTGTCTTCACATTTATTTTTTAAATAGCCCTCTGCCAAGTTCAGAAAGTACACATTCCTATGCTAGCTTGTGCTAGTAGCTGAGACATCAAATATACAGCTTTCTTTCTACCAGTTGGGTACTTAGTAAATCTGGAAACCAATGCTTTAATTCCTTACACAGCTTGCTTCAGATTTGGTTGTGAATCTGCATTATTCTTTTAGTGCTTTGAAGATTACATCAGGTTGCTTCCTAAACTGGCACTAATTGTTAGATTAATTACCTGTAAATCTTAGGGTCTTCAGAAAACACTTTGCTATGAATTGAAATTCAATTGTTCTACACACAGTACAAACAGAATAAATGCACTACTTCACGTATTTAATAGTTAGGGTTTTATGTGTTTTTAAAGGAGAAAACAGATGGGTACAATCAAGCAGATGGGAAGACTGAAGAGAACTAAGGACAGGGCAGAACAATACTACTACAGAATCTAACAATTCAGTGCTCTCACATCAGTCTAACTGCAGGATTTTGGTTTTTTTGTTATGTTCTTTTTCAAGAAATACTTTGTAAAGGACAAACGGAACTGCAGCATACATAAGACCTCAGGGAATTTCTCCCCTTCTTTATTTGGTGCCATGATACATAGTTTACCTGTAGATGATAACCTGCAGTATTACTATACTAGACAACTCAAATATTTCTTTGTACAATGGCACCATCAATCAGCTCTCTTCCCGTCATTTCATTTTTTCCTGTGAATTCTATGCTACTTCAGTCATGTAAGCTTCATAAAGCACTCATTTCTGCATTAGCTGAGAGCTAACAGAATTCACTTACAAGCGGGCTAAAATCTGATCAAGATGCACATGAATTTGAGATATTTGCATTTTCATTGCACTGCCATTAGTCTGCATTGAGACACTGTACTTGGCTGTACTTTCTGCCTATGTGTGTATTTATATGCTTCCAAAATGAATAGCAAAGCCTATAAATTAAGGCTTAATACTTAATAGGGCAAAGTCTAACTGAAAGGATAGTGAAAAGGTACTCCTCTTGGACAACTGACTAATAGCTCTGATTACTGTCCTCTAGCATTCCAGAAATAAAGTACGTTCAGGAGGATCTGTCTCTTCTGAAAGAATTCCTTGGAAACTGCTGTCTTCACTCCTGTAGAGATCCGCTGTTTCTCCAACCTTGTATTAACTTTTGTTGATTTAGTAGGTTGTTTTTTTTTCACATACATTATTTTCTATTTGCATTCACATTTTTTACTTTCATGTATTGAATCAACAAAGATCTCATAAGAAGACTACTTTGATGATTTTGCAAAAAGTCGAAAAAAGATGACTTTCCCATGTTCATGCTCTGATTTTGTTGGGTAGTTTTGAGTGACACCCATTTCTCTCCTCTAAGTTGCATCAGTTTTCCTCCATGTTCCCAGTTGCACTTCTAAAACTGAGCCTTCATTTTAAGTTTAATTTGAAGTATGGGCAAAAACATATTCCAACAGTTTATGTGCACACCTCCTGGGTTATGTTTACATAAGCATTTCAGTTTGGATCAAAATTGTTTTTTCTAAGTCAATCTGATTGCCCTGCTTACCTTTAAAATGTTTTAAAATCTTTAGAAAGTTTTGTTTGCATTTGAAGCCACAGAGTGCGTATTTTAAATGTTGAAACTCCTTATAGTCTGCGTCACCTTATTATTACTTAATTCCTACATATGTGCAGTACTGCTGAAAAAGAACAGTTACAGGCTGAAAATATGAGCAGGGAGATTACTGATTAGTGTCTACTATATGCTCTCAAGTTCTTGCATCTCTAAATGGGCTCTAATTGCAGCAGCTGTTTCCAGTCATGGTCTTACCCAGATGCTAGCAGGTCACTGACGGGGTTCCAGGCACAGATGAACACCTCTGACTCGTGGCCCCGAAGGACTGTTGCTTTGTTAGGAGGAATTTCAACATCCCCGTCAATTTCCATTGGCTTTGAATGATTATCTGTAAAGAGAAATATCAGAATAAGTAGTCTGCAAGATGTTAGGCCTGCATTAAGAACTGCAGGTTACCTGTGGCCTAAACCTTAAAATCAATATCTGTTCCAAGTTCTGTACAGTGTCACTGCTCATAGTACTCTGTTTTCTTTTCTATGGTGATTCAAAGCTATGATATATCCTCAAAATATACAGCTTTCTAAAACACCCTATATAAAGTATGAAGCTTTAGATATAAATAATTAGTGTTCATTTCAGTACAGATTTTCCTGAAGATGGCCTAATTTAAACCAACCTGAAGATTTACTGAAGTAGGAGATTGCCACTATGAGGACAGATTTGTGCTGTTCTTCTAAAGAAGTAGGATACAGCATGTTCATTTGCTTAGACAGTGTCCAATTAAATGCACGAGGGCCTAGTCAGACATAGGATATACCTAGTATGGGCCGAATTCCCCGAGTACAGCATGGAAACACTGAGCAATTCCCTTCTTATGGGTACCATGATATATGCAAAGGGATCAGCAGACACATAGAAATACTTAACCCACATACTGTGATTCTGGGGTTGTTCAGGCTACAGTCTAAGCAACTTTGGATTTATAAAGCTTTTTTATTTCCTTTAAGAAAAAAAAAGTGAGTTTAAAACAACGGATTTCTCTTAGTGGCACCATTTCATTCCAGTTTGCATCGTGAATAATATTTTCACTCCAGATTTTCATTGCGTCAGTATGAATCTCAAACTACGCTTCCTGGCTGCAACACAACATTATTATCCCCTGTGAATGAGACACCAATCAAGGGCAGGTAACACACTGAAACAACAGGCAGCAGATGTCATGTACAGAACTGCAACCCCATTCACAGAAAGCACATCCAAGAGCAGAGAGCTGGCAGGCTGGCGGAGCGGCAGCCTCGTGTTATCTCATCAATGCCTTGGCCAGCTGATCTGCTCTGATTGATCAAAATCCAAGTTCTCAATCTGGGTTAAGTCTTTTAGTTAGTCATTCTTTAATCACATATGGAGATCCATAGGTTTGCAAGTGGAATAATTATGCTTCTTTATTGCCACATGTTTATGGCATTTAGAGTCAGCCATCTGTCCTGATACTCATGCTCTGTTGAGCTACTGCCCACTGACTGGCAAAACAGACTGTGATGTTACCACAACTGCCATCAGAAGGAAGCTCTCCAGATTTCTACCCTAACCCATGCTTTCAAATACCTTGTTTTGTGATAATTTATGCTGACTTTCATAGAATTCCATAGAATGGCTTAGGTTGGAGGGGACCTTAAAGATCATCCACTTCCAACTCTCAGCCATGGACTGGGTTGACAACCACTAGATCAGCCTGCCCAGGGCCCCATCCAACATGGCCTTGAGTGCCTCCAGGGTGCCACAGCTTCTCTGGGCACCTGTGCCAGTGCCTCACCACCGAGTGAAGAATTTCTTCCTAACATCTAACCTAAATCCTCCTTTCTTTTAGATTAAAGCCATTCCCCTTTGTCCAATCATTATCAGATTTTACAAAAAGTTGGTCCCCCTCTTGCAAGTAAGCTCCCTGCAAGTACTGGAAGACTGCAATGAGGTCTCCTCAGAGCCTTTTAGTCTTCAAGCTAAACAAGCCCAACTCTCAAGCTTTCTTTATAGGAGAGGTCCTCCAGCACTCTGATCATCTTTGTTGGCCTCCTCTGGATGCAGTACTCCAGGTGGGGCCTCACAAGGACAGAGTACAGGCAGACAACCTCCTCCCTCTCCCTGCTGCCACCCCTCTTTTGATGCAGCCCAGGATACTGTTGGCCTTCAGGGCTGCAAGTGCACACTGCTGGATCCTGGACAGCTTTTTGTCCTTCAGGACCCTAAAGTTCATCTCCATAGGGCTGCTCTTAATGAGTTCTCTCAGTCTATACTCATATGCTTCTCGCAGAAATTTGGGTAGGTACCCTGTTAACCATGTCCGTGCCATAGCTATGACACAGATTTATAAGTAACTCAGTAAGTTACACAACATCAGGTATTAGGATTAGAAAACAATTAAGTATTTTCACAGGTCATGTTCCTAATTCAAAGTATCTATACTTTTAACTATGCTTAATACCTATGGACTGGCTGCACAAAAGGGAACTATTACAAATGCCTGTTTGTAAAACCCAAGTATGCTGAGCACTATTGCTGATAATTCCCTATGTAAAATTAATACCGTCAGGATATACTAGTACTTGAGATGCAGCCTGACATTAGCAGCTGAGAACTTTGATAAGATATTCTGAGTAATCAGGGCAATAAAGAGCAAAGCACTACTAAAACCAACCAGGAGATACGAGGCTCAAACTCCTCTATGCCTCACTGCAGTGAAGTATCACCAGGTTTAAAGAATACATTGATGAGAAAAACAGCAGCATGGTAACTATTAGGCATTCATGTGTGTCTTGATCACAGTGTGAGCTGGAAGATGAGGTTAAATCATGCAGTGAGACCTTTCAAGTGTTTTAATTTGAAAAAATTAAATGGAATTCTACTCCTAACACATATGATCTTACTGTTACTTGCCTGGCTCTAAAGGAAGAGCTGCTTCTCACTCTTGAATAAAACCAAACGATGACTTGGAAGCAGCTTTACTCCAAGGTCTCAGAGTTGTGAGGAGCTATCAGAGCAAGACCATCTAATATTTAGAAGTATTTTTTGTTTGTACATGGCCAGATGGAGAAATCTAGATATGCACTTTGAATGTTATTAATTACTCTGGAAAAAGAACAAACCTCATGATATGAAAAAAACCCCTCGATCAAGTGATACTGCATTAGTACATGTAATGTACTCGCCTTTGGAAGCAGTGAAATATCTGCACAATTATTTTCTATTCCACTAGCAATTTTGACACTACAGCTTTGATGGTTCAGGAGAACGGGGAAGGAAAGATGAGAAATCTTTCAGAAATTGTTTCCAAAGGTTCATTCTGTATGTCTTTTCTTCCAGTTTTTCATCATGTAATTAAGTAGAGATGTTAAAGAATGTTTATATTTCAAGGATTATTCTTTACAAAATATAAAATGCCCCACTGAATAAACAGAATGCTTCACACGTCTGTGATACTGCTTCAGGCTCTCTTCAGACAGACACGATTGTACCAAGTGCAACAGACCTTCAAAGGTGAAAAACTTAGTCTGCAGGTCATATACTGAAGGACTGTGTTTACATGTTAATGCAAAATATTTTCTAAAGGTCATCTCTGGTTAAGACTACACTTCATTCTAATATTTTTCCTCAAACGTATTAAAAATACAAAATCACTGGAAAGTTATATTCCCTGTCCCCAAAATGATGTTTTGTTTTTTTTTCAATGTTATTTTAACATACCAATGAGTGATTTCAACTCTTTTTTTCCCCACTAAATTAAAGCAAAACCAATTTATTTTAAGCTCTTACCAGTGCTAACCCTGACTTTTCACAGGAAATGATTTTTGACTTGAATATTTGACAGGCCATTCAATGAAGCTGTTCTTTATGGCTGTCGTTATAATAAAGGAGCCAGGTTGAGTGTTCTTTTTTTTCCAGAGATTTATTTTTTTTTAAACCACAATCCTTGCAAATATAATGGTAAAAACAACAGTAAAAGATATTTCAGTTGAAAAACAATCCAATGCCTATTCTTTTCAACTAATTTTGAAAGCAACTCAAAACAGAAAACATTACTCAGGAAGCAGTAAAAGAAGGTAGCAATTTCCTTTACTTACTTATTTTAAATCTGCACCTCTAGCTGCTGTTAGATTTTTCTTGTGTTTCTCTTTCTTAAATTATAACTAAGGAAGAGCACACCACCCCAAACCACCCCCGTATATGCTAGTTGTATTGAATCCAACAACAGTTGAAATTACTGTTTTGTAATTCTCCCCCATCTTTTGTATCAACACTCTTTCCTGCAAGGTAGTTCTCTGAGCTTTCACCTTATCCATTTTATGTCCCATCCTAAACTTCTTCTGATCTTACCCTAAATGTTTTGTCTTAATCTAAGCTCTTGTCATATCTTTCAACTTAGTCTATCCTAGACTGAACAGATTCTCTAAACACAGTGATAAGGGTGGAGCTAAGGTTGGATACAATCCCTGTATAAGCAATAAAAATGAAGGGCAGGACACTCTTGTTAATTCATGTAATCACCTTTTTCTAACTTTATCATAAATGAAGAAAATACAAGTTTAAGACCATTAATCAGATCTATGCAATGAATTGCCAGTTAGATTTGTTATTTCTAGCGGTTTCTGATCATTACTGAGAGATTGTAGCTTATTGAAACAGGTCCGATCAAGGGCAAGAGCATCAGTTTTGCAGTTCTGTATGCATCCCCCAAGTATAATCCTCAGCCCGCAGTTGCTGATACCTTGCTGATAGCCTCCAAATAACCCCAACAGAAAGGTTATAGTACTCCCAGGGCAAGCGAGACACACACACAGAGTCATCTGTTTCTCCCTAAAGTCTCCTCCTTAAACTGCAGACCTCACCTCTTTGCTCAGGATGATGACCTGGCACAACCGCAGCTGCCAATGAGATGTGCCAGCTGGCCAGCTACTCTGTGAGGACCTTCTGTCTTCACACTGCTATGGCTCTGCTATCCTATCTGCCCGGCACGTTCTTAGCCCCATTCATGCTTTGAAATTTTCAGTCTAATAGCCCACGAAATGTCACTGGACAACACCAATGTCATGCTCTTGCATCCCGCTCCATGCAGATATTGGATGAGATTAGGTTATATGGGATTTTCCTCCTCAGTACTCTAAGAAACATTCACAGCTGTTCATGAAAATACTATTAAAAACCACTGTGAGAACTATTACATCTAATAATACGATGACAGATCTGAGAGACTGAGGTTTACAGAGCGGCCACACATCTGAACTGATCCAAAAGACTCTCATTTTTTTAACACAGTAGCATGTGTGTTTCTTCAGAACATAGAAAGTAAGTCTGAGAACTTCTGCATTTGTGATCATCTGATAATTGGTTTTCTACCTTCAGAATTTGTTTACTGAGACAGAAAGACATTCTCCAAAAACTTTTTATCTATGATCAGAATGAGTCAACGACAGCAAAAAAAAAGACAGTGTTAGATAAATTTGAAAGTGCTTTCATTACTGTTTGTACCACTTGGTATACAAAACAAGCTCAATTTCAAAACAAAGGATCAGCTGGAAGTAACATATTAACATTTCACAGATGTAAGACAGTTAACATTATGGAATTTTTTAGAACTTTTAAAATAGCTTTCTCAAAAGAAAAATGCATTTTAAATCATTTCAGTGTTACTTGGGGAAACCGTTCTGTCTAACTGGAATTCTCTGAAGAAAAATCTGGTTTGAAAGCAATTTCCTCACTGACCCAGAGAGGAATCTATTCAAGTCGAAGAGAAGACAGAGACTGATATAGGCATCTACACTGCAGAACAAAGAAAATCTGTGACATGACAACAGTCCTGACCTGTTTCTTGTCTAAACCAAAGAGCTCTTGGGATTTCCTACAAAACCTGCCATGCAAGTTCCTTAAGAATTTCTTTTGAAATATACAATATATTGATGTTCCATTTCAGATGTATGCCAATGCACTAATACAGTTTGCACACAGAAACCAGAACCATTAATCACATCTGCTCAATAATGCTAGCACAGCCATCAAGATTTAGTTACACCCACAGGTATACACACCTAACTTTTGATGTCTAAGACATGAGCTCGATCTTCCTCTGCTATCAGTAAACAAAGATCAGAGCTCTTGAGGACTGACTGTTCCCATACATGAACAGTCTACAGGAGGTAGGACCTTCACACTGCTACTTGGAGCAGACTGTATGACTAAGCACGCGATGTTACATGGTTCTAAGTGTAGTATCAGTTATATGGTGTTTTTTTTTTAAATTAAATACAACAAGGAATTCTCTCCTCTGTGCTTTCAAAACAAAACTGCTGCTTCCAAACTGCTAGGAGTGGTTTCTGGCTAAACACAAGCTTCTATCCAATTCTTGACCATTCTGTACAGGAATGGATCAACCAAACTGTGCCAAGGACCATGGCAGTAAGGCAGTGGATCATCACAGGGTAGTTAGTGCTCAGAGTTATGCTCTCGTTATGTTTTAATTATACAAATATGGCTTGCAGGTCCCAGCCTCTCCACCCACCTCCTCCTAGCTTGGCCAAAATGATCAACTGATCAAGCCTCTCCCAGCTTTCATCATCATAGATATTAAAGCACCTGTAAGGCTGATAATACCAATGAAGTCTATAGATAACCTGCTCCAAGGAAACTATACACATCTTCATTTCATGATACTGGTTTCAACTTACTTCAAATATCTTCAGAATTGCATTTGTATTCTAAGACACAATCAGTAAAACACAGTATCGTGAGAGTAAGCGTGTTGTCTAGTGAGAAACCTTTCCAGAAATATCTCATCCTCCTGAAACGTTTCCTCACTGTTTTACCACCTTAGAGACCCCAACTAAGTGCATGAGGACTAGTCAAAATCTACTCTACCCCAGCAGTGGAAAGCAGCTACACAGGTTGGCTTACTTATTGCATGTGCCCCATTCTCCTCTCCGTTCACAGTGGCTTCTCCGTTCTTTGGTGTGTTCTGCTGGGAAACAGCAGTCGTCGTTGTTCCCGCTGTTGCTGCCGTTGCTGCTGCTGCTGCTGCTGCTGCTGCACTGGCTTGTTGCTGAGCTAGTTTCTCTCTGAATGCTTGCTGCCGGGTCTGTACAACATCAGGCATCACTGCGTCTATCAGAGACAGTGACTCTATTGGCCTGCCATCAAATACTGTACCATCCTGCAAAGAAAATGAGCCAAAGTAAAATTGCAAGTTCAGGATCTTCACCGCTGAGGTCGGCAAAGAGGCAATGTTATACAGAAACAAAACTAGGTTGTGTGAGGATACTGCTCTGTGAAAGCATAACTTGTTCAATATTCACTGGAAAATCAGGCAGCTAAACTATTTACAGAGTCAAAAATATAATGCTGCGGAAATATATTGTCTGAATTATGACAAAGTTTTCTTTATTTACTATTTTGAAAAGGAAAGAATAATGGCTGAAGTCATGACAGTGCTTAGCAGACTTTGGCTGAACGGTTTGTGTTCCTCCACTAGCAGGGGCACATGAATGGAAGCAGCCGATGAATAACGAACCTCAGACAAAATAAGATGTATATGCAAATTCACTGTTTCTTTTTACTACATTCATCAGCCCAGCAACACCAGTTGTGGCTGATTGTACAGGACTACTTTATCACTGTTTTTTCCTTCTTTTTTCTCCTAGTTTAATTTAACAGTAGCTACAGATTTCATTTTGATTTCTGTAAATTAGGCTGCAGGTTTAACAAGCAATTGAGTTAACCTTCAAGGGCTATTTTTTAAGACTTAACATAAGACTCGGGTCAACAACTGCTCCATCTACTTAGCTCTGTTACAACTTTCCTATTACCTTAAATACAGGTTTTAGAAAGGTTTTAGAAGGCTCCATACAGTGGCATTTTACTAATCTTCTGCAAAATCCATTTAGCTCCTTGAAATAAACAAAATTTTGGCATCCTGCATTATTAACTACAAAAATGGTCACTGGAATATTTCCACAACTGTCCTTACACGAATCACTAAAATACTTCAATTTTATACATGCTAATTTATGAACTCACAATTACTCACCAATTTGAAGTAATGGACACACCCAGTATATTTGTAGCCACTACTGGCACACAGATGTGAGAAAGAGTTTTGTTGTATAGTACTTCTAACTATATATTCAAACAGAATTGAACCACTTGGAGAGTAAAATACATCACAGCAGTGACAACACATGCATTTTAGATTATTTGTTCAAATGAGGTTAATTCTGAAGCTGGACTCACAGGAATAGGACCGTATACCTTTCACACAACCTGAACGTATAGGTGCTGTTCACGGTGACATTTTCTAACTCTGCAGCTCTAATTTCAGGCACAAGGCCAAATGTTAAGTAGTAGCAAATTGAGAGATTCCTCACTCTGGTTTGTTATTACGACTGCATCAAAGTGCAGGTTGGCATGAATGTCAAATGTCATTGCCCCAGCTAAAAAACACATACACAATTCTTAATCGTGGCATTGGGTCATAAGAAGAAAACCATACAGAATGTTAAAGATAAAAACAAATGGATTTTCAAACCATACAGTACAAACACAGCGTTATCTCTATTTTATACTCTTGTTCCCACCCATGTTGTTCACATGTGACATTCAGCTACAGAGAAAAAAGCAATAGCTTTTCATGCATTAATATTAATACAGATCTCCGACAAATACAGCTAACTGTGGTAAATATTCTGTAATGCAGCACTAGCTCATCTGTCATGCTTCACTCCCTTTCAAAGTATTGCGCCTTTAAGGTTGGCTTTTCCTACATGTCCTCTTTGTTTCCCCTTGCAGCTCAATGAGAACAGAGACACTTTGTAGCTGCTCACACAATGCACACAGACAACCAGTGACCCAGGATGAGAATTTACACACACTTGTTTTGGCATGTCTGTGACAGGATGGTGCTCAGTCGCTGTATGACCTCAGCCAAAGTCACTGAAATCAGCAGAATCTCCGCAGTGACTTCAATGGACTTTTATCAGGTTCCTCCTGGCTTGCAAACAGCAGCACTAGGTTCTAATAGGCAGAAAAGGACTGAAGTTTTAACCTACATTGCAAACTTTTCCTGTCAAACTGCAGTCACCTTCAACAACACAACTGTAAGCACAGACACACCATCCTATTTGCCGCAGCAATCTCTGCACCCGCTCTGTTGTAGGGGAAACACTGTAAATGCCACATAAGCAGCACAGAGGTGGCTTTGGTGCCCCAGCCAAAAAGCAAAATGCGTACCTCAGAGGTGCCTGGCTCTCTGCTGGGTGGGGCAAAACAGGGTGAGCAATAAAAAGAAACCGCATCAACGTAACGTGAGGACAGACGGGGGATGTATTTTTGAGATATGTCCCTTGGTGAGCTCCAGCACAGTGGCTGGCAGCGCTCAGGAGAGGTGTGAGGGGTGGTAGTGGGGTACTTACTTCATTGATGCTGATCTCAGCCTCCACATACTGGAGCCCTTTCTGGAGGATGGAGATGAGTGCAGCAGGTGGCACTAGTGTTCCGTTGATGTTGGACTGACTGATGTGGCTCTCGATACCGAACGTGAAGGCCGAGTGGGAGAAACCTGAGAGCAGGAAAAGGAAGCCATGACATGAAATCAAAACACACCAGCCAGATACACCTTCATGGTCTAAAAATAATTCTGCTTCAAGATGTAAAAGACACTGCAGTATAACTGGGGGAAGGCTGCCGCAGAGGCTACGGAGAGCTGTGCCAACTGCGGCCCTGCACACCTCATGGGCAGCAGGCATCACACTGATACGGGAATGCACGCACAGGAGAGTAATCTTGGGAACCTGCCAGCCGAAAATGAAAACACAAACATGAAAAACTCAAGCCAGCACGAGGGCACGTTCAGCTAGTAACAAAAATAACTCAGGTCTTCATTTTCCTGTCTATGTTTTTGTGTCATTGTTTCCTGAAGCTGAGCGCTTACGCCTCTGTCAGCCCTGCACCACATCAGGGCACAGGCGCAGCTCATGCAGGGGAGATG
Organism: Cyrtonyx montezumae; assembly: GCF_038088225.1. Classification (NCBI taxonomy): domain Eukaryota; kingdom Metazoa; phylum Chordata; class Aves; order Galliformes; family Odontophoridae; genus Cyrtonyx; species Cyrtonyx montezumae. The sequence continues at coordinate 41,196,335 of NW_027072034.1, read as the reverse complement.
TGCGCTTATGAGAAGTTTAAAATCCACATTCACTGCTGAGAGTAATATGACACGCAGAGCACCGCCATTAAGCATGAATCAACAGAAAGGCCACTCCTGCAAACCTATTTTCTGAAAGTGAACAGCAGCAGCAAAAGTAATTAATTGGGGTCTGTCAAACAGCGGATGACGAGCCAATTCGACGGCCCTCGCTTCAGCCCTATGCGTTTCTTTTCACCATTTCATTTTTTTTTTCTCTTTGCCATTCCATTTTTGTCACTGTCCTAGAAACAACTGGTGGCAACGCTGTAAAGTGAAGTGTTTCTGTGGATGAATGTTGAAGCTCTGCAGTCGAGCAGCTGGGAGGGCCGCTGGGCACTGCTGTCTGGCCTGGAGGCTGCAGACCCACGGCACACAGGCAGCGGCAGGGGGAAGGGAGGACAGGATGTAGATGTAACCGTAGGAACCCATTTATCACCACACTGTCTCCAGAGCATTAATCTAACATTAAAAGCCTTGGGGAAACCACCCATGCGCTGTCTCAAACAGGAAGAGTCTTAGCAGTCTCCGCTGACCAGACAAGAGGAAAAAAATAATGACGAAAAAGAAAGCAGTTCTCAAATGAAAATACTTCCGTTATATATAGATTTGCCTCTTCCACTTGTCAACAGTAGTTTCATTTACAGTTCTGTCCGTTAAGGGATTTCCCCTCTGTCACTGCAATGTCCGATTGTGTGTGGGCTGCCGGATGGGATTTTGGGCTCACTCCACAGCACTTCTTTCTCTCACTCTCTCAAACTGTTTTCAAGACTTTTTGCAACCAGCTCAATTACCATCATAGACAGATAGCAAAAACAAGCTAAGAAAGAATGCCTCCCACACGTGAAAATCGAGGTATGTATTTCTCTGTGATTCTCTCCCCCCCACACACTTCATTTTGCCACTGCTTTTCTTCTCCTCCAGCCCCTATCCTTTCCCTATCATACTTCCCTGTCTAGTACTCCTCCATTTTTGGGAATGTTTAAGACACTTTCTAAAAAGTGTCAGACCCACCTAGAAGAATTATTACATATGACAAGCATAAAAAGAAAGCATAGGGAAAAAAAATCACCTGAAAAATGGCTGTATCATTTATCTAATCCCTGGTCCCCCCTTACCCTGTCTCACTCTTTATGTCCTGGTCTAGTTTATGAGCTGCCAGACCTCCTGCTGCATCCAAAATAGATCTGCAGGGCAGTGTTTTTGCCTTGTTATTTGTTTTGCAGAACATCCAAGCACATTGCTGGGTACCACGATGCAAAGGAAGTCAAACACTCAGCACACACACAGCTTGAGTCAGAGAGACCTAGGGTTTGAGTGTTGAACACTGAAATCTCTATGTCTATATAAATATCGGGCATGCAAATCTCTATGTCTATGAACACTGAAATCTCTATATAAATATCGGGAATTAATCAGGTCCCACTAAATGTACACTTATATGTATTTAAATTAGACAATAACAACAGTAATAACACATTCTTGAAAAGCAGCGGACATCAAGAAGCACGACAGATTAATCAGCAGATCTACTTAAAAATGCAGAAGTCTCAGATAATTAAGCTGTTGTCCAGAAGCACTGAAGTTCCCTACTAAAAGAGACAGCAGCTAGTTTGTGAGCTGGCAGCTCATAATTTTGTAAAGTGCTCTGATGTGATCAAAAGGCAGACAGCATAAAAATGACATACAATAAATATCCATAAAGATGGTAAAAAAAATAGTATGAAACTTACTGTGGTTCTACAGCAGCCTTAATTTTAACTACGATTTTATTACTGCATATGGTATCCTGCAGTCCTTTTTGCTGACTGCTGCTACATCTCATTTCAAGTCACATCGTTGCCAGCAGACAGGCTAACATGGCATAGAGCTAACCTCTTTGGCCAGTACTGAGCTGACAAGTCCTTGAAGTGCAAGACCTCTCACCCGACTGCGTGTGAGAAAAGGAACCTCTCAGCACAAAACACAGCTGTGTTACTGAAATGAATCCTTTCATTATTTGACTGTTTCTCTCTATGACAAGTAACTATTACCAAAGCACCCCTGAGATGACCAAACAAAAAACTCCAGGATACACTGTCACTGCATAGAAATCTCACTCACGCATCTCCAGCAGCTGAGACAAATGTTCCCAAATCTTATCTGGTAAGATACAAATAAAGAAAATCAAGAGAGTGAAACTACTTAAAGTGGCTGCTGCTGGACACTGTGTTCCTCAACCCTCTTGGAAAAATCCTAATGTACAATAGTACTGAAAAGAAAAACAAAGAAACAACTCAACCACCCACCCACCCGCCCAATAGCTAGTTATCTCCTGATTTCTTGTATTGCCATAGAACTTATGTAACACATGGAAGTACACTGATTTTAAAAGCTGCACAGGCAGTTCAGAAAATTCTGAATGAAGCCGTACCCACATCAGGTTTTTGGTAACACTGAAAAGTCATTATAGCTTTGCTTTTACAGTTAACAGATGTCATCAGTTCTCTTCAGGGCTCCGTGAGTACACTGATTATATAGCTATGTTGCAGCTCTTTACAATTCAGTCATATAAAAAGGTGATTTTTACTAAACAAAGGCAAGTTGTTTTTTTTAAACGCTAGCTATTTAAATGCTTGTGTTACAAATGTTAACTTGGCCCTCCTGAAGTTCATGAAACCACATGAGGCAGCGCAAAGCCAGGAAGCCAGCACACCACCCCCTTGATGACTGTGCAGGCTGTCAAGGCAGTCAGGGATGGAGAACAGCAGGCGAATGCACTCTGCAAATGGCAGTCTGAGGGAAGGATGTGACCGGGATGGTATGCTGTTCTGGCTGGCCAAAACTAAAAAAGCCACAGTAGCAGTGAAACGAAGGAAGAGTTTTGCAAACCTGTGTCCGTATGCATCATTTCTTATAAATTGTCAGCCCAGTGATTGTAATAATCACTCTATGAACATTAACATACCAAAATAGCACCAGCAAGCAGTGTCTTAAAGTAGTAAAACCTTTGAGGATATAAGCAATGAGACTCAGAGCTTTGAAAATTGCAGACGTTAAGACAAAGGGTCAAAGGGAGGAACCATGGCCACATGCTGGAACTGGTTTTGCACCAGTGAGCTGAGCAGTCACTTGTGCAGTGACATGAGCAGTGCCCCAATAGCATCTTTCAGCAGCCTTGGAAGGATGGCTGCCAGGTCTTTCCTGCCTTGGCCTAGAGAAAATATGGGGAAACACAAATCATCAAACTACGTACAATGTGTAAAAACATTATCATACATGAAAAAAATCCAAATGAACAGTGGATTAACCGTATGGCTTCATAAGATCACCTTAAAAGAACGTATCTATCAGCTGTAAGATAGTTGGTCTGGAAAGATTTTGCAGAGCATAAAAGCATTCAATGATATATGAAAATGCATAATGAATGCAGAGAAAGAATGACAAAATGAAATGAATCCCACCTAACCAGAATTGCTATGCAAGTGTTTTTGACTTGAAAAGTGAGTGAAATTCATCATTTAGAGATTCCCTCACTTTTATACTGACATCAATAACACATTCTGGTTCTGTGCTGCATCTCTGCCCACATCAAGGTGCCTGTATATACTATCAATGGTACCACACAGTCATTTGGGAATTCTTCCCCTAGGCAGTGCCAAAAAATGCATATGTAGGGCTGTTTTGCAAAATTACACTGATAGATTTTGCTGCAACCGCAAAAACATAAATAATAGAAGTCTCTTTTTTCCCTTGGCTGCTCCTTTTTCAGTTAAAAATGGCCTCCCTGACAGACAGTTATTTGCCACTGATTTTTTGTCTAACATAATGCTGTTCTTTGCATGCTGACCGATCTGCTGGCTATGTAACTTTAGTTGTTTGCGACAGGCTTGGCTCACAGCAGCAATGCCCAGCAAATGCAGGCATAGGAAAGAGAGGTAGGCTGCCACACAGCCTGAAGAAAGCCCTGTCTCCTCTGGAGACGTGCCTCGCCTGGTCTGAGTTAAGCACTCCTTTTAATCACACAAATGGGGTGCTGCTGAGTATTCCCTGTGCTACTTGATTCTAGCAATCACAGATCCAACTGACTGACATTCCCTAAGTGCTTCCTTCATTTTCTGACTCCTTTATCACTGTTAAGAGCAGTCTTGTTTGAACTCGAAGTGCAATAGCTACAGCACCTATTGCTGCGTTTGCTCAGGTGAGCAGATTGACAAAGAAGGGTCTGTGGAAACCATGTCTTTTGACATATTTACGTCTTAGCCAGTTACTCAGGAATGACTAGCAACAGTTAATCAGTCTACTGCACAAGTCTTCTGTTTATGAACTAAATGGATATATTTTTTTCCTAGTAACACTCAACATACTGCTCAATTTTTTTTAAAAACACATTTTGTCTCTTAAGTTGTTTGCAAATTATTCACTTTAATTAATCATAATATGTGATTCTTTGTACTATGTGAAACATTTGTTACCACAGAACGAAACAGAATAATTATGAACATCAAATTGTCTCTGACGCACATCGCAGACACCTCTACGAGGAACCGAGTAGAAGCAATAACCCATTCTTACAAATTTTTGAATAACTCATGCCCAGTGTGGTCTTCAGTCCAGGAAAACAGTAGGATACCCTATGCGGGTCTGTGCCATTTCCTTTAATGACTTTTCCTACTTCTTTCACTCAGGCAGTTCAGACAGGTTTTCAAAATGTACTGATCCCAGGTTTGTTTTCCTGAAGTCACTAAATTAGTGAAGTTATTACTTTAAGAGATAGATGTCAACTCCTCTTTCTATAATAATTTGACTACCTCCAGGTGCACTGTTAAACAGACAGCACATTTTATTTCATTGATTTCTCTAACACCATGTTGTCTTTCTTTATGGAATGTCCAAATACTGTGTCTTCCAATTCTTATCTTGACCTAACACACTGTTCTCTTACAAAGTATTTGGCAGGTGCAGGGTATAAAAATAAGGAAGGTTGTATGAATGATTAAAAGTTCTGTCTTGGTAACTTCTGGCTTCGCTATTGCTATAATGTGATTCACTGGCAGTCTCTTTCTTCTGATGACACAAGCGCTTGTTTTCTTAAGGTATTCCTGTGACTGGCATTATTGCTGATACTTATACTGATGTAAAATCCATGCAAGGCTGGAACACATCTAAGAGCTGACTACAGCTGTACAGGCTGCGGGGAAAGAAAGATGGCCACGAATGGGGTTAAAGAAAGTCAGCTTTATCACCATAAATGGGCATAAGTGCAAAACTCTTGGGAAATTCAGACACATCCAGCGGAAACATTCCACAGCATAATGACTTAAAAGTATACTGCACACAGAAGGAAAGGATGTCCCCACACAGTCCCATTGGCAGCCTTACCATGACACCAAACCCAAGTAACTCCAATGGCTTGCTGAGCCTGCCAAAAAATCCAGATGCAAACAGTGGAAAAAGATCTTCCAAAATTTGACATCTGGGTCTTGGGAATGCCATCTGAGCTGGAAGGCGAGAAAGGAAGAATGGCGCAATGTGGTGACCTGAAATAAATCAGAGTCACACCACCGCAGTTTAAAGAAATTCCACTAAAGAACAGTGAAATAGAACAAATCATTTCCTTCAAATGATTATTATGTATGAACAATGCAATTAATGCTAAGTTAAGGCTTTTGAAGGTTTAGATTTGTTAGAAGCAAAGAACACGTATCACTGAGCCCACAATGGCTCATGTAAGAATACAAATTCTGGCTGAAAATTAGCAGCAAACCATTAACTAAGAACAACTTTATTTTCTGTATTTTGGATGTAACATGTGCTAACAGAGCTCCTGAAGTAAGTAAAATTGTTTCTAGTCCATTGCTCAAGAGAGCCCAATGATGCTCTTTACTGCACTTGATTGCAGCTGCCATTTTGCAATGAAGGAATCCCTTTCTACTGGGACGCACTAAGTGTGAATTACGAACACAGCATGAATCCCCATCCTTGCTTCTTACATTTCTGTTTAAATGTAATTATACAGACACTGTATTGGGCTTACATGGCAAGGTTTGGGCAGCAGGGAAGCTGCAGGGGTGACCTCTGTGAGCAGAGCCTGCAGTGCCCCACATCAGAGCAGAGCAGCTGCAGCTGCTCCAAAGCAACCTGTGATGTGTGTGAGGCCGAGTGTGCTCTGGGAGAGCAGCAGCCCACGGGAAGCCCAAGGAGATTGGTTCAGGCAGCACGGTGCTGTGGGAGGGACCCACGTGGAGCAGGGGCTGAGAGCGGCATGGAAGAACGGCAGAGATCAAGGGCTATGGACTTGACTACAGCCCCCACTGCCTGTTCCCTTGTGCTGCTTAGGGGAAGGAGGAAGAAAAAGGTGGATGGGGGGAAGGTGGTTTGTGGTTTATTTTGCTCTAAGCTCTCACTGCTAGTCTGTTAGTGATAGGCAATACGTTACCATTAATCTCCCTCTGCTGAGTCTGACTTGCCTCTGACAGTAACGTGTGAGCAATCTCCCTGTCCTTATCTCAACCCATGAGCCCTCTTTCATCATCTTTTCTTCCTTTCTGAGGAGGGAGTGAGAGAGTGCTTGTGGTGGAGTTTAGTACAAAACCACCACAGACACAAAAATATGCTCATCAAACCCTTGTGCCTACATGCACAGCTCTTACAGAAAAGACACCGGTCTCTCCAAAATACGTTTTGTTGCTGTTAGCAACATTTGGTGCCTTGAGCCACTGATAACATCCTACAAACGGTTAAAAAATAGGTGGGCAAAAATCCTGAGCCACGTCTTGTTTATTATTCACAGCAGCCTGAGATTCTTCTCCTAGCTGAGCTTTCTCAGTAATACATCCTGGAGTGCCTCTCCAGTTTTGGCAGTGTCTGCTTATTTTTGAAGACTTACCTTTGCAATTACATAAAGGGCTTAACAAGGACACGCATTAGCAATTTAAAATAAGAGCTGCAGTTGAAATATATTTTTAGAAAAAATCAGCTGAACAATAGGGCCTGTACATTTGTTTTAAGATTAGGATTGAGGAGCGATTAAAATTATTTCCAGAGCCCTAGGAAATGTGCCCTGTATTACACGTTCTTCACAAAGGAATTATCCCTAACCGTAGCTTATGTCAGCTGTTAAAATTATAATGTGCCTGGTTACCCTAAGTTTTGTAGAAGCCATTATTCACTAATATTAAATGTTACACCCATTTTTCTTGGATATCTGACCTGTTCACCTTCTGCCAAGAATTCTGAGTAAATGTCTGCTGCCCCAAATTATTTTATTAAAGAATGTTTTTGGCAGGTTTGGTTTTTTTTTCCTTTTTTTTTTTCTTTTCATGCAGGAAAATATGCTGGAAAAGATTAATACTACTTGGAAATGAACTTTTCATGAGCAATACTTGGCACTCACTGTTTAAGTCTTTCTGAGTGCTGCAAATTAACAACAAGAAATACGATACAGACAGAAAACAGAACATGAGCAATGGAAAGAGGAACTTCAAATCTTTCGAAAACAAGCTCTTAAATAATCCCCCTTTTTCACTCGCTCTGTGTAAATAGGCTGACAATTGCAAATAAATGTCAGCACAGACCTAGTGCTTTAATGCAACTATGGGCCAGATTTGAAGTAACTTAGGAAGGTAACTGCAAGAAAAAACAAATAAGCCTTTCCTTCTAAATTAATGGGATGCTCTTGTTATAGAATCACAGAATGGCTTGAGTTGGAAGGGATCCCAAGAATAGTCAAGTTCCAACCCACCTGCCACAGGCAGGGCCACCAACCTCCAGATCTGGTACTGGACTGGGCTGCTCAGTGCCCCATCCAACCCGACCCTGAACACCTCCATGGACAGAACATCCACAGCCTCTCTGGGCAGCCTGATCCAGCACCTCACCACTCTCTTATTTTTAGCCCCGTTCATGGAATCAAACATGCAAAGAGTTGTGCAACTTTGGAAGGATCCCTTTCATGTAAGAGACCTTCACAGCCATATACACTACAGATTTTTTTTTCCTGTAAGCTACGTTCTTTTCTTATCAATTGAAATATACACCTGCCAGCAGCGGCAAGTAGGATACTGTGGCTGACACAGTGGGCACTCAGGATGCTCAGCACCAGGATGGTTTCTGCTGATGGCCACTACTCATGGAGTTCTAATGGAGCTCTGCTGGCTAGAGACGGGAAGCACTGTGATGTGTAGCTTGCCAGGGCTGTGCAGGCAGAACGTCCCCGCACGCAGGTTATTAGCAAAACTGCAGCACTGCGGGTACAGCTCCTTTCATTGGGTATGGCCAACTATCCGGAAAAGCACTACACAGACAAATATGCGACATTTTGCTGGTTTTACTAAGCAAAGCCATCTTGACCTACAGATATTTTCCCTCCCCTCAGTATCCAATTTTCTTAATATCTCTATACTTCTGTGATACTGTAATTATGTAAGCTATAAAGATCACGACATTAGATGATCAGAACAAAACCAAGGGCTATGGAGTAAACTTGCAAAGCTTTATTTGCGTAACTTCAAATCGCTGTGTTTGCTCAGTGTCTGAGATCCAGCACTGCACAGCACCTTTCAGGCTAAATTAAAATGAAAATAGCCAAGCTTTTAAACTGTTGAAAGACCTAGGAGGAAATACCAAGTAAGCAAGGTTCTGCAGATGGCAAAGAAACAAGATGCTCAGTGTATTTTTTTTCCTTCGTAAGAGCTTAGAAAGATCTGCACCAAGTATTACTTTTCTTACATGACATTCATATTGCTGCTGTTATGCAACAGGGGTAAATGAGACAGAGAAAGAAGTTTCAAAGGGACTGCTTGATCAAACAAAACATCCAAAATTGTTGTTTATACACATCTATGTAACGTAGATATCTGGTCACAAAACTTCAAGCCTGTGCATATAAACGCACATAAAAATGTCCATCATGCAGCTTACTACATTCTCCCGTAAATATAACCAGAACCAAGCATGGCAAAAGACTTCTGTAGCTGTGAAAGTACTTCTTCCTCTCCATTGTGGAATTCCACTTTTAGGAAGCTGACCTTCAAATACTGCTAGTCTGTATTCACTGTTCTTTTAAAAGAAGTGCACAATGAGATGTGGATTAATAGAACGTTTCATATGATACAGAGGTGTTGTAAGCTTAGCAACCCATTTGCTTATCTTTAAAGTTGAAGGTATTTACCTTTAACCTAGCAGCTTCATCTTTTGCAAGATTTATAGCTTTCATTATTAAAAAAAATGGTGCAGCTCAATAAAGCTGGTTGTTTTGTCATGCTGACCCTGATTTTCTTGAAATCAACGCTGTATTTGCAAAGAGAATAAATGATTACTAGCAGGGTGAGTAACTGTGCATAACATAGTTCTTATTCAGAAAATGGATTTGTCTCTCCAGCATTCATTCATCCTCCAACTATGAAGCATTATTTCATATTCAGAATCAGTCTTGTTTTTTCTGAAATCATATGGTAACTTCCTCCCTAATCTAAAAGAAATACAGAACATAGGAGAGAAATTAAAACAAAAAGCAGTGGCAGTTCACTGAAAACCTCTGTACTTTTCTGAAAGTACACTTTCATGCAGGGGAGGTTATATGCACTACATTACATTGCAAGAAACGTATGGTAACAGACAGTTTCTCATTAGATAGGAATGTTAATTCTTTTATTTAAACCCAAACTGGTTTGGTCAAATTTCTCAAGCACTGCTCTCCAAAAGACTTACTACAACACATACTTCACTCCTGCAACAACACCGTGGCTTTTTATTTATGTCAAGTACTTCAAGAAAGGTCACAAATGCTGGTTCCATAAACCAACTTCCAGTTGATCGAATTTGTATCATAAGCTTAAACAGAGCTGCATGCCCACAAATCAGATTTGTGCTAAACCAGGGCAATTAAAAATGGATTTTATATTGCTCCAAAGCCTACCATCATATTGCTAAAAAGGTGAAAGAATTCCTGCAGTCAGCCTTCACACTCGTTCCTGAATAATAAATACCATCAGGATCTCAATCATACTGCATTTAGATATATGAATATATTCAACTAATACGCATCTGCCAATAAATTCACAAGTAGTACCTAAAATAATAGCAAAATACTGTTAAATACTGTATTACCACACCTCTTTCTTCAGAGGATTTACATATATTCTAACACTACAACCTTTTACTGTCTCCTGTGAGGAGCTGTGATAGTATTAACTTCCAACAAGAAAAAGGCAAAAAAACTTACACGGGTGTATTCAAATACCAGTTTTCATTATTTTCTTTGATCAGTTATAACTGACCAGCATCCAGCTACACGAGCAAAACAGTACCCATACAAATGGGAATTAAGCAAATACACACAAATGCTGCTGAGTTTCGCCTACGAACTACATTTACTGCACATCACAGGCAGAACACATGTGCTGCCAGAGTCAGTGGCAATGCAGATGCTTGCAGACAAAAATTACACAGCCACAGATGGTTACTGGAACAGCACTAAAATGTGCATTTTATCTTTGGGTGGCAGGGTGTCATTTCAAGGATGTACTTTTCCCTGAACAAACAAAAGGTCTCCATCCTTACCACTAGAGCACAGGTATGTACACAGCTTCAAGAGCATTCTAGTCACTATAGTGCTCAACAGCACCTTTATGTATAGGTTCTTTAAGAGACCTTTGAAGCTTCTCAGCTTTGAGGAGGCTGGGCAAGCTGAACCTGAGCCAGCAATTACCATTGCAATAAAGAAAGCTGACAGCATCCTGAGCTGTGCTGTGAAGAGCCATGCCAGCAGGTTGATTGATCCCTGTCCCCTCCTCGGCACTGGTGTGACACACTTGGACTGTTGGCTCCAGTTCTGGGGAAACACTGGAAAAAGTCCAGTAAAAGGCCACAAACCAGTGTGATTACCAGTGGAGCTGAGAGTGTCGTGTATGAAGAAAGGATGAGGCAGCTTGGACTGCTCAGCCTACATCTGGTAAGACCACGGGCTCCTTATCCATGTGTATAAACGTCCGAGGGGTACAAAGAGCATGGAGCTTTTGGTGGTGCCCAGTGATAGGACAAGAGGAAAAGGGCACAAACTGAAACACACATGAAATGCCACTTAAAACATACCCCTTGCCCCCTCCTTTTTTCTTATTTTTAAAAGTCAAAGTGACCAAATACTGGAACAGGCTGCTCAAGGAGTTTACGGACTCTCCATCTTTGCATTTACTCAAAATCTTACTGGGCAAAGTAAGATTTGCGACTTGCTCAAGCTGACCCTGGTGTGAGCAGGGCAGCTGGACTAGATGACCTTCAAAGGTCCTCCCCAGCCTTAACTACTCTCATACTGTGAAGTGCTGGACACTATGCAGCCTGAACTCTCTCTGAACTAACCAGTGTAGAGGAGAAGAGAGGAGAGAAAAAAGGAAAAATCATTATTCACAGACACTATTAACAGTTTGCACTATATTTTTTCATTAACACCACCCAAGTGCCTTTATTGACCAAGTGCCTCATCCTTCTCATGAATTATTCTTCTAAGTGTATATTTTAATAATTTAAGCAAAACCTATGCACTATACATTCCTCCTTTACCTAGCAGAAGCCTTCCTATGTAAAGGAAGCAGTTAGTTTTGAAGCAAATTTAGCTGACCTATATAGGTCAATATTTTATGCCGTGCTTAAGCTGAATTATTTTCATACGCTTTTCACATCTGTGACTTGGGAACTCTGTGCTACAACAATTATTTAAAATATACCTCACACAGAAAAAAATACGCACTTCAGAGAAAAAAAAATCATATGCATGTGTAATAAAAATTGCTGCATAAAGCACAAATTTAAAAGAACAGAACATTCCCTTTCTGTTCTGAGAATGTACTTGCGCAAATTGTGACATTTTGTTTATCATTTGTATGAAATCTCTTCGTTTAAAGAGAGAATGAGTTATAAAGATGATATTTTCTTTCAAATTTCATTGGTTCCTTTTCAAGAAATTGCAAATGGCACTGGAAAAAAATGTAAGGTAGCACTATTCCAACTATTAGTACGCGACTGGACAAGGTCACAATGCTGAAATCCCAGCAGCTTCAGAATATCCATGTCACTTATAATTTCTGAAGACAGAATGAGAGTAAGACGTGCTGGATGTGGCTACCAGGAAGGGCCCTTGCTTGCACATTTTTAACTCTAAAAGGAATTTGTGCTGTGATTCACAGAAACACATCATGTTCTATGTGCCCTTTGAGCCTACGCTTAAAACCTAGGAGAAAATCTTTTCTTCTAGGAAAATCTGTCAAACATCAACCAACCAGTCAATATCAATGCAATGCCGTCATTCTGAATCTACAGGGGAAAACAACTACTTTACTAGCCTAATTCATATGGTTGGGAAGAAAACAAATGGTAGTGCTGAAGTATAATGGCAAATTGTCCCAAGTCAGCTGCTAAAAATTTCACTGACATGTTTTTAGTGCAACCATCCAGGAAGCATTTTTATTATCTTGGACATGGTACTGATTTTACACTGAGGAATAGCTTATCAAGTGTATGTCATAAAACATGAAAAAAAAATCCAACTCAGCAGTGAAAGTATGAGTGAAGAGGGAAATTTATGCAACCTTAACTCTAACAAGGCATTGCCAGACATCTACCACAATACATGTCCTACAGGAGAGCAGTAGAAGCCACAGACAGATGGAGAGCTGATTTTCAGATAAGGATTTGATGGTGCAATACATATGTAAGTGGTACAAAAGGAACACAGTTCAAACAATCAATCAATCCATCAAAATACTAAATTTGAAAAGGTTTAATAATAAAATGGCAGATTGGACTGGGTAAGGAAGGTAATTAATTGTAGCATTTGAATCTATGCTAGGATTTGTCACTCACAACAGATGGCAGCATAGTTTGGATTAAAAGGTACATCATGATTTGATGTGTCTTGGTTCAGCCATTTTCCTCTCTCCAATCCTCTTTAAGGTTGTTACTGCATAATTGGTGACTGCCCATCATGCTGAAAGACAAATAACTATCTGCTTCTGTTTGGGGCAAAGCAGAATGGGAAATCTCTGTATTCTAAATTCTGTATAGTTCTGTGGAATCACAGTCCTTCATTCTGAAAACAATCCACAGGACTGTATCAGTGGTGAGGATGGATGCTGGCGAAGGTATGCTTCTCAGGAGCTTGATGAAGCACAAATCTGAACCTATATAACTTGGATGGTAGAACAGTGCCTTTTGTATAGCTTGTTTTGCTTTTGCCAATGCACCTACTTTGTTCGTGTAAATATATCCACCTTAGGAACATTCTGTACGTTTGCACTTCAACACTCACAGCACAGATATCACATAGGCCTGACTTCAGTAACCAAGGCCAACATTTTCACCTGGAGGTGGTCTCTGAATCAAGATACCTTCAAAGAAATAGAATTCAGTTTTTAAAAGTTCAACTTCTGGAAGCACTTGGCACTTTGAAGAATTTGGCCACTTCAATTCATGCTCCAAAAAGTGCATATCCAAAAAGAACTAAGGCGAACACTGCAGGACCTGTTTTTTGGATATGAATGAGCAATCTGAAACAGAAACAAACCACTCAACTTCTTTACATCTCAAGAGGGGCATGCATTTTCCTACCACGGAAGTAGAAACACTCCCCCACCTCAGCGGCAGAATTCTTATGCTATCAACTGTGAGTCCTAAATGAAAAAAATGCCTAAGGTACTGCTTCTTCTTGGCACAGACAAGACCCGAAAGAGATGCTCACGTGAAGAGGCATTTCTTTATTTATTTAAATATGGTTACGCAAGTAGAGCCTTAACAGGTCCAATTCCTATCTTGCACTGAAGAGATCTGACTCCACGGTCAGTAACGCAACCATTTTCTCCCCCTCTGCTTCTCCAGCAGCGGGGGACTCGAACCACAGGGTCTCTCTGGCTGCGTTTTTCTTTTTGAAACCCCAGCAACAGTCACTGTAACTCATACAGTGTCAGCTGTGAATGCATTCAAGGATCATTTTATATTTCCTTCCAGGTCACTAATAAAGCTATTGAGTGGAGTCATGCCAAGAAAAGATTCTTGTGAGTTTGCACTAGGAGCAACCTTTGAGATAAATATTCCCCATCTCCAATGGCTTTACAAGATGTTTCTGTTAGTCAGTTTTCAACTCACTTGATAACCTTGGATTACACTGATTTTACACACTGTAATTTTTGTTTTATTTATAAACATAGTGTGTCAACAAGAATACATAAAAGCAATAAAGCAGTCTAAGCATATAATTCTCAGCACGATTATCTCTGTCGTTGTATTTTGTGATTTTGGAAAAATCTCGTACCTAGTTTGGTTAGCAAGATCTGTTACTCACACAAACTTGCTGGCTGGTATTACCTATGCTGTCATCTCTTCATTTTTTGTCGGAGGTATCAAGTTTCAGCCTTCCAAGGATTTAACTTGACCTACAGTTACCTGGATCATCTTGTTTAACCTTTAAAAGTTCTGGCACAACATTTGTTCTTTCCAGTTCACTGGAACTCCCCATACTACGCCAAGATTTGTTAAAGAGCAACAATAATGGTTTAGACAGTTCAACTCCATTAATACTCTCCTGTGCAAGTGTTATAGTCTGACAGAGAATTAAGAAGGAAAATACAATTACTGAGTTTCACTTCTTACTTCAATTTTAGACACGCTGAATTTCTATCAGAATGACCTGAAAGCATTTTCATAATGAAGTATGAAAGCACCCATCAGTATTCTTGCTATGATAATGTTTCATATAATCTCAAGTGCTTCTGTGCCTTGCAGCTGCAGAACACTTGAAATATTATAGGTATGGTTTACTTTTTACACAGCTTTTCTGCTATATATATTTATTCTTGTCCTTTCTCTCTTCCTCCCACTATCTGCCTATATCTCATGAGAAAGCATAGAAATTTTACAGGATAAGATTAAAGAACAGATAACAAAAAAAGGAAAATCGAACATTTTTATGGTCTTGTAAGCTACTTTTAAGGCTATGCTTAATATAATTTTTGGAGGCTTGAGGTTCAGCTAATGTAAACATAATTAATCTAATAACCTTGCTTTTGGCAAACTCCTTGAACTACAAGGGTTTGAACTTAAACTGTACTTAAACACCAGCCCTATAAACTTTGCATGCCTTACTTCTGAAGCTTACTGTTTCAGAATATCCTTCATCTGCTGCCTCATCCTATGGCATTTATTATGGCTGCTCCAGAAGTAATGCCTCCTGTTTTATTACACTGGCCCTGACATCAAAGGCAGATGTTGGTGCTATGACAGCAGAGGTTCAACCTTCCTTCCAGTATCCCACTACATCTTGTTGTCATGCAACAGATGGCAGCAGAGGGTCAGTCTGACAAAATGTGCCTGACAGAGTGCTGATGAAGCTAAGGTGTGTCCATGCAGAAAGAATGGCACCTTATTGCCATTCATTCACACCTGCTGAACATTTATGGAGACCAAGTAGTGAATGTCAGCATGATGACGTGATGGGTAGTGCATTTCAGCAGTGGGAACGGCGATGTGAAAGACAAGCCACGTTACAGTCATGCATGCAAACTGGTGGATTATGACCAGGGAACTGTGTGTAGAGTTGACAGTGGTGGTAGTGGTCAAGTACTGCAAAGTTGGTAACAGATGCAGCTCACTAATACTCACATGGGAACAGAAAGAACACTGTATGCAAGTATGTCAGGACCTAGTGAACCAATATGAGGTCGAGAGTTGACAGTTTCCTGGACCATATCATTACTGGTGACAAGATGTGGTATCACCACTATAAACCAGAGTCAAAAAGACTGGCAACATGTGAATTACTCGTCAAAGAAAAAGTTCAAGACACAGCCCTCAGCAGGTAAAGTGACGTGCACTGTCTTCTGGAATAAGAATGGGGTGATTCTTCTGGATTTCCTGTAACCAGACAAACAATCAAATCCTGTCATTACATCATGACACTGACTAAGCTGAAGGCTTGAACTTTCAGAGTCAGGCCAGGGAAGAAGAAACCCTTTACCTTGCAATACCATTTTGGAGACCATGAAGAACATTATCAGTGTCGGCTGGACTGATACCTACTGCATAGTCTGGATTTAGCGCTTATGATTTTAATCTGTTTGGTCCAATGAAAGATGGACTGCATGGGCAACATCGTCCTAGGAACCACAATACCACAGCAGCTGTGAAATAGTTGGTCATATCTTCTGGTACAGGTTTTTACAAGCACGTTTTGTTCATTGATGGCCAAAATAAGTAGCTAGCAGCTATCTTGAAAAATAAAGTTTTGTAGTTGAGAATTTGTTCTACCAAATACTGTTACTGTGTTCTTTTTATCTGTTCTTGTTTCCACAGAGATAAATATGAGGCATTACTTTCAGAGTGACCTACGTATATTACCAGGTGGAAAGGCAAAATACTGTAGAATGTCTTGTTACTCTATCCGAAAATAAAGATATAAAAATCCCCATCAAAAAACCATGAGAAAGAAGTTTTAAAACAGAGTTCAAGAAGTTCTATAAATACATTAGTGGCTTCTTTATTGCTTATAACTCTTATGTGCTAAACAGAATTACTTGCAAACTGCAAGGTATATCTACTAAAGCAATATCTAGCATCTAGATTTCAATATGTTCAATTTGAAGCTATCTGAATATTTCTTCATGCACCTAACCTTAATTTCTACTCTTTTACGTGGATAAATCACAATAAAATCAGGGAAAATACGATTTTGTGCATGTCTTTAGTTTGAGTGAATTAAGTAAGAAAAACATCTGTCCCTTTACATAAGAAGTTAAGAGGAGTACAAATTGCAATTAAATTGAAAATTTGTAGGTAAAATTTTCCCTAAAATGGCAAAAGTTACTGTTTGTTTGTGAGAGAGGTGTCATCTAAAATAACTTTTCCTGACATTTGGCTGACATCACCATTCTTGAATGATTTTTTGAAGCCTTTTTCTCAATCATTACACAACACGAATCCATCTACCGACCTATCAAAAGCAAAAGTTACTGTATTAATATGCCATTATGCAGAATCTCCTATAATAGAAATATAACAACGTAGAACAATTTTAGGATACTACAGGCTCTGACTATGTCTGTCTGTACAGCACTTCGATGCTTAAAAGTATTTTCCAGTGCAGTATCCAATAGCTGATTTCTAAAAATAAACAACTTCTGGATGAAATTTCAGTTTTGCTAGTCTCTGTCTTTCCTTCATCTAATTGCACACTACAGCTTTTTTTGATAAGCTGTGTTATTTGAGACAAGAATACAACTGGAGAAAACAGCTGCCAACACAGTCCAGCACTGGACTCTCAAAGAAATCTTTCAAAGACCAAATTCTGAATAAGTATCATTAATTGTTTTTTCAATTTCAGTGGAAATCCCTTGCACAGGGAGTTGTCTACCAGCACTGAAATAGCCTTGGAAAGAGAAAAACAAGCCAAAATAGCTTGTCTAACGAACCCTAGTTTTAATGACCAAGAGAAGCAGGTTGACCCACTATCTTTTACTTGCTGGTATTTTGCCCACCTACCCAAGATGTGTTTGAAGTCTGGAGGGCTTATTCCAAAATTGGCTTTATATCTTCTGATACATGCAGTTTTTGTATTTTTCTCACTAGTGTTTATTTTTCCTAGCACTTGAAACATCAACATTTCAGTTCAACACTCAGTCAACATTTCAGTCAGTTCCGCAAACAATCCAGAGCACCTTCCAATCCTAGGTTAACTGGGATTCTTGTTAGTGTTTTTCACTTCTCCTATCGTATCTGCTTTAAAAGAATACTCTTATTTGTGAATAGAAATGTGACTCCTTGCAAAGAGTGGACTGAAGACTACGAAAACAAAACGTACACGAAATCCTGAAGTTTCATTTAATTATTTTTTCTGAAGAAAGATGCAGCTTTCCTTCCAAAGGGCTTTCTTAAAAGTACGTTTTTTTCTTCCCTACAATGAAGAGAGACAGAGCACCACGAGCACTTTGCACCACAAGGAAGTGATGCTGAGACAGTGCTAAGACAAGGAAAAGAGATATCACCTGCAAAGCTCACTTTACATATGTAATTACTGTAATGAAATTCTAAATCATCAGATTTTTGCACCCAGTTTTCTATTTATGAGACAAACATACAACTAATATAAAAATAATTTGTACAATCCCTGTTTATTTAATAGGTATCTGACAGAACTATTTCAAATAGCTAAGAAAAATGATACAAAATCAATGTACTTTGTGCTGGTGCTGCCAAAAATGATGTTGGCTCTGATGATACTACTCTACAAAAACATCTGTTAACACAGTGTTATTTATTTCCTCGTTTTGCCTAACTTAAATGTTTAATTTGTATGTGTGTATGTCTGCACTTTTATTATGCTTCGGACTGTGGTTCCCAAAGAGGAACAGGTTTGTGCAAGAAATATTTAGTCCAACTGACACACTCAACACAACATTCCTAAAACAACACCGTGTAAAAAGCCATTTTTCCCATTTCATCTACGACTTGGAGTTATGATGAAATACAGGAAACTTACCTGATTCCTGGAGATAGCGATACACCAAGAAATTCACTTCGTCACTGGTTATGCTCATCTTAGCCCAACCTCAATATGATGAGGTTTACGAGAAGTGTGAACCACGCTCTGTTCAAAAGGAAAGAAGTTCTTTTTAGCAGGTTTTGTTTTATTTTGATTTATTATTAAAGTTGTTATCAAAACAGACGTGGGATTTGTTAAGGTATTCAAAGGTCTCATCATTAGAGCTGTTACATCCCTGTGGGAGGCAACCATTAAATACTGTGAATCAAGTACTCAAGCTGTACTATACTTTTTATTCTAATTAAAAAGCGGTATTTAATATATACAAGAATCCAAGGGGGCTTTTTAAATCTTGAAAGCCTTTGCAAATGTTAACTCCATTACCTCAGTGGCTTTATTACTGGTTCTCTGGGCACTCCTTGTTACTGTAAGAGTACTGCCTCTTCAGAAGTGCTGGCAATTACTCACATGTACCAAATCATAACATCTTTGCAGCCCAAAATTTGTCATCTAAGTTTCTGTCCAGTAGTTCAGCCACTTAACAGAAAAGTTCTTTCCTTACAAAAACATTGTTATGCAGAGGACATAAATAAAGTTCCCATAAAAAAGAAAAAAAACACTAAATTTAAGATGAAATTACAGATTTTATTACAAGAGTGTGCACGTGAGAGAGAGGCGGTGGGGAAGAATGCAATATATCTTACGCCAACAAGGAATGTTATAACGTCTCTGCTGATTGCTAGTGAGCAAGAATTAAACTTCAGTTATTCACTTAAGCAATCCTAACCTTTAAGATGACAGTTTTACACTACTACTTTGGGCATGAACTCTGAGAATAAATATATTTATTTTGAACATTTTCCATTAAGTCTTGTTTCATTTCTGATTGGGAATCTGCTCTAAGAAGTTTGGTTTCCAAAGCTGTAAGTGCTCCTCAGATATAACCTTTGCAGCTCTGTCAGGCACACCGTACCTATACCTCGCCCCTTATCTCTCTTCTTGGTCAGCAGAAAGGTTGTGGGTTCATTGGGAGCCTCTTCAGCACTTCTCATTGCCTGAATTAACACCTGCTACTGTGGGCAGCGCTGATGAGCTACAAGTCTTCCCTGCTGCTCATTTCAATCAGCAGGTCACTTTCTGACTGTAACAGATACCCATGTATATTTACAGAAATTGAGGTCTTTTGAACCCTGTTAAGCCTTCAATTCTCCTGGACTGCTAGATTTCCTCAATGGCTCAGATGCTGTTTTTTTCACAAGAAATGACACTTTGATAAGATGGGAGACATCTTCCTCAAGCCATCTAATTTTTATTATTATAGCTTGGAGAATACGTCAAAAACAGTGAAAATCTCTAAGTCTCAACTGTGGAAATTTCATCTTCTTTTAGGGTTCTGAGGGAAGGCAATGCCAGCTGTACCCAAAAAGCACTGTCACTGATGTCACGTTTCCCTTGGAAAATTGTTTGGTGCCCCTGCTCCTCAATCCCTCATCTATATTATAACATTTCTCTGCCGCAATCAGGAGACTGAAAGCACTCATAGCTGCAGGGGGTTAGTTATCAAGGTGGCACTGCCTTCAGCTACAGACTGGCTCACCTCTTCTGAAAGTGGAAAGGCAACCACAGGTAGCAAAAGATACGCTTATAGGCGTGAAAAACAGGCAGAGAAAGCACTTCAGGAAGATGGGTGGGAGGCAGCTTTTAAATATCACTTGACATGCTTGATCATGAATAATTAATAAATCACCACGCCTCTTTCTGCATAGTCATCACCATTACAAGCAGAACAAAAAAGAGATACCTTGCAAAAAGTGAGACCATTTTCATCCCTGAGAATTTAAAATACACTATGGCTGCGAAAACAGTAAAGGAAGAAATTTTGATAGCTGTGGGTTTAAAAAAATACCCAACGTAACATTTTAAAAAGGATTTTAAGAAGAGCAGTTTCAGTACTTGGTGGTAGGAAAGTTGGTAAAGATGAAACCTCTTACAAAAATTCAGTTTCAGCAATGACGTACTTTGTGGTCAAATGAACTTTATTAACAGAAAAAAAAATATCAAGAAACTACAAATGCTGTTTCTGGATGCATCCTGATAATTCAAGCCATTCACATGCTATTTCCCACATATAGAGAATGTATTGGGAAATGAAAGGGAAAGGAGGGGTGTTGGGTTTTGCTTTTCTAAAGAAGACTCTTCTTAAATGAGTTTAAACCAGAGAAAACGAGCCTGACTGCAAAGAAAACAGCTTGGCAGCCTCAGAAAAGCCTCCACATCAGATACCTTTCTATCAGAATCCCAAGCACACCAAGGAGCTGGATTTACAATGCATTTTCCCTGAAGTTGGTCAACAGGAATTACTTTGACATATGTGTCAGATCACATCTTTATACAGACTGTTACCATGCCATAAATAACCAGACGATCCCCACTCATATATTTAAGATTTCTTTTCTCTCCGAGATGTCAGTGCACAATCAGATATACTACTGCAAGGCTTCTGCCCATCCAGAATTACACGAAGACTCTGGCTTTGACCCAGAAAATTCTATTCATTTGAAATTTGGCTGAATTTTGAAAGACCATACTCAATTTCATCAATGCTCTTTCTGAGTTCCTTCGTCCCTATGGAACAACACCTCATACAAAACTGAGTACAGAAAACATGGTGGGGAGGAGAGGAACATACATCACCTTTGTGTGCCTGTACATCTGATTCACAAGCAGCAAACAACTAGCCACAATTTCTAATGCAGAAATACAAATGCCTATAGAAACCTTTAGTTATCACTGTGATAGAATTATTCCTGCTAAGTGACAGTCTCCTTTTGCTACTGGAAACTGCTGTTACTGAGATTAATATATTTTTAAATAAAATACTGCTTAGAAACAAGACATTTCACATTCAAACCAGCAATAACAACTTAATTCTTCACAATTACAAAAGGAATTACAAAAAGCATTCAAAGTGTTCAAGCTTTCTTTACTTGAAGCATTTTTTCTCTGCATCCTGTTACACATTAGGGCAATTTCTACTTACTCCAACCTTGCCTTAGAAACACAGGCTATGATCCTGCAGGTATTTGGGTATGTCAAATATGGGAAAAAGAGCCTGTGATCAGGGTGAGCAAGCAAGCTCATTTCCTGGAGTCAACACTGGGCCTGATTTGGCTCTGTGTGCTGGCGTGCCTCCTCCCAAATTAGACCTTCTTGGAGCAGCAGAAATCCTACTGGATTAATCAGGCTGTGATTGGAGAAGGCAGCCTGGGGAGCAGCTCTGCTCCAGCACTGTACCAGCCAGGTTCACCAGGCTGCCTATCTGCATCATGTTCCCTTACCCACATCAAGCACCTACGTTTCTTTCTTCTGGTGTATTTCAACACTGTTGCTGAAGAATCATATGAAAATAACCTTTAGTCTTTAAAATTCCATATAGAGATGCAGCTCCACTCTCTCCTCTGCAGATCACAGGCCCTGAAAGTCTTTTCCTGCCCCCCAGGCTCACCACTGCACAGGGTTGCAGAGTCTGTTCCAGGAAAGGAGCTCACCTTTGCCACCTGTGGCTGCACTGCTTTCCACAGGGACTTACCGGCCAGCCCTCCCCTCAGGAAGACGGAAACAGGGCAGACATTTAGGGAAAACACCTAAACTCAAACCTTAACCTGAAACCTAAATAGGAAACTGCACGCTTCCTATTTCTGCATCCAGCCCTCCCGACAGAAATTAATCAGGCTACCAGCCAGGTCCTCACATTACCCCCTGAGAACCTGGGAGCTCTAGTCAGCTTTAACTGAATGCTGAGCAGCCTTTAGCTTCCTGGAGGCTTTTTTTCATTATTGTTAAATAAACACACTCCGCACCCAGAAATATATAATGTTTTTAATGTCCTGAAGGGGTTGCACTATATGTCTACTTACTCAACAAGGCTAGGCTAAAATGTCTTCTCCCAACAGAAGTTTTAATCACCGCAATAAAAAAAAGAGAGAGGAAAAAAGAGAAATTGCGTATTTTCTTTGTGAAAACAAACAGAACAAAACAAAAAACAAACAAACAACAAAAAAAACACACATCTAAATCAGGCAAAAAAAAGAGTTTTCATTAAAATGAAAACATTCCAGAAAGCTCAAATATTGAGTGTTGCCAAACATGGGAACTGGAGTTCCCGCCCTTGTGCTCCCATTTTCTCGTCCAAGATGGCTCCGGGCACGAAGCTGCACCTCTTGAGAGCCAGAGCAGCTGCCCGTGTCACAGCAGTGCATCTGAAGGCACTGTGGCAGCACAGCCAAATCAAGAGGTTACTGTTTTGCATATGCTCTGTAGTTTAATAAAAACATCATTTCCCAAAGCCAGAAATCACTTCTCACGAAGCGACCTACTTAGTCAATCTCAGTATCTTCTGCTGAGAAACATATTCACCAGAAACTTTCAGTGAGCCCTGCACTTCTGTGTATCTATGCTTGGCCTCGCCATGCAGCCAGAACACAGGCAGCAGCTCTTCCCCAAAGGCTGAGAAGCTCTCTTTGGCCCGCACCACTGCATTCTTCAGTCTTGCCTTTTATTGCAGCCTCCTCCTCCTCCACAGGAATTCCAGTATGTTTCCTTCCCAAAATACCCAAACAGAACTTTGGGAGAGGAACAAAGCACACACCGCCCTCTCCCCCCTTGCAGCCTTTCTTTCCATTTCAAGAAGCTGAAGAGGAAAACATCTTTTCTTTGCCACCATCCTGACATGGGAGTGATAGTTTCATTCCTGCTGATGACAAGGTGCAGAGCACACAGGACAGTTTTTGCTAACTCCACCTGTGCCAGTCATCAAAATAATAGGCAGCCCTGTTCACAGTGCAGCTTGTGTGTGCATGACTTGCAGGTTCCTCCTCTCTGAGGCTTGAACTTGACATTGCCTTCCTTTAAAAAACATAGCCTGAAGGAAGAGCAGTTGCTCCTCCTAGAGATCAGGCACTTAAAAATCCAAATCAAGACAGTAAGATGCACCATCTCCCTGGCCTTTCTTAATGAGGATTCAGATAGGTAACTATTTGCATTCCAAACGACCAACATGGGCCACTTCCATTACTCAACAACAAAAATGAGGCAATTCAAAATTCTCCTAGGATCTTCTACAGGTGCTCACAGACATCTTTGCATCACTTAACGTTTAATATTGTTGGGTCATCTGAATAAATGCAACAAGAGACAGAGCAGAAGAGGATCTTCTCCTCAAGAGATTGCTGAGTGCTCTGCACAGTGTGTGGTGCTGCACCCCGAGCTCTGTTGACATTTACAGTAGCTAAGTAAGGACAGGGACCTCTGAGAGAAAAGACAACAAGCTTACCAGAAAACTCAAATGGCCAAACGTTCTCACTGTTGCTTCCTCCTCTTTTTTAAACTCTATTTATTTACACTGACCTTGTGTTGATTTTAAAATGGCTACACTAAACCAAAAGAAATGAAGGAAGCTCCAGCTCATCCCCATTCACACCAGTGCCTGAAGACCACGTTCTTAGGAGTAGAAGCAACAACTGCATCTGTCTCAGACTTCAGAAAAAATGGTACCGATAAACATAAGGTCTAGCTTGGATCCTGACATGTTAGGGTATCTCCTACAATTAATCACTGAATTCAACCATATCTGAGTTCAAAATCTGGTGCCAAGTGAAGGAAGTGGAGGAATGACAATTATGTGCATATGGCAATGATTAATAAACGTGCAGTCCTGTCTTGAAGAGGTCACTCTTGTTGAATCAAATGTTGCATGAGCTAATCTGACAAAAATGGAATTTTCATCTGAATAAAAGCGTCCATCAAAATAAAATAAAAACTTTGCTAAGAAAGGTCAGTATACTATGCCATACTTACACAGATGTGCATGGAAAGGAATGAATCTCTTACTTCAAAGCACAGCTGAACCTGCTGTATTTATCCTTTCAAAAATTTGCAAGTAAATTAACAAAATGATTGCCTTGTCCTAGAAAACAAATTAAACAGGATTACAGGCAATCCACTAAAATATTTAAAAACAAAAATCTAAATCAAACCTAATACTACTATACCAATAAAAATAGGCTGGCCAATTAAACATTTAGGTGGACTGCAGAATGCTTTATTTCAGCATTAAAATAGCTTTTCTTCAGATTATAAATTACATGTCAAACTGAAAAGCCATTTGGAATCAAATCTGTACCTATTTATCAATCAATCAATCAATAAAAGCAACAGAGATATTCCAGCAACTTCTAAGTGCTATTCAACTATTTTTCAATTAACCAGCAATTTTCAGCACAAAATAACTGTCAACAGAAGACAAGCCTTTCATCACCAAATTCCCAGCAAATTTTACTCCTCTATCAAAAGACGAAGAATTGTGCATTGGCTCCTTCATGCTTACAGTCTTCTGGTTTGCTCAAGTTATTTTCCAGTTCTCAGCTGGTTTACTTAATTACATCAGCCTCCAGCACTTCACTCCTAAGAGTGGATCTTTTCCAAATCCTTTTTGCCGCACAGCAAAATGGTTTTTCCTGTATTGATTTTTCCTTTTTGGCACTTGGCTAAGGGGAAAAAAAGCAAACAAAATCAACTGTTCTTCTTAATTAGCACAACTGTGTTATACCTCTTTTATAGCTTAGTTCTGAGAAGAGGCAATTTTAATATATATTTCTTTCTCTTTCATAATGAAATTGATGTTTACAATAGCATATTATATGGAAAGCTCAGGGAAGCCAAAAATAAGATTGAGGGGAGAGAAAAGGTTGCTAGTTCTCAACATCGCAAATGAAATGACATGATATACAATGTTTTTTCTTTTGTTTAAGATGGTATTACAGAGGCTTAAGAAATAAGAACACATTACTTGTGTGACTGGCTTGAAAATCAAGACATCTCATCACTCTTGAACAACTTAAGTCAACTGGGGATCCTGCCAGGCAGAAGTAGTAACATTTTGTTCCTCATATGTGCACAGAACTGTAATCTGGACAAACTGGAGGATGTGTCCATACATGTCAAGTTGATTAGACAAAAATATGTGATCAACTAGTTGTACACTTAACTGTATGCGTGTATGTTTAGTCCCATGTACGCAATGTGACCAGAAATTAAGTTTTAAATCTTAGTAAGTGTATTACATGTTCAAAAAAGGTAATGAAGACTATATCTTTAAAAAAAATGACACAAATTACCCTACACAACTACTCTACAGGTATTCGGTTTTCTTGATTTTTGGCAAGTGGAACAGTTAATTAATAATATCTCAAATTTTGCTTTTCACCATATTTACTTGGATTATTATTAATATCTCAGAAAAAAAAGTGCAAACATTGAGATTTAAATTTTTCAACAGTACTTCACATTCACAGAGCACTGAGTGAAAAGGAATATGATGGGAAGAGTCCTTGCCAGAACTAGTTGTACCTGTTTCATTTTCTTTTCGTATCCTCAGATGTGATTAAAATGACACAAATGAATTTTTAGAACAAACTTCCCCTCACATATTTAGAAGAAGGGCAGTTTCTTTTTTAGCTGCCAAGAATTTCTCTAACACCTAAAAAAGTACACTAAAATGCCAATTTGAAGTATCTGAGTCCTAAGCTTGGCTTTCAGTATGGATGTAAGCAGGCACACAACTGTGATGAGGCAGGCCATGCACCAGCAGATAGAACATGTGCCTTTGAGGTGACACCACAGAGCTGGGATAGATAACAGGGCCTCCATAAAGCCCCAGAGCCACCTGCTGTAAGGGCAACCTGGATCAGAAGGCACAATGTCTGTTTTGTTTATTTTATTTTCAAATGAGACAAAGAACACAGACCTTACGTGCCTGAAAGGACAGCTCTGACTTTCCCGAAAGATGGAGTAGCTGGATAAGGCTACCTTGAAAAAGGTATCTGATTTTTTTTCCCAGCAACTTTACCATTTAAAATGGTGCAACTCTGGGAGCAGCAGCACAAATCCTGATTTTTCCCAGTACATCTGAACATTTTAACAAGTTGCACCATGCATGTTCTCCTTATTTCTGAAGGGCAAGATAAGGAGAAAACATCCATGTGAGCTTTTTACACCACCTCTTATATAAACTGCTTCCTTTCAAAGCCCAAATGTGAATCCCTGCTTTAAAAACCACACTGCTAGCAACTTACCAGCTGAAATGGTATTAGTGCCAACTACAGCTACTGGGACCTTCGCTACTCAACATATGACAATGGACAGCCCAGGTTGACATGGTACATCAGTGCTGCAGGAATGGAGAGGTGACACAGAGCAAAGGTAACATAAAGGAGGCTGAAATCTTTTCATATCCTTGAGCTCAGTCTCTTTATTTCATATCTTTGTTCCAGGCCTCCAGCATGAAGGAAACATGCTGAGAGCCATGGACTGAAGTGCTAACAAAAACAACGGGACGTCCTGCACATTTTGGTTTTACTTCTCTTCCACAAGTAATAACTGTGTTCCAACTCCACGTACATTTGAACTGCACGTTGTTTCAGTATCTTTTAAGACTTCATTAGTCCTAAGCGTTAGAAGTTTAAATATGGAAGCAATTCTGGTGCTGTCACACAATAATACGTTCTACTGGAATGACCCCCAGACTTAGCAAAACTCTGTGTACAAGATGACATAGTCCAGTGTCTGTGCTGGACTAAAAAGCCTCAAGCTTTGCAAGCTAACCCCACATGGCTGTGGGGAAGAGCAGTAGACAGCTGGAAAACTGTCACCAGGTGTGCTCACAGCAAGTGCATAGAGGCAGCCACATGTATGTATGGTCCATCAGCTGAGGACAAGTGGACAAGTGAACAAGAGCTTGGGAAAGGATGTGAAGAGGTCTAGGGATGAGCAGGGAGAGGAAGCCCAGCCTAGCCCATTTGGGGCCTTATGGTCTCAGGCCAAAGGATGGGGGCACTGATGTCATTAAGGGGTGGGATTTATTACTTTCACCTAATAGGCTTAACAGATGTTACTGGGAACAATTTGATGTTATTTTTCCATCATTTATGATTTTATTTTTCTTCTCTTTTCCTTTCCTCAGAGCAAGCAAAGGCCATACATCTTAACACATATTTCAGCCTTAACTGGTTTTCCCTGCAGTATTATTAAAAGTGTGGCTGAGGATTTTCTTCTTTTTTTTTAATTATTATTCTAATTACTACACTAAGTGAAAAAGAATTTTTCCCATTCGTCTGTAATTCCTGTGTAACGGAAAGGATTATACTCTAAGCTAAAGGGCAAAAAATATTTTCAGGCTCACAACATGGAAAATTTCAGCCCCCAAAACAAATATTTTGTACATTATATAATACATGAAGACAAAGAATTTTAATGGATACTATTTTGAACTTTGATGATGGTAGATCCTCTTATAAACTATTTATAAACATATTAACGATAGCTATGAATAGTTAATGTTTTCTCTTGAATAATCCTAAGAGAAAGTCAGTGCTAAACGCTGTAAAGACTAACATTAGATAGTATTGTGCAGCAGAACAACAGAAACATGAGTATATACATTCAGAATATTTCACTGCAGTGTACATACACTTCAACATTTAGCTATTTTGGAAATTAGTTTTTTTTAAACACAAGCTTCACTCAATTTACTCCAGTTTACAATGATTTGAGCTTTGGAGGCAAGTTATTAAATGCCTTCCTAATGCCTCCATTTTTTATGAAGGTATAATGTTACGTTTCTTCTCGAAAGGTGGAGGAGGAAAAAGAAGGACAGAGAGACACAAACTGCTGTAAAAGGATGCCTGTAGACACTTCTGTGCAACCCCTGAACTAAAACCTTACTGAATCATTTTTCTGCATTTATTTTGCTAGATATTTCATACAGAAACTTCCTGCTAAAAAAAAAAATCAATGCAAAAAATTCAGACTGAGTAATCTCAGTCTTATGAAAACCATCTCAAGCACAAGCTTAAGATACTGTTTTTTTTTCCCCCTGTGGGTTTTTTTTTTCCCAACGCTTCCTCTGAATGATCTATATATAGACCACAAAGAGGGAAGAGAAAACCAGGCACGGCATATCCAGTATCATAATCCAGATTGTACAACACTATCTCACACGCTATCTGTCTTTTCACCAATCCCTCTTCCTTTGTGTGCTGTTAGTACCCATTGGAGTCAGGCAGACTGTCACTTTACATTTTCTGGCTTTTTGTCTTACTGGTAAGACCACAGTAGGAACACTCTGTGCTTCTCTTTAGATGGAAAATGTCTGCTCGTTTTTATAAGCCAATTTTTAAAAACATATTACAGGCCACGTATGGAGGTATACACAAAATGTACATCTCAGTATCGCATTCGGTTATTTCCTCCAGTCTAAGAATGGCAGAAGAGATAAGCAGCAGCAAAGTAATGTTGCTTCTTATATTCTCTGGTTTTATTTTAATAATGATTTACCTGTCCTGATTAGCTTTTTTGTTATTCCTAGATGGAGGATGAATATGGAACATAGCAAGATAAATTTCTGGTGGCAGCACTGTGAAGCCCTATGCAACCCTAATATAAACAGCAATTCTTTATATTACAAGATTCTATTAAATGGAAAGCTTTTTTACCTGCTTTTTTCTTTTCTTAAAAAGCTTAACAACCTAGAAACTAAGACAAACTCAAAAATTCTTGGGGACTTAGAGACACACATGTCATAACCTAAGATTTTCCATAAAAAAAATAAATCAGTTGAATACTTCTCAAGAAGGATTTCAATCTATTATGATACAATTACTAGCTAGAGCACATCAAATAAAATAGCACTCTCAGGCTTAAAAATATCAACACACAGAGAACTGAAGACTTAAAACTACACATAGAGCGTCTGAGAAGCTTTTAAAGCCTAGACAAGAATTATATCATCAGAGAGCAAAATGATCCTACATTTTGGCCTCTCCTTCAAGAGAGACGCTCAGGAAGCCAGAGGTGATCATAAAGGCTGACAAATATGTCAATCATATGTTTACTATCACAGATATATTCTGAAAGCCAGTGAACATCAGTAGGACTTTAGGTGCCTAAAGCACTGAGGATAAGAGGTTCAATGGGATCTCAGGAAGTATAAAGTCTACTCTCTCAAAGTAGGGTGAGGTCTGGGGTCAGATCAGGCTGCTCAGAACCATCCTTTCCCTTCATTGACTGGCTGTGCTCACGCTCATACAGACAAGAACTGTTTCTTCTTCCTCACGCAGAGAGATATTACAGTTGTGTCATAAAGTTACAAAGTCCACATAGGGTTTTAAAATGAACATCAGCAGTCAAATAATTGAAAGTAAGTCTTTTTCCAAACTGGAACAGTCTTACTACCCTCTTAACTAGTTTATATGGAAAAAAATATATCTGGAAAAGACATGCAGGAAGGTAGACAGGGTAATACTCAATACTCATGCCTACTGGATCTTCTACGGATGTAATAACCAAGTATTTTAGCCATCCAGCTCTTGGAATGTAATTCTCACATACTATTTAGCTATTGAATTCCTTCTACAAGGAATGAGGAAAGTTATGTGCCTGTTTCAAAGATTTATGTATTTTCCTGTAGCCATGGATTAGACAGTTGTCTGAGACTGGGATTCATTGCTTCAAATTCATCCTCCAAATCTAGGGTCCAGTTTGTGTCTTTGGCTGTAAAGAACTTTTAGCAGGTTCAAACCTGCATTTCCCAGCTCCCAGGAGAACACACTTCACACCTGGTTACAGGTTGTGGAAATGAAAACTCTGAGGAGCAAAGAATGTGAGAGTCATGAGACAGAAGGATGGGGAAACAGGGATCAGTAGCTGCTTTTATATGATTCCCTGCTACAGATATTCTGCAGCTGGATATGAATAATGATAACTTTCCTTTCTCACTATCAATGAAAAAATACACATAGTAAAAGTGTGAAAGTTCATGTATTGTTTACTCAAAGCTGAATTTTTATTAATCTTTTCACTCCTCACTACTATTTTTTCTCTACATATGTTTTACATTTTCTTATTAAGGAAAGATAATTTCGGTCTCTTTTTTT
Source organism: Cyrtonyx montezumae (assembly GCF_038088225.1). Lineage (NCBI taxonomy): Eukaryota > Metazoa > Chordata > Aves > Galliformes > Odontophoridae > Cyrtonyx > Cyrtonyx montezumae. The sequence continues at coordinate 41,165,825 of NW_027072034.1, read as the reverse complement.
CTTACAGAAACTCATGATACTTCGTAGGATTATGCAAGGAGCAGACATCAACACCTATATTTAAGTATGACACATTATAAGCTTATATTATCATTTATAATTTGAGTACATTTTAACTGTTTGGACTGTGAAGCTCCATGGTGAGTGTCAGCTTCAGGCTAAATCTTTTTCTGGAAGGCATAAGGAAAAACATTTCCACCATTTCAGAGTGCAGTTGGGGAAAATACGGTGTTACCAATATTTATACAGCTGTTTCAGTGAAGATCTCTAGTGCTTCCACGCTTCAGAGCAGGGAGCTGACATTTGGCAGAGATGTTCCTCGGATGGCAGAATGCCCTTTCTGCCACAGTGAAAACCCACAGAAATCTGACTAAGAAAAAAAACGTTCTCTTGAAATACTACTTGTATATGGCTCTGCACAGGTTTGCCAGAAAGCCTGCTATCAAATTATCAAATATTAACCTTGCTTCATACTAAGGCGACGGAGCTTAGCGTCTTTTCATGTATAAGGGGATGATGGCACAACCTGATGCCGAAAGCAAGGGGCAGCAGGCTGTGAAAGGTGATGGCAATCAGGGTTACAGGCTGATGCACTACTGAACTGGACTCTCTCCTGTCCCTTCCTGATGCCTCATCTCCAGAGAGGAGAAAATACTCTTTCCTCCCAACAATGAAAAATAATTATAGCCAAGGTATAACTGACTTTGAAACCTCTCTGCAGTCCTTCCTATTACTTTTTATCAGCAGTTTATTCCTGAACATTTAGACTATGTAACCTTTAACGCCTTTTAGCTGTATTTATTAACAACCTTGCTTTTATTACTTTTATGAGTTAGGGCTTTTCCCCTGAAGCATTCAATTACGAGATTTATTTGGTTTGGGGAATTCTTGAAAACAGAACAGAATCTTTTGATTTTCCCCAACAGAAACAGATGATTTTTTTCCCTCTTATTTGTTTTCTGTCAATTAAGGACAGACTTAAACAGCACAGATGTTTGCTTATAAGGATATGTATTTTACCTTAGTCAAATTTAATTGCAGCACTATAGAAATTCAGTGAATGGCTAATATTTAGTCAGCTACTCTGAACAACGGAAATGCCTATGAACACACACTGTTCAATGTGTGGAATTAAATACAGAAAAGTAATAAAACTTTTTCTTGTCAGGAGCACATTTAAAATGCTGGCTTGTGAGGAAGTACTTTTTCAAGTCTTCTCAGCTGTTGCTGAACAATATTTTGGTAATTCAGACAAAGGCAATAAAAATATGTCACTGAAAGACCATCACTTCGATTTTAATTCATTGCAGAGCTGATCAGGAGCTTTAGAACACGGATGTTCTACATCGTGCTGCCTACAAAGGAAACAAAGATTTACTTGTAAGACTTTCAGGGATGATGTAAAAAATTCTTCCCTTCTCTCCTTTACTAACAGGTGCCATAAAATTTAACCCACTGTTTAGGAATGCTTATGATCTTGCAGGTCCATATGACATTCAGCCCTCCCCCCATTATATTGATGGAGATGAGCCTGCTTTCCATCAAATATCTGGTAAAAAAAAGCTGTAAGAGAGGGAACAGTTTGTCCAATTTTACTGTTCTTACCAGTACCATTGTATAACATTATTTTGTTCCCTTTATGTAAAGGAAAATGAGATATTTTGTAAAGAATTTTACTTTTTGGCTGCTGCTGTTTTACATCTAGATCTACGTGCAAGTCTTCCATAATTTCCTTTTCTCAAACTAAAAGCCTCAGCTTCCTTATTTCAAGACCTGACATGGGCACACCCGTACCAAACTTATTCTCGTATAACTAGAACTGAGTAACTTTTTGGCTAATAATTTAAGCACATCCCAATATCAAAGAGAAAGTTATTGCTAATAATAAAACGTACATGCTTTTCGGAAGGATTACAGTACAAAGAGCATAAATATATTTTCAAATACAATACAGGGTGGTTTTATGCCATCAATACTGACAACATTAGCATCAAAAAAGCACAGTGCTGTGCATACTCAGATTCCAATTCTTATGTAAAGAGACGTATATCCTACCTAAGAAGCTAACAGTACCAAACATTAATGATTTTTTAACGCTCTGGATTTTCCAAGCACTCTTCAAACACGAACTAATACATCTTAAGACGTTTCTGTATAGGTTTTGGTGCAGAACCTGAGAACCTCTCAGGTTCTCATTAGATGTCAGTAATGGTTAAGCAACATTTGGTCACAAGTTGCCATATCCCTTCTCTTTCCAAGTGAAGGAACACAATGCATCTGTGATGAATGTAAATACAAAGCAAAAGTTAACAAACTATCTAACCTCTGTGATCATTTCTGCTGTTAGTAATAAGCACAAAATCATTTCTACAGATTCTTAAAAGGCAATGTTAACCATGATCTTACTATACCGTAGTAAGCTATGCCATAATACAACCTGCCAATGATGTAATTGTGTATGAATGGCTGTAAAGAGACTTCCAGCAATCCTTCTGACACAAACGTTCTTCAAACGAACATAAAGCCAGTCTCTGAGCTTCTTTATGGAAGCAGATAGGTGAACTGGAGGAGAGGCATCATAAACTACTGCACATAGCAAGATCCAAGCAGAGTTTGAGCTGCAAGGCTTCAGTGGTTTCTCAGGGGACTGGAAGCAAACTGCAGTGAGAAGGCTGACTGGCAGAAGCGTGTGTGCACTTGTGGGGTGTGGAAGAAAAGCATCAATAAAATGGCAGAGATAAACGCACAGTGAAGGAGCAGGACGCTGACAGCAACAGAAGGAACCAGAAGCCAAGGAGAAAAAGCCTTGTGAAAGAAGCATTGGGTGGGTGAGCCAGCTGAAGGGAGGTGTGACTCTGAGAGCAAAGAAATTGTTTCCTACTTAATTCCTTAATTCACCCTCTAATGGTATCTAGGAAACATCATTCACTTTGGTTACAGGTGAGGCGATAAAACAGAAAAATTGCACAACTGCTTTTGTCTCCAGCCTAAGTTCCAGAAGTTCACCATTTCCTGAAACATCCACACCACATTCCCACACTGAAACCACTCAAAGGTACTCGTAAAAAAAATAAAACAAAACCTAATTTTCCCCTCTCCCAAGATGATACATGGAAAAAAAAAATAAAAATTAAATAACAGTATGCAGAGGACCAAATAGTTGTGACATCTCAAACTCGGTGTTAATCTGGAAATCAAGCTCCCCCTAAACTCCCTCACTGCTCCTTTTTCCCATACATTAGGATTTCGGCTGAATCCAGAACAAGCTAACTGGCTGACCAAATGGGGACGGAACAACATGCAGACAAGAGTTGCTACTCCACACACTGCAGACAACAGTCTGGGTCTGTGGCCCAAGCTGCTCTGATCTCAGTCCAATTCCAGCCATAAGTTTGAAAGATAACATACGTATAGTTATATTTTACTGAATCAATATGACATGTAAGACTTTGCTACCTAGACACATCAATGCTCTGGCAGGTATTGCAAGCAGAAATAGCATGAGCCATTTGAGGACTCACAAACTGACTGCTTCTAAAATAGTGCCTAGATTGTTTGATGTAGCAGGAGAACTTAAACAGATTTACCTAGCGTATCCATTAACAGCATTCTGAGACCAATTTGTTGCAGCTTACGGTGTTCAGGTTAAGGAATTCAACAGAAGTCAGTCAGGTGTGATACCTCGTTAAAGTAGCGTTCAAAAGCTGCCAGTGTATCGCCTGTGACATGGAAATGCTTGTCAAAAAAAGTCAAGAATATATTTTTTTCTCCTGCATGGAAAATCTGCAATTGAGTTCCACTATTTATGGGTATTTTTTCTAGTTTAGGAACCTTCTTTCTAGACTGCACTTAAAAAGAAAAAAAAATAAATCAGGTTCATGTTATCTGTATTTAAGTCAGATGTCCTGCATTCCTGTAAGTCAACCAGAAAATTCTAGTCTTAATTTGTAAACCATCTTCAAACAAAATCATAACGTTCACCATTTGCAAGATGGCTGAATAAAGCTGACTGGCATGCGGCAGAACATAGTGTTCATATTACTTCTTCTAAAACCACAACTGTATAGATTTGAGCTGAGTTCTACTATCACTCCCAGTCTATTCCAGAATGACAAAACCTGAAATGTTAAGATTCTTGTAAATATTTCAACATTTCCACTCTGTGCACCAAAGCACTTCAGTTCACAGACCCCTTCAGGACATACACAAGCCACGAGCTCCAAAGTCTCATTGAGTTCCATGAGACACCAGACCATTCCCAAGGATGAAGTGGAGCCTGGTAATTTCCCAACAAGTTTGACATTGTTTTGCCGTTTCCTGAATGAGCATATCAATCCTTGGCCACCAAACAAATCATCTAGTCAGGACAGGCTATTTTTATAGTTCCCAGATGGTCCTTATGTACTTTCATGCATGACATGAGCTTCCACTTTGGCGACCTTGGTAAATGTGAAACTGTTCTGTCCAAGTAAAGAAAGGTAGGAGCTGTGTTGTGCACATGGGTGTATCTATTCATAGTTATGTCATGCACTTTAGCTAGCACTACATCATTTTATTTTCACAATGTACCTTGGCATTTGTCATTGGCAGGAGTTCAATTTGTGTCATAAAAAATATACTCTCTTCAATTTCTGTTCATTCCAGTTATCTGCTGCTTCCAAAGGGAAATGTGACAAGCAATTTGCATTCAGGAGTTGACTGCTACTTTTGACCCCAGTTCCGTATTTTGACAGCGAACACTCAGCAATATTACCCATTTCTGAAATTATATTGGAGAAACTATTGATATTCAGCCTTGCTATGTAGCAAGGAAGCGTGCCCTGAACTCCTCCAGCAGATTCCCTTGAGGCTGCCTTCACACAGTCCTGGAGCTAACAAAAAAAAATCTGGATTTTTTAGATTCAAGTATTTTGGCCTCACATTATTAACACAGTGATTGAAACCTAACAATCAACTAGGTCTGGGAAATCCAAGAGAAAAAACTTACTGTGGATTATCTTTTCTGGGGATAATTAGTTATTCTTATACACTGCTGCTTAGCTAAATGGGTAATTTGCAGCCTGTAAATTCACATACAAAGGATACAAATGGTTTTAGATCATGCACTAAATCAACACTTCTGAGGTAGCTGCAATGCTTTGAAGGCTCCTTTTGCACTACCAAGACCCTAAAGCACAGCAAAGAGTGACTGTTGCTCAGGAGACCACAACAGAGGTGGAACCCGTTTTACAAAAGCAAACATGACTGTTTATCTGCACAGGAATATTAGCTACGGGGGAAGAATCCAAAAAGTGTCCCTGGTGCTTCCATTCCCCTTTTTGGCTCATTATTGTGTAGCTCCAGGCAATAACTGAAACCAAACAATGCATCAATGAATGATATTGACATATGACAGGAAAGGCCTCCAGACTTGGACTTCCAACTAAGACAGCACGTAATAGTTTCTCTATGACAACTACTCTAGGCACTTGCTGGACTGACATGCATATTCCACTCCAGTTTGGGGTTCTATATAAACTCATCACAGCTTAAAGAGAAATTGTTGACGATGATGACGAATGGCATGTTGGTACCAAGTAGGTTTATATACAGAAGGTGTGGAGCATTTTGTGGAGCTGCAAATATACGGAAAAAGTCGCAGTCCACATAAACCACATGACACACAACATAAAGGATGCAACATGCCTCTCACACAGAATAATTTTATGATTTTAGTACACTGCTGTTACAGCAAAAAGTCAAATTGCACTTTCTAGTACTGAACTCCTTAATCTATGCTTTGTCAGAGAACTGACATCTTATTTTCTTGCCTTCAAAACTCTCAAGTTCTAAAAAGCAAGTCTGGTACTCAGTACAGTTGCATACTGAACCGTCTCACCTCAGAACTAAGGAAAATAAACGCCCCTGAAGAAATTAAAACAGGAAATGCCACTCTTGGCTATCAGAATTGTGCCGCATCAGAGCTCCATCAGCCACACAGCCACAGCAAGTGCCGCCATGACCATTCCCATGTCCCTGTCTCCAGCATGTGGGCAGCCCAGGGCCCTGGGTCACGTCTCAACTGCCAAGTTCTGCATTTGGTGGTACCTTATCACGAGGAGTAGGAAGTGATAAAAAGTATAACTGAAAATCATGATGCCTGGCACTGAAGTCTGACTCTGTTTTGTGAGAGTGATTTACAGCTGAACTGAGGTGTTCAGTCATTTCCATCCATCCAGCCAGAGGGAATATGGCACTGCTACATTCACGAGGAGATGGAAGTGCTACCAGGCACTGCCAATGCCTCTGTGTGACCCTGGGCTGCACGGCAGCTGCAGAACAGCCTCTGCACACATCTGAACACAGTGCAGAGGTAAGCCCTGTCTTACAGTCAGTGAAAAACTGTGCGGTATGTTAAAAGGGGCTATGCACATCAGATGCACTTCCTCTGCTTTGCTATGAAGAAAAAATCCCTTTTTAGTAAGAATTTTACTAGCGCTTTATAATCTCTCCCTAGCTGTAAGCTTAAGTAACATAATTTGACCACCCTTAAAAGTGAGTTGGATGATAAATGGAGTCTGTGGAAAATCCAGTGATTAATTACAAATTGTTAGTCTGTTTGTGTTAGCTTAAAAATATGTATTAAAAGACACAGATTTGTTTTCATATCCTACACAACCCTCCTTTCCTTAAAACCTCAGAACGATTCCAATATTTAGAAACAACCACCTGCACCCCTAAAGAAAAACATATTTTCCAGGGATAAAATCCTTTGCTATGAAGTCTTATGTTTCATTACGTATAATCCTTATGCCGTCTTTGTGCCAGAGAAACAAACAAGCCTTCAGTACCAAAAATCACTGCATTTCTTTGGAACCATAACATGCTTTTAAATAAAAACATCATTTGAACAATAAAAATAAAAAAAATACTTTGAGCTTGCTCCATACTGTCCGGGTGAAGTACGGTTTCTAATTCCAAATAATGAAACAAACTAATAGTTTCAGCTGAAGACTGATTCCTGAAGATTACATCTGACTCTCAATTCCAACTCTGCAGCCCCTGGAAGTATTATTTCATCTTTTTACTTAGAGCCCACAGTAAAGCCCTTAATAATATTTCACTTAGGATATACACACTTTGCCAGTATTTTGTGGAAATCAATTGAACAAAATGCATAGAAGAAATGAAAAACAAGACGACAATGCTAAACTTATCAAAGGATATAAACCACCACATATCTTTGCTTTGAGATACATCATCACCACAATAATAGAAAAACGACCCTGACTTTGAATTCAAGGTTGATTGAATTTCATCACACTCTCAACCTTCCGGCTTCCCATTAATTCAAATTATTAATTGGCAGATATCCAAAAGGAGCAGGGGAGGGGAAATCTAATTTGTGTTATGTACTTACACAACTAAGAACTCCCTTTACGATTGCTTGTCTTCCTATTCCTTCTGTTCATTTTCCAGAAAAAAACAAGAGAATGAAAGCAGAAATGCTTTTCAGTAGAAAATAACAAAGTGCTGAAAGTATAACAACTTTTTCGGGAACTGCAGAAAAACATATCCCTGACTTTTTTTCTTGTCTTAATCACTGGCATTAGCTGTATTTTAAACACTATACAAAACGACAAGTCCTTAGATGGAAGATGCAAAGGTAAAGCCTCTTTGCATGTGAAGCTCTAAACTGACTCCATAGGGGTTATCCATCCAAGTAAAGACTGACACATTATGGCCTTCAAGTGGAGCACAGGCATGACAGTGCTTCCAGTGTACTTACAGGATCTCATCTCTTGCAGGTCAAGGGGAGGAAAAGCTTTAGAGGCTAAACTCCACTTTCTCAGGTCTATCTTTCTTCCTTGACCTCCCCTGATTATTTTTGTGTTTATCATTTTTTTTGTTGTGATTTTGGAATTTCCCTATTTCCACTCAGGGTCTGGGGTGTTCAGAACAGAGGTTATCTTTATGCTGGGATAGATCAAACTTCACAGTTTTCTACTTCTAAGCCACAGTTGATTAAACCTGGCAACGTTTGCAGTATCTGCTGAAAACATGAGCTGATTTCCTTTATGCCAATTAGCATTAGCTAGGTAAAAGACGGAAAAAAAAGGACAAAAAAAGGAAAAGAAAAAAAAAAGCAGGTGATCACCTGTTATCTGCCTTGTTCTGATATCAGTCGCTTTCTCCTGCTACCATTAAAAGAGTAAATGGTTAAATGCAGAAATATTTGTAGCACAAAAAATACCCAGGAATTCAAAGTCAGTTGTGTTGGGTTATGTTATGTATGACATTTAGAAGGGCTGGAGAAAAAAGTAGTCCACAGTTATATTTATTTGCCATGTAATTTTTTTTTCCCCAAATAAAAGCCCAATGAATTGTCTGTTGGCCATAAGCAGAAAGACCTAGGTGGCTCAGCTAACAGTGGCAAATAACTTTAGAAGGATGCATGAAACTCTTTTTAGTGGGAGAACTCCACCACAGGGAGCTCAGATACAGTCAGGCACAATTACTGGGACCCGGTTGGTGAATTTTTGCACTTCTTGCCGTAGAGCTCGCAAAAGCAATTTGAAAAATGGCACAATTTGTGCTGTTTCTCATGATATTATTCCTATGCTAAATGTACTACTTGCTTTATTATTGGTCTATCTGGTAAGCTGGAACTAAAAGTCAGCTGGCACGTTTTTTTTCTTACTCATCGCTACTAATAAAGAAGACATCTCAAGGTGAATTTTGCTCAAATCCTAAAGTGTAGTATTTCCTCTTTGCAGCGTGATTACCACAGATAGAAATGAAGAGCTGTCACTGACTGAAACTTATTCATCCATTCTACCTGCCTGTCAGTGGTCAGTACTGACTCTGGATAATAGTCACAGACACTGTCAAAAGTCCCTCGTTACTATAAGCAACAGCACACGCTCTGAGTACATGGTGAAGATGATCATAAATCAAAGACATATGAGCTACAAGCTACAGAGTTACTTTCCAGAATCTGCATGCAGATGAGAAGGCATAATTTAACCTTTCACATAATCAAATACCCTTTAAAGATGGGTAGTAACAGCTCATTTCAGCAGGTTCAGCATCCAATCCCAACACCTCAAAATATGGGCTATCTTTAAGCAAAACACACAACTCATTTTTCAGTTGCTTCCCCTTCACACATCTTTACGGATTCTGAAATAATTCTACTGCTCTGGACTCACTTGGAAAAGAAGATGCACCCTGTCATCAGTTTCTCAAGCCCTGGGTTGACTGGATTTTGCAAAACATCTGCACTAGGTACGATAAGTAGCATCATGTTTTTAAGTCTTGACCATATTCTTTTACCTCCGTTTCCATTTGACAACAAAACCAATCAGGAATCAAGTCCCAGAGGCTGTTATACCTTCAGTGGCCATTTTCTTGGCTGCTGGATCACAGGTATCACAATGATACACTTATGGGCAGCAGAATTCAAGTCAGAGGATTAGAAACAACCTGATGCTGCTGATGAGCAAAACAGAACTAGTCATTATAGCTTTTACAAAACACATAGGAAGCAAGAATTTCATAAGCATTCTACCAATAGTACATTTCATTTTTGCAAGACTGTTTTCTTCACATTTACTATATGGAGCAGGTATAATACAAAGAGGGGTGGGGGAAGTGTGGCACTGACTACTTTTGTTCTCAGCTGGACTGGAAAGCCTTACAATTATGTGAGATTACACACCATGCACAAGGAAATCGTTGTTCTCAGCTGTTAAATTGGAATCACTAGGGGGAAAAAGTCACTGCAGTTTTAAAGCAATGAGCAAATAACTTTCTATTTACTGTCTGAGAACCAGTAGGAAAGGGGCAGTTTTTAAGGGCAGAATGTAATTTGTGTGCTATATCACTTAGTGACTCTCCGTGTTACGCAAAACCTATTTTGCACTGAACAAAAGTTAACTTAGGCTAATTAATATAAATATTAAGAAGACAAGACACAGTATGTGATTAATTGTCATCAGTTTTAGGTGGTTTTTTTTTTAAACACACAGTCCTTGGGTTCATATAATGCAAAACATAACAGCAGGAAAATGTGATCACAGATACACAAATGTATCTGTTCTATCAGTTCAGCTCTAGGTTTAAAGCAGTTTAAATGAGCTTTGATAATTAAAGGCGACGGAACCAGCTCAAATGGTGCAAGTGATTTGATTAGCTCTGTGCTACCCATCATGGGCAGATTTAATTTAGAGCTGAGTGATCACGTCTGACTGTGGTAAACAGCTTAGCATCTGCCTTCCAAGGTAACATCTTCGTATGAGGGAAAGAGAGATTGCGATCTGCTATATTCACAATTTTGCAGCTAAATCCCCTGTTCTTGACAAATATATTTCAATCTTTTGCTATCCTCTCAGGACGAATAACTACAATGAAGTGAACGATGCAAGTTTCTAGAACAGTAAGTAATCATTTAGATGAATAAAATCTGCTGTTTAAACTCCCTCTAAATGCACTGAAAAGTGCAATTAGAACTACAAAAACAAGCCCTGGGGCTGAGTTTAGTGGTCAAGTATGGCAATTGGGACAAAGCCACAGCAAAAGCCATTTACCTAAAATAATTCATCAACACGTCAACTTCAGTAGCAATGAACATACCACAGTAGCAGAATTTTTATTTCCTCCATCTCTGCAAAAACAATGCTAGCCCTATTTTACTCTCTCTTTCAAAGGGGACATTCAGTTCTCCCCGTGCATGCAAACAATGCTCTGAATCACTACAGATGCAATCGCATGCGTCTCCAATACATCTGTGTGAAAATTTTAGTAACACAAACTGTCATATAATGGTGGCGACCCTTATGTAACAATGATTTAACAATACCCTCTCTACCATGACATCCGAAAGGAAAATGGACTTGAAGAGTCAAGAGGAGAACATCTGCAAAGAGGCTGGATTTCTAAAAACCTCCAGCAAAGTTAGCACCCTCTTCAATCCCAGAGCTGCAGGCAAGGCGAGGGCAGACAGCGCTTACAGGATCGGTGATCAGAACAGGGAGCTCTGAGGGACACAGCACAGGGCAAGCTTTGGGGAATGACTCAAACAAGCACTTGCAACAGAAATAGAGGTTCTATGGAAGGCAGTTCTGGAAATCTGCAAAATAATGACGTTGATGGAAAGATTAATATAAAAGGGTAGAAAGATAGGCAGCCTGTAGAAAAGAAAAAGGGTAAACAGTTGGTAAATTGGTATTAACATCTACCACAAAACTGATCCTAGGTAAAACCAGTAAGCCTAACCTATTTTAGATAACAAGTTTTCCCTCTTGTTTGGATTTCAGCCTCAGTAGCTAATCAAGCATCTACGGACTGGAGAACCTCACGTGATCTCCAGGCTGCAGCCTCCTGGTGGGATCTGGTGGTCAGATCATTTCTTTCTCTCCTTCCACTGAACCTCACTGCTTCTTCTAATTGCAGTCCTCTGATGTCACTACAAATAGTTGTCTAATTAGGATGAATTTGAAATATTTGAATCTACTCTTAAGTAGATAATTTGTAATGATCTATTGATATCAAGAGAGAAATCTGATGTATGTAAAAATGAAAAGCCTGGCTTATCCAGTTTACTACTGAATGGAGACTAATGAAATTCTTTAAAACACAACGATTCCATTATGTTTAACAGTTTGACATTATGTTAGAGCAGATTAAAAAAAAAGATTAAAAAAAAAAAAGGGAATTATCCTATATAAAATGGAAAGGTTCAAAGCAAGGTTTTGGCAAAACATGGCTGGAAATGACTTGCTGGCCTCCCAGACAGCAAGTTTAGCCTTAGGCATAGGTATATTACATCTGAACTTTTGGCTTGGAAAAAAGTTTGCAAAAAAAAACAACCCATCCCTGACAGTATAAGAAGACATTATTTGTGCTTAAACTTCAAGCAATAATTTTTAAAACTTGGAATTAATTTGCATTTGTGGTCAATAAACATTTTGAAGCATACAATTAAGCCCTGAATGACCAACAGTATTTAATATCTGTACTCACGTAACAGGACCAGACAAGTAACAAGGAAACGTGGTTTCATGTATGGCTGAACTACAATGTTTATTCAAAAAGGTGCACCACATCCTTCCTTTGTGACAATAAAAGGATTATTGTTTTTACAGGATGATGATCAATTTTATTACAGAGGAGAAGCCCTCTTTCAATGTCAAAATGCCAAATCTTTTTGGAGCCAAATTTTGTAACTTGAAGGCTCACAGGACAAACAAGTATACTTTCTTCATTTCACTTCTCTACAGGCATAAGATATTCTAATGTTTAACAAGTAGTGAACATTGAACCTAATATTAATAAGGCAAGATGACACTGTTTCAAGTCCTTTTTGAGTTTTTGTGGGACATAAAATTGAATTCCTGTATAAAAGCCAGCAGCTACACTTGAATTACACCCACATTTCCACAAACTACTTTTATTGGGCCATCAGTGTCTAGCAGAAGAGGCAGATACAGCAGCAGTACCTCCAAGCTAAAACACCACAAGCAGCATTAGACAGCCCAGGATGTATTTGTATACCATTTCCAAGCAACTCCTCAAGTGATCTGGAACAGTATGTCTAGCATTTCTGAAACAGCAGTCTAGAAATTGCCATTAACTAGTGTAGTAGGAACACTTGCTAAGACGGACTGGTGTTTTTCTAGCCATGTCAGCTACACTTAACAGGACATAATCTGAGTGTTTTTACCTAGAACAGCTAGATTAGATTATAAAAGGAGGAATTAATTTGTAAATGCAAAAGTATACTAAGAAGCTGTTAAGTACTACTGTACGTAGATGCTACACATTTTTTAGATACTACACATTTTTTATCACAGCACACCTTGATAGAAGTTATTAAATGTGATAATCTGAGTAAGTATGTGATTTAAATATCATAGCCAGCTAATATAAAAATAGTTCAGCATAAAAATAAGAACATTATTACATTTGCAGGTCAGCTCCAGTTCTGTGCGAGAACAATGTACATCATGTGGCTAACCCATTAAGGAGGCTCTCCCAAACACTGAGCTGCAAAAAAGCTTCACTTATTTCTTCTTGTACCATCCATTAAGCTAACTGAAGTTTTTGCTGTTTTCCATAACGGAATGTAAAACTGATTAATACACTGCAGAAATGGGTGCCCCACTGCAGCGCTCACTAAATGCGACCTCTTGCTTTGGTCCCACAGCTGGAGCTGCCGGTGACCCCAGGGGGACCTGCTCTGCAGTTGAGCCATCACAGGAAGACTTCCACCACTGACCTGACCCCAGGTAGTTCAGGACACCCAAAAACACTCAGCTTTTTTGGCTCAGCTATAGGCTCTGCTGTATCTTAAACCACCAGAGCTTTCTTGGTGGAGATCATTATCTCATCAGCTATAACAGTATACGACAGCTCTACTAAGTCTGTGCAAAATCACTTTCAGGAAAGAAAAGCCTGAACCAAGGTACTCTGTTACAAAGCCAAGTGTGAAGCTGAGACCTCAGTGTAAAACTAAAATCGTAGAATCAGCCATGACATGATCGTGACACCATTTGGATTAATTCTACCTGAAATCTCACCAATTCACACTGAATTATGTCTTAACTACAGATACTTTAGTGAAAAAAAAATCATAATTTGATTGCTTTTCACTTGCAGCATTTGAAGTGGAGACCAGACAGTAAAATATTATGTGAAAATCATCACAGTAGGCTGGCTGAAGAATGAAATCCTTCCATACAGCTGATAAAACAAGAATTGATTTTCATCTGTATACTGGGTGCAAGTGGTGAGCATGCGTGATCTATATAAAAGTTTAATTATCAATAATTTACACTAATGCTCCATTAAATCAAAGCAGGTCAGGTAGGAACGGCCCAAACAGATAAGTATATGGCAACACAGAGGATCTCCAAGGCTTCCCTGAAAGAACATCTATATTACATCCTTCTTCTCTGTGGGCTGACTCTGTGAGATGTTCAGATACTGAGCAGTATGTTTAACTAGACTGCCCATAATAACGCATTTTCTGCAGAATAATGTGATAAAAGAGTTTAGTTTAAAACAAAAGCTTCAAGTAAACAAACATTTGAAAAGCAGAAAATCCTATTCTTCAGAGGGAAACTTCTGATTGGGAAGCAGCAGATTCACTGCGCACACACACACACACACACACACACACAGTCTCTCTGCAAACTCAGTCTGCAGAAGATGCTATGCCTCTGGTATGTGCCAGGCATAATGAGATTTCTGAGTGCCAAAGCCTAAGCTGAATTCACTTGGGCAAATCTCTTCAGTTCTGCCCTGACAAGTTAGGCAGACTTCAGATGGAGAATAACTATTTGGCTGTGTGGTCTCTCCAGGCACATACTTCATTTGTATCTCATGGAGGTATGCACCTTTCACTTAATCTGGCACTTCAGGTAAACTAAACACGCATTTTATTAGCAATTAGCACATAAATCATTTTTCTCCATGCTTCATATCTGTTACTAGCACTTTCACATGATTGACATGGTAAACATAGAATCCTAATGTGCTCTGCATATCAAGTACAAAGAGTGCAGGATTGTCATACCTCAGTCCTAAATGTTCTGAGTTATGCCTCAATAACGACAAGCTTAGTTTTAAAATCAAAGAATAGTGCATTTTGGAATGCTAGTCCCCTCAATTCTCTCTATGGCCATCAAAAAACTTCCTTGGAACCTGAGCTGTACTGAATTAAAAAAAAATAATAAAAAAAATTGAGGAAATGATTTTAGCAGTAGCTTAAAAGACTACTGTATAAAAGCAAGGCTCAAAACAACCATCTCAGAAGTTGGCCGTGACAGGAAGCATAGTTGCCTTATCTCTTCAGCACAATGTAAAGTAATAAAAATTGTTACCCAATGGATAAGTTCATGTTCTAGCAAGATATAGTTTTTCACTGACTTAGAAGGTCAAAAATACAGATGAGTAATATTTCATGAATAAAAAGAGAGAGTTCAGTTAACTATGATTCACCAAGGAGCAAGGGAAGTATCAAGGAATATAGGCATTGTAATTTAGTTTTAGCCTTGAAACAGCTGCAAATAATAGAAATTTGAAGGATGTTTACATTAGCTTAAAATATGCTTATTTTAAAAAATGGTATGCCAACATTTCACTATTATTCAGTGAGCAGTGACTTTTAAAGATAACTTCAGAATAATGAATAATGAAGGCTGAGTAGTTCTTGTTAAATCCTGACAAGACCCAGAGACTCTATATTATTCACTGAAATGAACTGATAACCAATTTTAGAAATCAAAACCAATATACAGTTGTTGGAAAAACAAAACAAAACAAAAACAAAACAAACAAACAAAAAAACATCTTCAAGGGTATTTTGAAACTAGTGCGACTGTTCTAGTCACCAAGTTTATGTGACCAAGAAAATAAACTGCTGGGATCCAGTGCCAGTGGTACCAGCTTTTACCATACAGAAAGCTTCCCTGTATACCTGTGCATTACCATTTGTGAAATTCTAAACAAATTTAAACAAGCCATTGAAAATACTTAATTAAAAAAAAAAACATATATAAAAGTTAAGGAACAAGTATGCAAGTATGGATACACTACAATAATTTTAAAACACAATGTTGCAAGCTACAAAAAGCAATAACCAACTGCTTGATGACAATTTATTTTACTTGTATGAAATAGGACATTTTCACATACAAAGACAAGGCACATTTCACCAAAATCAACCACCTTAACGCTGGCCTATAATGAACAGTCTCTCCATTCAAACAAAATGAATGCTTCCAAAATGATTCTGAAGAAATATTGCCCTGGAAGTATTTTTTGAAAAGAACATTTACACACTGACTAATACTGAGTATTTTTTTACATAAATGTGTGCTTCTGCACAAAACTAGTCTCAGCCTGCACTATTACATTTCAAATGCATCCATTCTTAGCTCATATCAACTGGGAAGTTTGAAATATCTTTCACTTTTTAAAATAAACTAATCAACACAATTGGCATCAGTCTAGTGAAAAGTGACGCCCTAGTATCACATGCATACTCCTACTGATTCTAACTGAGATGAGTGATTTATTCCATAAAAATGTAATATATAAAAGTAACTATGAAAGAGAAGGTGCAGGGATGAAAATGTGGAAGAAATCTTCCTTGTTCACTATCAGCAGGGATGAAAGTCACTACTAAAACAGTTATTAAAAAAGAAAAAAAAAGGCAGCCTATAGAAAAAAATCACACTGTGGTTCTGTGTTAAGGCCATAAATGAAAAGCACATTACACATACAAAATAAAAAAAACAAAAAACAAATACAATTAATTCAAATAGAAAATTGGAAATTATTGGCCAAAGAAGACATAGTCTTCAATTTCCAATTCATGTTTGAAAAGAGTAAAAACGTACTATGCAAAAAACCAAACAACTAACAGTTTTCCCCATAAGTAGAAGAAAACATTTTAACAGAAGAGGAGGCCATTAGTAACCAAAATGAATGTTAAAGACAACTTTAAACCAGTATCCCCAGATAATTTGTGCCTTAGAGTCTTAAAAGTGTTTTGAGAGAGTACCATTTCTATGATGCTAATTTTCAAGACATTCTGGAGCACCAGAGAAATTCAGTGAGGCTGTAGTATTTTCTGACAATATTTGAAGCTGGAAAGCAGTACGATCTCAGTAATTATAGAGTTCTAAGCCACTATTAATCTCAGGCAAAACAACCACTGAACTCATAAATTCACTGGAAAATGTCACGAGTAAACAGTCAACACCATTTTATAGAAAACTGGTCAATAAAACACAAAGGTGGGATATAATAATCTGATAAAATCATAAAGTTAACTATTTTGGACTAAAATTCATAGGCAAAACACATAGAATTTTAAAAGACGTAGCATAAATCCAGACAACATTTAAGATTAAGAGATTTGCTTTCTATATTATCAGTAGCATCAAAATATAGGTTAAATGGATCGAGACAGATACGAAATAGGAGTTCTTGACAGAAAATAATAATTGAAGAAAAATGCTCTACATTACCCAATAAAATTATACAGTACTAGCTCAACGTTATCTAAGAGTATCATCACCAATACAAAAGTAAGAATAAACACTGTTGATAGCAATTACGACACAAAAAATGGCAGACTGGCAGAGTGGTTATTTAGAGTAACATGGATTGCTTCATAAGATGTATTTATAAGGGTACTGCAGCAAAAGAGACTTACACACCAAGAAAGAAAGATGCTAGGTTGTACCCAAAGAATGAAGGATGCATGGAAAAAAAGGACTTAGAAAATAACAAGTCTTCATGGAACAGAAACAATGTGATACAAGTGCCAATGAAACCTTGTGATAGCTTGAGCTGTGTGTTTACTAGGAAAAAAGCCAGAAAGGAGGTTGTCCAAGAGATCATGTTGCCAAGGTAAGGCCATGTGAGATAATTCCTTTGGCTTACCTGGCCGTGAGACCTCTGAGCTGCTGAATGCTGCTCCTCACAGGCTGCTGTCGGGAGTCTGGGGGTTGGAGTTAGCATGGAGATCACCACATCTGACAGCAGAGAGGGCTGCAACAAGAGAGAGAGGAACCAGTCAAGACACTTTGCATCACCCCATCAAAACAGGAGTATTTGACCCCTTTCTCTTTTGGCATTCATCAGTGTACTATCTTCCAAATTAGAAGCTCTGGCAGAACCATACAGGGAAAAGAGACAACATCTATGACAGAAAGAGAGAGGAAAGAGCAAGACCCAGTGACCCCAAGCATTCAAGTGCTTTGCAAAGCAGTGCACTTTTCCAGGAACCTAATGCACACTGAACCTGGCTCAATAATTTTCAGCATCTTTGATCAAGTATTACATCAGCAAGACATTCATCGAGATCTAGGAAAGGAAAGCTGAACAAGGTACTGAAAGCTAGTTCACTGCCTCAGAACAGCACACTGAAGTGGTCTCAGAAAAAAAATACAGTGTAAATTGATTTATGTGCAAAAACAAATAAATAGGCCAAATAAAGTATCATTTTTGGGGGGAAGGCAAAGCATTTGTGAAAGTCAAACATGAAAGACAGTCTGGACACTCCAGCATTCTTCTGCAATAATAAATTCTGCAATAATGAATTCTCCATGTCTGCCATCGAACGCAAAGAACAAATCCTTATTTAATATTTCTCTGTGATTCGACTGCAATGTATCTTGACTAGCTTCCTACTCCTGCATTTCAAGCTTGATATCTTATGCTCAATTTTTGTCTATATAACACAATTAAATGCTGTAAAGTGAAATAAGATATTCATTGGAGGCTTCTTAAATTAATTATACTGTTCCACAGAAATGTCTATCAGCTTTTAAAACTATACATTAAGGATTACTTTATAATATAGTCAATTTAACAAATAACATATTTAAAAGCATCATAAGGAGAAGCTTTTATAAGTCTAATTCTCAGTCTGTAGTACTACAACATGTTCTAATTTACATCACTGTAAGACAAGTACACCATCTAATCAAATACAACTATTCACATGAGAAAGACATACACCTATTCTAATGAGACTGTACAAGGGACAAGAAATGACAATTTAAGTAGCACAAATAATTCATGATACATCAGCTAGAAGCCTGTATTTTTTCTTTGTTTGTCTGTTGAACTCTACCTGTACACTTGCCTATCTAATTCTCAGATGACTGTTGACATCTCTCCATCTTATTTTGGAAATGTTTCCCTTCTCTTCTGTGGAGCATGTTATATTTGTGCCAAATACAATGCACTCAAAAAAGTAAAACGTTGTGTAAATATGCAATCTGAAAATCCCAACAATAATTAAAGGATTATGCTGTTACAACTTCTGCACACCTTATGGGAAAATTGTTTAGAGTATTAGTATATTAAAATTGGTTATATTCAGTATTTGGACATTATGGTATGCAATGATAGTTAACACACAGGGGCTGTTCTGGAGAGAAATACTATGAAGACAACTGGCTCACCTCATGGCTTCTGCATGATTCATGAGGTTTAGCGGATACTGTGAAATACCAGACAAAGGCTTACACTGTGATGCTACAAAGTGAACTATTGTGTTGCCTATGCATTTAACTCTTTCTGCCTTAATCAGACTCCAAAATCAGCTGGGACACGTTCTCATTTGTTTTATTTACCACCATTACACACTGGATTCATAGGACCACAGGATGACTGAGACTGGAGGACAACTTTGGCTCCATGTGCTCCAAGAGCGACACACAGAGCGGCCAGGCCCATGGCCAGACAGTTTCTGGAGACCTCCAAGGAGGAGACTCCATAGCCTCCCTGGGCAGCCTGTGCCACTGCTTTACCACCTGCACAGCACAGAAGTGCTTTCTGGTGGTCACAGGAGTCTCCTGTGTTCTAGTTTCTGCCCATTTGCTCTTGTCATGGCACTGGCTAACACTGAAAAGAGCTGTCCTCCGTACTCTCCATTCAGGTATTTACAGCCATTAGTGAGCTCCCTCCTGAGCCTCCAAACTGAATGGTTCCAGCTCTCTCATCCTGTCCTCACAGGAGACGTGCCCCAGAACCTGGCAGCTTTTGGCAGAGGAGTCCCATGAAGGCCAGTCATCTTTCCATGCTGCTACAGGGCAAACAGAAGGCAGCAGGACAGGGTCACACAGGCTGGGATAATTACTGAAATCCTACGGCATGACTGCTTTTGCTTACTCTGACAGACAACTTTTTTGGTAAAGGTATTTACACTGGATCTCTACTTCAAAAGGAATTTTGTACAAGTCGGGCCAAGTAAATGACTGATCTTCAAGAAAGAAGAAAAGGGAAAAGGAATAGATTAGAGATTTTCATTCTTAAAGGTTTTAATAACCACAAGTGACATTTAAATGTCAAAGATTTTCTTTACAACTGGTCAAGAACATGTGAATGGTTCTAGTAGCTTGTTATGCTAGCATGCCCTTGTTCATAAGGCTTTACTTGGTAACAAAAAGGTTCCTTAAAATCTAATTTCATATTGCAGCAAGTACTAATACAAGCTCTGAAATAAGGAGCACAGAAAGAAGAAGAATGTTTTTTAAACTTTCATTTTTTAATCGTTCATTGGTAACACTAATATTATACCTGTTAACTCTCTGGATTCAGATCTCCATAATTTAGAAAGTTGCCAAGAAAGAAAGATCACGGAAAGCAGCTGCAAAATTGATTAGAGGGCTGAAGAAAATACTTTAGCATGAAATATTTAGAGAGTTCAACCTGCAGTTTATCAAAAAGAATTAAAAAAATCTGATTACAGCATGTAAGTATTTTCACATGAAGAAAATAGTTAAGAACCTACTGGCTGGCTTGTTAATCTAGTACAGAAAGGTATGTACAAAACGAATCACTACACGGGAGCTGAGGCCAAGTTCAAATGAGAAATAAAACACATACTTATTATCACTTGTGATTAATTGTTAGCACAGCTATCAAAGGGAGGGAGAATGCAGAGATCCTCCACTTGTTGGTAAAAGGTCTGTCTGGTGAGACTTTTCAAGAAGATGAACTTGGGTGAAAACACAAGCTATTCTGCAGTCAAACACAAGCTACTGAGTTTCACACAGAGACAGTTGGGCAAAGTCTGTAATTCAGAGGAAGGAAATGAGGAGATGTAATCACACTTCCCTGGTCATACATCAGAGATCCTATGACCTGCAGCTACTGACTAGCCTTGCAGCAGCAGTGCTGAAGGGAGGCAAGTGGCATGCACGCCATGCTGTGGCTCCAGCATGTGCTGCCTCACACTCACAGGAAGGGAATGTGTTTGCATTCAGGCTATACGTGGAGTGAGAGAATTGCAAACAACTTCTCAGAGACAGGTGGACTACATCCTGCTGAGTAATATTCTCGCCGCTAATTTAAGAAGGCAGCACACTCCTTGCTGAGCTGAAAGGACGTGGTCAAAGCCAAGTTGTGGTGAGATGACTGCAGTGAGCAGGGTGACTGCTGCTTGCTTGGCCTGTGTCTCAGTTCTATAGGTAAGAACAACGGCACTGTGTTGGCATCAAATGCCTAACTCATGCACGTCACTGTGAGTTGGGCCCCCTGAGCTCAAAGAAAAGTGCTGCAGCTATGCTGAACCTTGTCCAGCTAGCTACCTGGTGTGCAAATGGAAGCTGCTCTCAGGAAAGGGAACGAGAGGAAGAAAGGAAATAATCAGAAATGGATGCAAGGGCACACTGAGCTGCTCTATGAAGACAACAGTGCTTAAGCAAGGATCAGAAAATGTACTGCAAGTGTTACTTTAGACATCTTTTCTGCTGTCTTAAGCTGCTGAACTGACACACAAATTAACAATGCTTAAATTTATCAAACAAAAACAAGACTTCAAAATGTAATTCTTTTTGTCTGACTACATCTCATACATACAGTTTGCTGAGCAAAGCCAAGATGTCCACTGACACTATTTCCTTGCAAGTACTGCATACCTGAATGAAGAAAAAACATAGCGAACAAGAGCTTCAACTCCCATCAATACAACCAACACAAATGCTTGCATCAGGGTACCAATATGAGGCAAGATCACGGATGTTTGGGCTCCCACCTCTGCCCCTGTAGCCTATTGGGTAAGCAGCCACCAGGATACAGGAGAATTTGGGGGTGCTCCCAGTGAACAAGCAGCCACCAGGCCACAAGAGGACTCAGGCCTGGTCTTGCCAGGCAGCAGAGTGGAACTGTGAGCTCAGTCAGCAAAATGGCACCCACTAAAGAGTGGTCTGAGCTTGATGCTGCCCTTAGAAGGCAACAAACAAAATGTGGTACTGATCTGCTGCTTGGTGTGTAGGCTTCCTTCACATGTTTCTTTTTGCAGGGACCTGCATGAGTTTAGGAAACTGAAACTGGGACCAGACTTACAGGACACCTGCCATGCAGGTGCCTAGGGGGAAAAATCATCTAACTAGGACAGTACACTCACTCTTGACTTACTGCAGTCACATCCTTTAGGAAGATGTTTCTATAAAACCTACTAAAATCCCTCTAAATAGATTTAGATACCTGAATATGTTTCCAATCTGATTCCTGGTTAAATGCTATTCTGTGTAGCTTCACCTACATAATTTTATTTATTTTTCCCAGATAACATAACTTTTCTCTTTCAGCAGTTTTCTCAAACATCATTCTGTAATAAAAAAAACATTAATTAGGTGAGTAATTTATTATCCCCCCTCTCCTTTCTGAATTTTAAAGGCACAGAAGAACATAAATGATAAATAGGTTGCCTTCAACACTCACTGAACTACAAAAGCATTTTTGAGAGATTTCGCTATCAATCTCTGCAAAAGAAGCACAGGATGCCTAGTGTGCAGCAGGACTATTTTGCTTTCTTTCAACTTGACAAACAGCTTTAATAGTTTCAAACAATCCCTGGGGGATTAGGCTCAGAGGAAGACAGGAATATATGGTAAATTCCAGTAGGACATCAATAATTATGCCACCTTCAACAAAAAATAAACGGAGCTGTCCTTTCTAAAGATGTTTAAGAAAGCAAGCAATTCCTAAAAAGTGGACAAACTGGTGAAGAAAACAATTCAGCATTTGCAAAACTTCTGGTGACGTGCTGGGCTTTCAGTTTCTTTAAGAACTAACAATAAACATAATCACACCAGGATAGCAGCACAGAAGCTCGAGCAGCACACCTCGTGATCTGAATTTTTTTTCAGAGATACACATATGTATCAATTAGTACATTTATCTTAGCAGCCCTCAAGCAGGACAAATGTGTTTTTTCTAATTCAGAAGTCCAGTTTGAAAAAAAAAAATCAACAGAAGATGACAAACTTGTCTCTGGATAGTAAATTATTGGATTTCTGCTTAACTTTACGAAATGTAAAACACAAAGCACGGCATGGAGACATAAAGAAATGCACTTAATTATTCTAACTGTGATCTGGCAGGCAGGTGGGAAAGATTTATCACCTTCAGAAGCACTGTCTATTTAACTCTACCTCATGCAAAAGTTGAAAAGTAGAAGGAACAGAAAAGATGAAATGTTGTCTGCTCTGCATTGTTCCTACGATCACCATTAACATTAATAAGTGATTGTTTAAAATAAAAGCACACTACTTTGGCCCCTTGTTGCATAAATAGTATGTTACGTTTATCACACACATCTTGGATGTACCCAGCCAATGAACAGCATGTGAAATGAATTGTTCTCCCCATCAGAGTGATGCCAACCATGTACAGGTTTCTAGAAGTGCACCAGTAATGGGAATTGCAGCCTGCAGCAAAGACAGAGCTAGCGCAATTTTCTTAAGTGAGGTTTAATATGCATAACCAGTTATCGCTGGCTTTGTTTTGGATGAGCTGTAGTTTCCAAGAAATCATAAAGGTAGGCGATGATGGACACTGCAGTAATATAATCTCGCTGTTGCAGAGGCATAAATAACCATTGCAAGGTCAGGCAGAGGGAGAAATGGCTGCACCAGCATCCCAGGGGCAGGCAGGGCAGGTGCTTTGGGCACGCCAGGGGCTACTGCAGAGGTGCCTGCCCCCAAAAGGACTTCTTCTGCTTTATCTGGGGAGGACCTTCAGCTGCATGTCACTGTAATCAGATGCATATATATGGTAACTAATATATTTAAGTCACATTTTCCCATTATACTGCAACAAATACATGAAACATTTGAAGCTGCAAGCTGCTGAATCAGGAAATGGATCAGAAGCTAACTAAAATGTCTTTTCAGTTATTGATTCCTGCTCTCTGTTTCACATCAGCTTCCTAGAATCCATCCAGCACAAGAACGAAAGGGTAATGAGTTTCTGAACACACACTCTAATAGTGCACACTGCATCAAAGCTTTCAGTAATTGCCTGGATGCTGCTTCCCAGCAGTACTAAACAACTTAAATATAATTAGCTAGAAGCTCTATGGGCTGCATTTCCCCACTGGAACACCTCTTACACTAATCCATTTATCAGACTGACAGATGACTGAATCATCGGTACTGTGGACCCATTTGACTAATAATATTTCTCAAGCCAATGTTTTGGTTCATTCCTTATCTGGTAAATTTTTGCAATGGAAAATCTGCATTACTTAGAGCAGAGAGAAAAAACAGCCATACAGCAAGTTCACAGGGCTGAAGAATGTTATTTGTTTGATTAGCCCACTAGGTGCAACGCTGGAGCTATCAGGAGGAAAACAGAAAAGAAATATATGCGTTATGGAACTAGTGCAGCGCCAAAAATAATAGGGAAACACGCAAACATTGGCAGAACTATTGGCAGCTTTCCAGCTATTCAAAAGCTTTTGTATGTTTGGATCAGAGGACAGTTTTCAGGGTATTCCTCCTGAAGATGGCCTAAGTACGCTAGTCAAGCCAACACTTACTTCTTGTACATCCTTCATGAATGAGAACTGACTAGGGAAATTTTAAAACAGTTTTGAATTATACGCAAATAGACACGAAATGCTACAGAGAGTGCTGCTGTAGAACTATTCATTTGATAAAGAAATCTCACGAAGATAGGAAAAAAATATTAATTCTTGGGCTGAATTTTCCAGTGTTGTAACAAAGATGACTTCATCATTGCATCCCTGTGGTTTTTCTTTCTGGACAGGTTCCAATAAGTGAACCTCTACACAAACTGTGATACCGTCTTCTAAACAGAAAAAAGTGTGTCCTTGGTTTGGATTTTGTTCCACTTCCCAGGAGATGGTGCAGATTCTAAAATCATAATAAGATAAGCACAACCCCTCTAATTTTTGCTCAAATTTTAAATTTTACTTACTTCAGCTCATCTACCAAGTGCACTCCTTAGGAAACGCTAGCCTACCAGGAACACACACAAACCAGGACACACAAATCTGAGACAATACACCGAAACATGGCAGAAGGTTCAAGTTTACACATGCTTCCATCTTGCCATCTTTTACCCACCTACACACGATCTCATCCTTTTGACTGGAAAGACAGAAGTCAGTATAAACTCAGTCCCAATGAGTGACTGCAAAAGCTGTAGCTTAATGTATAATAAGGAAAGACGAGGCTGAAATGTAGTCATTTGGGGATCAGAAATGAGCTGATCTAGCTTGAATCAGCCAGCTCTTCTGGTGATCACAGACTGACCATTGGTCTCAGAATGTAGCTGATGGATGGCAGCTACTTGGACATTGCCAGGACAGACTTTTGAAAGGACAATTGCAGGTGTTTAGGCTGTCTGTTAAAGTAGCTAGCAGGTTATTAAATGCTAAGCTGCTGGAGAGTTGGAGATTTCATGTGAACCCAGCAGCAGCAATCTCAAGTTCCCAAGCAGTCTCCACCCACTCCTTCCCTCTGGCCTGAAACTGGGAAACTCGTTCCAGTGACACCAGCACTGCCTGAGCCAACTTCCTGACAGCCAAAACCTGCCCATTTCTTCTGAGCCCCATCTCCCCTGCTTGTCATTTTGCAAGAAATGCATAAAGTCACAATTTCACGCTCCTATTTACAAACACTCCTTTAAAAGGCAATGGAATTATACAGCACGAACATCAGGACTGATCTACAGAACATTTTGTAGCATAATGTGTTGAAAAACCTCCTGCTGTTAGTCATCTCTAATAAAACAGATCGCAGTCATGAACTTAAGCAAGGCAGCAAGTACAACATCACCTTCATTTACATGTTTTAAGAAAGAGCCTGCTGTATTGTCAGTGAAACTGCATTTCCTCAACGCTATTTCTAATTTGAGATAGTTCTTTACGGTAACTAATATAACTTTAAATCACTTCCAACATTATTACATCAACAGATTATTCTCTTTAAGACAGCATCAACTATACAGTGGTTATACAGTATTATTTTAAATAGAAATAGAAAAAAAAGAGTTTGAGAAGAGAAGAATCATCTGAGAATAATATTTACAGCTGGAGTCACCATTCAGTTAGTGTACACTTGGAAGAGCACGGCAGGCTAAGCAGTTAGATACTACACAAATGCAGATGGCCTTCTGAGTGCAAATAAAGAGCTGCTCTATAATGCACAGCAGAAGTGATCTCATCTTCAAAAAGCACAGTTAGCTGTAATAGCTGTTTGAAAATTAGATTTTTATATGGAGTACTAGTATCTTCAGCATTAGAAAGACACCAGATTTTCTTACAAGAACATTCTGTGCCATCTCCATTTTTGGACATTTCAAGCCCTGATCAGACCAAGCCCTGAGCAGCTAAGTTGTGTGTCAGACAAGACATCTCTCAACATCACTTTCCAAACCTGAATCAGATTATTATCCTATCCTATATTATCCTATGATAATAATCTCTTCACGTTAAAATAACATATGCTTGCTGTGATATTTACATAGAGAAGAAGGAATTTAATAAGAAAATTAAGGACACAAATTTACATATTGAATTCACTAAGACCAAAGGTCTTAAAAACATCAAACGAGATGTTCTTTCTGTTCATACAAAGTTTGTGCTGATTAAGCAGCTATTGCTATGGATAAGATTTATGACTATAGACAGAGAAACTCTGTTGTGCTGCAGATTACCTTGTGACTTTACTTTTTTCTTTTACATCTTTTGTAGTACTATAGTGGTAAGAGGTGTCTACATTAAAATACTCACAGTTTAACTATGCGTATTACAATCCTCCCCAGATTAAAATGCCTGACATGTGGTGATAGGTTATACTTGTCTGGGTATTAAAAATACATCCCAGAATACTCGCTAGAGGAATAAATTGAATTAAATAAAGAGCAGAAACATGAGTTAATCTGCGGAAAACAGGGCTGAGGAAAATCTGGCCAGTTCAAAATTGCAGACAAAAACAAAGAAACAAAACAACAGCAATCACCACCAGTAAAACCTCTACCAAAAAAACACAACTCACAACTATCACAGAGACTCTGTGTTAGGAAAACTGCTCTGGCAATCACTTGGTCTAAGGATCCTATCCATACCTTTGAGCTGGCCAGGAGCCCGAATATTTCACCACATTGGAACCTTTCAATAAAATACAGTAAGAGCCTGCAGTAGAAGTGAAGTTCCAGGAAATAAAAAAAAAGATGCCAAGATTATCATCTGCATGTCACAGGAAATAACTACTCTAAATTGTGGTCCAGTTGATGGATTAATCTGCTAACCTGGTGGTTGACACTAGCAGCCCTGTAGTCATATGCTCTACAGGAGTAAATGAGTATCCACAGCTCTATGGTGATATCAACTCCATCTCTTTTGAGTAGCACATACGAGAAAAGTTTGTTTGCAGAATGAGATTGGGATAAATCTTTGCAAGGAATTTAAGTGAAGTACTGTCTCTTAATGTTACATCAGGCTATTTGTTCTAACACAATCCTGATACCATGAACAGTATGATCCAACCACCTTTGGTGGTTCTTCTATTTTCCCATCTACATCAAGAGGTATTTTTAGCCAATAAAGCCTGCAGATTTTTACCAACTCTCGGTTGGTACCAACTAGTCTGTTCTTTAGTGAAAGGTCACGCATAGTCAGGATCTCAGTGTTATTAATTGGTTATTTAAATTATTTAGCTAATCCATGTTTTATTTTCTGTCTTATATTCTGTTCAGACACCATGAAGTTTGTGAAGTATGCTCCAAAGTCATTACAAACCACCTTTATAAAGTACCAGAACTTAAAAAAAAAAATAAATCCTGAAGGTTTGTTATTCCAGCAAGTTCAAAGGTCCTGATTATGTTGCTCTAAACATCATTTCTTGAACAACTAAGGACCAAAGAGCTTAAGAAGGGAAAATGCTTATTACTTCCAGCACCATTTAGTGTCTCACAGTGCTTAATGCTTATCTGTACACAAATTGCATTTAATAAATTTTTTGTTCAGTAAACTTTTCGAATGCTGAAGGATCCTCTGAAAGTTACACAGCTAAGGATACTACAGTCTTATATTTCCCCTAACGTAACATTGGATCTTCATATAACTTTTAAAGCACTGAATTTCGTGCAGCCAGTAGGTGATGCTACTTACAATCAGCATTAAAAAGTTATTTTCAGAGTCTGAGAAGTGCAAGGATCACTGACTTAAAAGCAAAAGGGAAGTAACCTGCACCTCTGGAAGCCACGTCAGCCTTTTCATCTTGGAAACTAAACTCTGAAAATTGAGAAAACTATTAGAAGTGCAAGCAGCTATTTGCACAGAAAGATGTCTGCTTTTATTGAGCTGTATTAAACAAAACAGAAGCCTTTTATTTCATGATGGAACACGTCAAAGATGTTCACACCACTTAACTTTGATTCCAACTTAAGTATATGTATATGGATGCTGATGCCTAAAGCTAGATTACATGAATATTCAGTCCCCATCAGAAGGAGTAGCTTCCTCGCATTACATTTGCAGAATAACCACCTAATAGTAGAAAAGATTCACTGAAGCCAACAAAGAATTTCACTAAAGACAGCAGCAACAAAGAAGGATCGTTAATAGCTTTTTGCATTTCTTTTACAGATTTTATTTGCTTTGCATATAAGTGTTTTAGTGAGATGCAGGGCGTTACAGTCACTTTGAAATTACTTAGGAAAATGATGAGGCATAAGCCTCAGAGGCTGAGAAGTTCTGCTGAGGAATTCTGGAGGATGGGTACTGAAAAGTTAATTTTTACCAGGGCAGCAGTAAATCTATCCAAATTCCCCATTCTATCCACTGCAGTTTGTAATTTCAGGATGCAGTCATGCTTCTTGTTCTGGCTGAGGCTTCACTGGGATACACTAACTCTCTCGCTTGCTGTAATCACTGTTCCATACACTCCCGCTGAACACTTCTGCCCCTCAGTATCTGTGGAATAACTGCTAATGTGATACTGATTGTAAGAGTTCAGAGGGTGTTAAAAAGTATTTAAACTAACCTAGATCGTAGTGAACAAATTAGGTTATGAGTGACTATGTCATCAATTAAACCTTGAGAGAGCAAGCTCACGTGCACAGGGGACAAAAACCTTCTCAGACAATTCCTTTGCTGAATGAACAAAATATGGGAAACAGAGGACTGCCCTTGTTCTTATGCTTTTCTTTTTTTTTTTGGGCCAGTAAGATCTGGCATTCTTAATCCTAACTTAGGTTTTCAGGTTTCCTTAAAAAAAAAAAAAAAAAAAAAAAAAAAGGCTGTGCCCAGTAGCACTGGTGTTAAAACTTCCATAAGGACACATCTATAGCAGCTAAAGAACAAGAGAAACACCTTGCTCCCCATGCAGACAGCACCTCAGTAATGCAGTGCTGAGCTCCACGGCAGCCATTTCCATGTCCTCACTTCACCTTGCTCCCACACCTCCAGTCACTGCGGCACGAACACAGCGCAGCAGCTCCCACTCTTTGGAAACTCCTCCTAAAGGTAAGGCATGTTTTGCAGAACCTCAGCACAGCAGGGTAACATAAGAGATCCTTTGCAGCCCTGAGGCAGAGTTGCTTTGATTTCGTTCTCTTGTGTCCTGCCCTTATTTATTTATTTTTACTGGAAAATTTTGCAATTCAATTCATCTGGGTGAAGCCTGCAGAAAAAAAAACCCCACAAACTCGTACGTATGTGCACGTGTGTAATGCCTAGGAAATCTCCTGTGTTATCTGTCTGTTCAGCATTACCTTCCACTAGACAAATATATTTTTAAACAAGCTGGAATCAGACCAACATTCCCAGCATTCAAAACATTCTGTCATCACTGCCCATTTGTTGCCCTCTAGGTTTCTCTCAACTGGCAGATTTCCCATTCAAGGAATTATCAGATTCATCTGCTTAGATAAAGCAGCAAAATAAAATGAAAAGCTGTATTATTCTAGAAAACTCATATTTTTCTTTCAGTGTACGAAATTAAGTGCACGAGAGCTGAACATAACAGCAAATGGAACAAATCTTGCAGCAGGCTCTTACAACTCTACCTCACCGCACTCTGCAAAATATGATTTTAACTAAGAAACCACAACATTTCTTCTACATTTACTCATTACTTCGTTAAATATGTTTATAGTCATATATTACATTAACCTCTTTTTGGCCATAAATATCACACTCATAGGCAGTATTTTTTCCTACTGCGGTGCTAGTAAGTATGCTGCTTCTACTTTACTTCACATAAAGAATTCCAATTGCTCTGCTGTCATTTTTCTGATACCCTTTTTTTTTCCACAGAGAAATAATAAGAAAAAGAAAGAAAACACGGAAAAAATGAATAAAATACCACTTTTCCAAAGCAAGGTGGCTCAAGAGTTCCTAGAATCATAAAAGTTAGAAGAGATCTCGAGGATGATCAAATGCAATTGTCAACATGGAGTAACTTGTACATCAGAAACTGTACTGTAAAACCATTTCCAAACCCATGGGCCCACTGGTTCCAGCACCAGCAGTTCAGGTTCTTGGTACTGTAATACACTAAAACTCTATTCAAACCTTTCATCTGAAACTGTGGGAACACTACTTCAACCCCCAGACAGAAAACTGTGGGAAAGTCTGGAGAGGTCTCAACATTATTTTTCCTTACTAAATTGCTAAAGCAGGTTTATCTTCTTGGCACAGGTGAGCAGATATATAAAAACCTCCTTCAAGTTCTGGTTAGCGAGGGCTTCACGTGCTGAGTGCACACACGCAGGCATGTGCACCAAATTTTGCACAAGAGGACTATAAGGGAAATCCTAAGTGATTCTAAAATGACTCCAGCAAACCCTGTTACTGAGCCAGAACTCATCTGAGGAGACCACTGCCTTCTGGTGTTTATAATAAATCATTATCCTGCACTGTTCATCAAAGTAAAAGCCTAATTTGAGGTGTTATGTTGTTATAACACGGTGATTACTCAATTTCTTTTTAGAGCCTCCTTTTAGAGCTTAAAAGGTCCATAATTCACTTGGCTAATACTCTGCATAGCTCTCCATATTTTTTCAGTGGCACGACAAAATTTATCTGCGGTTGCTAATGGCCACAATATGGAAAATGCTACCTGTGGAGATCACTGTTCTACACGTATAAATAGATCTCCTTAAAACACTTGTGAATCTTAAACAAAAAGGACTACAAGTGATCAATTCTTTTATGTCATTATTAAGCAGGCTAACGCTGTTTTGGAAGAGAGATAGCCAGGATGGATTTGTGAAAAAACATTGTAAATGAAAGAGAAAAGCACTGCATTATATTTGCTGCTTTTTAAGGTCACAAATTATTCCAAGTGCTCATTTGGGCTCAAGCCCTACTGATTTATATTTTACAAGATGAGTTTTTATCTACAATCTGATGCTCTGAAATGAGGACTACCAAATAGAATGCAAAGTTCATAAGTTCCAATACATTATAGATTTTAAAGATTATCCACTAAGTTCCAAGGGTCTTCATACTTCATTACTTTTTCAGATTGCATGTTCTTACAGCCCAGGCTTGGAAATCAAAAGGTACTATTTACTACACTTCTCCATTCTGGGTGTGAAGTATCAAGAAATATAAGACTTTTTACATGGGCATGTAGACATAAGACAAGGGGGAATTATTCTAAACTGAAAGAGGATAGATTCAGATTAGATATAAGGGGAATAAATTATTCACTCAGAGGGCAGTGAGATGCTGGCACAGCTGCCCAGAGAAGCTGTGGTGCCCCATCTCTGGAGGTGCTCAAGGCCAGGTTGGATGGGGCCCTATGCAGCCTGAGCTGGTCGGGGCAGCCCTGCCCATGGCAGGGATAGGTGTTGGAAGGACTTTGAGGTCCCTTCCAATCCAAACCATTCAGTAGTTCTGTGAATTAAGAAATCAAAGCAACTGTTATGGTAAGATTGAATCTGACATCCATAGCAATAACCAGAGATACAGGCTAACAAATACATTTCAGTTTTACTGAATGTCGCATGATATAATAGCATACAATCTCATTAAAGAGCCAACCAATAAATAACTTAGTGCTATCAGAAATGATGCATCATTCTAAAACCGAAAGTCATATATCAAACATAGCAAAATATACTGCAATGCAAACAAAAAAAAGCAAGAAGAACAATGTATAAAAGCATCTATCATTAGGTAATCCGATTGCAACATAAACCAAGGTTGGTATTTGAGTGATCTCTGTTGTGTGCACTACTATGTATGCTCTGGAAGAACAGTCTATTATGCAGAAAGTTGAATGTTCTCAATGTTTCTCCTTTATTTTTTCTTGAGCTGCTGAGCTACTTCAAATCATGCAACTGAAGGGTGTTTTAGATGGAAAAACCACCTTGGTTCCAAAAGAGGCAGTGGCGTGACTCTTCAGAAATACCACATTAAAAATAAGCCATCACATGAACTGTATTACATTGACTCTACAACTATAAAACACACTCTCACCCTAGACTGGCTTTACCACTAAAGGGAATGAATATGTTCTAATTCACTGGTGATTTTTTGGGTGCAGACATCTCTAAGGCACCTCACCTCTTTGTACCAAAGAAAAAGGGGAGCAATTATCACCATTAGATGGTAGCACACCCCCAGCACAGGACTAGCAAAAGGGTACTTCTTTAACAGACTGCTATGATATGCTAATATTCTGCAAAACTCTCCAACACAGATGTATGCCATTAATTTTACTATTTATTACTTTCTATGAAAGACAAGTGACTCAACTTTGGATTTTACAAGGCTAATATTTTGTCCCTGTCTAATGCTTTTTTTTTTTTTACCTCGTGATATGTCTGCCTATTATGAGACTAGATTTATTCCAAAGAATATCTTAAGCAGTAAGGCACGACAAGCTGCACATTTGCAGGCAATTTACTTACCACCTGAGGCATGCTACAATGGCTCGAGGCCAAAGGCTGAGCAACTTCAACCATTCAATAAAGGCAAGAATAATCAAACAGAAAGGCACAGCTTGAGAGACTCGTGACTATCATGACATGGAATTTATATATAGAAAAAAGACTTTCTGCACATTTTGTGAACATTACTACATGTTAGTATTGTTGAGGATTTTCTTTTAGCTGTCACTCTGAAAATGCTGTGCACTAAATATGAAGCTTTATATACATTGTGCTACAACCAGACACTGCTCATGAAATAACATAACTACCCCGAAGTCAGGAGGTCCAGGATTAGTTTAAAAATGCATGCTCGCATATGCGTAAGTACTAAAGGACAGAGCAGTCATCAGGCACTCAGGAACTGGCCTGCACTACTCTGATCACATTCAATTAATTAAGGTCTACTTGTAGAAACAACAGAACTAATTTAAAAATAATTTGCTTTTTCTAACAGCACTAACCTATTTCCTTCTGAAGACAACGTGCAGACACAGAGCTGTGCTACTGGCACGTTATGTTTACTTAATTGCTTCAGGTTTAATGAGGAAAACAAGGCCACTACTTATGTCCACGATCTATTCTCTAGCCACAGCCAAGTTCACCTCTTAAACAGCACAAGGTGGCTTTCACTTGTACCCAGAACTCCAACATTTGTTACCTCCCACAGACTCAGCCTCTTTCTGCCACATTGTCACCACGCTGCCGGGTATGCCTGCAGACTGCCCCATTACCACCAAACCCACAGGCCTGGCTGCACATCACATCACAACCGAGGCCTGCGGGAGCCACCCCCCCCACCTCCTGCATGTGAGGAGCAGGACTGGAGCTATGATGCACGAGATCATATTTACAGGATGAAAAAAGCAGCCATGTAACACAAGTTTTACACAGAACTGTGTCAGGATGTCACTGGTAGGTCAAAACACCCACAGGAGCATTACGACTTGTTTACCCTGGTACAGACAGCTGCCTTCCATCTAGGCACCTAAAAACTCAACAGAAAAATGAACGTGACCAAAAATAACATATCTGAAGATTGAGGCAGTGAACTACTTTGCAAGAGAGCACAACATCTGTTCATTCTTTCCTTACTCTGCTCTGATGAGCCTTGATGCACAAGAAGGCCTTGTATGGCTATTTGGGAATGCTGCACCACCTACTACAGCAGGAGGGAGCCCAGCGTGAAAAACAGAAATGGCCACAATTTAGTTTTTGTTTTAGTGCAACCTTTCAAAAGTTTAACAGGAAACTCACCTTATTTTTCCCCCCTAAAAACATATGTACACTAGGATTTTACAGACACTATACAGGCTGCATAAACCTATAGAATAAATCAGGAAGAGTTGTCTGTTTAGATAAAAACAGTAATTTCAAAGCTAGCTACTGCATCTTCTTATTTGTCTTTTCCCACTCCCTCCAAACAAGAAAAAATTTATACACATAGCTGAAGCCTGAATACAGACTTGCGTTAATTAAATCAATCCTTTAAACACCAGCAGACTGGAGTTTTCTGTTCCTGTAAGTAAAAGAATAGGATTAAATCCAAGCACTTGGATTCTAAGGACAGAAACATATGGCTCTGCTACAGTCTGCCACTGCTCCTAATGCTGAATGGAAACACACTAAAAAGAAAACCAAAAACTAGCAATTTTCTTGTTTGTCATTTCCTGACTTAGAAACCATATTCTAAAAAAAATAATAATTTTTGCAGTTTAATCCACACAAAATGTAACTTAGTCTTGCATTAAAAAAAAAAAGCATTTGTTTACCAATTTGTGTAAATTAATCATAGAATCATAGACTGACTTAGGTTGGAGGGGACCTTCAGGATCCTCCAGTTCCAACTCCCTGCTATAGGCAGGGCTGCTAACCACTAGAGTAGGCTGCCCAAGGCCCTATCCAACCCAGCCTCACATGCCTCTAGGGATGGGGTACCACAGCTTCTCTGGGCAACCTGTTCCAGTGCTTCACTGCTCTCTGAGTGAAGAATTTCTTCCTAATATCTAACCTAAACCTCCCCTCTTTTAGTTTAAAGACATCCCCCATTGTCCTATCACCATCAGACCATGTAAGAAGTTAGACTCATTCCTGCTTGGGAGCTCCCCTCAAGTTCTAGAAGGCCGCAAGTAGGTGTCCCCAGAGCCTTCTCTTCTTCAAATGGAACAAACCCAAATCTTTCAACTTTTGTTCGTAAGAGGTGCTCCAGCCCTCTATAATTTTTGTGGCTCTCCTCTGGGCCTGCTCCAACACTCCACATCCTTCCTATATAGGGAACCCCAGGCTTGGTCATAATGCTTCAGGTGGAGCCTCCTAAGGGCAGAAAATGGGGGATAATCCCCTCCTCTCCATGCTGCCGCTCTTCTTTTGATGCAGGCCAGGATACTGCCAGCCTTCCATACTTCAGGTGCACACTGCTGGCTCACAGACAGCTTACATCCATCAAAACACACAAGATCTCCTCAGGGCTGCTCTCAATGAGTTCTCTTAGTCTTACCTGGGACTCTTATCGGCAACTGCCTTGACTCAAGGGCAACACCTCATGCTTGGCCTTGTTAAACCTCACTAGGTTCATGGGTGCCCACTTTCTGAGCCTGTCCAGGTCCTTCTGGATGGTGTTCCTTCCTTCTGTTGTGTCAACAGCATCATTCTTTTTCCAGAATTTTAAACTTTCATGTAAACACTATCCACAAAGCACAATTTTCCATAGTACTCATTGTTTCATTTTTTTTTTAAACTCAAATGTAAAATTAGAAGACCATAAAAAACAGACTAAAAACAACAAGTCAAAACCTACGATCCACTTCAGTCAGTATCTTCTTGAACAATGGCAACAATAGACACTAATGAAGAACATAAGAACAGAGCAGTGAGAGTGGTACTCTCTCAGCCTCCAGTAGCCTACAGCTCTGGGACCAGTTGATGGTTCCTGATTCAAGAAACACCAAGACATATTTGAGTGGAACATTAATGCACAGTGTTTGCAATTTACTTCTGTGGATTTAAAACAGGTAATGTAATTTCATGAGACAAAAACAATCTGGTTTTAACTATCTTAACCGTATTTGGTGAGTACAATCCTATCCTTCTTTGTACATAATGTCTGAAGTTTTAAAAAAATATTCTAGCATTCAATTCCATCTTTTGAACATGCAGTACAGCCCAAATTCAAACCCATGTAAACACTAAAATAATTAATCAGCACATGAAAAATATGCAAGAGAATTGTTGAGCTACTCGTCAAGCATGAAATTTTCACAGACTATGCAGAATATGATCTATAAAAGTGACAAACCTGTCTGGAAATAAAGCACAAAAAATGCTATTACATAATTCTTTCCTATTAAAAAACTCAGTATAGAATAGTGTATATCTGTTAACTTGCTGTTCTTCTCATGCAACAGTAATCAATTGCCATCATGCCTAAGGACATACATGAAGTATAAGCAGATCCTGAAGACAAGCTCATTGCTCATTTCCATACTCCAAGCATTCAGTGCTCAGAATTTTACGACTTTCCTTCTAACCAGGGGGACACAAATACTGAATTATTACTTAACAATTCTTATATTTTGGAGATTTAAGTACCAGTGTCTTATGTTACAGCTGCTGCTGTTGCACCGCCTTGTAGTTTATTCAAGTTGAATAATTAAATACCCTTTAGTCCTTCTGACAGTATTAGACTCAGTATGGCTGTTAATATCACATAAAAGAGAACGAGGCTTGGGCAAGTGTTGCAGATAGCAGGACAGATAAGGCAAGAGGGAAAAGACTCTTTAGAAAGAAGTCTTATTTTTTTCTATTTTGTGTGTCCTACCAAATGTGCACAGACACTGGAGAACACACAGTACACAATGATGCACAGTGGAATTCAAATTAACCCCAGAGAGTAGTACACGATAATGGCAACCAATAGAAGGTTTTCATTCCATTCTCCCTAAATTCCTGTCTCCACAGTTTTCAGAATCAAAGAAAATTCTCAATGGAAAAAAATACTTTAAATATCCCCTTTACAGGGAAAATTTGATTGCATTAAACCATTTCTGAGTCCCTACACATGTTCACAAAGAAAGATAAAATACTATATTTAATAAATATAATCTGAGCACTGCTGAAGGCAGATTTTTTTTTTTTGAAAACTTGCAATTCCAAAAATCTGAAAGAAAATTCTAGAATTTCTGAACAAATTATGTTTTTTGTTGCTGTTTTCTTGTCCTGCAGTGAATCAATAGGGTTTTATTAAGAGTAATCCCAGGCTGAGAATCCCAACCAAGATTCTCATGAAGGAGTATACATTTTCCCTATGCTGCCCTGCTGCTGCACTTTTCCCTCAGATCTACAAAGAGGAAAGGAGACTTAGTTGCCAAGCCTCTTCAACATCTCCCCCTTTCTGATGAAACTCTTCCTTAACAAATTTGGAAACACTTAAAACCAGCCAAGAAATGAACTTGCAAGTCAAACAGCAACATCAGAAGATTAAATAAATAAATGAACAGTGATAACCACACCAGGAAGGCATCAACAGGGAGATGAATCACAGAATCCCCAAGGTTGGAAAAGACCTACGAGATCATCCAGTCCAACTGTCCACCTATCACCTCTACCACCTCCCTGGGCAGTTTCACACTCATATGTCCTAGGCAGCTGCTTCTATTTCACATTTAAAGATACGGAATTTACAGAATACAGTAATTAAGCTTTAACCTACGTACACCGTAACACTGACAACTGAATACGAAGAACAGAATTTCAGAATGGGAAACAGCTATTAATTGATGACTCTAAAATGCTCCAAAGTGTAATATGAACTAAAATTCAGCTTTGCAAGAGAACACTTTCTCCCCAGTTCAGTAAGTAATGGGAACTGAACACATAGATTGCAGGAAGAACAATAAGACAACTTCAGACAAACCTGGTCATTTCTAGCTTCTTCCGTCCCTCTCAACTACAGCTGGCCGACTCCTGAGCAGAAAGTGTGCTGCAGGACCAGCATGAGGAATGCTGCATCTCCACATGGGAAAGCAAGGATGATGAGGCTGCCATGGCCAGAACTGCTGTAGCCTTAGCTGTCTGCCTTGCCCCGTGAGCAGACACCCATCCAACCTCATTCTGAAAGGGGTGCAAATGGTGCATTGCCATTATCTCCCACAGCTCTCACACTTCACTTTGACCTACACCACACGGCCAAGAAGATCCTGGTGTGTTAAAATCACTTAAGACACCATACTGCATTTACTTTTTTTTTTTTCAGATTTTTTCAGAACACATTGAGTTATGTATAACGAAATACAATCTTTACAACCAACTTGATATACTTCAGTTTGCTTACCACAAAGCTGTGCCACATACATATCTAAACATGCATTAATCTCCACATTTATTATTTTCCCCACACTATCCGACTCTAAAGTAATGAATGACTTTCTTATATGAGGCATTATTAAAACAGAAATTAAACTTTAAGACAAATGTTAAATATATATATATTTTTTAACTTTTAAGAATGATATGATTTAGAAACAATGTTCTACCAGTTAAGAGTTTGCACAGAACATGCATAACTATTCATTAAAGTTCTTCAACATGAACCAATTCAATATCAACAAGAGAAATTAGCACAACTAGTGAAATGAACTGAGTATTTCTGGTCCACGCATCCTTCCAGACTTTAAAACCAGAATATTGCAGCCTCTCTTGGTTTTCTAACTAACTTTCTAATTAGGAGAAAGGTGGATCCTTTTCTGCCTAGCAGTTTCTCATCTTAAAGCCATTCACTAGACTGATAGGCAGAAATGAAGAGAAGCCCTTCACCTGCTAGAAGGGCTACAGCTCCCAGCTGTGGGTTTACGGCCCTGGAAAGGTATGTAGCTAGGATCTTCCCACAGGTGAGTAAAGACTTTCTCTAAAACTCTAGCAACAAATACTGTCTGGATAAAATTTTCATCAGATCAATCAAAATAATAAACTCAGGACTTAATGACAACTCACAATGTTTCACTTCACGTGTAAAGAAAATCTGATTCTAGTTAAGACTGAAGTATCTTCTTTTTAAGAGGTACACACTGATTTGTGATTCAGCAGAATCTCCTCATACAATAGGCTGGAGCACGTTGGGCAATACTACTAATTCACAGAACACTGACTTAACAAATACATCTGAAAAAACTGAAATGGTTGAATAGAACTGAAATGCTGACATCCAGAGAAATCCAAGCAAGAGACAAAAGCCAAAGATGAGTAAATAAACAAAAAGACAGTTCCTGAAACAATACATGTTACCAAACTAAGCTTTCCTTCTGTGGGGCCACAGCCAAGTATTTGTAACCTAAAGTGAAGCCAAAAAATAAATATGAATATATGAAGTATTCCATCTTCAAAGCTTAATTTCCTAACAAAAAAAAAAACAAACACATTTGTCAGAAATACTGTTTTTTGATTAAAAATGGATTACCCTTAGCTACCTTTATTAACCCAATCCACCACAGTTTCTTACAATCCATCTCAGAATGAAAGGACAGTATTGCTCCTTTCTCTCACAATGGACAGTCACCCAGAGCAGTCTGTTAAGGGAGCAACTTTGCCCCTCCTCTTGATGCTTTTATCTCTTTGGCATTACAGTGGCCCTGACTGGGGTAGGGTACTACACTGGACGCACCTTCCTTTAATCAGTGTAGACTGCTGTGCCATGAAACAATAAACACATGCCAGTAGCACCGCCACTATAGCTGTCTTTGTCTCAAAGGCTTACTTGCTTGCCTGCAGTTTCCACTAGAACTCAGCTGCCTTAATCCCCATATGTCATTCACCTTCTTATTTTGCTGCATGCCAATTCTGTGTGCTAAAAGGCAGTCTGTACACGTATATACATATATATTTAATTATGTCTCTAACTTACCAGCTGTCAAACTCTACTTGACATTTACAATGGCGTCTGCAGAGTAATCTGTATCTATTTCAGTTTTTTCCACTGTGAACTACTCTTGCTCTTACTTCAAAAATACACTTTTATTGTATACTCCTCACATAAAACTCATCACCATTTCTGGGATACATCTATATTGTAGTTGAGTACAAAATCCATAATAGAGAAACTACATTCCTTACGATGAGGATTAATTATATTGCATATACTCATCTCCAGCTTGGCAGGCAGTACAAGCTCTTCTTTCTCAGTTCACACATACAACCATCCCCTTGGACTTTGGAGGGAGGAAAAAAATACCAAATTAAGTTTTCAAGGAAGATTTGCTTAGAACTCTGCTGTAAAATAAAAGCTATATAACCGACCGATCATCTGCTTAAATCCCAAGCATTCTCATGTTTTGCATTTAGGGTTGGACGACAGCTTCGCTCTCTTTTAGTGCAGCTCTCAACAACAGCATGCAGTCTCAAGAGATGAAAATAGGTTTTTCAGCCTGGAAATCATATGGAAAAAATCAACTGCCCTTTAAAAAAATTTATAAATGTCTGGACAAACTTTTCCCAGGTTTCCTTTCCTTCAGTTATTTAACAAACATATGGTTATTTATAACGTGAGCTACACTTGCAGCATTTCAAAAATTAGTTATAAACATGCCTATAGCTCCTCAGCTCCTCCCAGGACTGACCTCACTCAGAACCCTTCCAACCTGAGGGATCTTTTGACAGTGAACCCATGTTCTTACATTGATTTTTTCTCTGCCTTGAAACTTACCTTAGTCTTCTTGCTTCAGCAAGTACCTTATTACAAGTTACTTTCATTTCAGAAGGCTCTTAACACCTAACAGGATAAAGAAATTCCTTGCCCAGAGGGCACTGCTGATTGAAGGTATGGCTAAAATGAACACATTTAAGGGCTGACCACCACCAGGGAAGGATCTCTTCTTGGAGATCCCTCCTGCGTGGAGTCCTGTATGAGCCTTGTCATCCTGAAGGTGAGCTGTCTTCTCTTTTTTATTGTTTGTATCCTATCTATATAGAACATACCATCATCTATACTATTTCTTTGTGAAGTACCATCCTTGGGAGTTATTTACCCCACAAGAAGTTAGGTGAGGTGATCGCGCTCTAAAGACCCTATTCTCATACGTAACAGGGATATAGCCATTAAAGGAGGTATCATCATCATCTACTTTTCTTCCTCATGTATGTATGTAAATGCATGTGCACTTTAAAAAAACAACGAAGAGTTAAGCAGTATCACCCTGAAAATCAAAACGATTTTGCTTTCACTCTCCTTTTATTCATTTGGATAAAAGATTACACAGTTTATTTTACTCACTATTATTCTCTAGGGTTTAATGGAACTTCTCATGTAAATATACTGGTTTATTCAATATCCCTTCCTGTTTAATGGAGTTTTAATTCAATTCAGCATATTATTTAACTCAATAGAAGGTAAAACAACATTTTTTCCCTTGCAATCAACATAAATTACAGAACTAAAATGTGTGTCAGAAGATGGGTTTTCTTCCTTCAGCTTCCAGCGTTTCCTGAAATTCAAATCCTTAGATTTTTTTCCTACTTTTGAGATCTGATCCCACTGCCAAAAAATAAAATGAAAATAAATACCATCAACTTAAACACGAATGTTGCATATAAATACATGCCAAATAAGAAACTGCTCATTTTTAAAATTTCTTCTTATAAACTCTTAAGTTTATGGAATGAGTCTTTACTTTAAACATTCCTTATCACTGTTAATTGTATTTTATGCTTCTGGGAATTCCACAGCACTCTGTCCTTAACTCCTTTCTCTTCTGCTCATGAGGGAATCTCTTTCAAAATTGATTTTAATTATCACTCGTGCACATACATCTCTTCTCCATCATTTTCTGATGTGACCAGTACTTTCAACTATGAACTCCAACGTCACTCTGAATGCTCAGTTCCCTCTTCCCCCTTGCTCTGCAACCATTCTTGCTGTACAACTAGTTTTTGTCAACACTGTCAACATGGCAGTCATCTTATTTGTCACACTACACTTCCTAATATTCTTTTTAGCCTACATATTTTTCTAGATGGTGTTCTAAGAGTTACATAAATGATGTTGTTAGGTTTTGTTGTTTTTTAGAATATGTATTACATGCATGCAACTCTTAGATAAACACTTTGAGTGTAACATTTCTAACCAACTTCCCACAGTCACATTCACCTCAAATTCAAGCAGCTTTTACCATTTTGTAAACTCACAGAATGGTTTGAGTTGGCAATGGAAGCTTAAAGGCCACCTAATCCAACTAATCCAACTCCCCGGCAATGAACAGAACACCTACAGTTGGATAACGTGCTCAGAGACCTGTTCTGCTGGACCTAGGGTGTCTCCAGGGATGAGGCATTTCAAGACCCTCCACAGTCTTTCTCCAACCTCCTTTATCTTACTCGTATATTAGTTTACTTGCCTATTTATTACATTTTCCAACTGTGATTCTCATGTTTCTTCTCATGCTGGCTGCTGTACTTGGAAACTGTTTCCTAAATGTTGCCTTGAGCTACTTCACTAAAGCCCTCCATGTTCTTCTTCAGATCTTCAGAAAAGATTATCTTTTCCTATGAAAAATGTTGATTTGATAAGAAAACCATAAAGTACTACTCTACTGAGGAAATAAGTCCCTTTTTTAAATTTAAGAGAACTTTAAGCCATTTTATTCATAAGTTCATAAGTTCATAAGTATATTCATATTCTTTCACATACACCTTCAAAAAAAGAATGGGAAGAATGGATGATGTTAAGAGACCCAAGGAAAACACTAAAACTGATTAGCTTACTAAGGTTATTCCAGATTCACATTCTGCAAATCCATTCTGGCCTTAAAAGTTGAACAGACTTTCTCTGTTTTGGCTAACCAAGGAAATCAAGATTTTCACTGCAGAATTCTTTTGCTACCACACCTGTTGTGATTCCATTAACATTACAGAGGCAGCCAGGATAAGGTTTGGCTCAATTCTTGGAATTTTGCTAATGATGTAGTTGATGGCTGAGCCAGAAGAGAATCTAATTTACAATTTTGAAAGCATTTTCACATGAAAAAAAAATAGTAGTACGAAGGAGTTCAGCACATCCAAATGCATAGAAAGTGAGGACCTGATCTTTGGAATAAAAGCAGATGAACAAATTAATCGACAGCATTTCAATTTTGAAAATAAAAATGTAAAAGCATTGAACTTTTTTTTACTGCGTGCAACCCTGAACACAACGTGCTTCCTTGCTTGTACACGTTCTTATTGTGTCTGGTTTTAATGTACGCTGTGGAAAAAAGAGCAAAACCTGTCATTACCTCCGAGTATATTGAGATGATGTTTCACGGCACATTGAAATGCTCTGAAAGCTGTTCTCTTTAACACCTCCGCATACGCCTCAGCTGCTGAACCCAGGTGACATAACCACTGGTTTTTTTTGTGTTTACAGCACAAAACCACCATCACCAAGGAAGGAAATTCCAAGGTGCACTTCAAGATGCCTTCCAAACAAAGAACTCTTCTGACAGATGTTTTATGTTTTAACATGTTTTCCTAAGAAAAGCTACGTAGTCTTGAAAGCCTTCTAACTCAAGCAGCTATGACCCCTCAGTGGAATTTTTGTGAAACCATGCCTGGCTTTGTGAGATACGCTTTTGATCACAGACATCGGAAATCCCGGGGCAAAGACAATAGTCTGCTAACTTTTGCTTGTCTGATCCACGATAGCTAGGAAAATCAGGGTTAGTTAGCCCCTCCACCCCCAACAAAACAAAACGTAAGAAGGCTGACAGTCCCAGAGCTGCACTTAGGTAATTTTTTGTCATGATTCAAGGAATCATCAGAGAAACACTTGTACAAACTCTTCTGCTTCACTCCCAAATGTACAGCTTATCTAACAGAAAAATGGAGAACAGGCCCAGGAGCAAGACTGAAGTGACATATCAAACTGACACAATTCAATAGACATGGGATATCCTTCCTGGAAATCACAAGTAAAACAAAGCTTGCTAACATGGTCCCTTAGTTTCTCTTTTCCCTTACTGGTGAACTCCAGAATCAAGCAGAACCCATTAAGCATTACAGAGGTGCATCACTACTTATGCTCTTTTCTCTTCATTCACGCTGATTTATTTTTATGGGAAACTTTAAAATACAGTGACGAAGATGGAGAACTAAATCCTCTGAGTGGACTGTCAGCAAACTGAGTAATTAATAATTGTTGTGGCCATTATTAGGTACAGAAGTATACATCAAGATGATCATATTCCCATGACTGTAACCCAGACACTTCATTTGTGCCCAGGTTATCAGAAGATATGCATGCAGGCAGGACAAATTATACTGGGAGAGATTTTGTTTTATCAGTTAGGGGTGATCACACAAGGATGAGAAGGGTTTGGAGCAAAACTTTCAGCAGAACTACCCCCATGCAGCCCCTGCCTACCCAGGTTGGTGGTTGTATGTTCTTAAACATATCACTCAGAAGAGATGCGAGTGAAGACACAAGAATTTGTTGTTAGAAATTCTGCTTTAACTTAAAATAGGCCTTTATTAGCTTAGAGAAGATTATTTCTAACATGCGTTTAAACTGTTATCTTATAACCAAGCTGTCAATTGTTTGCAAATGGAAAAATAGTTTATTTTGTAAATTTGTTCAAGAGACCATTTCTTTCTTTCTTATTTATAAAAAAAGTGTATGCCAT
This sequence comes from Cyrtonyx montezumae, assembly GCF_038088225.1. Taxonomy (NCBI): domain Eukaryota; kingdom Metazoa; phylum Chordata; class Aves; order Galliformes; family Odontophoridae; genus Cyrtonyx; species Cyrtonyx montezumae. The sequence continues at coordinate 41,121,480 of NW_027072034.1, read as the reverse complement.
ACTTTCATTTCATTCGTAAGACTCATATTTGAGCTTTTAACAAATAAGAGCGTATCACGTTATCACATATTTCACGATATAAAACAAAAAATGACAAAATAAAAGGAAATTTCAATTATATGTTGCCAACGAATGGTTTCTTAATGGCATTAGAGAAAGAAGGAATACAAACTGTGCAATTGAAGATTTTAATTAATGTTAAACTATGCATCAAAACCACAGAACAGCTACTGTGTTGGCCATTTTGAAAACCTGGGACCACTAAAACTGGATAACACTCTTCTGCTTCCAGCCCTCAGAAGCATGTCAGATTCTTTTAATCTAGAGAAACAAGAGTAGAACTGAAATGGTATCTCCTGTGCATGTGCTGCTAAGGATCATCTAAAGGGGGCAGCTGCACATGGGCATGGACTATCGGGTTCTTTATTGGAAAACGGAGGGAAAAGTTCTTTTCCAGAATACAAATGCGTTCTAGATGTCAAACTTTCTAGGCTCAAATGAGGTTGGTACCTCAACCTGCTAATTCCTCACAGGCAACTAACATCTTATTCAGCAGAGAGGTGAACATGGTCTAGAAACAAGCTTGTTCGCAATGTAACATAATCACAGTGCTAGCAGACACAGCTACAACAGCAGTGCAGGTCAACACTTCAAAGCAGTTGGGGCCACACTGTTTTGCTTATGCTGATACACCCAAGGCACACACCCACACAGCTTCCTGGGCCCAGCACAACTTCAAAACAGAGCAAACAAGGAAAAAAAAAACAAACAGACTATGAGAAGTCAAACACTAACAATGTACCAATCAGTCTTATCCTTTGACAAAATAAAACCTTAATCAAATAATAAATATGTAACCTAATATCTCCTTCTGCCTTAAATCCTTCACCATTCTCTCCCGACCCCCACTTCCCTTGAAACCCAGATGGCTCCAGCAATACACCCTGAGGTCAACAGATGCACCATGACTTTGAATTAAAAAAGGTATATAATATCTTTAATAATATTTCCAGATGATAAAATGAGAAAACACATGCTGAAAAAAAAGCATTAAAACATCTACAGCAAGGACACAAACTAAGGACTGTATTAAAATATCCAAGACAATAATGGAAAGAAAAGCCAAGAAGTGAACTCATACGATGAATAATAAATAAGTGAAGATTGATTAGAAAAAAAATAATTAAAAATAAGAAACTATGTGAAGAAAGGATACCAGATAACTAAGAGGGCTGGTAATGGATACAGCTGCTTATTTGTTGTGGTTGTTCAGAGTTGTGAACTTCAAGAATTCCATGTTTTTCTAAAATGTATGCTTGTCTTTCTGCTTCAAAGGAAATTTGTGTCAGTGGGTGAGAAGATGAACGAGTGAATAGGTGAATAAACAGGTGAACAATTCAGTCTGGGCTGCGCTGGCCGAGTCTGAACTTGGTTACAGCAAAGTATGTCTGGGGAGAGTCAAACAAATAACAGATTAAGCTACTCCAGATTTTCACTGGTGAATTTGAAGTCCAAAACTCAGGTTTGTGAATCTCAGTATGAACACTGATTCCAGTGACATTATTGAGTTCCATGATTTTTGCTACATCCAGATCAAATTTGTTCAGTTCATTGGTAAGAACAGCTTTCAAACTGCTGACGCTCTCAAATTTATCCCAGTCAGAAAAACTGGTAGATACCTTTCCTCAGAACATCCACAAAACAGTATTCTACTCTGCTCTCTGTCACAACTAAATAAGAAGTAACTTGTTAGCCCATGGTAACTTCCTTACATGTCCACGGTCTAAAGCTCTATGCTCCAGAAAAAACACAGCTTTATTTCCCAGTTGTCTAGGGCTAAGCAGATGTAACAAACAAACAAAACCTCCCTAAAGCACCCACAATAGAAGTGTGCCCTGGGCAGCACATTACAGTAGCAGTGGCCGCTTTTTACTTGAAGGATATTTGTGCCATCTTTCAAAATCAACATTTTGTACATGTCACAGGAGTACAATTTTGCCTAATCCTCTCAAACCCCAGCTGTACAAGCCAAAAAGCCTTCTCTACCTGCAGTTAATAGCACATCACTCATGTGGATATGCTCCAGAGGCCGAAAAGCTTTAATAAATAACCTTTAGCCTCAGACTGCTGTCAGCAGGGCTGGGTAGCTTCCACCAAAGGAAACGATGGAAGCCAGGCAGTACTTCGCCAGAAGGACAGACAGGAGGAATAACTTATCCATTTAGCTTAAGTTCTGGTGGCCACACTTTCTAAAGTAGGTCTGATCTTCAGAACTGAGGATCTGTCTCTATTAAAAAGCTGTTTCTGACCTAGCAGAGATACCATGGACTAAAGCCTGTTCCACTAGCTTCCAAAATGGCACAGGCTACCATGACAGAAGCCCCCACAGTCACAGCTAGAGCCAAAGAGGAAAAAGTGCTTTTCCTGTCCCTGAGAAGGCCCATTCACCCTTGGTTCCTTTCCTCTCCTCACTGGAGCGGTGTCTGGAGCACACTGAGGCAGAAACAGCAACCACACTTCCAGGGGATAGAAGTGTAAAATAAGGCAGCAACACCATGTTGGGCTTGGGCTGCCAGTCTCAAAGCTTAGACTGTAAAATGCAACACACAGGCACACTAAATGAAGAGCAACTCAGAAGCCTATGACTGAAAGAGAGAAAACAAACAAGGAAACAAAACCATATGTGCTTTGTTTTGTTTTTTTTTCCCGATCAGTTTAAACACAGGAGAGTTCGAACTTGAACGTGAGCTCTGTCTCAGGGTTTCTCAATCTCAAACTGCTGTCTGAGATAAAAGAAAATCCATTTGCTGCCTTGGTTAGGCTTCATATATCACTGCAAATCCATGAGCGTTACTATGGAATTTACTTGGTAACGTTAGCAAGAAAATCTATTTGTGTAAGAGCACTTGTTAAGGGAAGTCCTGGTCTGTGTTGGAGCTGTCAGCATCCTCGTGACTTTTGGTCCTCTGCGTGCACTTTGGACTCCCTCCTTTAAACACTCACTGCTGATTCTGGAAGCAGGGCCAAACTCTACAGAAAGGAGAGGACAGAGACATTTCCTTCCCAGTCAGAGGCCTGAGCACTGTGCTTACAGGCTCACTTCTCAGCAAATCCTTGTAAATTAAATATAAGTGCTTAGTATTCCAGTAGGTGAGCAAATAAATACTGACTGTGAAGATGCAGTAACACTGTATTCTTAAAGAGGGTTAGAAAGTCCTGAAGCGAGTTTTGTTTTTCCCTTCCCTGCACATTGTGGAAGCCAGAATGGGCACACCACTCTTGCTACTACAAAGCCCTGCTGAGTAGCCAGAGGGGTAAGTATCAGATAGGGGTACTCAACAAATCCTGAAATACTACTGTAAATGAACATTCTATTCCAAGAAAACCTACAATAAAGCGTTGAGAAGTCACAGCTATTAATATCACTTTACCAGTGAGATTATGTAAACAGGTATCTACAGACTTCATCAGAGTTTTTGGTGTGAATAAGGAATAACATTATTATGTCAAAGAAGCACCACCACAACGTGGGAAAAGGCAATTACTAGTGAAACTGAAAAATCATGGGTGTCAGCCCAGCATATCAAACAGCTGATTTCTGGGTTTCACTGTGGGGAAAGGGAGGATTTACATGAGAACAAGAAACTGTGGATGCTGCTCCATTTTTAGAACACAGAGAATGTGAATGTGTAAACATTTTACAGGAAGTAAGGTCCAGGGCCTAACATCTACAGCAATAACAGGAAAAATCTTTCCAAATGAGCTCTGCATTATTAACCCACTCAAGAAAGTATTTATTTGGCAAGACAGATCATCTATGTAATTCTTCCATCCATTTTCTTTCTTTCTATCCTTCTCAAGTACTTGGATTTCATTTAGACTCTACCACTTCCTGAAGGGGGGTTGTGGTGAGGAGGGGGTAGGCCTCTTCTCCCTGATAAGTAATGACAGGACGAGAGGGAATGGCCACAAGTTGCGCCAGGGAAGATTTAGATTAGACCTCAGGAAGCATTTCTTTTCTGAAAGAGTGGTCAGGCACTGGAATGGCCTGCCTAGGGAGGTGGTTGAGGCACCATCCCTAGCGCTGTTCAAGAAGCGTTTAGATGAGGTGCTAAAGGACTTAATTTAGTAGTTGGGTAGAGATAGTGATAGGAGGATGGTTGGACTAGATGATCTTATAGGTCCTTTCCAACCTTATGAACTTATGAACTTATGAACTTATGAACTAGACAGGCCTAATTCTCAAGGCATTTTGGGGAACTTTTTTCTTTTTTTTAGAGATAAACAGACTCCTAGCCTCACCTTATTATTTATTCTTCCTTACAATTACAAACTGCTAAGTTGTTAATGAGAACTACCAGTAAAAAGCTCAGAAGTATCCAATCGAGTCAGTTGTTCACAACATTTATCAAAAGACGGGATGAATGGATGAATAATAAGTTAGTATTATTTTTAGTATGCTGCTGCTTGAATCTCGTATATATTCAAGACACAGGCAGCAGATTAATACTAAAAATATTAAATTACTAAAATTTAGAACACCACAGACTGATAAAAAACAGAAAAAATAATCCTTGCCCCTGAAGTTGTAACATAAGAATAAAATCAATACAGGATGGATGGATTCTGGTAGCTGAAAATAAGAAAATAATGAGTATATCTCCAGGCCACACTGCAAAAGGAATACCCTTATTAGTCTGAGTACTGCAGGATGCAAAACATTCCACACAGTTCTTTCTGTAACGTGAAACTGGCCCAGGTAAAGCTCTGACCTAAAGAAGCTGCACTGCCTTGTTAACCTGTGCTTCCATAGAAAACCCCACACTGTATAGTGCTGTTATGGCCAACGAATAAGCACTGATCAGCATCTTCAATACAATGATTTCTTCCTTGGTTTGAAGAGGGTGCTTCTAGGAGTTGACATCACCAGAACAGGCTATCACTCTGCCTGAATTCATATTGCTGCAGACCTTACAGGACCTACCCAAAGCAAGGGTCATGAAGCAAGCCAGCAGTCACATAACCAGACCACTCCACAAAGCACTGCAACACAGCTGCGCTCAGGGAAGGAGCAGCACTGCCAGCATCACTCCTTCCAGCAGGAGGAAACAGGTATTCTTTCCAAAGGGTTTGTCAGTAAAAGTACTGCAGTTTTCTTTCCAGATCCATCTGCAGCTCCTCTGCTCCAGTTGTTCCTCTCCTCTTTCCAAAGGTAACAATTAAAAAATAAAATTGCAGTGATGGAAGAATAAATAAAAAAACAAACAGCAATAACCAAATTAGTACCCCTCCTATTTCTTTGAGACACACAATTTGGATGTGCTGTTCTTTGAAAACAAATAAACAATAAAACTTCCCAATACATAGAAGGTTATCTGTACATCTCCAGAAAACACAAAGGAAATACAGTGAGCATCTGATTCACAAGAACACATCCTCTGTTTGACACTGGTACAGCTGCACTGTTCTCTGTGCAGAGTTTTCAAAACAGGTCCCTGGGGGTGTGCAGTGACACTGAAACAGTGACACTAAACAGCACAATCTTTGACAACCAGCTACATCTGCGCTCCTGTGTTACCATCCAATGCACAGCATTCACAGGACTTGAGGTATTCTAGCACAGATTTCACAGTGTTACAATAATCTAGGAAAAAAAAAAAGGGCCCAAACATCTCTTCCTCTCCACAGCTCTTCATTACAAGATGAAGGGGGACACCACCCTTTGTCTTTAGCTGACACGGACTGTGCAGGTTGTGATTATGCTCAACAGCAATACTGGTTCTACAGAAAAAGGCTTGTTGCTCTATTTTGTCACAGAGATTACAGGGAACTAGAGAAAAAAAGCCTATTCAAAGGAAGAAATGAGCCTGCAGAAATCCACGTGCATCAGTGCCACGATATTGATATTGCTGGTAGTAACCTGAAATCAACACTTCTGAAAACACCACTTGGAAGCTGGGAGTATATGCATTTAAAGGCAACATACCCAGCACTGGAATTGTGTTTTGTTTTCCGTTTCCTTTTTTTCCCCTCTTCCTTTCTCTCTAAAGAGATGGGGGTGATAAAGAGCCCGGCTGCTGGGAGTTGGGGTAGCTCTGGGCTGAGAGCCCCAGCACAGCCTGAAGGGGTGACATGCACACAGGGTTCAGAGATCCCACCTGAGTCCACAGGCCAGCTCGTATCTGCTTGAGCAGCCAACACAGTAAGTGCTGCAGATGGCTTCAACACATCACTGTCGCATTTTAAGCCTCTGCAGCTAAATCTACCAGTTTATGAGATGGTCACTTACATTAGAGGTCCAAACTTCAAATAATCTACTCACTGTTCTCAAAAGATTTCACATAATAGTCCAAATAAATGACTTAGGTTTTCTCCTAGAATTCACAGTCCTGGATAAAATTTTTGCCTTTCTCATAATAAATACTGAAAAAACAAATTCATTAAAACATTCTGGGATCTCTTGAAGAGTGGAAATACAACACACTTGTGCAAAAAGCTAGAATAATTTGGTAAAAACTGTTTTTATTATTCTACCTAATAATGTCATAATGCACTTAAACAGCCAAGAATTTTGTAGCAGGTTATTCAGAGAAAATTGTTTAGCGCAAATCATTTCTGCATTAATATTAAAAACTTCTTGGCCTAGAGATACTTCAATGTAACAGTTGTATGCATTTCTGTTGCACATCACGTACTGTCTGCTTATGAGGCCATGCTACTCACAAGGTGAGAAAATGAAGAGTCATTTTTAGAATGGAAGTAGCACTTCATACTGTAGAAAACAACATCCCATTAATACAACCAGTAAAAAGTGATTGAGTACAGAGCCAACACCTCAGATAATGAATTTCAAGCTTAAAATCGCACTGCCTTTATATATGCATATATGTACACACAGAGAAACCCATACATCAAGCAGGCTCCCAAGGAGTATTTATGACAGCTTGGAGCAGCTCCCTCTCTGCCTGCACGCAGAGCAAGCCATCCTTCAGGCAGCCCAGCCTGAATCACTGTGCTCAATGACAAATCTTAAAGGACTGAAGTCATGCAGCTACCTGGGAAGAAAAAGGATCCTTCATCGTGTATTTAGAAATGCTAAATGGCCCGGGAAACTACTCGGAGATTTCTCATGCTCAGATCCTCATTTTCTCTTGCATGGTCATCCCTAGGACAGCTCTGGAAAACAAGGCAGCCATTTTCTCTTAAGCTGTTACATTCAGCAAACCAGATTGAAGTGCTTGATAAGCTGCTGCTCTCTTCCGTGCCTGCAGCACTCAGAGGGGAAAAACAACCAATCACCCACAAACAGGTAGCGACTACAGCCATTTTTGCACTTGCCTGAAATGAGTCAGCCGTGGAAGCAGATGGGGCTGGGGGGAGAGGGAGAGGGGGGTTGGGGAGGCCTGGATACAAACAAATCAATATGCTGGAGCTCTCCGCCTTATCCTCGCTGCTGGCCTCACCCCCTGGCCCTGCAAAACCGTGGAGATCCTTGAAATAATGTTGCTTCCTCGTGTGCATGCGTTCCCAAAATTAACTATCGTTATTAAAAAAGAATTGGCTTTTACAGAGCTGCCGGGGCTAAGGCACTGCCTCAGATGCTTTTAAAAACGTCTCAACACATCAGGGTGAGCAGAGGAAGAAAATAATTGTAATGTGCAATCAACAGAAACACACATATGTACACCTGTATGCACACACATACCTCATGTCATTTTGTGTCACAGCTGCAAGTAACCTCTCCAGCGATGTGCTAGGGGAGCAAGATTGCCAAAACTGGTAAACGCTCTTTAGAAGAGTACAAATGTGACCTTTCAAAATGGCTATTCACACACAGGGCTGGCCCCACACGTTGAGCAAGAAGCTGTGCCCCCTATACTTGATTTCACTTTTCTCCAATGTAAACCTCTTGTCAGTTTTGGAAACCTCCCTGTTTTACAGCTCTGTTGTGAAATTTGGCAGCGAGAAGCCCCAGGCTGGGGAAGATGCCTTTCCAGTCTTGTGTTCAGATATATCCGTACTCAAAGATGATGGGGAAAAAAACCTCCCATTGACTTCATCACCAGAGGCTGTTTCCCAAGTTGCATTACTTTGCACCCTGCTTTACAGTGAGGCTGCTGTACCAAAAGCAACCTGCCTGTTTTGCAGAAGCCCAGCAAGTCACAATAAACACAAGTAGAACATGTACTTCAAACATCATCAGATCAAGAAGATTACTGGAACACAGCCAAGACCAATATGATTAGCTGAAGAACGTGTTAGTTCTCTGACCACTGATTTTCACCAGACGAAGTAATAAGCCTTGTTTCTGTATGAAGTATAAGTGCATCATAGTATTTTTCATTTATTTTATTTTGGAATCCAGAATATAATAAGTTTTAGAGCAGAAAGTCTGCTTAATCCACTAAAACTCAACGTATGTAAAACCACAGCTCCCTCCACAATGCCATCTGCGCTAGAAATGACATTTCTTTTTGCTACAAGACTATTCCATTGTGTGCAAGTGGTAACGTCTAAAAATGTATCATGGAAGAAATACGTGTAACTACCAGACTATTCCTTTTTTGTTCAAAACAGTAAGTGTAAATGAACCCATATGGATCTAATTCATACCTTTTGGTGCTACAATTTTTCTTGTTAGACCTGCAGCTCCTGTGCTAAAAAAGTTTCCAGAAAGAAAGCGCACAGTTCCTCGCACCTGTTTCACACCACTGAACTAGATAAAACGTCTTAGTTTCTTCCAGGAAGGAGTTCAGCAGTGTAGTAGGAGGCAGACAAGCACCATATGGACAGAAGAGAAGGAAGACAAACGCAAGAGTCAAACTACTGCTCTAAGCAGCAGCAAGGGCTGCACTGGCTCAGCTGCGTTGTCTAATCAAGTATTCAAAATCAATTAAGACCGAAGCTAAGTTGTAAATGCAAATCTTTGTACTTGTAAATTAACCTAAATATTCTACAGTAATATTCCATGCTATTTAACTGCTGTAGTGCATGGCCAGAAACCAAGGACTGGCTGAGGCAATACAAAACATGAGTACCGAGTGGGTGATCACCTTCCTGTCCTGTAATGTAATGCTACCTAACAAAAATGGAATTTTCAGCTAACAGTAACTACGTCCATTTAGTTGTCTGGCACTGTCGTCGGCCTGCTAAGATATTTCTGTACTAACAACAAAAAGAGAGCATTTGTTGACATCAGTCTGTAACACAAACGCTCAAAAATACTTGTCATACATTTGCTAGGAATCTCAAACTTCTCACAGGTTTTACAGAAAATGGAAAGCTAAGTTCTCTGGCTGAAGCAAATTCCCACCAATTTTAGTTTGGGCGGTGATACTCAAGCAGTGACAGCTTAGCTGCAGACACCCACCCAGGCAGTTTTTTCCATCTGCCTACCTCACCTCTCCGCATCAGTGGCTGAGCCACTCACCACTCGATTACCCAAGACTGTAATTTATAGCACATTCTACCTAGGCCAGAATTAGCAACAGTTTGCCTTGAAAAGGTGCACAGTAAACTGAAGCATTTCAGCAGTGACTCAGCACTGCGTATTAACAGCCAGCCTAAGCTTATTTAAGACCCTACCGGTGCCACGTGGCTGGGATATGAGTTGGATCAGGCTGTTGATCAAACTGAAAGCTCACCTCACAAACAAAACAATTTTTCAGCATTGTGCAGCTGCACAATTAAAAAGCTGGCCTTGCCAAGGGAGTGGGAGCATGGGGTCAAGGATGAGGGGAAGGCAGAACAGTCCCTTTTGCAGCAGTCTGTATTTAAATTGGCTGAGGTCAACTGTGGGAAGGGTTGGTTTCCTTTTGCCTGCAGGAGGAAGCAGAGGCTGTGAGGAGAGCAGTGAGGGAAATAACATCAGCAGCTTGCCTCTACTATGTCCTCCTCAGTAAACAGATGCTTCAGTTGTGAAAAACCAGACCGAAGTTTTCATACCTACTATATGAAATGAACAAAACAGAAAACAGTGCTCAAAAGAACCCCTTATACTCATGAATACCTGAATGCAGAAATGATGAGAATCAGCTCCACATACATGGAAAAATAGTACTTTAGTCAAACTCGAAAGTACAAGCTGGTAAGAAACAGAAAAGTCACCATAATCTGATTAACTGTGTGTTTAAGACTAAACTAGGAGATCAATAAGGGAAACTGTAAGGTGGGTTCCTTTAGCACAGAACATAGGAGAGAAAAAAGGAAAACTGGTGAAAATCTAATGGGATAAAGTAACAGATGGTAGGTAGACACCCAGGGGACATGGAATATCTTTAAAGATGATACTGGCTAGCAGTAAGATTAAGAGCATAGGCAATTAAGTAGTAAGGCAATAAGAATCTTAATATTCTAGATTAGACTTAAATTTAAAGTCAACAGAAGAATTACTGTATTTTAAGTTACGTATACTTTTTAGAAACACCTACAAGTCAAATAGGAAAAATATTCAAGAAAAAGAGCAAGCAGTTGCTAATGAAGTAACCAAGAGGGGAAGTTTCCTACTGAGAGTGTGGTGAGGTGCTGAAACAGGTTGCCCTGAGAGGTTGTGGATGCCCCATTCTTGGAGGTGTTGAAGGCCAGGTGACAGGGCCCTGGACAACGTGATCTAGCACTTGATCTAGCAGTTGACACCCCTGCTTGTGGCAGCAGGGTTGAAACCCAATGATCCTTGAGATACCTTCCAACCCAAGCCATTCCGTGATTCTGTGATTGTTCTTGTCTTAAGAAACACGGCAAGCAACTGTCCACAAATAAAACACAGGACACTACAACTAATCAAATTAATCAGCAATGAACAATAAACACAATGTAGACACACACACAAAAGCCTCAAGTTAAATTTCTAGAAACAACCTAGCAGAATAAGCTGCCAGTGGAACTGTGCACATCAGTGTCACTGGTGATACCCAAAGAACATCATTCTACCTGGCCAGCAAGGACTTCAGGCAAAAAAAAAAAACTACATCAGTCCACGTACGAGTTTCCCAAGCACAAATATGTCAATAACATCCAGCAGAGTCTTCCACGTAACCCACTTTCCCTCCCGTTGGTACATCACAGGAGTAGAGCTTACCGCCCCTAAGCTGAACACACAAGCAGGTCAACTCAAGGCAGTCCCTCACAGTCAGTGTTTTCAATTTTCTCTTGGGTATACAGCCAGTCTCATGAAGCTTTGGTGGTCCCGTGCCTTCCAAATATTTGCCAACAATTAAATAATACTTATAAACAATACAGTCCAGCTGTAGAACTGCTTATATCTCAGTAAAATAAAGAGCAGTTATATATAAACTCCAGATATATACAGATGGATACATACATACACAGAATACAGAGAGAGAACGTTAAATGGAGCAGATATAAACAAATGATATAAAAAGATATAAACCGATGCTGCATTATTATAAGCCAGTTATTTATGTAGATTTATTTTAAAATATGTCTGATTGCACTCATAGCACTGATGAAGAGAAAAGTAACGCACTAAACATCACTAAACACAGACTAAAATTCCCCTTTGATCATCCTCTCACAGCTACTCTGATTCTGTTTTGTCACCCAGGAAAAGAATGTCCACGTGACCTGATGGTCAGAAAATCCTTACTCTTGTACAAGAGCAAATAGTTTCCAAAAGTAGGGGTCCCTCCCAGGTACAGTCCTACTTTTGGCTCTCCCACCTCAGATTGGCACTAATTTAAATTAGAGACTGGTAGCTTTAGCACTTCAGTTGATACCAATTACCATTATATCATGTAAAGTGCTCCCTGAAGAAATCAGGAACCAAGCTGCTTATGGAAATAGCACAAAAACCACACCAGGAAATAAAGCAGAAGCCAGCATACAACAGAGATGTAACCAGGCCCCTCTGCAAGTAAGAAAAAGAAAAAAGAAGAAAAAAAAGGGCTTAAGTGGGCAGCTGCATTCTGCATCAGCAGAATCATAGCCATTTCTGTCAACAGTATTAAGGTGCACAGAGAGGTCACTGTCTTCTATAGATTGGATTACTGCAAAGCCAGTGTTTAATAACTATAGCAAGGAAGCAACTGGATGCTGGGCTGCCTTAAAACAGCTGAGGAGAAACAGAAGAAGCCAGAATGATGCTGACTTGTTATGCAGCTTCAGAAGGGGCATGGCCCAGTACTTTACACACATCTAGCTCATGAAAACATTGCAGTGTTCCTAAAGTGATTAAAACCCAATAAAACCACCCCATAAACACAGATTTTATTTTACTTTTTTTTTTTTAATCCTAGTTCGGGGAAATGGTGAGAGGCAATGAGACTAGGGTCACTTAAACGTGATAAAAGGAAATGAGGTTAGGAAACCTAAGTCGTAACAGCAACCTTGCACTGTTGACAAAGCCTTGTGTTTGCATCTGTTCTTGGTCACCCACCAAGACATAATTTTGCTCAGATACAAACTATTTTTGCTCTAAGGGTACTTAGCTCTTATGATCCATCATTTAGGGCAAACTTGCTAAACTGAGGAGCCAGACAAAGTCATTCTGGGACCATCTTAGGCTTAACTGCAAGGGCAGGTATAAGATAGGCTTCCTGGCATCCTTCCACCCTACAATTTCCTACTGCTATTACACTGATGATTCAAATCTAATTTTAACAAGCAAGCAAGCCTACTGCTGTCAGCAACCATTGTTCCAAGACAGAAGGAAAACACTTTAAGCACATTTTCTTGCTTTTCAACATCTGCATTTTTGTATTGCTTTTGTTCCTGGAGAGGGGCACGGAAAAGGGAAATAAAGGAAGCACTTCCCAAGGCAGGGAGGTAAGATATTAGTGCTGTCACTTTGCATTTCCTAAACAAGCCCATTTTTCTTTTTCCCCAAACAATCCTTGGGTAGAAGATGTGCTTTATTAATTTAAGAACTAATCCTTCAAATGTCTAAAAATCTTGCTGTGGTAACAAAGGAAGTTTCAAAAATACATTCCCCCAGAACAACACATTTTAAGCTTACAAATAAATATGTAAATTTCCACATATTTCAGTGAAACTGAGTTTAATGTGATCACCCTATTCTTTTAACAACCAATGATATGCTTTGGTGCATTTTCAGATTCTTTTCAGAAATGAAGTCAACATGGAATAGAGAGCTATAATAAAGAGCTGCTTCATTAGCTGTACAGCAAAAGACAAAGTCCTATCTAATGTGAAAATTGGAAGGGGTAGGATAGTGACTGAACATAAATTCTGAAGGCCGCGGTAGAAGCTTCTTTCTACCATAACATAAACATGGTTCCAATAACCACGGGTAAGACAACAATAGGCACAGAAAAATCTTGTGGACGAGAAGGTGCGTGTGATTTAGCCTGATGATTATATCAAATGATTTTAATACCTTTAAATAGAAAGGTAAAGCTGCCCGCAGGTCTCCTGACAAACAAATACCATACTGTGATACTGAAGTAGGTAAGGTGCTGCCATTACAAATTACAGGTTACTGATACACGGGAATAGGAAAAACTTGATAGCATTTAACACTCTGTTGCAGAAAATAGCACTAGTAACACACTGCCTTGTTGGAACTGCCAGCATAAAATACAGAGAATGGCAATATTCAAAATATGGGTGATCAAGTGTTGCAGCCCTCTTAGATATTATGGATCCTGTGTAAAGTATTCAATTTGATCTCTTTGTTCAAGTCAGCTGCATTTGCATCCGTTCAGCAAGTTATCCACCTGAAGAGGCCATGATTCTTTCATTCCCCCTTCTCTCCTGGACTCTGTGGGAATCATTCTACAGAATTATTGCCAGAAATAAAATGTTGCATTTAGAGTGGCAATAATGCTGCCAACTGATTTTGCTGCAGAGAAAGGTCGAGAAAAAAACTATGGAAAAACCCCACAAAATTGTAACGATGTTTCCGAGTTCCCTACGAACAACATTAGTGCCAAACACTAAGTAAACCTCATATGTTGGTCAGCTCTTACTGGGCTCTGACCTAAGCTGTCTGTATGTCAGTCGCATCTGCCATAAGCAGACTGTATGTTCCACTTGCCATAACAGAAGCACTTAACAGAAGGCCTCACAGAGGTACTTCAGGAGCAGGACAATTTACTGAATTATTTCTTCACAGTTTTGTACACTAACTACCGTGTTTTGGCTTTCCTCTAGAAAAATGTGACCAAGATTTGAGCTACACAGCAAGTATATTTACGAAACCTTTAAGGGAAAGACTCTCAGAAACATGAAGACCTAAAAAGACCACTATTATCTCACTGAATCTTTTTGATAATGCAGAGCATTTGGAGCAGCAGCTTTTTTTTGTTTGTTTGTTTAAACTCTGTAATATGCCATACTTATCTTAAAAATAACTTCAAAAGAAATCTGTATTTCGGAAAATCATTTGAACAGGATGCAAGAACAATGCAGCCAGCTAATATTGAATTCCTGATCTCAATTTCGAGAATTTGCAAATTGTGAAGAGCTATGAATATTGAAAGAATGAGAAAAAAAAAGTTTCCTGTTTAATTCAATCATTATTTCCAGTGCATCTTTTTATTTCCATATTTTCCAAACACAAGAGCTTCTCATCTTATAAATCTTCAGATGGCATAGGGTGAATACCCAAAAAGAATAGTACCCTCACAAAATAACAAAGGTGGACAGTATATTTTCGTATGGCTTATCCAGATGGTATAAAAACAATAAGGAAAGGCTCACCTGTCACTGATGGTCAAGGCTCACCCAGAACTCCACAGGGGAGGGATCTCCAGCAAGAGATCCTTCCCCAGTGGTGGTCAGCCCTTAAATGGGGTCTGGGAGAGGTGGAGCCAGACTGCACCCCTTCCAGTCACACAGTGCATTGCCTTCACCTGTGCTCCCGTGGCTGACTCAGTGATCACCTCAGGTGATCCATCAGTGGGTTCAGGCCATGATTCAGCAGTTCCCATACATACAGTTAGTACCAGATGATGACCACCTCTCAAATTCAGTGTCTAGGTGACAGAACACAAAGGATTATATCAGTTTCTTACCAGTAAGATGAGCTCCTCCAGAGCTCCCCAACTCTTTCGCCCATATGCCCAAATGCTCTGAACTCCAGCCTGCAAGTGCAAGTGCTGCTCCTCCACCCTACATACATCCTAGTTAAATATCATTAAAACCATAGGATAGTAAAAATTCGCTGTTCATTTGTTGTTTTGCAATTATATACAGAAAGCAACATCTGCTTTTAGCGGTATCAATAAATGGTAGACTTACATGTTAGCTGTACCACAATGACAGCAATGCACCCTGAGGTGACAGAAAGAACTTTAGATATTATGGGTTTGCACAGATCAAGAAAGTCTTTACACTACTCCTCACTGCAATCTCTGTAATGTGAAATAACGAACTAAAGAGCACTGTAAGAAAACTCATGCCTAATATTGCTTGGAGTTCTGGAATAGGGGAAGAGACAGAAAAAAAAATGCTAGCATTTAGCTCAGAACAAGAAAGTTCAGAAATGTTCAGTGCAGCTTTTTCCAGTGACTACAACCAGAGTGAAGAAGCACTGAGTTTGCTTGCAAATCCAGAGTTGTTTTTGGGACTGGACAGGTTTCCGCAAAAGTGAGCAGCTCCTTCAGAAGATGTTATTATCATGCAGATCGGGACATCTGGTTTCAAAGCAAAGATTCTCAATCCACTGCTCTCCTTGTGACCAAGTTACTTGGCACTGAGCACTGATTAGATAGGTTAGATGATGCAGAGAGAAATTTGTGCAGGGAGGAAATGAGACAGTATGACAAGGGGGTGGGGGATGGTAACAAGTCTCAAACATCTGAAGGAAGAATATACACAACCAAAAAAGGAAAACATTTACTATCAGATATGGAAAGTCAGTAGTAAAGGGATGGATGCCTTTTTTAAAATGGAAAATGTTGAATGACTCAGAAGGACAGCTTTTCTGGAGAGGAAAATTACAGAAGATGCACTGATAGGAACAATCCTGCATCAGCAAGAAGGAATGCCTCAGATGATGGGCAAGGCTGGGAACTGGTCTATCTATGCTCTGTGCCTACTATAACTGAGATATATTGCCCCAAAATTTGAACTCCCTTTTAATATAACACTAATGCACTTTATTACTAATTTTAACAGGCTTTAATGGGAGGAAGCATACATTTAATTATTTTATTACACGCTTTGAATATAAATGGAGAGCATCTGCACTCTAGTTTACATCTTCCATCCTCACCCTCATAAAACAGCACAGACACATTTCAGAACTGAAAGTGGCCTTCCCCACCCCTCACTGCTTCCTTGGCTGGTTTGCTGAGATCTATATATCCAGTCTAATTATTTTGATTCCCATTTCCAACCCTATCAGTGGTGCAGTGGTGCAAGAAATCAAAATGCCAGTCTCCTGAATGCGTTAAAACCTCAAAGCTAACAGCTCCTCATTTGCAGAGACATCACTGTGTGGCCCAAAGCCACTGTCAGCACACAATTTATGTTCTGCATTCCGGATGTGACTTGAGAGGGCTTTCCCGGTGTATCAATACTGAACATTTCATATAGCATTTCAGATACGCTACAGCTCGTTGCATCATCTTGTTCTGTCACAACATAACTGATTCTAACAAACACTCGCAATGCCTCAGTTTAGATTCTGTCTGTTTTAAAACACTCAAGTCCTTTTTCTTTGTTTTGTTTTTCCCTTTGTTTTCTTAAAAGGGAAAACAACAGGATCACATAAGCTAATCTTCTCCTAAGGGATCAAAGACCAGAGTCAGCAATACTCCTGCCAAAACACTCTGTCCTCTCATGCCGAGGGGCTGGGGGGAGGGGGGATTGTATGCTGCTCACCATCTGAAGTCCCATGGGGGTCTTCTCCCTGACAATATGCTTTCCTCCCTCTTGAATTAGTCTTAAATTACTAATGGCTCAGCAACAACAAAATTTTCCCATTCATTTCCACAGCTTTTACAAATACGGTAACGTGATTTGTGTTCAAATGTAAGCGTCACCATTTCACTTTCTATTATGAATATCATATGTTTGGCAACCTGTCTGACCTTCCTTATGATGATGAATGCTGCAGCAAATAATTTGCTGTATCTTTAAAGAAATGGCCAATTCAATTACATTCTGCCAGAAGCTTTCAAATCCCTCTCTGCCAAATGTCTTTGCTATATCCTGCCACAGACAGCCCATTTGTATTCCAGCACAGTAGGACACTTGTTTTATTGAAGCATACAGTTCTAGTTAGGTACTATCAACAGAGCACTATTTCAGTTCTCTAGCTCTCTGTTCCTTTGTACCCCCTCTAGCCTCGGTTATTAGGATTTTCAATTTTACTGACCAAACGTGTATGCATTACTAATGACACGCCTGAAATCTAGTAGTTATCAACTGCTACAACAAAATACATTAGTGACCAATTACAGGAGTTCTTGGCAGCAATGGTTATCATTTTAGTGGATTTAATCATTGCACTTAAAGTGAAGCTTGAGATTCCCTTTGAGATTACACCACTAATTGCTTCTGTTTTGCTAGTTACTGCATGAGCTGCTCTACAAAAAGACGCTTTTTAAATTTCAAAAAGCAGCAAACAGATCAAGCATCCTGTAATGAGCCCTCCTCAATAAAGGCACAGCATAAATTCATTCATAGCACAATGCTAATCTCCCACACGTATCTCCCTTGTCAACCTCTCTTTCCTTCTTTTTTACTTGGGCAAACAGCAATACAGCTGCAGTGCTGTTCACACGAAGCGTGTGTAACTGTAGACACACTAGCATTTCTTTAAACAGGTACTGAGAACATTGGACAGTTTTAAATGTTTAAAAAAAGAATCATTTTTCCCTTCCCTTCCGTATCTGAGAAGCACTCGTTAATATAATTTCAAACAGAACATTTTTGTGTTCTTAGACCTTTAGGGGAAAAAAAGAAAAATGAAAAAGCAAACAGGTGAAATACTTTGTATATTACATGCACAATGCCACCATCATAGGCTTCCACATTCCAGGAATCCCTCCTCTTCTAAAGGGGTTTGTAATGTAATGTATTACTCTTTAAAAGCCCACGACTCCCTCCAGATCCCCACTAGTGATGAATTATCCGGTTTACAGCCTCATAAAGCAGAAGTGTCTATATATTTTAATGCTGAGGCCAACCACAGGACTTTTGTACCTTTCAAATGTAGTGATATACAACTTTCCAAACGCCACCGAAAGGCCATGACCTTAGGCTTCAGGCAACCGAGACAAGGAGATATCATTTCATTAACATTTTAGGTCAGGTCAAAATAAGTTGTCTTTCAAAGACAGAAAGCATTGGGGAGGGCTGCAGCTGCAGTTCAGTTAGTTCTCTGGCTGAGAACAAATTATTTAATGAAAAAAAAACTGTTTAAATAAATCTGGTTTCTCGTTACTAAAATTTCAGCTGTTGAAGCTTTCCATTACTCGAGTGCAAAGACCTCTCTCAAAAATATATTAAAAAATCGAGTAAAAATTGCACGTAAGCTTTAACAACATACTAGAATTGTCACATCCTACATCAAACTTTATAGATTTCAGCAGATTCTATGTTGATACGGCTCTAATTAGAAAATTAATTGAATGTCATGAGAAAAATATCATAAAGAAAGGGTTTTAAACTTCCAGAGTCTCCTTGACCATTTTTTTACACTAACTGAACTGCAGAGCATAGGATATCTTTAAGAGCTGTCAGAAACATATTATTTTTGTGATTCAAATTATAACCATCTCCCTGAAACCACATACTAAAAGAAGTCAGAGAGCTTCATCCTCCAGCATCAAGGGGTTGAATCAGTTGGCTTCACTGCAGCCTGTAAACTAAGGCACAGAACAACACTACCCAACAACCCCTGAAAATAATATGATGCATCCACAGAGATCTGTGTCACTGCTGTGCCTGCTCTGGTTTCACACTGACACGCGGATTTCCACAAAGCCATAGGTCTTTTCAGAATACGAGGCTCACAAGGCTGCTACGCACAGAATGCTTTCAACAACACATCCAGCTCATTTCCATGCTTAACTGAGACAAACTTGCCCCAGGGCACTCAATTTCTATTCTTCATGAGTAAGAATGTAGGTGATGTGGTAAATGACAAATAACTGGCGACACCTAAATCAGAGCAGAGATCAATCCCATATTTATAAAGGAATAGACTACACAATGCAATTGAATTATGACCACGGGTTAGTTCAATAGTTCTTGACTTCTGCTTTCCTCAAACAACCATTGAGGACAATATTCAATTAAAAAGTAACTAAAACTGACACAATCACTTCTTAAGACAGGAGTCACTACTCTGACAAACGCTTGAGCTCTGAAGAATGACAACCTCTCTTCTGTATGGGAAGGCTACTTTTTTCACATGCACAGCTACAAAATCTAAATTGTGATTCCAAAAAGACCACAATTGCACCTGGAATTTCTACTGCTACCTTCAAAATGAGAAAACAGGAAGAAGAGTTAAGAAGAAAATACTCTTGAAGTGACCAGCAGAACTTATGTAGCACCCAAAACACAAAAGGTCAGGAAATACCTGCCTTTCATCACTGTCAGAAGCAATACACTAAAATATGCAGAGTAGGACTGATAACACAGGAAATAAATGAAAACATTTGCTATGTGTTAGTACAAAAGTTAAAAGAAGCAAGGCAAAAAGCTCTCTCAAAGGTCTCTTCTGGATTTAAAACAGAGCCTTTCAGTCAATTTCAACTTAAAAACATGCCATTATCATTTAGGAATACTGAATTTCTCCCCTTTAATAAACCTTGCAACTGTCCAACGGTCCCAGTTCCTGCAACTGTGCACATTAAGTGCAAGTCTGACAAGGCACATTATTTGCAGGAACCAGAACCTCAGTGAGAACAACAAATGCACCAGAAAACAACCAGTTATAACAGTGCCTGAGGCACTGTTTGTGATTCGATGCCTAACTCAGAAATTAAAGAATGATAATGATAAATGACACTTGAAATATTTCCAAAGTGTACAATGAATTTTAAGTCTTACGTGTATAGCTTTCAAACCCTAGCATAAAGGTACATCTCTTTAACATCAAAAATCATGGAAGATACTTTTTTTTTTTTGTCTTCTACACTATTGCAAAGATAGAAACATAATAAATACTATGGCAAAATGTAGCCTACTTTTTTATGGAGTGACAACAGATATCAGTTTATGAATCTGTGCAATCAGTACAAGAACAAGATTAAACTACAGAACAGATTCAAAATAAAGCATACTGATAACAAGTTTAGATCAGACTAAGTCAAGAGAATCTCAGATGAGAAAAGTCTGTAGAATTTAATGTAGATATCAGTGAGAATATTCAAGTTACTGAAGCCTTCAAAAAATAAAAATAATTATTTTAACATGATAAATGCCACCAGGAAGACAGCCCTCAGCTCTGGCAATTGTTTCAGAAAACTCAATTAACCTGCCTATTATTAAAAATGTGTTACCAGTAGAAAGAAGTTTAATGCTGTACTGGACTTATCTGCTTATTATAATTAGATGTCTTCCATACATTCACATATATGTATATGAATAAATAAATAATAAATAAAATGATACAACGAAGTACCTTTTTGACCTGTAGAATAATTTATTGTTACCAAAATAATGCTTGGATCACCAAGCAAGGAAGCAAGCGGAATAATTACTACATATGAAAAACACTCTTTTCTTGCCTTTGAAGAAACTTGTGTAGGTTGGGTTTGGGATTGTTGGATAACTTCCAACACCTAGAAAGGTCTGCCATATGTTCCAACAAAACTGATGGAGAAAGTCCCCCTTTGCCCTATTTTAATGGAAGGTAATCCAAGTGAGACAATAGCTTTTGTCTCAAATGATGTGAAACGCACCTATAACAAGGCAACAGTACTAGACCACCACCACAAGATTTTCTTCTCAGCCTCCATTCTCTGATGACATCACACTTAAGACAGCCTCTTTTTAGGACATTAAACCGTCTGAACCTCAGTGCCTCACTGTCATTCCACCTGACAAGTCTGAGTTTAAGAAACAGTTCACTCAAACTCAGTGTTTAGTCTCAAGATTGAGAGCTGAAAAGACAAAACACCACAACACCAGTCTTGCATATAATCTACATTTAATTTAATGGAGGCTTTAGGAGTAGCAATAAAAAGCAATGAAGGTTGCTGTACGCTGCATGCCATTTAGCTAGCCCTACTACTTGTAGTTTTTTCTTCAATCCAAAAGCAAAAGTATTGTCTCAAGTTACACTCAGCAGTTTACGTGAGAAGATGCTTAAAAACAGTCAATAGTTTTTGCATTCTGTAAAGTTAGTTTTCAGTGAAGTATTTACTTACTCAGGTGCAAGTGCAGTCAAACTCCCCAGTTTCCCCAAGAATTTCCCTTCAGGCCAGTTTTATCCTTAGGTACCTAAGGAAAAATGGAAAAACAAAATCAATTTATGTACCTTCCTTTAAATTCATCTCTTGATTATATCAAGTCTTAAGACTGGAAATTATCAGCAATTTATACATTTTCTATCAGGATTTTTTCCCATCAATTTGCTTAGCCAGGAGGGAACTCAAGGCTTTTGTTTTCTCTGCAAAAAGAGGTTTTTATGTCACCAGTTCTATTTTTTTTTTAAACTACATACAGCCTTAAATGAAAGAATTTTCTGTCTGAAACCTCACATACATTCAACCCAGTAGAAGGTGGGATTGAATGATTTAAGTATATTTCATCACTTGTTTTTCGGAGTACAAATAGAAAGAAGCACAGTAAAGGCTGTGTTAGAGATGGATTGAAGCTCCCTGGAAACTGTCAACGTGAAAGAGGAAAACCTACGTACTCAATTACAATCTGAAAAATTGAAAGGTTTGTGTACACGTGCACTGTCACTTAGTTAAGGAGGAGCTCAAAAAATAGAGTTATTCTACTTTCTCCTGGCACAAGCATGAATTAAAGAAACATTTCAAAACATGCTACTCAACCATATGGAGTCAATTCTTGGAGACATATGGAGCTCCAATTAAATAAGTGTGGCTCACTGACACAACAGTCCACCTGCACATATTCAAAATTTCCAGAATTAGACCATCTAATTTAGACCAGTCCATCTAACAATAACAGTGCAGAAAAGCAATGCATTTCATATGACACAAATGAAGCTATGCATTTTAAATAGTAATCACTACCTTACTTTTGACCGTGGTCAGAACACAACCAAATTATAAAGAAAACAAAGATGGAATTAGTTCCCCTAAAATGCAATTAAAATTACATCAACTCACAATTAAATTATTTTTAGCTTTCTCTATCATGCAAGTAAACAAATCATCCATTAAATAAGCAAGATACTCTTATTCAAAGAAATTTACTACGAGTCGGTGGAAATTTCAAAACCAACTATGGCTACAGAATCATAGAATCACAATCAGCAAGGTTGGAAAAGACCTCCAAGATCATCCATTCTAACCATACACCTATCACCAATACTTCCCACTATGCCATGCCCCTTAGTACATCTGACTGTTCCCTGAGTACCTCATGGGTTGGTAACTTCACCACCTCCCTGGGCAGCCCATTCCAGCACCTGACCACTCTCTCCGAGAAAAAGTATTTCCTAACGCCCAACCTGAATCTCTCCTGGCACAACTTGAGGCTACTCCTTCTAGTCCTATCGCTAGTTGCATGGGAGAAGAGGCTGAACCCCACCTCACTACAATCTCCCATCTGGCCCTATGGACTTGTGGCAGTCCAGGTGGAGTAGTAGAAAGACAGATTTCAGGAAGGAATTGAGAATCTCAGCCTTTTCTTTATGTTTTCAGTGGTAATGTTCCCAATTGCATAGGGGAAAGGCTGGAGATTCTCCTCAGTTCTCCTCTTATTGTTAATAAATTGGTAAAAGAGTTTTTTGTTCTCTTTTACCCCAGCGGCCAAGTTGTGTTCAAGCTGGGCTTTTGCCTCTTTTAATTTTCTCCCTTCACATCCTAACAACTCCTCTGTGCTCTCCCCAACTTGCCCACCCCTTCTGCCACAGGAGGTGGAATCTCCTTTTCCCCTGGAGCCTCAGGAAAAGCTCCCTGTTCATCCACATTGGTCTTCTTCCCCACCAGCTCATCTTGTGGCACAGGAAGACGGCCTCCTCTTGCAAATTTAAGACCTCCTTCTTGAGAAAAGTTCAACCTTCCTGGACCCCTTTACCCTTCAGGATTGAATCCCTCCCTACCAATGTCCTGAACAGTTCAAAGTCCACCCTCCAGAAGTCCAAGGTAGCAGTTTTGCTGCACCCCGCTCCTGACTTCACCAAGAAAAGACAAATCTACCATTCTGTGGTCACTCTGCCCAAGACAGCTCCCAGCCTCCACATCTCCCACCAGTCCTTTATATGCTTTATAGCTTTTAAGTTTTGTTTGCATATTGAGCCCACAGATTTTCCCAGAATAAATGTACGGAAAGCATTCATTAAAAATAAATAAATAAATAAAGCCATCAAGTTATATATAAATGCCAACACCCTCAAAACCCAAAATAAGAAAAGTGCCTGATGAGGTAGAAACTAACACATTTTAAGGCAAACATCATAAAAGTCCAAATCTTAATTTTATTAACTAATCCCCCCTAATTTGGCTCCCTTGCTCACATCCATTCTTTTTGTTAGATGATACACAGCTGTCTTCCATAGGACCCCCGCCTCGCTCAGTGAACACAGTAAATAGAAGAAAACGGAATACTGAAAATCTACACATTAATTGAATTACATACAATCATGGCACAGCTCTACAATTTATCTACTCCAGGCTTTCCTGTTCTGTTTCAGAACGGTACTCCGAAGACACATGTCCTAGTTCTCCCAGAGAGCTGGTCTTTGGTACTGCCACGATTGCACTGCAGTTCCCCACAAGGTACATCGTATCTAAGATATCCATAGACAATGAGCTTAAAGAACAAAACTCATGAACTAAGAGCATTACAAACTTCAATTTCAATCAAACATTCCTAAAACTCATTTATCAGAGCAACTAAATGACACGATACTTTTAATTATCTGGGGAAGTTGTACTCATCTCCTTAACTAGGTGACACATCTTTCATTTCTGGTAGCACACTGTCCCATTCACTACTTATCTCTGAAGTTTCCTAGATCTATCTCCTTTGCTGAACAATTGTCATACACTTCTGCTACTACAGCAGGGACCATATAGTTCTAAGATTGTGTAACTTAAAACCATGGCATAACATCCAAGGATGCTCAGTTAACAAGCTCCAGACAACCTTAATTCCTCACTTTCCAACTCTGAGGTGAACGATTTTTGTAACTCTAACCTTCTTCAAGACCACTGCTTTCAGAGCTTGGTTTAATTTCCAGCTTTTAGAAAGGAAGTATGAACTAAAGATCCTGCTTGTTCAGTACAGATACCCCAAATATCCCACAGAACTCAGCCACCTCTCCTTCTCATCCGAAGCTCTACCAGCGCCATCCCCTGGGAGCATCTACCACCATCCCATCACATTCCTTGCCATCAGGCTCAGACTTCCTGTATTTCTGATATCAGTCCTGTTCCTCTGTCTCTTTAGAGTAGCTGCTTTGTTCTCATCCACTTCACACTACTCCCCCCAACCAGAATCCCATTTGCCATTAGTTTCCAGCTCTTGAGCACTACCTTTCCTTTTAATCTCAGCACCGTGTCACAACTTCTGTCCCCTTCACTTATAGATCAGATGGCTCTTTCACACCGCTTTTTACTTTCCAACGATTTTCCCACTGCTTTACTCTCCCTCTCAGCCTCCTGCACTTGCCTCTTACCCTATCAATTTTCAGATTTATTCTCAACAACTAACTCCCCATCTTACCTGTATTTCCTTTCCTGGCTCCCTACATGGTCTTTTTGATTAGTGTGCCATAGACATGGCTGCTGTGCTGAGTGCTGAACTCATTTCCAATGATCCGTGTTAAAAGAGATCTGTACAAGAGCTTATGTGCAGGAACACTTCATTTGAGGATCCCAGAAGGACTTGGGCAGAAGATAAGCAATGCAGTAGTGCTATCTGTACAGCAGCAGAATTTTAGGCACTTAAATCCCTTGCTAAAGAAATACATACAAAACCTACTTAGATGTCAAAGCAGCTATAATGAAGGCTTTGTGGACTGCAGGCTTCAGTCTTGAGTTTAGATTAACACCATCTACAATGTAAGATTAAAAACGTATATTATATATATACTTACTTTATCCTCTGTTCCTACAGAGAGCCCAAAGTTAGATGTTTAAATATTAATCTAAACTCACTCTACACTGTAGTTAACACAGACATAGTAGTACTGTGTAAGTAATTCTCTTGAAGACTAACAAAAAACAAAATAAGCTTTGATTTAATTGAATATAATAAGTACTGGGGAGGGGGGTGTTCTCAGGACTATTTACCAAGAGTAACTGTGCTTATTCCACTGCAAGAAAGTAGCTGATAGTATACATCCATTTTTGCCAGAAAGCACACGAAAAATCAAAGATGCCTTCCCATCTTGTTTCCAACAGCTTGCCCTTTTTTGGGGAAGGGGCTTAAAGGAGTTAAGTCAGAACTTCAGATGATTTTCTACAGTAGGGAGAGGTTATTTCCTCCAGAATGTAGAACAATAAAGAAAAATAAAAGGCATTTGATTTATTGTGTAAGTCCTATTTTTAGAATAGTGTAAGTAATTGGGTTGGCAACGACTGGGTTTGTATCACAGAATGTGGACTAAATGAACACAAACTAAGTTGCAGCTTCATTAAGAGCATTTTTGCCAGCTTTGAATACACAAAAGGAACTCTCTGAATTACTTCACGACATTGCCACTATTTGCAGCAGGCTCCTTTTCTCCCTGTGCTTCTTTCCTCCTGTCCCCCTTAATTTCCTCACTGAAATACCACCCAAATTTCATCTATAAAAGATTGAAGTTGCCTTTCCACAAAGGATAATCAGTACTTCAGGGGGTATACTAACTGAGTATAAATGAAAACTTTAGATTAATCTTTCACGTTACCTCTGTGAGTAGCTTCCCAAGACGTACTATTTTCTTGGCTGCATGCAACCTGCACGTCAACTGTCCAGAATACAGAAATTCTGGAAAAAGACAAATCTGGAAGGGTGGCAATGGATTTAAAAAGCAGCTCTGTTTCTAATTGCTGCCCAGAGCTTATTCTTATCTTTACACTTACCCTTATTATTATTACTCCTATTCTTCTTCCTCCCCTGCTCACTGTAATACACAGGGTCACATTTTCATGGGACATTGCACATGCTATTTTCCTTCACGTAATGGTAAATTGCTCTGTGTTAAGTCTTGATTTTTTTTTTTCCTCAAGGATTCATTTAAAAAAATACAAAACCAATCACATAGCTTTTCTTCATTAAGTCACCATGCTTTCCCTTCTCTGGGTAGTGCAGCAGTTGGTCACATTTCTCTCCTGCCTTTCTCTTCTGCCTTTCTCTGCCACAGCACCAGGTCCAGGCTCCTCTTCATCCAAGTGCAGTCCCACCCCTTGCTGGACAACCACCACAGTCTCTGCTACTCAATGGCCCTTGTGCTTTGCTCCCAAACAGCTGATGGAGTCTGCTCCTGAATCCTGCAGCATGCCTTCAAACTCTGAGCAGGCCAAGCAAGTGATCCCGCGTTTGTGTGCTTGTGTAAAATCAAACACTTTTACACAAGAGGAGGGGCAGCCTCTCTCTCTGGAGATAACGTTCTGGATAACTGATAGATTAAAAATTAAGTATAAAAGCAATATCATCAATGGAGGCAATATTTACAAACAAATCACTTGTCCCTTGGTTCAGTCACTCTGAGTTAAGTACACTTCGATGCTGAAAGTGATATCCAATTATCCTCACCTGCCCTCACATGAAACAGGGAAACAAAAACGCTCAGAACACATGGATCTTGCTGATAAGCACCAAAAAGGTACATGTCAAGATAACGTAAGATGGTATTCAGTCTCACTTCTTCTAAAGAGGTCTCAAATAGTGACAGCGACACGTTTAATGTTGTACCAGCTCAGCCATCAGTTTTGCCTGACCCTGCAAATCCACCACAGATGGGAAGCAGGACTGTTGCTGTGAGGTGATACCTTGGAAGGAGGCTTCATAACCTTAATAAACCAAAGGCTCTACCTCGTAGAGAAGCCAATTATTGCTTGTGACCCTAAAATTTATCAAAAGTTAGCAGTCTTAGACTCTCCTATTCACCAGTGAGTTCCCATACACTTGCTAATTAGGGCAGCAGGTAGACAAATGTCTGAAACTAGCGGCAATAGATTCATACTTTCTTTAAAAATGAATAAATAAAATAGGTCGAGCGAACAAAAAAAAAGACACAAAACGAGTTTTAGAAATAGTCTCTACCCACTTTTTTGAAACGTTCTCCTCCATTTATTCCACCATCTCTCAGCTCACTTTTCCAAGCCCTCAACACCCACAGTGGTACGGTGTTTAATTTCAGTTTCTGCTTGGGAGGAACCTGAAAGAGACACTGCGCTACCCCAGAGCCCACCATGCCAAGGAGGCCAGGAAAGGCCTGTACAAAGGCGGGTGGGCTCTCCCCACGCATCCCCAGGAGGAAGGTGAGTCCTCCTCACAACAGCTGGGAGAGCATGGGCCCCACCACGCTCTGCACAGCGGCATGAGGCGAATGACGGATGGATTGCTGGCACAGAAACGCACCTGTCATCAAGATGGAAGTGTAAACTGCACCACTTCGAATCTTCCATGAGATATTTTCTTTTTGGGTAATAAATAGTTTTTCAGCTTAACAACCTCCATCCAAAATCAGCGCAGCTAACCTAGAAAAGGCTTTCTTACTTGAATAAGAGGATTTCAGTCTTACAGCTATAGCAATTACAGCCTGGCTTATGCTGGTTACCTTCTGACACAAGCAAGCACTAGAACTTTTCAGCAGACATTGAAGCACAAGTGATCTGGGTTTATATGTTGTACAGCCTAAAGCTAATAGATTTAACATTTCTTTGATCCTCAGGCTTCACAGTTCACAGAGATGTGGGATAGAGGAAGTGCTGGAGGCCTGTAGTTTCAGCAACAGTTAATTATAGGAACTCATCATGAAGGGCATCGCTGGAAGCTCGCTTCAGACCATATGAAAGTAGTCGAGATAATCCCACGGTTTAAATATAAACAGTACAGTTGCTGTCACACAGTTGTCAACAAAAGACAAGTTCTTGGTGCACTTTTAATCAGATCGATAATCTGTAGGTGCTGAACAGAGGGGAAAGAACTTTGTCATGGCATGGGCCCCTTCAACTAAAACGTACTCCCTAGTGTGTTTTTCTTATCTCAAAGTGAATTATAAATCACATTAACTGTCTACTCTACTATAAATATTATGGCTAAAATTTTCAAGAGACCGGCTATTAAGTTTCATCAGCAAAGCCAAAGTACACTCTTCTGAATTCAAGTCATTTATTGAAACAGAATTTGTCCTAAAATGGAGCTTCAGTCTTTTTAGGGGAAAAAATAACAGTGATGTACAACTAACCCCAATAACAAAATTATAACAGCAGCGAGCTAGTCAAAATTATTTCTCTAATTTTCATGTAGTTTGTACAAAGCCACATGGCAAGCTGTTGGTAAATGCAGGTATAATTTCTTGCTTGACTAACCTGCTTTCCTATGTGTTCTCCACTCCCTAACAACATATTTTATAAATAATCGAGTTTGTATTACAGTGATTGCCGGCAATAATCATTTTTTTTATAATGAAAATAGTCACAAACACCACAGAGTCCTTCTCACAGTCAGCTAAACATTTGGTGGCACGATATGGCCTAAAAAAACAGCAAGGCTTTTACTTTGTAATCTGTCCCTTCAGTGAAACACTGAAAAGAAACTTTCTCTTTAATCAAATAAAATCTAGAAAGCTGTACTCCAGTCTCTACCAGCTGCTTTCTCTATGACCTTAACTTACTAATTTAGGAACAACACTTCTTCCTCTCGCACACTTAGCAGGAAGCAGCTATGCCATGAATGTGTTAGAAACACTATGCGACTCTCTGGCTGTATGGCTTTGTGAAAAACAAGACAACCTAATGGAAGTGCTGCTGTTTACCATTCTCCACTTCCTGCCCACATTCTGATGACTTAATTCAATACCAAAGTTAGACTGTATGAAAGAATTTCACATGTCATTTTCCTGCCTTATTTCCCTTTTCAGTCTGAGGTCTCTGATGGCATGCTCATGTCCCTGGAAGTTCACTCTCATAAATGCTGCAAAGGCAATGACAGAGGGATAACCGAATGGCGAGACATACTTACTGGGAACATTCCTTGAAGAGAACAGGGTAAGCCAATGCATATATCTCTCAGACATCATTACAGAAAAACTTACTCAGACAAATGAACAAAATTTTAGTAGAGGAAAGGCTACAACATCGTACATGGATCACCAATGTGACATTTCAGCATATACCTCAACACAGCTCAGAGACACAGGACAGTCGCTCCAGGATGGATGTCAAACTGTAGGCAACTAGGCAATGAATGCTCAGTCTCAAAGTTTCCACAGTATATCTGTTCCTTGTACCCTAAACACCACAAAAGCCTTTTCAATAACCTACAAAATGCTTTAGAAAAGGCTATAATTACAGAATACCATAGAGGGAGAAACAGAGATTGAGGGCATTGGTCACGTCCTATGTCTTTCTAATAGCAGTGATTTTTTTTTTAAATTGCAAAGTAACAACCACTCCTAAATTATCACAGGAAGTGGACCGTGTATCACACAACAAAAGAAGATAAAAATATCTGTCATTCTGTGCCTATTTCTCCATGGGGAGCCATTCATCCCTGATCACAGATCTTGTAATCAGTTCAATGGCGAATGTGAGAAAATGAGGGCAGAAGTGAATACAAGTAAGTTGTTATTAAAGCATTTGGGAGAAGAGCAAGAAAAATATACTTCTTATCCACATGCAACCACTGGAAACCATGAAGTATGCTGTTAGTGCCAAGTAAGTTGAAGAAAACAAACAATATAAGTTTTCCTTCAGACCCTCTTGGAGACCTCAATACTTCAAATACTTTAAATTCAGATTTAACTTCCAACAGTCATTACAGATTAAAATCTCATGGACAAGTTACTAAATTCACTTTATAACACTTGAAATTCGCGTTCTCTGCACCACTGTCCTGCTCAGAAAAAAAAACAAGTACGTTCTCATAATTTCTTGCCTAGATTTGTTCAGGAGCCATTTATAATACAAATGTCAGACACAGTAGTTACATGCTACATGAAACAGTTTTTTTTTGCTCTGATACTTATCTACACTTTTATTTACAAAGAATATCTTTATCCTCTCTCTCTCAGCCTTCACATTTGAGCAAGCTGAACAACAGAGGCATTCTAATTTGTGCTTTGAAAGCTAAGTACTCCACTACTCTGATCAGCCTAGAAGTCTGTCTTTGCATCTGTTCTAATTTAAGGCCATCTTTCCTGACTGTATGTGAACAGCATTGGACACAATATACCAAATGAGGTCCCAGGAAGCTTTTGTGAAATGCTATTAGCATTTCTCCCTCTCTCTACAAAATACCACATCTAATGCACTGCATGAGCACATTAGCCCTTCACACAGCTGCCTCACACTGGTGGCTTAGAGCCATCGTAGTGGCATTACCACAAAATTTTACCTAACTCAGACTGTTACCACCAGTGAACCATCTACACAACATTCTACGACTTAACAGATATTCTTCTCATTTTAAACATTTGCACACCAAGATAAAGACCAGAACGACCTGTCTGAGACTACACACTAGGGGCCTGCAGAGCTGAATTAGCAACCGAGACCTTCTGATCCGTAATCTTAAATACACACCTCCAACCACTAGCAGCAAATAGATGAACTACACAGAGCACGGTAACAAGACTCCTCCTGTTATTTCATGCCAAATGCCCATGTCTGCACTCAAAATTCATTTCTAAATGGACTGTCACAGATGGCCACTTCTCGGCTCTACCACATAATTGCATTATTGTGGTGAGGAGCTGCACAGAACATAGCCAGAAAGGTCACACCTCATGGGCTCTGATCTTCAGGTCCTCAGCTGGCACTGCAAGTGCCTTTTTGTGGTGATCCCACGAAAAACTTCTACATTTCAGGTCCCCCTTCCTACATGCACATGCACTCAGTTGCTGGAGCAAAAGCTACTTGGTTACAACCACTTCTTCCAAAGTTCATGCTTTTACTGATGTATTCTCCTGAAAAACGTTTTCCAGATTCTGAATATTTAATTTGAATGCTCTTCTTATTCTGAACTTTAAATCATACTTGACCTGTAAATGACAGGTCAAAATAAAGGAGCTGACCAATAACGAAGCGCAGAGCTTGACAGTTCCCCACATGAGTCAGCATACTGTAGGTGCTCGCATCACGGTGTTGATTTCTTAATTACCACCAAATACTCCCAGTGCTAACTTATTCCCACTAATGAAATGTATCTTTGTGAGAAGTTTGTTGGGAAATCTGACTGTTACTAGAACTCGATAGAACATGATTTAGTTTCCCTTGGAATCTCTTAATTGCCTCAGAAATGCCATGCATGCTTTGCAGTCACATTCCAGAAAGTACTTTTTCTCCCAAGCTAGCAGAGCCAGCAGCATCCCCTCAGGTAATGCACAGGAGTCTTTTTCTTTAAACAAAGCAAGCATTCTGGCCAAACAACACACAACCACTTCTGAGAAAATAATGATCCTAGTTATAGCTGAAATTGGTTTCTCTTTTTTCTCCTATAATCACACATGTACATTAAACAGTCCACGTTAAGACCATATTATGAGCTGTCCTCCACACACAAGCATACCACCAGCAAGTAACAATGCAGTAAGAATGCTCACAAAAACATAAGGCAGATGGGATGACTTCTACTGTTACCTGGTGGTGTAACAAATTGATATTAACAACAGTGCTGCACAAAAAGGAAGGAGCATGGCTGTGCAAAACCTTGAGCTTTACCTCAGAGCAGCTGTAGTTTAACATACCCACTACATCGCTTCTACAGATGAAAAATAAATATCTTCCAGAAATTTATGTTTTCAGAGCACCTTCATCACCAAAGGAAGGAGAAACAACTGAATTAAGATCACTGAGTACTTTACTGCTGGTCACAAGTAAGGGGAAGTATGTATTCCTCATAGCAGATATCCAGTAGACCAGTAGTGGGGAAAAAATTACTCCAAGGTGGCTTAATGCCCGTCTTTTACTTTACAACCAAAGTGATGAAAAGCCATCACACAGCCAATTATGACAACTCTGCTGAAGCACCATCTCAGACTAAGCTGCAGCAACACCCAGCATTTTATTAATCTGCAGTAGCACAATTTGCCCCAGGCTGTAAAGATAGTTTTCAGTCAGCCTTCTGTGTCACATGCACTCCTTAACTAGATTTGAACGTATCAATTTGGCCCTTCTTTCCTGGATGATGGAAAAGGTTATGCTTCATTGAAACTGTAGAAAAGCATCAGGCACAATTCTGGTTAGGCTTCTGGTATATGATACATGGGATATAAAATACACACACTTTTGATTGAGTATGCACTTGACTTATGCCAACAAAAATAAGTAATTTGAAAACCATGACAGTTATTCCCTGATGTCTGCAGTTCGGACCTAAGCAGACAGTATTTATACATTGGAGTCCATCAGTCTTGTAAAACAGAAGTATATCTCATATTTCTAAGACAGAATTTGCATGTTGAAAACCAGCATGACTTTAACATTATTTGAAAAACTGCTTTTACCTGAATCTAACCACACGTACCTCCTGGAAAAGTCCTGCTAGCAGAAGCCACCCATGTTCCTAGCTGGAAAGTACATAAGCCAAGATAGATTTGCAAATAAAAACACGTAGTTTGCGTGTACACAAATACAAGCATTATGTAAATGGTAAAAGAAACACTGCAGCCTGCAAGCAAAAGTGAGCAGGCAGTGTTTCAAGCTGATACGGTGGTTACAGTGTTATTACAGTCAAGAATTAAAGTGATTTAGAGTAAATTACCCCTACTGGCCAGGGATGACACACAAGGAAGTTCACATTGCTGCCTTGTGGTGATTGATCTTTCAATCAATTTCTCAAGAATATCAAATTATCTTTATCTGATCACTGTTAACTTTTGAAGTTAGCATGAAAGAAACAGGCTTTTAAGATCACAACAGACTTGAGCAGATGCCACTACCATCAAAACTTCAACTTCTAGTCACTGAGACTCACTCATTCTGCGAATGACCTCAAAACTATAGCTTTTAATTTTTAGAACCATGTACATATCAAAACCATCAGAGCAATAAAAAAAAAATAATGAAGCGCAGGCCCAACACACAGCCTGTATCTGTGCTGAAGAGCCTAGCTCCTTACTCCCTTCAAATTCAGGGAGTCTATACGTCCTAAATGTACATTTATCTACAGCACACTCATTTCTACCTGAGAGTCAAGAGTGCCTTCCAATTCATGTATTTTGTGAGACACGTACGCAGTTGCGTGATGTTTGAGAACATACAGGTACTACCCAGCATAAGGACTTAGCATATGCAAACTTCAGGTGAGATAATAAGCAGCAAACCAGAACTAATCCAGTATAATTAACAGCCACAAAAAGAAACGAGAAACTCTAGAAAGACCACTCAGGAGGGCTGACAGGTGGAGTTTTACCAGGTCTCTCTGAGTTTTATCTCTCCCTTCCTGGGGGAAGGGGAGAGGTGGGACGGGGGTGCACCACTTCAGCAATACTTCTGGCTTTCATTTCATAGAATCATAGGGGTTGGAAGGGACCTCAAGAGATCATCGAGTCCAACCCCCTGCCACCTACACCAGGTAAACTGGTGTAAACTTCATCAACTTACAGTAAACTTACATTTGTTCACAACATCAAAAGCAAAATAGAATTCCTCCCTTCAGTTTGTTGCCTTCATTTGGCACTAAAACAGCAGCACAGGTAGTGAATGATTTCCCAAAACTATTCACCCAACACATGCCCACTGGAGTTCTAAATGCGGACTAACCAGTTGGCCACTCAGTGCTCACACACTTTAAGCATCTCCATGACACCCCAATAACAGTATTGAGCATCACCGATTAAATATCACAGATGATACAAGACACAGCAAGTCTCTGCACCAGGTAGATGCAGTCTCACAATACAGACACAATACAGCAGAGCATGGGGAAATATACTGAAAGTATTGGGAAATTTCCACAGAGTAATGCACCAGATGTTTAACACCTCTTTGGATGCCGAGATAAAAAGTTGCAGCTTTGCTGAAGGATCAGCAAAAATGTCTCCATTACTTAGAAACTTAATAACTCTTCATATGGGTTGGTTGGCCCTAAATACCTGCTGTATGTAGCTCCAGCCAAGTGGCGCAGTAGTTTTTTGTGAGTGCAAGAGAATCCAAATATTAAACTAGGTAAACCTAATGAAAAGCAGAAAGTATCAGTGTGGAAGAATGAACAGATTAAAATACAATTTTATATTATTCTCCTAGGACCTAATGATGAAGAAACAAAATAAAGACAAACATAATTTCATGTGAATTTTAATCTCTGTATATTTTATTTAACACATTGCTACAGCGTGTCAGACTAAACAGCCCAGTCAAGAACTCAGGAAAATGAGCCCAGACATATGAAGAGGCATATTCTGTATAGTAAGAATGACTTCTAAAAGGCTTTGTTTCAGATTAAGTCACATGGGAGCACTTTCTCCTTCAGTAATTCTTTATACATAAAGAGAGGTTTTAAAGTGTAGGACACCTTTATAGTTCTGAAAGCCAATGATGTCTGCATTTCTTACCACATGCAAACGACTGACTATTAACTTGGGCAATCTCCACATCTGTAAAAGTGCTCAACTGAGCGAGTTTCATGCTTGCTCTGGTGTTTGTAGGATTATTTTCTTGTGATTACACGAAAAATGAATCAAACATCTATTCAAAAAAATCCAGGCCTGAAATGAGTTAATGAGGTAAGGAAACAGAGAAA
Organism: Cyrtonyx montezumae; assembly: GCF_038088225.1. Taxonomy (NCBI): domain Eukaryota; kingdom Metazoa; phylum Chordata; class Aves; order Galliformes; family Odontophoridae; genus Cyrtonyx; species Cyrtonyx montezumae. The sequence goes on along the minus strand of NW_027072034.1, from coordinate 41,086,503 downwards.
GGACACCAGATACTACTTATTTACCTTGGTATCTCTATGCCATTATGAACAAACATGCTAACAGCTACATACATCACAACTATCCTGAACGCTGGCAATGAAACAAAAACTACACTTCAGAGCAAGTGACACTAAAGCATCTTTTCCAGGTTCTAAGTTCCCTGAAAATACCACTGAATATAAGACGCTTACATGCCAAAAAGCCGATAAAAGAGTTTTAATTTCCCTGAAATGTCACCTGCACGCCACTTTAAGTCACTCACATCCCAAGTCAAAGCTAGAAAGCTAACGCAGTAGCAAGAGATAGTAAAAAAAAAAAAACAACAAAAAAACAATGTATTGCTTTCAATTAAATCCTGTTGAGACTGGGAAAGGCAACCATGAAAATAAGAAGAGAAAGACTGCACTTCAAATTACTTCTTTGCAGGATACCCACACTCATTTCCACATGTGGAGAATGCTGAAATTTCTCAAGAGAAACTAACTAAAGTAAAAGCGATTACCAATGAAACGATGAGTCTTCTATTAAAATTATTTTCTTTAAAACATTTAACATTAAGCTTTACAGTTCTTTTTCAGTTTTGCGTTCTCATCTTCTAAGCTCCTTCCTCTTAAGGAAGCAGAAAAAAAGAAAGCAAAACATTTAAAAATAGAGCAAGACAAAGTTTTGACAAGGGTTTCAGATTACTATCCCATTTAGTCTCAAGAAAATTCGTTTGGTTTTTTTTTTTCCTATCTTCATTTACTCTACATTTTGCAGGGAGTATTTTTGCATATTGCCACAGCAGCTCTTACATTGACTCCACCCAGTTTTAAGAAAAGAAGGGTAGGTTTTCTCTGTAACACACAAGCACTGACATGAACCACGCCAGCCAAAAGAACAAACCAAAGAATGAAACCCTCTTATCAAAGTGATGGTATTATCACATGATATTACAGTTGGAACCACAGCTTGAAAATAACAAGGGGATCTTCTTCATCTCCAACTGTACACGTAGTGTGGTTAAGATATTAGTGGGCAAGCGGAAACAGAGAATTCCCCATGATCTCTGCCACTCTACACATTTTTATCAATATTACATTGCAGTCTACATCAGCTAAATCATTCTCTAGAGCTGCTGCAGAACTGACTCCGGGTTTCATCTTTTCCCACCATGGCCCAGATTTATACAGGATGCTCTGACAAAGAGCCCCCATTTCTTCAGTGACCCACTGGCAGCAGAGAACCAAGCCCTGCACGACACTATTCATCAGTCGTTACACAGTGGCTCTTCACAACAGAAGAACAACTGGAAAGAAAATGCAGCATCAGTCAGTAGTCATGAATTAAGAATCAACACTATCACTAGCTAAGAAGCATATCCCAGGGGGATAAAGTAGAGTGAACCTCCTGCTATGAGGCACAGTTCCCAAAGAACTGGCCCAACTGCTGACTGCAGCCCTGCCACTCCATGCAGTATGTCTAAGCAGATATCGATGGCAGGGAAGAATCTTATAAGTTCATAAGTTCATAAGTTCATAAGGTTGGAAAGGACCTATAAGATCATCTAGTCCAACCATCCTCCTATCACTATCTCTACCCAACTACTAAATTAAGTCCTTTAGCACCTCATCTAAACGCTTCTTGAACAGCGCTAGGGATGGTGCCTCAACCACCTCCCTAGGCAGGCCATTCCAGTGCCTGACCACTCTTTCAGAAAAGAAATGCTTCCTGAGGTCTAATCTAAATCTTCCCTGGCGCAACTTGTGGCCATTCCCTCTCGTCCTGTCATTACTTATCAGGGAGAAGAGGCCTACCCCCTCCTCACCACAACCCCCCTTCAGGAAGTGGTAGAGTGCAATAAGGTCTCCTCTGAGCCTCCTCTTCTCCAGACTAAACAATCCCAGCTCCCTCAGCCGCTCCTCATAAGACTTGTGCTCCAGACCCCTCACCAGTTTTGTTGCCCTTCTCTGAACACGCTCCAGGGCCTCAATGTCCTTCTTGTAGTGAGGGGCCCAAAACTGAACACAGTACTCGAGGTGCGGCCGTACTAGAGCTGAGTACAGGGGGATGATCACCTCCCTGCTCCTGCTGGCTACACTATTTCTAATACAGGCCAGGATGCTGTTGGCCTTCTTAGCCACCTGGGCACACTGCCGGCTCATGTTGAGCCGAGCATCAACCAACACCCCCAGGTCCTTTTCCTCTCTACATTCTTCAAGCCATTCTGCCCCAAGCCTATCTTATGCAAACCACACCTACATAAAGGGGAGAATAGATTAAAAAAAAATTAAAAACAAAAAAAACTTCAAAAATGATTGCTATCATGGACTACTATTAATTTGAAGATCTGCATTCACCAAAATTTACATTAAAAAATGAAGGTAATAAGCCTCTAAAAATGAAGTAATGCTCCATTTCTTTTTAGGAAGCTCAACACGTGAAGAATTAGCACGCCTCCCATTTTTGAACTCTAGTTTCACTTCTTCACACTTAGAAGTTGTAATAGAGTTGTAAAAAACGCTGCTGCCAAATCTGTTTTCAGTAACTGCTGGAAGCTTGCTTGTATACAGAGGGCAGCCCATCCTAGATCCTTCAGTGGAACTAAAATAATTCCTCATTTAATTGCTTCTCTGTACTTCTCTGCTTTGCAAACATTGAGGCTGTGTTGTTGAGGCCAGGTAGGTGGGCTGCTGACTCCTTGAGGCCCGCCACACACAGCACCAAGTGGGCAGCGGGCTCCCTGCTCCAGGCAGGGGCAAACACTGCCAAACCCCTCATAGCGAGCAGCACTTGTCCACATGTTTTAACACTGCCAGCACACTCATCAGTTTCCCTGCTGTTGAAAGCACATTTAGGCACAAAAAAGTGTCGGACTTGGTGTGGCAAAGGGGTAGAACTGAATTCCTCCACACAGAAAAAAAGGCACCAGTTGACACACACCGACGTTTCCTGAACGTTTATGGAGACCAAAGAGCAAAAGCGAGCAAAGTGAGGCAGTGGGTGGTGCATTTCAGCAGTGGAGACTACAACAATGGGTCATCTCTGCTGGTATAGACTGTTATCAGCACAGCACGCAGGCTCTTGTTCATTGTTGGTGAAAATGTCAGCTAGTGGTGCTGACTTTGTTGAAAACTAATGCTTTGTGGCTGAGAATTTACGATGAAACAGTGTTATAGTGCTCTTTTATCTGTTTAGTTTCCACTGAAATGAAAAGGAGGCATTACTTTGGGAGTGACCTACATACATTTGATCTGATGAAAAAATAATCATAGAACTAGCAAGGTTGGAAAAGAACTCTAGGATCATCCAGTCCAACCATACACCCATCACCAATACCTCCCACCATGCCATGTCCCTCAGTACATCCAAATGTTTCTTGAACACCACAGCACAGGATTCAGTATCAAACCCCTGGGGAACACCACTCATGACCAGTTGCCAGCTGGATTTAACTCCATCCATAACCTCCCTCTGGGCCTGGTCCTCCAGTCAGTTCTTTACACAGCAAAGAACATACCTGTTCAAGTCACAGGCTGCCAGCTTCTCCAGGAGAATACTGTGGGAGACCGTGCTGAAAGGCTCTGCTGAAGTCTAGGTAGATTACGTCAACAGCCTTTCCCTCATCCACCAGATGGGCCATTGGATCACAGGAGATCATGCTGGTTAATCAGGACCTGTCCTTCATGAAGCCACACTGGCTAGGCCTGATCCCCCGGCTGTCCCATATATGCTGTGTGATGTCCCCCAAGATGATCTGCTCCATAACCTTCCCTGGCACTGAGGTCAGGCTGACAGGCCTGTAGTTCCCTGGATTCTCCTTTTGACTCCTCTTGTAGATTTCCCTGGTTCTTTTCAGTCACCAAATTCAAGTCCTTGCTGCCACAAACAAGCACATTATATAATGACTTTCCTGAACTGATTACTGTTGATTAACATTTGATATTATGATCTCTCTGCTCTGTTTATTTCAGTCTCACTGTCAGTAGCAAAAAGAGCTTCAACAGAGAAAAGTAGAAAGAATGGTAGTAAACATCTCTGGCAAAAGAACTCTATTAATAAAGGTTGCTCATGAAGCTGTAAGGTATTCAGAAGCTGAGATGGAAGTGGAAAACACACATACATACTGTGATCGCTTCTCAGTCAGAAACATCAATTAAAATTATTTCATGAAAGGAAATAGACCTATATCAGAAACTCTTAGAAACATGCTATTATTGGCAAAACTTAATCCAATTATCAGTAATTATCAAAATACACATACACACTGCAAGTTTTCAGTGCATCATACATAAAAAGTGAGTTTTATAGCCCACTGAATAATAAAAGACAAGTATCCCTCATATAATTGATAGACATGGATTTGAACTTGTCTTCTGAATGTTTTCCCCCACTTTTTCAAAACTCTGAGATTTGATAAATATTTAATTACCACTGTTAGTTAAATGACTTCTTACCAGTTATGACATCATACTCTGAACATTAAATCTCTGAGACAAAATAATTCTGTTCTTGCCTAGCAAGTGCTTAGATGATAGCAAACTCATAAGCAGTGGCAGAACACTGTAACAGTACCCACAGCACTGTTTGGAATAATCTAATTCTGCTTCAGTAAGAACCCAGAAGTAAAAAAAAGGTATTTAACAAGCTGTGTAGGATTTATTACCTTTGAGATGTTTGAGATGTTATTCTACTCTGCAAGATATAATCAGATTTCTGAGAATGATGCTAAAATGTAATAAAGGATCCAGATCTGATTCCTTAGCAACTCCTTGCATTTAATCATAAAAAAAAAAAAAAGATAAATCCATTCTACCAAAAATGAAAAGATGGACTATGCAGACAGGAAACAAATCAGTTAAGTACAGACATCAGAAACTAAAGCATGAGATAGCACACAAGCACTACAGTTGGCAGAGATAATCTGACAGACAAATTCAGAAGAATTAGAACTGACACTGCATCTATGGCCTGAGCAGAAGCTAGTACCAGTGCACAACAGGAAGACTGAAGGAGAGGTGTTTTAGACTTGGCCCTGCTTAGAAAATCCCCCATTTTATGGATTTGTCTCACCACTTGATTATCATTTTTGAATAGCACACCTCAGAAAAGTACTGTGCTCCTATAACCCAGGATTTTGCGAACTGATAGTTACTTGCACCTGACAGTGCATTCTGAAAAATAACAATATTACCATGTTCCTGTGAAGTACTGTGCATATCGAGTCCAAAGAAGGCTCTACACAACAAGCAAATGTCAGCCCGTGCGAGAAGGTTGGGTTTGTGTTCACAGGAACTGCTACAAGACAATATAGCTTTCTGGTAGTGCAATATAACATAACCCCTTCTCATCAAATAAGGGCAGTATTTGCTGTATCGGATATGCAAAGCAAATCAGAGGGATGAGTTCCTCTCAATGGTAAGTACAGTCAGACGACCAAGGGAAATTTAGGGAAGAGAATCTGAGAAAGACCCAGTGAGAATTAGTTAGCAAAAGGGGAAAACCATCAACGAATGTGAGCAAAGAACGAAAAACCAGAATCCCCTGGTGATAAGCCTTGGCATAACTACAAATAAAGATCATACATTCAGCATTTTCTACTTCATCCTATACTATACCACAATTCTGTCACGACCAACGAGGTGCTGCACTCAGCCATTCTGTGTACCAGTGCTACGTAACCTGGGCCATAAGCCAGAGCGAGAGGCATCTGCGGGGCAGCTTCTTCAGCTGTCCCTCAGTTGGAGGACCCATTCAGGAATCTCACTGCACACAGCTACGTACAATAAGATTATGTGACAGAAAGTGACATAGAATATAGGTAATTGTTTATCAAATATTTAAGAGGCCAGAAAGCTGTGAAATATTGTTACTGCATACAATAAAATCGAAATACGTTACTTCAAATGGACTCCTCTCCACCTACGTCAACTTTTTCTTTGAAACAGCATCTGATTATTGCAATACTTAAGTCAGTTGTGGAAGGAAAAAAAAAACCAAACCAACACATGCTAGTGTTTTTTTCATGGTGAAATTCCTCCCTTTATCAGAGATAATTGTAATTGCTGTTCAACACACTGTTTCCAGTTACAACAAGCTGCAAATCACTTCCAGAATAGCTGTGGCAAGTGGGGATTATATGAAGTCACTCTCTCAGCTGAAGGCCTAGCTTTTCTTTAAGTTATGACATCACTTTCTCCTAGTAACATCACCAGCCCAATATGAACGTTGACGGTTTATATTAAAAGAGAACCATGCCACAAACAGAGTGTTTAAGAAACACAGGTCATGAGCAACATGGCAAAGGTTTGCAATTGCCACAATTCCTTTTTTTTTTCTGTATGAAAATTGTTATAAGTAAGAAGACTTCTGTGAAGAAGATTAAGCCTGACTGATACCTCAGCACACAGGAAAATGTATTTGATGAGAAAAAGGATGCAGCTGGTTTAAAGCCTTTGAGGCAACTACTTTTTAGAAAGCAAAGCAGGAAGACAACAGAAGCAATTAATTAATAAGTTTAGTATCAGGCGTTAGTGTATAGTTGTTTACATGCTTATGCATGTACCTGTGTTTACGTGTCTGCGTGGGTAGAGGACAACACTGGCTAGCCAGTTAGAAGAGCTCACAGTAAAAACAAGATACCCTCTGTTCTCTCAAATACACGCTTTAAGGAACAAGAACGAGAAGTAAGAGGTGCTCAAAAAAATACGGTGAAAGCACGGCCTGTGCACTCCTCCTTTCCCGAACACGCTAAAAAAGGCAGATGGAACAAGACAATATTTAAGAGAATATTTAAACAGAATGGGAAAAAAATACAACAAACTTCCCTGTTCGATGAAATTCAATCTGATACCGTATACCCACTACCAGAGACTTTACTTACAAGATCATGGAGATAAGTATCTGCGGTGCTGCTATTCGTGACAGGCCCAGGACCAGCAGCCCCATCCCACATCTCAGGAACAGAGGGGGATGTGGCTGAGCCCCACCTCTCCTTCCCATGGCTCTCTGCAGCTGTGGGTGCATGGCAGCTGACGGGGGACACCTGGGGAGCTGTGGGCAGAGCACTGCACCCCACAGCTCCCAGGGAAAGTCTACAGCACAGGATGGAGATAAATACCAAGGTGAGAAAAGAGGGAGCTACCTAACCTCAAATGTCTCCTTGGGGTGAGAATTCTGGGAACAGAATGAACAGTCCATTTCCAGTTGGCAGCCCAAACCCCAATTATTATAAAAATCTGAATATATGCTCTATAACCCAAACTGTTCAGTGTACCTCAAAGCTATTTCATAATTGACCAGCTCAAATGCAAAGGTGACAAAAAAAAGCTGTGGGGTTTAAGAACAAAGCAGATTTCTGCTCTGCACCTGAGTTATGCAGGGACAGACAGGGCCACGGTGCTCCCAATTGCTTCCCTGTTTGCTGGGCCCTTGCTCATAGACACAAGACCTTATGATCCTGCAGCCGTGCAGCAAGGCAGTGGAGAGGGAGGAAAGGCAGTGCAAGGCACATCAACCAGACTGACAAAGCTATTCCCTCCCACACATACTGCAGTTTTCTGTTGAAACTCTTCTGTCCAGCCCCTTTGCAGCCACATATTAAAGTCACTGAGATGACAGCTGTAGGTTAGGTACTGGGTGTGATATGAAATTGCAAACTGAGCACACACCATCTCTCCCTTCTGTTACAGCCCAGTTGAACTGCTGACAGCTGCAGACCTGACTGAGAACTAGCACATACACATAGGATGCAGGGATTCTCCTTCTGACCTGAAAGGATGGAAAAACACTCACAGCCCCAGAAAAAGGTGGGAGGAACTGACACACAACTTACCGACCCTTTAAGGGTAATCAGTCATGTTTTCTAAACTGTGTAAGCACCTCCGAGCCTATAAAGCTGCTCATACTGCACGGAACAGGGCAGGGCTGCAAAAGGATGACACAATCACTGCTGTCACTGTTTGCTCCCCAGTCACAGGTTAGCTGAGTTACGTTGCCCTCCCTCCTTCAATGCAGAGGACAAGATCCAAAATGGCACCTATGGATTCGGACAGACTATAGCTACCACCTACAACCCTAGGGAAGCAACATGGGTTACCCAAACTGTAATTACTTGATCTTGGGCAGGTCACCAGCCTACAAATGCTGCCTGCACTGATAAGGTACACCTAAGCACACACAGATAGGGCCGCAGAAGTCGGTGCACCTTCACCCAAAAGCAGAGACCCAACCTTCCGCAGCTCAGCACTTCATGCTTCCCAGTTCTGGATGGCTTCTTGTCAGAAATGAGTTTTTCACAGATCCCCCTCTGGGGATTAACACTTCTCCCCAGCAGCAAAAAACAGCCTCGTCATTGATACGACATGTCACACAATTTGTGAAGTACGAGCAACTAAATTTTCAGGTGAAACTACACTTAGAAGGGAAGGGATCTGCCCATACTGTCTGGAAGAAAGGAAATGCTCTAACTCACTTCCTAATTGGTATAAAATGGCACCAGTGACTAAATTATAATCTGAACTTTACCTCTGAAGAAAAGGGTAGGAGCTATTGAATTAATTGTAAAAAGTCACTTGTAGATCTTTGATTGCTGACTTGATAACCCTTGACAACGTAATTATTTTAAAAATTAACTGTATCTTTAACTTAGATGTATATCAATTAATTAATTGCTGAGTTTGGTTAGAAGGCCTCGGCTATGGTAGGTCTCTTCCGTCGTTCATCGTTATTCAACACTATTCTAAAACTCTCCTAAATTGCCTATTTTTTTGTGACAAATTAGAAGTAGAGAGTTTAACTTGGCCTTATTTCTGTTTTATCTTCTGAAAAGTGGATAGGGCATTTTTTTCTGGATGAAAAGTTTTTAACTATGGGTGTGGGAGACATTACATTTTAGAGTAGTGAGGAAAAAAACATACTGCCTATATATTCCTCCATGCCTGCCAATCTGTTCTACTATCAGCATAATGAAAACCTTACAGAATGAACAGAGCTCTGAAGTAGAACCACATTACTAGTTAGGGAGACAATGTCTGGTCTCATAGCACTTCCTACAGAAGTGAAGCATTAGAAAATATCACCTGTAATCTTGACAGTAGTTGAGACCACTGTAATTATAAAGTGTCCTCGTTCCTGTTTTCACTGAGAAAGTTTTCTGCTCTTATTTTCACTGAGATAGCTTGCTGCTGAATTATCCTAATAAGGAAGACTGACTTAAAAGGATTGAATCACAGAATTGTAGGGTTGGAAGGGATCTCAGGAGATCAGCTAGTCCAACGACCTGCCAAAGAACTTAACATCAATAACTAGTCTACCAAGGCAGGGAAGCAGTTTATGTGATTCACCCTGGTATTTTTTTTCAATTTTATTATTAAAACGTGATCCCTGTCTTTTCTAGATAGAAGGCACGTGCTTTGCCCCTAATTTTACTCGAGCTGGAAAGTTCCATCTTGCCTTTTTAGTGAAACACAGCTCCACATTCAACAGATTGTTGAATACTTTAGCTATGGGAAGAAGCTGAAGCTTGTATGAGTTTCCAGAGTCCAAAATGGTAAGGAATTTTCATTTTAAGTGGCTTTTATATTCACTTTTAGTAGTGAACACGATGTGCTGTTCAGCATTTAATTGTAGAAGTGCTGTGCAATTCAAACTGTAGTATTACTTCTGCAAACATTTAAAGAGGTTTTACAAAACACACTGCATAATATTCCAATGAAGTCTGCAACTTCTGAGGTCACATCTATGGATCCTGCCATTCCAAACACATGCTTGGGAATCTCCCGACAGACGACTCAAAGGCACTGTCAAAGTTTCACCAAATGTACCAACACAGCCTCTGACAACACAGATTTCCTCACATGACAAATTTAATTCAGTACAAAGGCACACATGGTGAATATGCAGGACTAGTCCCACAGACAGAACAGTCAGAATGCTCACAAGCATGACTGATTAAATCTTAAGTCTTGCAGATTTTACTGGAAAAAAAATAACCTGTGTTAATTTCTTTTAGTCTTTCACACACATGCACAATTTTTAAGAGCAAAAGCAGCTGCAACACTTTATACTCATGAAAACATTTTTTTTACCAGCTTAACTATCAGTGCTGCATTACCTGCTGTGAAACTCCTTTCCCTCATCATTCAGATTTTCACTGTCATTATACAGGTCCTAGGTATTTCCTTCTTTCCATGAGTCCGGCATTCACGATATACCAAACTAGTGTCTCTTTCCTTTTAAGCCTTGCTTATCTTGATTTGCCTTCAGACGAAAATCTCATCTAGCTACAAAATATACCTTTCTTTATCAGGAAAGTAACTGATTATATAAAGGTAGAAGGAGCGGTTTGTTAAAAGTATAATGCTGTTTAAGCAGATGAGGTGGCTTTTCTTTTAACCAAAGTGAAACACAGTTCTCATCAGCAGTGAACAAACTGAATGTAAAAGTTAGACCTGGGGTACATTCGTTAAAACACTGAGAAGTTGTGCTTACCATTAAAAGCATAAGTTGAAGTCTGAAGTCCTAACTCTATACAAAAATCAGGAACAGTTCATAGAAAATGGTAATCCTTCTTCCCCCTTGACCAACTAACAGTGCAGAATCACTGGCAGATATTCCCCAAATTCTCACTAGGTATCCATTTTGTCAGCTTTATATTTGCCTGAACCCTAATCAGTAACTAGCTGTACTCACATGCATTTCTTCCTTTCAGACTATTTCTGCTCCTCTTGGCATGGAAAAGTCCACCCAAGCCCCTTTTTTCAGGTCAAGGACAGACTAAGTAAGGTCAGCTCCTTCCTGTTAGATTTGGAAGAAAGTGGTGAGGCACAACACATGTCCAAGGCCATCTCCCTTCCTATGACTGCAATTAGGCCTGAGGAGATAACTGAATGAGGAAAGGAAGGAGATATATTTTTTTCAGAAGAGATAAAAAGTATGAGCTCCATTTTCCCAAGTAGGGTAGAGTGGCTGTTCTTCAAGGCAGTGGACAAACGAGGCATAACAGCTCCTTAAGAGGCACCTTCACCCGTGCTCCATCCATCTCCAGGGATGGATGAAATCCACTGGAAGCTTGGAGCTTCTCCTGTCACGGCAACACTGCTTGCTTCTGCAAAGAAGAAAAACTGTGTCTTTGCCAAAATGGCAACACTGATTTCCAAGCATAATGCTTCAGCCTAGTTAGCATTTCACTCAGCTTAGGGATTGAGAACAGCTTGACAGAAGTATATTGCTTTCCTGAAGCGGTAGTTCACCTTCATTCAAAAATCCACTCATGAAAAAATCACAACAGGATTCCCCAGGTAATCTCATTCTATTGCACACGGCAGCCTTTTAACACTTAAATCACAACACTGAAAAGACCTCGTTCTTCATGGCCACTTGAACCTGATCAGTGACACTTCTCAGCACTCAGAGGATGCAGCAGAACTCGAGTGCAATCCTTCAGGTGAGTCTTTATTATTATTATTGTAGCACGCAAGGACATATGCACAGAATGTTATTCTCCATTTTGAGATGAATGGATCTGGAGTTCAGGAAGATTTAGGTTTCCATAATAACTAGGCTTTGATGGCTACCATAGTACTTAAAAAACTTGAGAGTGTTAAAAACAACTTTATATATCAATTGATTTTGTTGTATCAGATGACTTCCTAAAGAAGCAGTCGGTGCACTACAGGATGCGACTTTACATTCAGCTGTTTCTCATGGGTACGTTCTGGAGAAAGGATACACTTGAGAGACTTGACTTTGGGCTAAGGGGACAGACAAGACTGTAGCAAGCAGAAGTTACCATGCTCTGTTGCTGTCCCATTACATTATTTGTCAAGAAGTTCTAATGCTGCTTTAACTCTCCATACCACAGCAGGATTGCCTGCTAGGAAGAGGAGATGAATTTGTGAATGAGCAGGAATAATTTACCTAGTGATTCCAGATAACTGCACCTATACAACCAGCAACGATGAATGGCCTAAAGCAACTCCCACAATTAATGTGGTTCACTCTTCATTCCAATGGGTACAGATAATAGCACAAATGAAACTAGACAAACAAAATGAGAATTCAGATATATTTTTCAAGGGCTGCCTAAAGCATTAATATCCACAGCTGTGTGAAAACCAAGCACATAATAAAGAACAGTGTATCCTTCTCAAGAGCACATTCAAAAATACAGGAGACACGGAAATCACAACTTTACATCCCTGTGAACACTCATCTATGGCACTTTAAAACACACCAAGAGGGTTCCACGGTATCTGACTCCACAGTGGAAGCACATGGGCTTTAGGAAAAAGTATAACGATGGATACTGGGGTACCTTTTGCTTGCCAGGAATATTCTATTTGTATCTTTGGAATAAATACAAAGTAATTAATCGTAGTAGCTAAGATGAGAAATCATTTTGCTGATAAAAAGATCTGTAGTTAGGATTTTTGACGGAAAAACATTTCCCATCAACATAAAGGAAAATAAATACTTTTGTAATACTTCAAGGTGGGAGATATTCTGCAGAAATGTTATGGAAGAAATGGAAATTTAATGAGAATATGATACAATGCAAATTAGGATGAAATATAAATATTGCAACATACTGTATTTATAATAATTTACTTTAAATGAATATCAAACATGCTTAACGTTGTAGAAACTCTCCACGCAAAGTAATAAGTACAGTAATCGTGACTGATAACTTGCATGAAATTAAAACATTTTGGTTGTCTCATTTTTAGTGCTGAATTGGAAAATATTCACTTTTCATTCCAATTTGCAGCAATAAAAGAGAACAAAAGAAAATATCAGCATCCCCTGTGGTCAGTGTCTGAGTGAATTTGAGTGATTAAAACCAAAACAAGCGGACAAATAATAATAAAAGAAGACCAACCCCAAAACAAACAGACAAAAAAACACCCTGAATTTTAAAATAAAGTCTGGATGAGAAGCATTACTGTCCCTGGCTTCATTCTCAGTCTTCCAAAAAAGTAAGGATGGGAAGCAATGCGCTGGATAACACTCTTTGTAATTAATCATGATTTCATCTCCAGGCACCTTGAAATACAGGACAGAGATCTTCAAGAAAATTATGTGGCAGAAATGAACTTCACTTCATCTATGAGGAGAGCCAGCTGCCAGGGGCCAAATCAGAGTAACGCATACATTTTGATCTAAAAAAACACTAAGAAGAAAAAGGAAAGAGAAAATATACCAAAAGCAAAGATGGCAAAAACAACGTGTGATGCAGCACCATTGGGCCCTGCAGTTTTCTTTACACACAAATGAGTTCAGAAGGCTCACTGCCCTCCCTTCCCCCCAGGCACACATCTCACAAAAGCACACAGATTCAAACGCGCCGGACAGCCCTGAACAGAAGCAGGAGAGAAGCCTAACAGGCAGCACTGAAATCTATCTGCAGTTAAAAGGGTTTTTTTTAAATAGATACAACGTCAAATGAATTATTTATACCCAAAATTCTGCTGTAGTCTTAAAAGATTTTCAAAAAAGAATTAAAAAAAGGGATGGAGGTTGGGTGCATAAACAACATTTTTTTCTGGGTTTCCCCTCCCTTTCAGATAACCACAAACTAGATGGAACCTTGTTGCTATCACTCAGCTTCAAAACCTGGGGTTTTTGCTCACATTGCTCAGGTGGGAAAATATACCTCTGAGTGAACAATGAACCACCACCACGTATTCATTGTGAAGCATTGGGCAACTGAATATGGCACTTTAGAACAGACTTGTGCAACCACAGCTATAAACACAATTCACATGTTCCACCTCTACTATCTGCAACAGCAACAAACACTGATGGTGCACAGATATGTGTCATTCAGAACGAAAGTCACGTAAATCCTAAAGATCCCCCATGTATCTAACCATCTACTATTTGTACATCGGTGAGAAATGACTTTCCCCATTGATCACATCAGACTCTTACACACTTTTTGGGTTTGCTCTCTAAAAGAACACCAGTTGGAAGAGGGAGCTGCATTTACCTGGAACAAGTTTGAAGGGCTCTGAGCAATGATGCAATTCTGACACGGTAACTGAGTTAGTTCCATTTCGTCAGCCACAACTTCTGTGTCATACTGCAGGGCCGAACACACCACTGCCAGCACTGAACTCAGTTATGAGCCTAACAGTTTTACTGAACACGTGACTTCAGTATTATAATTTGAAAGTCTATTACCACTGATAAGTTGCTTAGAACATATTAGCTCGTTTGTTGAGAGTTCAGAAGAGGATGAAGGTGAGACCTGGTGTTGTCTGTTGGTATCATAACCTATTTGTGTTCTACAGCTCCTAACACTGAATTTCCATGTTCACATATATGTACACAGAACAGAGGCTGATGGGTTTAATTTCTTGTCATGTATCTGTTGGGACAGCGGAAGGCTTAATGGTTCTGGCATTAAGAGACTGACCTAATTAAAGCTGATTCACTTCCCAGGTACAGAGTAGCAAAGTTCTGAAGCACCACACCCCATCATATCATGAGGGTGGAAGCTCACTGGATCCGTGGAACATCTGCTGACAAGTTTATACCTGAAAAATAATTGGTTTGACATAGGACAGCAAGTACTCGGACATGCTTGAGATAATTCAAAGTGGGAATGATGAGGCAAATTCTGCTTAGATAAATATATATATTTATGTACAAAAATGAAAATTGCTTACATGTAAACTTTCAGATCTTATTTCCATGTTTTATCCCTTTGATTCCAGTCCTCAGCCCTCTTCTAGGCCTTCAGGCTTTAGTTATATTTTTCCTGCTTTACCTAACAGCAAGGACTTTGCTTGGAAAAAATATATTGTGTGCTGCATTCATTATAAAGTTCATTATTTGCCTTCTGTTACTTACATAGGAAAAGACAGTGCTTAATGAATACTTCAGCAAAATCTATAATACAGTTCATAATTCAGGAGTTGTGTTACTACTTCTTTACTACACATTTTAATGGTAAGAAGCTCCTTAAAACTTGTCACTAGTATCAGCATATGGCATTTAATCAGGAAAAAATATATCCACAGAAATTCTACAGAAATAACACGAGAGCTGCTCTGAAAGTAATGCCTCCTGTTTTGTTATGTTGACCCACAGAGTCAGAGGTGGATGTTGGTGGTATGGTAGCAGAGGCTGAACCTCACACCAATATCCCATTACATGTTGTTGCTGTGTGACAGATGGCAGCAGAGGGGCACTGTGACACAATGGCATTGAACATGGAAGTGCAGATGAAGCGAAAGTGTGTCACTGAATTCCTCCATGTGGAAAAAATGGCAATTGACACCCACCAATGCTTGCTGAACGTCTATGGAGACCAAACACGGAGACCAAAGAGTGAATGTGAGCACAGTGAGGCGGTGTGTGGTCTCAGCAGTGGTGACAGCAACGTGAAAGACACCATCTAGATGGCCATGCACAGCTGTCACATCATGAAATGAAGAGTGACTCGATCAGCTCATCTGTACAAACCAGCAGAGAACGGTGTGCAGAGGTATCAGCTTCAGTGCATTGGGATGGTGGCAACACTGGAATGTTGCAAAGTTCAGGCCAGGTGGGACCCATGAATGCTCACACATGAACAGAAAGAACACCAAAAGCAAGTTTGTCAGGACTTATTGTCAGGACCACCAACACAAGGTAAAGATGACAGTTTCCTGGACAGTACCATTACTGGTGATGAGAAGAGGTGTTACCACTGCGAGCCGGAGTCAAAACAGCAGCCCATAGAGTGGCAACACGTGAACTCTCCAGCAAAGAAGTTCAAGATGCAGCCTTCAGTGAGTGTACTGTTTTTTTGAGATAAGAAAGGAGTGATCCTTTTGGATTTCCTGGAACCCAGATAAACCACCAACTCTGATCACTAGATCACGACACTGACAAAATTGAAGGCTCAAACTTACAGAATTAGGCCAGAGAAGAAGGCAACCTTACTCTTGCTGCGTGATGATGCCAGGCCCCATAACAGTTTGAAGACTGTGGAGCACAGGGCCAATCTTGGCCGAACTGGTCTACCACACCCACTGTATAGGCTGGATTTGGCACTTTCTGACTTCCATCTATTTGGGACGATGAAAGATGATCTGCATGGGCAACATTTTCCTAGCAATGATGCTGTCATAGCAGCCATGAAACAGTGGGTTACCTCCACTGGTGCAGTTTATTACAGTTTATTATGTGTACTTATTATAAAGTACAGCAAACAGGCTCTTGTTCATCACTGGCAAAAACACATAGCTAATCACAGAACCACTCAGGTTGGAAAAGACCTTAAAGTTCATCGAGTCCAACTACAACCTAACCACCCCACCCTAACTCTAACAACCCTCCACTAAATCATGTCCCTGAGCACAACATCCAAAAGGATTTTAAACACATCCAGGGATGGCGACTCAACCACCTCCCTGAGGAGCCTATTCCAGTGCTAATGGTGATGATTGTTGAAAAAGCTGAGAATCTGCTCCATCAAACTCTTTGTATCTGCTGTATTTGTCATTAAAATAAGTAGGAAGCATTATTTTTAGAGAAATCAATGTACTAGATTTGTATATAGGGTGATACACTGATTTCATTATAAATCAGAGGATGAGGTTTAAAAGTTGAGCCAAACTACTTGTTCTTCCTTGAGTACACTATGTGACAGAATAATTGAGTATACTATCACATTTTTTGGCTTTGCAGTCATTCTCTCATCTTCTGTAGTCCATACCACTCCCATCTCTGATTTTGTTTGAGAAACACATACGTATGTGTGTGTACCTAATAAGACTATTACATGCATGTGATTTTATCTGAGTTTCTCCATCTTTAAATCTGGACATTTACATTCAACTACTTAACAGAACAGTTGTAAGTGCTTACTGTATATAAGATCTGTAATGCTTTTAAAACTGTCAAGACATGACACAACTGGAACCAGAACAGAGGAACTCTACTTTTCTCCCAGTTAAAATTAAACACCAGAAGTTCAGAGATTCGTATATTACAAAGGCTTAATGAGAATACCTTTCAGCTTTTTGTTAAGCTCAGTACCTTACGCTCAAAAAAACATTTTTACTTAAGACTTGTTTCCAGACCTTTAATCATTTCTGCGTTTCTCCTTTGAACCTTCATTCTCTTCCTCACTTACATATTCAAGACTTAAATAAAACAATCCAGCTTTAGTCTTCTCAACAACAGATAGAATATCATCTCCCTTACCAAAACAAACTTTCTAGCTTACGTACCTAGAGATCAAGACAGTCCTTTGGCCAAAGACTTTTTCCACAGGATGGAGTCTATGACTCCAAATAAGTCATATACCTTTGTTTCCTGGTGCAACACTACATTTGCTGTATTAAAGCAATGATTTTCTTTTGTCCAGTTTGACTAGCACAGTCACTCTGCAATTTGTTCCATGCATTATTACTTTCTGAATCTATCAATCATCTAAAAACATCGTGAGTTGTCTAACTCATGTTAGGTCTCACCCAGTTACTGTGTGCCATTCTCACCTTTTATCATTTGTTTTTCTTCATCCTAATTGCAGAGCAGCATCAAGGGAGTGACCTCACACAAGTCTAAGTACGTATTTTCTCATTACTTCCTCATCTGGAATCCACTGTATAAGCCCCTCCAAAACACAGTAATGTTGGCAGCAGTTTAACAAAACCTACTTTCAACAAACTCACGTTCGTAAGAATAGTTACATCCCATGATTCTCCTCTGTCCTTTACTCAGTCAAATAATAGTCAGCAATTTCATTATTTCACCCGGATCAATCTCTGGGCTTATAACCAGATCAGTTACCAGACCTACAACACTGACTCTCCCCCACGTTTCTCCTAGCATCCTGGTATTCCAAGACTTTTGTATACTGAGAATGAGAGTCTTACATTTAACTCCTCTGTCAGCTCTTCTTTGGGGTGAAACTACCTGCAGGTTTTAAGCTAACTAAACGAAACACTTGGTGTTCATCTCTCTATCTGCTGCTCAGGGCTATACAGCTCTGGAGTGGTGGCGACAGCTTTCATTACCATGAATCTACATTTCAAACAAAGCACATCCTCCTTATACTGACATTTAATCTACTCTTGGATAGGAAAATCACAGGCAATCAATGGTACGTGCTTCTCCTTATCACCCAAACATTTTATTCTATATAAGCAAGGGTACCTCAATAAAACGACCTACCAGTGCATGAAAGAAGATGCTGCAACACCCATATGCTTCCCACTGTAGGCTCGGTGTGTTCCTTTTACATACATGTAATTGTAATATGGGCCAATAAAAATATTAACTGGGCAAACAGCAGAATGGACTGCTTTGTTCATAAAACTATGAAAAACTCGATGTTCTGATTGGGGAACATGTGAGCCAAAATTTAGACTGACAACGTTGTTTAGTATATTTATAAGGAGGTGTAAGAGGAATAGACTGCTACTTTTCCCTCTGAGTTACAGGAAACATTATAAATAACCAGGCAGAAAATTAATCTCCCCTTCTGTAATGTTCAGCTTATCTGAGAAATAAAGGTTCAGATCAGCTTTGGGATCCAAGCAGCCAATCTTTTGTGCTGGCAAGCATAAGAACTTTTGAAAAGAGGACAGAAAAACCTCAGACCAAATATTGATCAATCACTCTGTCAAGCTGATGCTGAATCAATTACCTGCTGGATCTCAGAAAGATGCACGTTGACGTGCTCTGCCTCCACGGACTCTCTTGAATATTTACTTTGCAGATAATCAGGAGTTTTGTTTTCACGGTGAGTAGGTTTAGTTTCTGCGGACTGAAATGGGGGAAGGGAGAAGGAGTGAGACTTCACGCCTATAAAGGAGCAATTGAGGATCAGACTAAAGCTTATTTAAAGACTTCCAGTAAGAAACTGTGACCAAGGCTTAAAACACACACTGAAGAAGCAGCTTCATCTTGAACTTTGTACGCAGCTGTGCTCTCATTTCCCTTCCCCCACCACAGGAAACAGACCTAGAAACAAAAATAAGACAGGAATGCTCCTGTGCAAGCTAAAGTTGTTGGCTTCTTAAACATCCACTGCTCTCGTGCCAAAAAAAATGAAACCTAGGAGGATTTAACACTTCAAAGGATAGTGGGAGACTGCTTTAAACACAGAATTTTCTACCAGAGACAGATTTTCTTTCATTCTGTAAACATGTAGGAAAAATGTTATCATGAGAGCATGTCAAGACAGATTTCATTTATATTCTTGCACTAGTTATGCACAAATACACTACTGCATATTGCACTTTTACCTATTTTAGACTGCAGTTAACATCGCAGCAATGTTATCTCCCATCAGAAAAACAAATGAAGTGGATGAATTTTCTAATACCTTCCAAAACATCCCATTATAGCATACAGTTTGAAAGCTTAATACTGCAGAGAACTGCTTGACAAAGAAGTTCTCTCCTTATTAAGCGATGATACGTAATTATAAGTTCAAGGAGAACGTGAATAACATCTTGCCAAAGGAATGTACAGGCACGTAAGTTACTCGCAGTATTCCCTGCTACAAATTACAGTTATGCTTTCATTGTGTTACTAAGAACTTGGCCTTTGTTCGCTGTCTTTCGCTCCGTGAAGGAAGGCAAGGAGAGGGGAAAGAAAGTGAGCGTTAGTAAGGCTCAGTTCTCTGCTAAAAAAAACCTCATTCTGATGTGGACAAATCATCTCAGTGGCTTGATTCAACAAAAACAACTCATGTTTTCAACACTTAATTTAATATTTCACAGGCTAATGGAAAACTTACATAATGCATTCTTCCTCAGAAACCTAAAACGTCAACGCGGATGGGACTGAGATCTTGATATGGGGAGAAAGGAAATGTTATCTCTTCAAAATCTGATGCCTAAGAAACATGACATGGAGGATGGGATGAACACTGAAGTAAGAAAAAAACGAGGAGGGGAAAATAACATTACTTATTCTAAGAGAGTGTATCTCTTTCTGAGTGCAGCACCCCCAGTATCTCTCTCAAAAGCATTTAACACTTGATTAAATGATTAACATGATGTGATTTCCTGTCCCTCCTCTTTCACTTAATGTCCTCTTTATGGTTGGATGCGGAAAACAGACTAAAAACAGTTTATGTGATTGTTACTTGACTCTTAACAGTAGTATTTCACTCTCACTTCAAACCCCATAGGCACTGTCAGACTATTCCACAGTCGCACAGTCACTATGAACTCCAACTCTTCTGGTTTCCGGTTTTCTTTGTTTAAAGTATGTTTGATCTTCCCTTTCACACTGGGAATTTAGGGCCATGCAGCACTCATGCCTTCAGCACCTGTTAATAATTCCTCAGAGGAATGGGTAGAGAGAAAAGCAGGTGAAGGGAGGCTTTCAAGTTTAAACCATTCCATCCAAGGATCACATCTCATCCAACCGCTGAGTGTGGGCACTGAAAGCACCACTTCTTCACTTATGTTTCCAGCAAGATGGAAATGACTCGCTGAGGGTGTAGCATTTCAAAAAGGGTACAAAGTAACGTAAATGATTTTTCTGACTTAAGGGATTTAATACTAAACATAGATAATTAAATCTGAACATGGTGAAAGGACAAAATCAAGCCCTGGTCACATTCTGGAGGTGGCAGCCCAAGAATGACCACTATCATAGATGATGAGCTTAATGCTGGACAACATTTCTTCCCCTCGAGTTTGCTTTCAGTTATCAAAATCATTATAATCTCACGTTATGGATAAAAGTCTGGAATTTTGTTTTCTTTGCAGGAAGACCTGAAAGCTTTCAGTATACACGGTTTGTTACACTTGTAATAGAACAAAAGTAACTGCTCAATTGGCCCTTACATTTTTTTTTACTATTGTCATAGAACCATGGAATCACCAGGATTGGAAAAGACCTCCAAGATCATCCAGTCCAACATCCACCTACCACTAATACACCACCACTAAACCACGTCCCTCAGTACATCCAACTGTTTCTTGAACACATCAAAGCAGTGACCATCATCTCCCTGGAGAGCCCGTTCCAGCGCCCTGGGCAGTCCGTTTCAGCACCTGGTCACCCTCCAGGAGAAGGAATTTTTTCTAATATCCAACTTGAACCTCCCCTGGTGCAACTTGAGGCCATTCCCTCCAGATATCCAGGAGAAGAGGCCAACCCCCTCCTCACCACATCCTCCCTTCAGGTAGATATAGAGACCAATAAAGTCTCCAGACTGAACAATCCCAGCTCCCTCAGTCACTCCTCACAAGACTTGAGCTCCAGACTCCCTCACAGCTTCACTGCCCTTCTCTGGACACGCTCCAGGCCCTTAATGTCTTTCTTGTAGTGAGGGCCCAGAACTGAACACAGTACTTGAGGTGCAGCCTCACCACTGCTAAGTAGAGAGGAACGATCACCTCCCTGCTCTGCTGGCTGCACCATTTCTGATACATGCCATTGGCCTTCTCAGCTACCTGGGCACATGCTGGTTCATTGTCATTTCACAAACCCTTTCTTCTCTGTTCTAGAGTCACATAGAGACTCATGTATTTATACCTATTAAATTTTTTGTTCTCACTGCTAATAACAAGCACTTAATTACTAGAGAAGTCTTTCATAATTCAGATGTTCAAATCTTTTCATACTAGCTGGCTTACAGCAAGAGGACAACTAAATGGGCCAAACTTTAAACAGATTACAGCTGCATAAAACTAGGGAGAAAAAAAAAAAGCCAAACACTCCAGCATCTCTAGCATAAATATACCATCTACACAACCGATATTAAGGTATCACATACAGAGAGTTTTGGTTTTTTTTTTAAACTGTTTGCACTACTGGTGCATAATGCTTCTTACACCTGGAAAACAGTATCAAGAACAGGCTGTAACAAACTCCTTGACTTTATTGCCAAGCCTGGATGTTTCAAAATGCCTGAACTGTCACGTCACCACAGAACAATCAGACTTTCTATCAAGACCCAGTCTACAGGAATGCCTGGGCTTTTTTTTTTTTTTATTTTCTTCTATGATTTACATGGTTCAAGGGCATATCTTCAGCCTGATCCACGATCTGATAAGCTCTACAGGTCTAGAAACAAAACTAACAGTAGGCCCAGGCCTAAAGGGCCAACCTAGATGAGAACCATACAGCAATGAATTTAAAAATATATATATGTACTGATGGAAGTAGGCATTTTGTTTTGTATAAGCTGTACTTGGAAACGCCAAGAAGACCATAATCCAAAACGATATAAAAACAAAGCAGATCCACAGTGCTATTGTGAGGTAAGGTGAAAATATGGTCTATAAACCAATATTTTGTGTACCGTGTGCCGCACACCAGCATCTCAAAGGAATTTACACATTTCTATACATAGCTTAGTATCATTCCTCACACAACTACTACAAAAATTAACTGTGTAAGAAGGATTAATTATAGTCATTGATTTTCTGGTTGCTTGACAAACAATACACTTATTTGATGATTCTTCAAACAAGCACAGCAATGGAGCATTCCGTACCTGTTAAGAAATGCTAACTTCTAGCTGCTCTTCAGGGAGTTAAGTCAACAAAACACCCTAAGAAACTGAACTCATAGGCAAGAGTACAGAGCAAAGCTGGCAGATCTTTAAGGAACCTTTCCTCAAGGCACAAGAGTTCTCCACTCCCAGGTGTAGCAAGTCAGGAAAGGAAGGCAAGAGACCAGTATTTCTTAGGAAATCCTCAGGGCCATTCAGATATGCAATGCATACTAATTGACAGTCCACAGGCTCAGGAGCACTGACCAATGAAAGCATCTGGACAGACCTGCCATTTAGCTTTCACCATACAAACCCCAGTTTCTATTAGTACGTGTTGAAATCAGGCAGAAGTCACTCTAGCTATTGCCTTCAACGTGCCCAGCACACACAGAGCAATGGTTTCAGTTTCTTTTTCCTCTCAGCCTTTTTATACTCTTACAGTCAGGCAATCCAAATCATGATCTAGAAGAACACCTATACTTGCCAGCTGAGCAAAACATCTAGCAACATTTTACACCATCAAAGCCAGTCAGGTTATCTCACGAGGGAAAAGCACAGTACTTATCATGTAATTCCCCGCTGATGGTAAGCAATGATCACTGTCCTCTTCCACCACTGGCTGTGTACAGCTTGTGGAAATAATAAACCCAAACCAACAGGCAAGAAACAAGTCTGTGCTAGCATTCCATTCTGCATAGCTCCAGTTTAAACAGTCAATTGGCTTTTACTTTTTAAAGCAATAAGACTGATTTATTCAATGCTTAAGTAGGAAGAAGTAATAAAAATATGAGTTATGTGAACAGAAGACCACGTTGTGCTGGTGACCCCAATATGCCTGTTTCCAGACCTGCTGTAATTCTGAACAAAAAATATACAGTAAATGAAGCTCTGGACTACCACAGTCCGCTGTCTTGAAATTTCCTTTATGTTGTGCCAACTTCAGTTTGGATTTGGACTGGAATTGTAACTGATCTGGTATGCACCCATTGGCAGAAATACAAATATATTTTTGAAAGTACAATAACCCAGATAAATTTTCACCTCACAACAGAAGAATCTAGTTTGTAGTCCAACATCGGACTACAATGTCTTTATTCTTTTGTTTCTGATAGCACAGATGACAGAAACACATTCTATCTGGGCTTTTAGCTGTAACATCTTTTATTTAGCTATTGCTGGTTTTTCCTGTCTCCCTTCTTCCTCCATTTTAAATGATACTCGCAGTGTGAAATCTGCTCAAACAAGCGAAGTAAAGAAGCTGAATCAGTCCCAGTTCTCATATTTGGCTTTATGGCTTCAAAAATGCATTATGTGTTACTTGTACTATTTAAAAACTATCACTTACTTCTGGGTAGAACAATCAACGGTCAGAATGGGAAATCCAGTGGCCTTAGAGGACTGCAACGAAACTGACTGTGACAAAAGTGTCTCAAATATGCAAAACAAAAAAAATAAATAAAGGGGAAGAGAAAAAAGTAGAATTACACAGGGTTGTTTTTTTTTTTTTAACACTCACCTCAAATATCACTAGTCAAAACACTTCAGCTGTTGTATGACTCTACCATTGGAGATGCAGCTTTAAATACGTACATGCATTAAACGATGAGAAAGAAAAACAAAGAAATTATTGTTTAAAAGCCTACAATCCTTTTAACTCCTAATTAATAGTATATTTGTTATTTTAGGAGCCTCCTGGGTATTTAGAGGGCTAAATTGCAATAAAACCCAGGTACGTAAGTGAAACCTATTAAGGCTGTCCTAGTAAATAAAAACTAATTGTATCAAACGCCAGCCACAGCGGGTGGATAAGCTCTGACAGGGGGGCAGCCCCAGCACCTCCCGTGCAGGGTACAGCAGCCCTCTTCCCATAGCGACAGGAAGCAGCCCAACAGCAAGCAGCATTTCAGCAGCCCCAGGGCCGTGCCACGCAAGGCTCCTATTGCTGCCATCAGCCATCTCACTGGCTTCCCAGAACACCTCCTGACAGTCATTTTGCCACAGTAAAACACCCTGTATTAAATTCTTCCCCCATGCTCTTCAGCCAGGAAGAGTTGCAGTGGCTCCATCCATCACATGTGCAATGCTGTCCCCAAAGGCACTTCAAGTCAGCAGGCCGAGTGCTGTGTGACAGATGGCAGAAGAAGGGCGGTCTGACAAAATGGCAGCTGATGTAGAAGAGTGTATAAAGGAAACACGTGCAAGTGAATTCCTGCTTTCACACCTGCTGCTCACTGACACTTGCTGAATGCTTATGGAGGCCGAAGAGTGGATGTGAGCACAGCAAGGCAGCGGGTGGTGCATTTCAGCACTGGAGACTGCAACAGTAGGTCACCTCTGCTGGGGTTGATCATTGCAGGTGCACGACGCAGGCTTCTCTTCACTGCTGATGAAAACACAGCTAATGGTGGTGACCGGTGCTTTAGAGCTAAGAATTTTCTCTATCAAACAGTGTTATTGTGCTCTTTGTAGCTGTTGTAGTCTCCATGGAAATAAAAAGGTCACTATTTTCAGGACAACCTATGTAAATCACTCATCTGCTCTATCTATACTTTGTTTGCAGACTACATGAGTTCCCTTTATCCTACATGAGCTAGACTGAAATATTTACAACTGTTTCCTTCAACTAAAGCTTCCTCTCCTATGCACACCCTTGCCTTTTCATCTTACTCCTTGAGTACCACTATAATTTATTTCATTCCCTTGGTGACAGGCCTCCTTCATCTCTGAAGAGGAACATAAACTTCACCAAGAACTACTGCAGGAAAAACTTACCATGACCATACAACGTCTAGAACACGCATGTTTTGCTTTGCTTGCAGATTAAGTCTTTATTAGCAACGGATATAGAATTCAGACTGCTAGATACAGAGATTATTTGGAAGCAACCCTTCAAAGCACAAGTATAACAGGCATTTCTCCTGAGCAATTAACAGAATTGCTAACTTTCTCAGCACTAGATACCATTTTATTTACACAGTAGCTAGACTCATTCGTTTGCATTCAGGACCACAGCAGACAGCAGTCAGCAATCTCTGCCCAGGTTTCACTGAAAGGACATCTACGGTCCACATTTAAAAGAAAAACCATGAATTACAAAGATGAACCAGAAGGCCTAGCAACTAGCTTTTCACTACTCACTAAAAGCTTTTAATAACTGGATTATTTTTTTTTTCAATTCTATAAAGTAGAAATAAGACAGACTTTAAAACCTTTATGCTCCAGACAGTCAGTTCTCATAAACTAGCAATTAATGCCAAAGCCCTAAATGCACACACATACTGTAAACTTCCTGCCTTTGAGTACAACTGTTTCCTTCAGTGAAACAACAGCGTGTGCAATTAAGCACAGGTATAAATATTTAATACCTATGGCCATATGCTATCGAAGGAAATGTCTGGCCTATAATAAAGACAGACATTTCACCAAAATATTCTTTAAGAATATAAATATATTTGGAAGTCTCTCCAGTAAGATACTCGAACATTCAGCTTCAACACATAAATCAAAGATAGGGCTAAAAGCACTTTGCTTTTAATGTTTAAGATAAAGAAAACTAAATATTAGGGAGAAAGGGCTTCCAGAAGATTAATTTGCAAACGAAGTATGTTCAAGGAGAAGAGAGCCACTTTTGCAACTTGTAAAAAGACTGATTTCTTGGCACTCACCACTGCCCCTTTTCAGATCAACTTCAACCCATACGGTACTGGCAATTATACTACACCTGAAATGGTCTCCTACCTATTGCAGAAAAAACTGGAATAAAGGTATACATGTTCATGTAAACAAGCACAATGGAGAACATCAACATTCTAGCCTAATCATCTTGTATCAGCTGGTAAACTTAACACTTTCACATAAAGGCTATTTTTATCCTCAGTGTTTTAAGTAACGTGCTTGCAATCAGAATGGTAAATTTACAGTTTTGTAGAATGAACAAACTGCATTTACTGAAAAAATTAAGTATACCTTTCCAGCAGTCAAACTATAGGATGTGATGTGTTACACGAGGAACAAAAAAGAGGCTATGCTTTGATCTGGAAGACTTGAAAACACGAATATATCATTTCCCTTCTCCCAAAACATACATGTAAATGTACCAGAATAATCACAAGCAGCAACTGTTCTTACAGAATGTTTCTGATTACAAGTTCACTCTGCTCCCCTCGCACATAAAGCAGACAACTGAGGAACAATTCACACTGGAACATCCCAAGACAACCTTCAGTGCTCAGTAGTAAGTTTGTCACCTGCTTCATTTAATTTTGTTGAGGGACGTCCATGGCGTTTGTATTCCGTTTGTTTTGGTTTCCTTCCATTTGTTTGTTTATTTTTTAATCATTCCTCCCGGTGACAATTTACAGCAATTTATTAACACTTCAGAACCAATTTCCCCTTGTGGAAAGGCCACTTCCCAGCTAAGAGTCAACAACTGGCACTTTGTAAACATTCACTTTCCAGGAGGAAGGCAACTGTTTCAGTACCAGCCTACCATTGACTGGAACACCCTGGAAGATGAAACGTGGGGGAAAGCTGCCATACTTCACTAGTACAACAGCCCTGTGTCACTGCTGCTCCTTCTTTCTCTTGCTCTCCCCCCACCCCTCACTCCCCCAAAAGGAACACACAACGTAATAAGGGTGATGATCTGCAGGACCAAAACAATTCAATTTATTTCTTAGCAGTGCGGTGTGGCATATACCCACATCTCACTAAACATTACTCTTCACAGGAAGCAGACTAGCCTAGAATAGTTTCTGAAACTAACGAGATCAAAAACTATGAAACCAATGGTGACAGAAGCCTCTTCTGAACAGCAGTTGCAAAAAAGTAACAATAACCTGTCAATTGAATGAGGTACTCCTCCTATTAAGAGCCAAATAGGGCTCTTTTTTTTTTCTCTTTAAGCTTATTTTTAAAAACCTATGAATGTCACCCAACACAGCAGCTGGCTGGTGTGCTACCAACCATCTTCACCCATGTTCTTCCCAAATGTGAGCATAAAGCCATGAAGACACAAAGTCAGATACACATATAGCTACATAAATGCACACACAACTCATTCATTGGCTTGAGTTGAAGATAAATGAAGTACTAAAATGGCCTCCTTCCACCACATGCTGTATGCCTTTGTCAGGGCCCTACTGTTCTTCTTACCTTGTCACACAGATTCATAACTAAGAATTCTAGGAAAAGGCTTTCTCTAATATATTTTTTAAATTATTAACTATTTTAAATACAGTAACTAAGTTATATCTGTACTGCTGTGCAACTAATCCCAGACAGTTTTGTTCAGTCAGCAATGCAAACCTGCTATATTGTGATCTGCTGTAAAAGACTTCTGACTAGCAAGAAGGGTGATAAGCTTTAGATGTGCCTGTACAACTCCATTTTGCAGTTTCTGTGGCTTGAAATTAATTGTTGATGTTTAAGCCTGAAACGCGTCCATACTCTTAACAAAAAAGAGAAATGAGAGGGAAATTACAATTTCACAGGTTCTAAAGTCTGCTGTAGACTGAAACAGTTCATCACATTTTGTTCTTCAAATCAAAGCAATTTTATTTTTATCTGCCCTTAAACCAGCATTCTGATATTTCTGAACTACTAGGATGAAAAGTCACCTCCAAGCCTGCTCTTGTCTGTTCCACACAAATTACAATTCTTACACAGTGGAGCTCATTATCTGACCCTACTCATATTTAGATATTCATACACATAAGTAATCTCTAATTCTGCTTTGTTTTAAGAAGCATTTGGGGTGGTTTGTTTTACATTAGATCACTATACCTCATATTCTCGTTTCTTTAGTGTTTCTGCTTGCTTAAAAGGCAAGGTTCCCAGTTGCTACTATTTCAATTACAAAAAGCATTTTTGTGGTAGCAAATACCTGTAACAACTACCAAAGCAAACCACTCCTACAGTAGTAGGACACCCTCCCACTAAACCAAACGTTACATTAAATGAAACTGAACATACACTGCAAGCATACATTGTTACCTACTTACAGTAAATGCCCTCAAACATGGAACACCAAATTTTGTACTTTCAAGAAACACATGGAAACAGAAAATGAACAGCCATGTGCACACTGGAAACGATTACTCAGTAGGCTCTGTTTCTTCAAAATACTTTTAAATCGCCACTTGATTTAATTTAGGTTACCTCCTGTTGTCAGAATTTTAGGATGCACCCCTACATTTAGACACCTGAGTAAGGGTTCACTAAGCAGCCACTAATGCCCCCAATTTCAATTGGAGCCATATGTACTCAAAGCTTCCAACCACCATGCAACCTATACAGGTATCCATACTTGAAAGTGCTGGCCTCTGGAAGCACCCAACACATGCCAGTGATAAATTATTAATGACACAACCAGCACGAGCCACGGCCAGGATATAAAACATCCTAAGTGTGTGCTACAGAACAGAAATAAAAAGGTGCAGGTAGCCTGGCCAACAGCAACCCCCAGCAACCTCTGCCTTTAGATCCCAGTCACTCCATGACAGAGCAGTGCCTCACCCCTGAAAATTAGTCAAGAAAGGGATACCACCATGTGCTTAATCAAGTGCTGATGTTCTAGCTGAAGCAGACTACTGCTTCTCAGAAAATCTCTCTCTAAACATGGATGACAGCCACATCTATGCAGAAAGTTGCAAGCCATTAATTCTTTGGGGAAAAAAAGCGCAGCCTGAATTACCTTTTGCATTGCATCTCCTAGGATGGACTTAAGAATGATGGAAACAGCTGTTATCTCAGTGGGATTGTCTTGGATCGTTTCTGACATAATTATATGCTCATATTTCTGGAGGGCAGCAAATTTAGTTTAGAAAGCAGAAATAATAACAAGTTGCACCACATCAACTGCCAGTGACAAAGCAAGTTGCTGGAGTGATGAAGCAGCATTACTGCACTGCTTGGGAAAACCACTGATGGCATACACAGCATATAGCTTTAAGAAACCAAGAACGCAAGCTTCGGGGAAGGAAATCACACATACACAAACGCTAATAATAAATAATAATAAACAGAAGGTCTGTTTATTACATTATGCAGAACCTGGAAGAAGTCATTATTCATCTGCCTGCCTGCTCAGTCTGTGTTTTAGTGCAGACTGCAACAAATCCTTTCCAATAGACAAAAAATACAGGCATGCAGGTGGATGGCTGAGTATCTGATTTCATCAGAAATCTCAAATGTAAGTGCTGGAAACCAGAATCATCAAATGAAAGACCACAAAGCAGACTAGATACATTCCAAAATAAATGAAGAAAAAAAAGCTTATATATAACATAAAAAATCAGAAAAAGAGCCTCACTGTCAGCTCCTTGAGCCAAAGGGTATCATGCAGAAAATAGGAAACCTAATTAGCAAAGATATTCTGCTTGTGTGGCTTTCCCTTTGGAATTAAACTAGCAAGAAGAAAGGACTCAAAATTGACTCTGTCCTTTTATAGGCAATTCTTGAAGAAAGTATAGTGATTATCGTAATTTTTAGTACTTCTAAAAATGTCATATTTTAATTACAAAGTGAGGGTAAACTTTATTCTCACGCACATGCTCAAAAAGGTAAAATATGGTTTATTACGAGTACATTTCAATCTGAGAGATTAACACATTACTATTTATTTTCATTGGCGGTGAGCCCAAATACCCCAGATCTGCAAAACTGATAGTAAAAAGGAAAATATTTCTGGCCTCAAAGGCAGCAGATCTATGGTTGCCTGGAATGTGTAAACAGCCAGAGCCTGTTTTACTTCCCACCCCCACTCTCACCTCCTCTACGTAACCCCTCCTAACACCAACATGGAGCCCTGCTATCGAGCAGGGGAGAGCAGAAAAATTCTTGACATTTTGACATCTGCATTTATTGAAATGTGATGGTGCCACGTAAATGGCTGGAAACAAAAATGATACTGTGCAAGTCCAAAGATTTCAAAAAGAAAAAATAAAAGATGAGCAATCAGCTGAGCAGGCTTGCAGGATGACAGACCTGGTAAACGCAAGCTAAGAGAAACCAAACGCTCCTCTCCAGGTTATTCCTTGTGCAACTAAAGATCAGCCAGACCTGTGTTCTGTGAGGCAGCACAGAGCTCAGCCCCACACAATCGCAGGGTTATTTTCATAGAAATCTACACAACGTAATGAAACTGATGCCAAAATATAATGTTGGTATAAATTACCTTCTGCAAAAACAGAGATCATTACTTGCATAATGATCTATACACCCACAAAGTAGTAAGCCATAAAAATAAGATATCATCACGTCCTTAAGAAGTTTATAATATAATTAGATCCATGGTTTTTAAATCTCTTTAATTGGTGGACCTATAAAGTTACCTGGAATAGTACATTTGAAGAGAATGACAAAGACTTCCTTTTCTTCCCACGTCTCTAAAAAAGGAGGCGGTGAGTCCCTCAGCAGCTCACAAACTGTGGTTTGAAACTACAGAATTAGAGAACTGATAACTGCTACTGCTGCTACTCACCTCGCAGCTTAAGTCTTCAAAGGCCAACCAAAAGTACAGAAAGTACAGAGAGTACAGAAAGGTTGGAAAAACCCAGCAAAGTCATTTAAAACCCTAAACACAACTCTGATATTTCGGCAATCATTAATTCTAACCCTAAACACAAAAGAAAACATTTTTTTCCCATGCTTTCTTTTTGATACTTCACTATCCTAATTTGTACTTTGAGGGAAAGTAGGATCGTACCACAGTGAACAGAACTTTACATCCATACTATTTAATAAACTAGCTGTAAGTAAATCAAGACATTGTTTTAACCTTTAAAATTTATTCTTCACAAAAAGTCACTGTTAGGGCCTTCACAGCCGGGCTGTGGGGTGGGAGGCAGATCAGTAGGTTACAATCTACTAAAACCACCCAGCCATGAAAAAGGAGTGCCCTATCAATTGTCCTCAAAAGATGTTGAGGAACATATTTTTTACTTGTAACAGATATACATTCAGATTTACCTGAAAGAATAACCACGTGGCAATATGAAGATACGTGAGTAAACAACTATATGTGTAGCTAATTCCCTGCAATTATCTCAGTGCTTTTTAAGTATGTACAAGATACAGGACATGCTGCATTTTTTATTATGAGAAGTTAATTTATTTCCCCCTAGATTACACCCCAGACCTACACAGCCATCACTGGGGGCTTGGACTCGATGATCTCTTGAG
The DNA here is from genome assembly GCF_038088225.1 of Cyrtonyx montezumae. NCBI lineage: Eukaryota > Metazoa > Chordata > Aves > Galliformes > Odontophoridae > Cyrtonyx > Cyrtonyx montezumae. The sequence goes on along the minus strand of NW_027072034.1, from coordinate 41,054,878 downwards.
GTCCCTTCCAACCCCTATGATTCTATGAGTCCCTGAGTATGGCCAAACTGGCATCGTACAATGGTAATAAACACGCTCACATTAGAGAACAGAAAACTTTACACTTTGAAAAATTGTTTTTTTCTTCAATCCAGAATACACACTGCTGGTAACATAACAGATACCACAAAGAAAATACTGCTTACACTACGCTAAATTTGAATGAAGACAAAATGAATACAGCAGTGATCACACAACACAGTAAATATGATACCTACCCAACCACATACACACACAGTCAGTCCCTGCTGTAATCACAAAATAACACTGACACAGCAGAAGATGCCCACGTACTACACATACTACCATCATTACACTGATGAAATGCACAGGAATGAGTGTTTTGAAGGCATATCATCTCAAGCAAGAAAAAATTCTGTTCACAGAAATTCCTAAAAATTTTTTATTGTCTGCTTGACAGTCAGCAAGTGAAAAGCAGTGAGTCCTGGCTCTCATGGTAACCTCCTCCCACTCCTCCCTCCTCCTCCCTGTAAACTGCCTGTCACGGCCTAAGATACCTTCTATTTTTTACCTAACCTCTATGCAGCACCACCAGACTATGTAGTAAAGACAGGATGGCGGTCCCTCAGAAAAACTGATTTGAGAAAGAAAGTAAGTGCTGCATGGATGTTTTTGTGAATTTGAGCTATATACAGTATTTTCCTTTCTCCTCCCCAGTACTGTTATGCAGGGCCATCTTTTCAGCTCGCCTTATGCTTTTTTTCCAAGCACACAAAATCCTGCGAGAATGAAGCTGGATGAATTCTTATGATACACCGTCATGCACCGCTCTCAAATTAATTGGCTCATTTAAATTAACTGCTTATTTAAGATACTTATTGATAGAAGCAGAAGCAGCAGAGCCTACAGTTTGGGGTTATTCTGTAACACAAAGGCAGATTCTCACAAATTCTTAATGAGCTATAATACCTGCAATCAGAAAAAAAAAAGAGGTAATTGTCAAAAGGGAATTAAAGCAACCTTTACCACCTTCCACAAAGAATGCCAAAACCCGTGTCCTGCAAACACCACGCAACGTTATTAAAAATCCACCTGCTCCTGTGCTTTTCTGTCATCTCTGAGAACTGGGAGAGGAAAGGAGATGTGGTCCTCATTAGAATAATGTTTGTGCCTGTCTTTTATCTGTGCCCTCCAGATCACGGTATTTTAAGTTTTAAAAAGCAAGACAAATCCAGGCCTGGATTAACTAAAACTACAGAAGCTTAAAAAAAAAAAAAAAAAAAAAAAAAAAGACAACACTAAATTCCAAAAGTAAAAGGCAACAAACCAACAAAGTCAATTCAAAATGGAAGAGAGCTGTGTGCATGTAAGTGGCAGCATTATCTTCTGAAGAAACCAGAGATTCGCCGTGTTTCCATTGCTTTCCTAGAGGTCTAACTCCTACACGCACGTAATGGGTACAAGAAGAGTTAAGTTTGTTTTGCAAGCGTAAAAAGCCCCATATAGATATCCTTGGAAACTAATCCCCACAGTACCAACAGCACTGTCTGTGCTCAGATCCTCTGTCCTACCCTGTCAGCAAAGCTCAACCCCATCTGGGAAGAGTGTTAGGAAAAAGGGTAATTCTGCCACAATCTCTTTGGAGATCAGGGTTTGGATTTTACTTCTAAGCAAAATCTGAGGGAAAAAAAAAAAAAAAAGAGGAGGAAGAAATGAAGCAATTATCATTTCTGAAGCCTGAATTCGCCCCCTACACACACAGGGAACCCCAGTTGTCACCTTCCAGCCTCCCCACGCTCAGTGTGACACACAAGCACAGCATCCATTCCTGACTCTGCAACACCTCAGCATGCATGTAAATAAAGAGTGCTGCACCACTGTGTGCCCTCAGCCTAACAGCCACACTACTAGCTCAGCCCCACATTCACCTCAGTGGATCTGCACCACCTCAGGCAATGAAACCAGAGTGCGCCCTAGCTGAGGACTCGGGGGCAAATCACACATTTCTTCAGCCTTAGGATGATGATTCCCCTTTTTTTAGTTGTTGGGTTTTTTTTGTTTTTTTTTTTTTTCCCAAAGCTGTTTGTTTTTCCTTTTTTTTAAACCACCTTAAGGCTACCTGTGTGTGTGTGTGTGCATGTACACGCACAAAGAGCTCATTTAAAAAAAAAAACAAAACCACATTTGTGAAACTGATTACTGGTTGACAATCCCAACTGAGACTGCATGCTAACAGAAGGCCTAAATCTAATGGATGTCTGGACGCACCCATACCCCGCTGGCAGTGATGAGACTGAAGAGACAACAAGCGACTTGTAGCTGCTGAGCAACACTGGAACTACTGGATGGTTATAATCATTGGTAACTGCAAGGACCCAGCATGGATGGATTGGGAAGTGCTCCATACTTAGGCTCAGTTTTAGAAAGATCTCACGTGCATTAACCATGCTCTACGAAGGTCAATTCTTTTGGAAGAACTTCCTTCCAGTGATTTTGCTGCAGGATACTGGACTGTGTTCACACCAGCACAGGCACATCCGCAGACCTTTCATAAGCACAAAACATCTAATAACAGCCATACATAACAAACACAACATCATCCTCTCGCCAGTGCTGCTCTAACACACGGTTCTTCTGTTCAGAAATACAAGCTGTGAGGGGTTGGCTTTACTTCTGAACTGGGGAGACAGTTCTGCAGTCCCTGCTCGGTGGGACAGGAGTCACGAGGAGCCGACAGTGCAACGCAGCAGTGCCCCAGAAGCCAGAGATGTACATATGGCCAGTGGGGCAGGTTGCTGCCTCCAAATAGGAGCACAACAAACGTATTATCCTGCAGAAAGACAGGGGGAATTTATCCATCAGAAGAAAATCCTCTTTGTTTTCTCAAAGACAACGTCAAAGAGAGTCTTTTTAATGCCTGAAGGGGAAAAAAACAAAAAACAAAAAAAAGGTGCTTCTCTGCCATATCAATAATTTACTGTAGGTACGAAAACGTTGTGTTTCAGTAGGGAAACAATAAAACAATATCTGACGCGACCGTATCTTCTTCCCTAAGAAAAAATAAGATTTCATGTGATAACACACACTCTAAACTCACTACCTAACAGCAGAAGGTTAAAAGGTAACTGACAATGAGGGGATCAGATGAAATTTAGGCCCGTAGATGCAACCACGTTTTGAATGGCAGCAGAGAAACAGTGCAGAGGAACCGCAACACATTAGTGGCAAATACTGCTTTTTTAAAGGCCCTCTTTCACCTTCTAAAGGCAGTCAATGAAACTTGGCACCGAATTAGGCAAAAGTATTGTGATAAGTAAGTATACATAATCACTCTGCATTATGAAGCTTCTCATCTGCTCCTAGGCACCCGCCAGCTTAGCACCTCAGCATGGAGAGGCAGTGTTTTGCCCAGGTACTCTGTGTCTTCTTGTAGCAAATGAGTACGATGCAATGACCAAGCCCAAGTGGATTTATGCACTGTGCTCAACTAAACTAGTGAAATAATTGCCTCCTCACACTACAGTACCATTGGCATGGCTTTATACTGCCTCAATGCTACGAGCAAAAAATTCTACTGTAACATCATATAAATTAATGAATTACTACATGCTCTCCAATTTCAACAGGACAAGCAGACATGTATTGATTGCCTGCACTATGAACAGAGAAGGTCAAGAAATGGGGTTAAACACGGTGATGCCCCAACTATTGCACAAAGTCAACGCAGTGATAAAAATGGGAGTCACCAGATGTGAGTAACCAAGCTGCTCCTACTGCAGGCACACTAGGAACCAGATACAGCAAGAAGGTTGGTGGATGGGACCTGAACAGGGGATTATGGAGGCTGAGCAGAGACCACGTGTACGGCCACAATCTTCTCTCTTATACAACACCCTTCGCTAGAGTGACAAAATGTTAAGGCATCAATGCCACCTCAGCAGAAGACAAATATGCCCAAGAAAAGTAACGCAAAACCCCTGTGCTTCTTAACATACAAAAACACTCGTATATCCACAGTACAGTTTGCTTTCTCAGAAGCAATTTTATATATTTCTATGTAATTACCAAATATTAGTAGCTATAACTTATTATTCTCTGTCCAAGATGTCTACACAAGAAGAAAATTGGTAAGAAAGAATGACTTCTCCCTATGAAACCAAACATTCTTATCTGACACCACCTAGTTTTTCAGCCACTCCAGGGGCTTCTTGTGTATTTAAAGCAAGTCACCATCAGTGGTTCTCAAATGAAATTCCATGATATTAACGACCAGACCGCCACAAAAAATAAACAAGCAAACGAAGGAATAAAACATTCTCATGTCTACCAAAGAAAACTAACCTGAGATCCATTTTTCAGCTTCAGACGTTTGTAACACTGTCATTAAAATGACAGATTTTGTATTTACGGGAAGGCTGCTATTCCTACATGGGGCAGTAGTCCCAATGTTTTTGTTTAATTTCAACCAACTTGTCCAAGTAGGCCATTAGGTAGGAACCTATAAATGGCACCCAGGGGGTCTGGGTTCTTGTTGTAAAGAGGTCAGCTATTTCCTCCTAACTAAAAATAGGCAAAAGCAAGGAGGGAAAGAGGGAATGGAGTTTAATTTAGCAGTTGAAAAGGAGTTTAAAAAATTACCTCCATCTTGCCTCATAATGAAGATTATGAAAAAGAATCTGCCCTCAAGAGCTACAAAACCTTATTTGTTTTACAGGCAGGCTGGTGTACGTAATTTACAATAATACTGTGAATTAAAAGGCCTGCACACAGCAGAGTCCCTTGCTGCACGGAGCAATCTGATCCACCAGTGATGGCACCTTTGAGTGCCAACAACTCTGCTCACTCTACCAGGTGAGGTCATGCTGCTGCCCAGTACACCCAGCACTACTATCAGCTGCTGTTCCCCTGAGTCAGTCTTTTCCACCATTCACCTTCCTGGTTTTCTGTCTCTCTCACTCCAATTACAACCTTTTCAGCATGAGAACTGTCACCGAGGATATTCCCCAAACGGCCCCGATTTGTATGGGGGCCCCTTGGCACTACTCAAATATAAACAACGTCAGTTCAAAACAAACCACAGTGTGAATTCTAGCACTGAACTTTAAAAGCTGTCAACAGAAAATAGCAAGAGCGTGCCAAAGCATGCCAACAAAGCCCTGGGATGGGTTCTCCAGCCAGTCTCTGAGCTGAATCCACTTCAGAGCACCATCAAATCCTGTGTACCTCATGGCTGACTTAGATCTCTACTGAGAAACAACATCGAAACAATACACCGCTGGCACTCAAGAGTGCTCCCACCCATACCCTACAGGCTCAGGGATGGAAGCCTTCAGTAACTGCTGCCACCAGAGGAAGTTCTTCCATGAAGTGGACAACAGGTCTACTCGGGGCTCTCCTGCCACAGGGATGGGAAAAGCCCATCCGTGAATAAAGGTGAGGACCACAACTAGGAAAACTTGCAGAGCAGATGCACCGGCACATCCCCTTTCTCTATTAATAATGTGACTTTTGCTCTTGTGGTACTCCTCTTGTTGAGCGTGGAGAATACTTGCCACCCACTGGAAAGATGAACAAGGAGCTTAATTCACTGAATGTAACAGAGAACGTAACTCACTGTCCACACTATGACAGACATCGGGCACTGGAGTTACTGAGAGGGGGAAGGCAGAGAATGCATTCAGATGACAACTACTTTGCAGAGGGTTTTTCTTGTCCTGTGAGATTTGTGGAGTGCTGTGTAGCTGACAGTGTTCACAAGCATGCAAAAACTCTTGCACTCCTCTGGTTCCAAAACATATCTTAAGGAGAAAAAACAACCACAGTCTTTCCTTAGACCACCAGAGGTGTTAAAGAGAGATAAACGACAATTCCACTCAAACCTCTACTGGTTTTACCATTATTGCACACAGCCCAATAAAGATTCAGTGCACTGTTAACGTAGCAGCATCATCAACACCCCCTGCAGTGCTTTTTATTTCTCCCACCCCATGCTTCCCTTTTTTTTTTTTTTTAACCATTACAGCCGTTGAGATGCTGCAATTACTATCTGTAGTCGCTAAAGACAGAATCAAACGAGGACAAACAGCACCAAAACACGTAAGAACAGCCCTGCTCTCCTGAGATCACAGTTACTCCAAAGCCTGCCCACTGTCGCTGTGATGCATCAACCGCAGGAGAGGAAGAGGCCTCGTGCAGCACGTGCACGCACGTGGTATGCGAGGTGTGAGATGGTACACCTCATGCACGCCTCGCTTAGAGGACCGCTGACCAGCGGGCAAAGGAAGGGACACGCAGTGCTGCATCTGTCACCAGTGGAGACCTTGCGTTTACTACTGACAAGCTACAAGGAAACGTTAAGGTTGGGAAAGACCTCTAAGACCATACTGCTCGAGATCGCCGACCCATCAGCACCTCGGCACCACACCACGTCCCCAAGCGCCGCATCTACGCATTTCTTGACCCCGCAATCCGGCACAACCTATTCCTTTTCACACCATCATCCTAAAGCACCGCTCTCACGCAGGCTCCACGCTCGGGGCCGCTCATTTCAGCGGGGTGCCTCAGCTTCCGCGGCTGGAAGCACTCCCAAGGGGAGCAGCACCGGCTCCTAGAAACCAGCGTACCGACCTAACTTTTAGGGTGTGGCTTTGTCGCTTCCCCCCCGTCTTTCCGTGCCGGTCGCCCACCTGGGAACGCACCGTCACGGCGCTGAACGGCTCAGGGGTCAGCGTCCTCCCTAACACCGCGTCACCCCGAGGCGCGGCCGCATGACACCCGCGGGCGGAGGGGGCGAGAGCGGAGGGGGATAGGGCGGGGGGTTCCCGCGGGCGGCCCCGCTCCCGCCGCCGGCCTCGCGGCGCGCAACAGGTCCGGAGCGCCGCGCCCTGCCCCGAGCGCTGCCCGCCCGGGGAGGCCGCTTGTTCGGCCACGCTCGGGAGCCAGCTCGGCCGCGCCGCAGAGCGGGATGAATGGGCTCCCCTCCCCCACTGCCCCGCACCGCGGCTCGCCGCGGACGGCGGCGGACTCGGTGCGGGCACACACACACACCCTGCCTAGGGTTCGCAAAAATCTACATAGGCGCATATATACGCGTACAGCACGTAAAAAAAAAAAAAAAAAAAAAAAAAAAAAGAACAACAAAAACCAAGCAGGGAGAGGGAGAGAAGCGCGCCGGGCTCGCACAAGTTGGCGGTGGGGTTGGAAGGGAGCTCGTCACCGTGCACACAGCCAAACCCTAAGCGGCAGCGGCGCTCCCGCCCGGGCACTCACACACACTCACACACACACTCACCTGCGCGCGGGCGCTGCGGGCGCGGCTCCGCTCCGCTCCGGGGGCGGCGGCGGGAGAGCCTGGGGCGGACTTTCCGTCACTTGCCGCGCATGGTGCAAGTCCTGGTGCCGGGGTCCCGGCTCAGCCCGCCAGCAGCCTGCGAACCCCCCCCGCGCCGCCGCCGCCGCGCACGCCTCCTCCTCCCCCTCGGCGCACACAAGGAAGTCCCGGAGAGTGGGAAGAGGGGAGAGCGGAAAGTTTTGGGGCGGAATGGCGGCGGCGCTAAGGGGAGCGGGCCGCGCCCGGAGCCCGCCGCCGCCGCCACTGCCGGGCGGGAAGGACGGGGGCCGGTGGGGGATGGGGGGGAGGGGTGAGGGTAGGGGGGGCGAGCGGCCGCGCCCCCGCCCCCGGCAGCGTGCGGGGCCGCCCTGCCCGCCGGCCGCGCTGGGGGAACCCCCGCGCCGCGCTCCCACGCGGAGCGCCGCTCCCACGCCGCGCGCACGCGGAGGAAACCTCCCCTTCCCAACCCCCCCCCCCGCTCCGGCTCCCCGCCGCCGTGACCGGGCGAGCGTCGGGCGGGAGGGCCGCGGCCCGAGCCGAGGGGAAGGCGTAAACGCGCTTGTCGGGGTGCGTGCGTGGCACGGGGACGGGAACGGGCGCGGGGCGCACACCGCCGTGCCCGCCGAATGATGCAACGCGGCCGCCGCGCCGAGCGGTGCGGCCGCCCCTCCCCCACGGCCGCCGCCGGGCGTCGTTTCCGCCTGGCGGGTCAGCGCGCGGCGGAGCGGGCCTCCCTTCGCCCTGCTCGGTCACCCGCGCTGCTAAAGTCAATAACACGCTGACATCATCGCCGTACCGCCCGGCGCCGAGTAGCTGCGCACCCCAATCCCCGCCGCGCCGTCCCGTCCCCCTCCCTCGGCCCTACGGGGCCCTGGGCGGGCGGCGGCCGTTCGCCGCTTCCGCGCTGACCTTCCCGCGCCGTCGGGCTGCGCGCCGCTCCGGCCCCGCGGCGTGCTCTCGGGGTGTGGGCCCCGAGGCCGCTCCGTGCCGCCCCTGTGGATGAACGTGGCGTCAGCAGAAGCGGCGAAGCGGTGCTGTTGGTGCGGGCAGCGGGCTGTGCGCTGAGCTGGGCACGGCTGGATGCTGCCGCGGGCCGCCGGGCCTCCGTGGTGCCGCTCTCAGCGCTCGCGCGGGCACATTCTTTCCCATTCCGAATGAGCCACCGTTTGATTTTTCAATAGCAAAAAAAAAAACAACAAAACTAACAAAAAAAAAAACCTGTATCGGGTTTCTAAGGTTTTATTACCCAACAGTGTAAACAAACGAACTACCCCAGGCCCGAGCGTCTAACTTGCAGCTCCCGTGTGCTTGCTTTGTTCTAGCTCCCTCAGGCCTACGGTGAGCCAAAGGCAGGCACCACGCGTGGCCCTGCGGTCAGGGGACAGCCAGGCAGCGGCCTGATGCCGCTCCCCCACCTGCAGCAGGAGCACAGGCTGCGGGAAGGTCGAGCCAAGGCTCGGGCTGAGACCTGGCCGGGCAGCCCCCGGAGGGATGGGGCTGAACGTTGGTGTAGGGTACAGCCGGGTTGTAAAACGAGCTCTGTCAAGGAACTTGTGTTTTTCAAGCTTGGCAAAGAGCAGCAGCACGGAGCTGATGAGAAAGGCTTGCTTTTTTTCTTTTTTCAGTGACAATGAGAAAACCAACTCTATAAAGGGATGCTCCAGGAAGAGTGAATCACCACTGTGGCTGCTCAGAAAATGTCGGCTTTTGTGCGACAGAAGACCCGGGATCCATCCGCTATAAAAGAACCCCCTAGACTTTATAAGTCTTTTTCTCCTCTGTTTCATAACTGGTGCTGCGGGGAGGGCAGCTGGCAGCCTTGTGCTCCCCCACAGCCGAATGCAGGGAGCCGGAGGTGCAGAGTCTTACCTCATCCACATGGAAACCCGACCCCGAAGCAATCACAGTCAAGGGCTAGTGGCTGGCCTACCGCAGGGATAATGGGATCATAAGACAAAATATTTTGCATTTTAAAAGATTAAAGTCACTGTTATTTTTCTCCCGCTTCGTCAGGACGCGCTGTGTTTTTAACTGTTTCTAACTATGTTTTCCCCCACGCTGTGGTTTTCTGTTCTCTGACTGAACAAATGAAAGTCAGTTCCCCTGAATGAGTGAGTCATTTAGAAATAAGTAATTGGTTCGACGCTTATGTAGCTGCAGGTAAAACGTTCTCCTCGCAAAATGTCCAAAATACAGACAATTTGCTCTTGTTATGAACTGTAAAATACGTGACCTCTTAAAGAGAATTAGTAACAAAAACATTTCATGTGATAGGGGAAACTGAAGTGGACCTTCAGCCTGAATAGATACTGTGTATACAGCTGCAATACGCAATTCTTATGTTGAAATACAGAGGTATTCCATACGCTGAAATGCAGCATGTCAGGCACTACTCTTGTAGCACATTTAATTTTCCTGTATGGTTTGTCCCACAAGATAATTTGTGGTGCAAAAGTAAAGACTTTTAGCACGTTGTTATTACTGTTGTTATTCTTACCAAGCACATAGGCAAGACTTGGTTCCTATTCTGTGAGCTTCCTTATGGTAGCTTTTTCAGGTGAGCATTCTCATGGAGTCGCTCATGTGAGCTCCACAGCATCAAAAGGTTTCTCGTTCAGCCATCTGTGAATACCAGGAGTTTCAGTTTTGAATGGAAGTTCTGACTGACTCAGATATTGTCAGGAATTGACATTGTCATTAAAATTTTTTCTTCCCAAATTACTTCATTGTTTTCTTTGGACTAGACTGGAAATTTTTGCTTAATTGATGAGTACTTGTGCAAGCAGACCTTGAGTAGAACAGTGCTATTTGTGGGACTCATGGACATGAGAGAAGGTATTGTATAATCGTCACGTTTCTTCAGTCTGAAGCAGAAAATAAACCAAAAAGCAAAATGGGAGACCTAGTCGCAAAGCTTGTGGAAGTCAAAACAACCAACAAGTTTCTTACTTTTGTGGAGAGAGCAAAATCTTATCCTCTTTTTTCCTATCCATTTTCTATCTGTACTTTTGTTTCATGTGGTTTCTAACACCTGCAGTCTCCAGTGATATTTTTTCATCCTCCTTTTTGTGATGTGAAGATCTGGATTCTTTGGACTGGAATTAGATCTAACCTGGTAGGAATCTAATCAGTTCTGACAGCAATTCTGATGCTACTACTCTGCAGAAGTCTTAGACTGGGACACAGCGTTCATAGTTCCTTGCCTGTGCTATTGCATGCTCAGTGCACATCTTGCACTGCTCAGGCTCATTGTGTGTTAGCTAAGTGTTGAGCCAAGAATATTTCTGCTTCTGTATATAAGATAAGAATGTATTCAGTGATTCTTCCAAGATGAAATTTGCTACGTAAGTTAGAGAAACATCCTTCTTTGCTGTATGGAATGTATTGCTTACTATGTAGAACCTGTGTAATTGTTATTACCTCAGGTAAACTAAATCAGAAACTCTGATGTACGTAATCTGTGCTCCTCAAATCTGTTTTAGTGGGCTGACATGATGGGCTGAGCTAGCTAAATGGGTCCCTTAGGATACCCAGATGGAACAGATATTTTTTATGTTGCTCTAATTTACTCTTTAGAGACATTTTGGCCTCCTGCCAGTCTAGGATATAGAGAACAGAGGGGTGATCTCTTCCCTTGTTCTCCCTCATCCACACAGTGTTGCATGGCCCCAGCTGTGCTTGAGCAAGCATGTGGGACAGCTCACAGTTTCCAGCCTTTCTCCTTCCTATGAAAGGTTTTAGAGAAAGAACTTCTAAGCAGGGGCTGGCTGCAGAGAGTGAAAAGCCTTAAGAATTATGAGGATCAGATCTCCTGCAGGGATGCCAGGCATGCACAGAAGCTGTGTTGTGGATTTGAGGGATGTTAGCCACGTATAATCAACCTGGACTGCTCAGGTACTCTGGAGGTACATTAGTTCTGAAATTGAGAGTGGCCCTGGCTCACTTATTCTAGAATCACAGAATCATTTGAGTCAGAAGGGACACTTAAAGGCCATCTAGTCCAACTCCCCTGCAATGAACATGGACAGCCGCAGCTAAACCAGTGTGCTTAGAGCCCCATCCAGCCTGACCTTGAGTGTCTCCAAGGATGGGACTTCCACCACCTCTCTGGGCAACCTGTAACAGTGCCTCACTACCCTCACTGTAAAAAAAAAAGTCTTCCTTATATCCAGTACAAATCTCCCCTCTTTTAGTTTGAAACCATTTCCCCTTGTTCTGTCACAGCAGACCCTGCTAAGGAGTCTGTCCCCTTCCTTCTTACAGCCCCCTTTAGATACTGAAAGGCAGCTCTCAGGTCACCTCTCAGCCTTCTCCAGGCTGAACAGCCCCAGCTCTCTCAGCCTGTCCTTGCAGGAGAGGCATTCATTCCTTTGGATCATTTTTGTGGCCCTCTTCTGGATATGCTCCAATAGGTCCATGTTTCTCCTGTACTGAGGACTCCACATCTGGACGTAGCACTCCAGGTAAGGCCTCACCAGTGCAGAGCAGAGGGGCAGGATCACCTCCCTCATCCTGCTGGCCACGCTTCTTTTGCTGCAGCCCAGGATACAGTTAACTTTCTGGGCTGCAAGGGCACAAGGGCACATTCCCATCCACCAGTACCTCCAAGTCCTTCTTGGCAGGGCTTCACTCAACTCTTTCATATCCCTGTTTGTATTGCCAGTGAGGGTTGCCTCAACCCAGGTGCAAGACCTGGTGCTTGGATTTGTTGAACCTCATGAGGTTCACCTGGGCCCACTGCTTGAGCATCTCTAGGTCTCTCTGGATGGTATCCCACCCCTCTGGTGTGTCAGTCACACCAACAGCTCCAACAGCTTCTCCAAGTGGCTCAAGACAGGCAAGGAGCCTGAATCCTGCCAGTGGAGAACTTCTCATCTTCCTGAAGAGCTCTTGTTAACACAGAATACGGGAGCAGCCCAATGGAGAATTTATCAGGGAACCCTTAAGACGGGTCCAGTGCACACAGAGGAGCAAGCAAATGAGTTTCATGCAACCAGAGCAGCAGCTATGCTCAAATGAGCATGTAGCTTGGTGCAGGTGCAAAGATGAAACAGTGCTTGCAGGGGCCAAACATCTGCACTGCACTAACATCAGCCTCCAGATGCACCTCAGGCCTGGGGCCGGCGAGTGGACTGCCTGGCTGTCAGCTGGAGTGCCTGGGGCATGCTCCCAAGGCACATCTGTTGGCTTAGCTTCTTCCCAGAGGAAATCCAGTTCTCATGCTCAGAAAGTGCTCTGCAGTGTGTTTACCAAAGTAAGGCAAGCAGGGAGAATCAGGAGACTCATTTCAGAAGTGCAGACCTGATTCAAACTGAAACCGCTGTAAATGAAGTCACTGATAATTCCCTGTTTCTACTGACATTACATGGCATAATATTTTACACTCTTAGAGGTTCCCCTTAATTCAGTGGGATCACTCAGGATTCACAGCATGAGTCACTGATCTGAAATGCAGGACATATGGGTTGCTTCCTTTGCCAACTGCAAAATTTGGGGTTCAAGAATTCTAAAATGGCTTTTTTTTTCTTACAGTCCCTGTAGCTACTTAAGCATGCAAGGTATGCGACATCATTTCTAGATGCAAACTGCCATTTTTAGGAGCAATGAATAGGAGGTTGAAGAATTCTGTAAAGCTCATATAAGTGATGCTAATGCTGGTACAAAACTAACTGAATGGGAGTGCCTTGTGCGGTGCCGTGGCCAAAAGAACGGCTGTGATTTCTGGATAGCCAAAAAGAGAAATGTTAGGAGGGAGAACAGAGGTTCTACTGTCTCTGTGTTTGGCACTGGTGTGACTACTCCTAAAGTATTCCCACTCGATTATCTGCACTTCGAGAAGGATGATGAGAAATTGGAGGGACTACACAGAAGAGTACTGATAATGGCTAAAGGATTGGAAAATGGCTTATTTTCAAAGATAGCGATCTGTTCAACTTATCAATGAAGTAACTTAACCGTTTGGAAGAACCAGCGCATGGGAAAAGAGCTAACAGAGGACTTTTCAATCTATCACACAGCTGTAGGGAGAACCTACAGCTGGATGTCAGGGATGAAGTAGCAAACGTTTTTAAGAATAAAGAAAACAAGCCAGTGAAGCAAATGATGTGGATCTTTAACGGCATTGTTAGCTCAAGCACAGCTACCGAGTTTCAGAGAACACTAGGAAGTGCTGTGGCCTGTATGATGATTTTATAGGCTAAGAATAAACTATGGCAATGGCAATCTCTACTCTTAAGATCATCCAAAGCAGGCTTCTGAGAAGTAGTATTTTTGAAGAGCCGAATGTCTGGTTGGCTAACTAATTGTCAGCGTATTGAACACATTTCCAATAAAACTCAGTATTCTGACAGCAGAGAAAGTTTACTTTGCCTTCTGAATTTGCACTCGCATTATTTCTACAGGTGCTTGCAAAGTGACTTTCTGACTAGTTTAAATAAAAATAGCTTTGCATAACGCAAACGTATTTATCTGAAGGTGGAGTTGGGGTTTTCCTTTCGTATGCCAAAAGTTTTCTCAAGGACTTTGTCCAAGAAAGAATATTCAATGAAATATGTAGTATCAGGAACCTCTTTAGCTAGTATAAGGCTGATGAGTCAGACCTGCTTTTCAGTCTTAATTTTCATATGACTGCAGATGACTTTATGCAGTTTGCAACCTCTGTTCACAGGGCCCAGTGGCCTATATGGATATGCATAAAAGGGAGAAGAAACTCAGTGCATTTTTATGAGTGAATGTAAGATACGGTACCAGGAAATGTTCAAAGGGCAGTGTTTCAGTATTTGAAATGCACTTCTAGTGGTTATTTTAAAATTCAAAGCATACTTCCACATTCCACACTCCATTCAGCTGTATTTAAAAAATGAGTATTCAAATGAATGTGTCCAGGCATCAAGTCTGTTTTAGTCTGTCTTGTTCCCACTGAAATCAACAGTGGTTATGCTACTGCTTCAACGGGAGTATAATAAGGCCCCTCACTGTCGGTGCCTTACTAATATTGGAAAAACAGTGGATAGAACAGGAATGAATGCCCCCCTATTAAGTAATCTTTTTTTTAATTATTTTTACTATCATAGGTCCCAAAAGATTGGGTAATTTGAAAGATTGAGCAGTGAGGGACAAACAGGTTCAATAAATCAGTTCAAATCTCTATTGAAACAAAAAGCGATTCTTTAATTCTTTACTGTCCTAATTTTTTAAATCTCATATCTCTACTTAATCCGTCAGTGCTAGTAACCTAGAATTTCCCTCCTCCTTCTCTTCTCCTCCCCTCCTCCTCCTCCTCCTCTCCACTTCCAATATGAAAGCTCACTGCATTAGCCTGAGGTTACATATATTTGCTGCACTCCCCTCATCACATTGATTCTCCGTTCACTGTTTTTTTTCTTCTCACTTATTTCAGCATCTCCTTTAACGTTGGAATTAGAAGCACCAGTTAGGAAAGACAGCAGAAGTGAGGTAGTTCCTGTATGCCCCTCGGACATCTTCCTAGAACGTCTGCTAATGTGGCTAAGTTTAACCATGAGTTCTGAGGCTTCCAAAGGCAGACTTGACAGCTTTGACTTCAAACTACAGCTTCCTCTGCATTATGTCATGGTAAATTTGTGACTGGCAGTATTTTCATAAGCTGCAGTTGCTTATGATTCCCTTACGTAACTGGCTCAGTGCAGACTACTGGCTTTTATTTTTTAATTGACAAAAAGAGGTAATGTAACAGAATACGGTGTTCTGCACTTTTTACAGTAAACTCTCCTGTTACTTTATTTTCAAGATTTTATAACATTTCATTTAAATGAAATCAACATTTTCTAGCAAATAATATGAATCTGTGAGTCCACTTGAAATATTCTGAGGCATTTATTTAGAGTTCTTCATTATGCAATTGTTTCTATACTTACCCTTAGAACTGAATTAGCTCTTCAGCCCTAAGTTTTTTCTATTTCTTTTAGAGGACAGTAACCATCTATTTCTAACTTACATAAATGACATCTTGAACTCTGTCAGCCATGGGGTAATGGAAAAAACGCAGCTGAGGTATGTGAGGCGAGCTCAGAATTTTCATAAATATACCAAAAGTGGAACTGAAAGTGCTCTTGGGTACACAGTGATTAAGTGATTAATTAAGATTAAGGTTTTCTGTTTGTTTGTTTTAAATAAAAACTGTGAAGTGAAAATAGCCATTTTCTATATTACCAGAAACTGAATGCTTTTGAAAGAAAAGTTAGATGGAAACTCAAAATCTATTGAAACAGTTTCCTGCTTGTTCTACTGTACCACTGACTGCTGTGTTTTCCATCTCTATACATCAACAAGTTTAGGTTAAGCTCTCTGTGATAAGAATAGAAGCGGCGTCTTTATATATTTGTGGTGTTTCTGTGTGTTCAGTCATTTGTTTCCCAATTAGAACTTGAAGGTGGCAGATGCTGAAATGATGTTAGGCCAAAGTACCTTCAGAAATATGCTATGCAAAGAATGTTTTTAACAAAGAAATACTATGAATAAAAACTCACCAAATAACATAGCATCTAATTTTAAGCGTTCACAGAATCAGCTTCAAAATGAAAGTAGGAGTATTACTCAGTAACTTTCAATACAGAGAAAAGATCAGGTGTTTTTAGGTCTCTGTTTTACAAATCCCTATCCCTTAAGCTGAACTAGGACTTAGTTGGAAGTGAGAGCAGCTACAATATTTTCAGGTATCATGCAGTTTCAGTAACAGTCTACATCTGAACTCCTCAGTGTTTATATTTACTCTTGTATGAGTAATGGGTAGCTCAGCTAGAAAGATATATCTGCAATCTAGAGCTGTCTGACCATGTACAACTGCAATATGGTCACTAAATAGAATTTAATTACTTTTTATCTCTTTCCTCCACTCGGTGTCACAAGAATCTAAACAGCTTGCCTACCATAAGGATGAGCTGCAAGGGAAGCTTCCTGATTGCTCACAAAGACACAGATTGTCTGAATCTTTCTGGTATGGTATATGCTAACTTTGCTTGTTATCTTCTTTTGCTTAGTCTATAAATTAATTTAAAAAAGCAAATGCAGCGATCAAATTTATAAACGACAGCAACAACAAAAAGACGTAAAATTACTTTTTTTTTCCATATTATTTGAAGATTCACTTCATATAATTTGATAATATTCATATAATTCGACGATTATTTGAAGCTCGGCATGTAGTGCGTGACCATGTCAAAGCCTTGCTGCAGTCCGGGTAGATGACATCAGTTGTACCATTTTGCTGCTGAACCCAGGGAACATGCGTGGAGGTGTATGCACAGTGTGCATACACATTTGCCTTAGAGAAAGAAGTTTCCAACAGGATGCACTCGTGCAGGACTGAGTGCTGCAATGAGCCTTCCAATCTGATGGAAGTGCTGGTCTGAATCAGAAAGGGCAAGTTTCCTGCAGGTCTGTGTTACCAGCGTGGAAAAAGCTGTGCATGCATGCATGTACCTCTCTGCCAGTTGGCACAGGGCTCCCTGCAGGTGCCTGCTGTCACGTGTACATAGGAACAGCCGTTGCAAACCTATTGTATTTTTCCTAAAATGGATGGCTAATGTGTTAGAAATACTGTCCACAGAAAGTGGAGTCACGTGAAATGCTCCTAATTACTGAAAAAAAATTGGTGTGTCTATGTGACCCACCAGCAGATCAGTGAAGTACTTGCTGTACATTTTATTTCTACCTGACAGAACAATTTCCTTGCTGAAGTACAGCAGTGAGTGGGAGAGACTGCAGTTAACAAAGTAAATTGGAAAGGAAATGTATGAGGAGTTTAGATTGTTTTTTCCCTCGTACTTTGTGAAAAGTTTGAAAAGAAAAGCAAATTTAAATCCCAAGTTATTCTACATTGACTCCCTGATAAATAACGACAGGACGAGAGGGAATGGCCACAAGTTGCGCCGGGGAAGATTTAGATTGGACCTGAGGAAACATTTTTTTTCTGAAAGAGTGGTCAGGCACTGGAATGGCCTGCCTAGGGAGGTGGTTGAGGCACCATCCCTAGCGCTGTTCAAGAAGCGTTTAGATGAGGTGCTAAGGGATTTGATTTAGTAGTTGGGTAGGGATAGTGATAGGAGGATGGTTGGACTAGATGATCTTGTAGGTCCTTTCTAACCTTATGAACCTATGAACTTATGAACTTATGAATCCTCTTTCAAACTCAAAGCCTCTACAGCTGTGAAAGAGTGGGACCTTAAAACAGAAAAATAATATGAAGTCTAGTGGATCCCAAATTCTCAGTACAAGTTTCCTCCAGATTGTGAAAGTTTTGGAATGCAGAGCTGGCCGTATTAAAATCTATGTTAAAAGAACCACAGACTTCATTACAATACACATAGAACCTAAAGTTTATTTTTTTAGTACTACAAAATAGCACACTGGGAAACATATGAGATTTAATCCTACCAAGAACACACAGCAATTAAGCAAAGAAAATAGGTTAACAAATGAACTTAGCGAGGGAAAACTCAAGAGACATGAGTGTACATCATAAGAAATGAACACTTTTTTCTTCCTACAGTGTCTGCACACAGGGTAACTATTAAAGTGCATAATATGCACCATGGACAAACTTTCCAATGAGATATATAAAATGATTTTCATTTGTTTTTACGTTGGTTTTTGTTTTCACATTTATGTTTTAGGATTTATTTGCTTTTCCCATCTCGTTAGGAGCCTGTCAGCTCAGTTAGGCCAAAACCTCTTGTTTCCTTTTTAAGAGAGATGTGCAGTTCCTGAATAATTTATATTGTATTCAAAGGATGAATCATAAATGCTGGTGCTTCTCACCCCCCAAATCTGAATGCTTTCCATATTAATAATGCATTTACCCTTCCTCTCCCCTGTGAAATGAGGTGAGGACAATGTCTTGCAGAGAAAATGGCAAAGGCATGAAGCACTGTTTTCAAAAATGTTGACTGCATGTACACAGTGTCCAGCCAGCAAGGACATTTCGAGTATGAGCAGTTCCTGTGGCTGCAGGCGGTGTGAGTGACCCTTTGGGAGAAGGACATAGAGCTCACTCACCGTGGCTCCTTGCATGTGCTCCTTGCAAGGTGTCCTTCCATGAGGGTGATGACGGCTTGGCAGTGTCCAGGGCAGACAGGGCCCTGCTTCTTTGCAGCTGCGTGCCTGAGCTATCACTCCTCACTGGGCCCTGTTTCGGGCAGGGGATGGGGGCACATGGCCCCTTTCAACCCCACTTTGTGTGATCCTATCGCCCTAAATTCACAAAATACTCCACCAGAGCAACTCAGGTGGGGGAAGAGCAGTACCTCTGCCCAAACCAGGATATCCTCGGAGGCCACATTTCTGAGATTCTTACATGACGGCCAACTATTTGTTTTACCTCGCCCTAGGAGTCTGCTAAAAGGCAAGACCATCCTACACATGCCGTGGGGAAAGGCAGGAGGACTTCAGCACTTCCAACAGCAGTAAAAAAGGAGATGTTTGTTTAGAAATGTGAGTCTGAATTTAGTGGCCTAGTACTAATCAGGCAGGTCTGAAAATGATGGTCAAATTATAAACAGAGCCACAAGGCACCATGTGCAAGAATATGCTTGTATTTGCATTATAAATTTTATATAAACAGAAAGAAAAAAAAAACAAAACAAAGCCCTGAAACGTTTCAGGCTTGAATTCCAGCCATTGTGTTAACATGAAACCTTGCTCTTTCGGTTGTTATTTTTCATTCCTGTGTGTGTGACTGCTGGGCTGGGAACGGGCACCTCTCTCACGGACAACTCCTTGCTGCTCAGCTCTCAGCTGTTCATCTGCTCTGTGCAGGAGAGGCCAGGACCGAGTCCAGAGACTCTTACTGCAGTCTGCCCCTTTCCCTGCTAAACTCTGGTGTGGGATCATTAACAGGTGGGTTCCTGCTGAGATATTTGGGTGTAGCATGGCTGCAGCCACCTGTCAGAATTTATCATTTGGGCAAAATTTTGTAGGTTTCCAGCCTATGCTTGTGGGTGTGCAAACTGCAACAGCTCAGAGCTGCCACTACTTTGGAGACAGATGCAACAACGGCTGTCAGACCCTAATTTGCTCTGCACTTAGTGCTTTGTGGAGCCCTTTGTGCCCTTACTTTTTCATATGAAGTTCTGTGGGTTTTTTAAAGAGATGATTTATAATTAAAAACAAACAAACAACAACAACAACAAAACAACAGAAAAACCCAGAAACGAACCGGAGTCTTAAAATGCAGCCAGTAACATATGGAGATTTTTATATACCTTTCAAACTAAGTAAGAATATGTGCTCCCACAGCCTCCTAAACCCTCAAAGAAAAAGAAAGAAAGGAGAAGAAAGGTGAATTCATAGCCTGGTCATTATTGGAACTTATTCATCCTCTGAAGGAACAAGTATGGGAAAAAGTATATATTTTTCTTCCAGGACCTTTTTCTGTTTTTTATGTAATACCCATTAAAGAAAAAGCATCAGGCATGGTGTGAGCTTTGTTATCTCCTTATCACTTTCTAGCCATTTTCCAGCTCATCTTGTCTCTCTTTGCTACCACTAATATACTATTTTTCTGCTCCTGTGCTCTTCCTACAGCTCCTTGACATTTGCACATTTATTCCCTAAACTGTAGCAGCATGTCCCCATTAAAAATAAAGTGCCTTATCGTATTGTTCCCGATGCTGAAATCACGTAGGGTTTTCTTGGGTTACTCTATAGTTGTTAGTCAGTAGGGATGCCTAGAGCCTGCCTGGTCCTCCATGCATCAGTACTGGGCTCATGGGGCTGTGATGAGGAGCTGCTGCTGCTTTTGCTTCTGGATGAGGTGGCTGAGTGCTGGCTTCTTTTCTCTGTCTTGCACCCTTTCACCCTTTTCAAAGAATAACGTTTACAGATTCAATTGCCCCTCGTCCTTCCTATCACTACTGTAACCCTTTCCTGCCTTAATCTGCTCACTATGGGGGGCACCAGCTCCAGTTTTCCTTCACGCACAAACATATGGGCTCAAGATGTGAGCTGGCCTCACAGAAAGAGATTGCATTTTTTACTTTCCCTGAATCTGAATAAGGAATTGTCACAATCCAAGCTATTGTGCTAAATTTAAATAAAAGGGTTATAAAATGGGGGACTGTGTATGGGTGGCAAAACCGGATGCTACGTAAATGCTGCGCAGAGCAAGAGTATGCTTATTAAATAGGCAACGGAGAATTAGGGGAAACTATTTCAGTTCACATTCAAGTACATTATGGGACTGTTTATGGGGCCCAAAAGAACTTCCCGAGCATTAACACATGTTGCATGAGACGCAGAGGTGGTAGAATTTATATAAAGGTGAATAGACACGTAAAACCAGAATAACTTGTTAGCGTTTACATCGTTGCTGCCTGGAGGCTATGGCAACTATTTTGCCCACCTTTAGAAACTTTTTTTCCTCAGAGTGGGTTAAAAGACAGCATTTTTTGTAAGGTCAGGGAACAATGTCACTGATAAATCAAGCTAAGCTTATCCTGTTCTTCTAGAATATCTAAGGACATGTGAGAACCATGCAGAAAAAGGCATTGTTATTAATAGTGGATTATGCAAGGAAGCGAGGAAGGTCAGCTTCATGTTCTTTTTCCTTCTCTTTAATTATAAAGATCAAATGAGGCATATATCCCTGGGACGTAAGAGGGGGAAGTTTCTCATTTGTGTCATGATAGAAATTCATCTTGTTTCACCCTTTTCTGGGTGATTCCTCCGAGTCTCTGGCTTCTAGACAAAGGAGCTCAGGCAAAGATAACGACGTCAGAAAAACCTATGCAAATAAATGCCGACTAAAGAGAGGAAGGTGAGTTTCATTCACACTGTTTGGTTTTGATTTTAACTCAAGTACTGGAAAACACTCTGGAGAAAATTTATCTCTCTCTCTTTCTTCAGGGCAGAAAAAGTTCAAAGCAAACATGTGAGGTCTCCAATGACTCTTCAAGCAAGGTTACAAGAGCATTAGCCTTCCTGGTAGCTTAAAGGTGAGAAAACAAGAAGAAAATCCTTTTCTCTGACAGATTTTATCACACATTTTATCATCATAAATTATTGAGAAATGCACCAATTAATAGTTTATCTTCTAAAGCGTTCTTATCTAGACTTCTGAACAAATAGAGAAATGGAAGAGCATTCATCCGTTTTTATTACTTTTTTTCCCCATGTTAGGGAGCGCAACACATTTCCATGAGCTGTAACAAATGGTCCCATTTGCTACGGGATTTGCTCTCAGCTGGGACAGAGACTGTGCTATGTCTTCACTATCAAAAAGATGTGTGTTTTAAAGCAGGGGAATCAATACGCATTGCTATTCTGCTCCTAATTCCCGGTAGTATCAAATATAGTTTTTATTGCTCTCAGTGAGGCCAGCACTAAGCTTGACTATGAGACATAGCATTGCTTATGCGTTTTAGGATAAAAACAAGAGAGATTTGTTTCCTGGAGGATTTTAATGAAAAAAACAACTGACCAAAAAAGAATAAAATAAAAAAAATCCACAAACAATGCAGAGAAAATCTCTCCGTTGTCTTACAAAGCAATAATGAAATGTAAGGTTGACCAGAAAGAGAAGACAAAAGATCTCTATGTTGACTCATGTTGTATGCCATGACATCTTGGCTTTCACTCTGTACCCACTGAATGAATCCTGTCATTTTAGAATACAGCCAACGATTCAACAAATGCACATCGCTCTGAATTTCCTGCAGTCAGTGGTGTTATGGAAACTATAGTAGCTGAAACCTTGATTGTTTAGACTTTTGCATTTGTCCATCAATATCATTGCTTTTCCATCTTTACCTGTGCTTAGAAGCATCATTATACATACATATTTAAATTAAATAGCTATTGCTTTCATTGACATCTCCCAACAAAGCCTGAACACTCAAGATTAATTCACATACAGGATTTATGCACCACCTAGAATTCCTTTATTTTATCATCAGGCCTTGATGGTGACTGGAACTTAGCCTAAGGGCCACCTGAAGCGATGCCTGTAAAATTAAAATGACAAACCCTGTAGGTGGTGACATTCCTCGTGTCACAGAAGGAGTTCTGTTTCAATATGTTTAAATCAGCTCTGCAAACCAAGTTGTGTAGGTAAAAGGCATGTATTTTTACTAGAGTGACTTTATCTATATTCGAGTTTTGATGTCTATATCAGTTGAAGGTAAACTAGCAAGACATTTTAATATAGATCAGCCTTTTGCTTCCATCTTAAGATAAAGCCTATGTGCAATTTTAAACCTGAGTAAAGAGAAAGGAGACTGTAGTGATATTTGAGTTTGGTTGTCCTTATGTAAGACAAGCAAAAAATAATGTCCATTCCAGGTGAACTGTGATTCAGATTGCTCACCTTTAAGTTGAAGAGCCTCTATCAGGAAATATGGTTCTGTTTTTAAGTAGACGTGTGTGGGAGAATGACATTAACACCTTGTACTGAAGGAACTATTCTCTCAGTCCCTTTTCACAGCTGACTAAACATAAACGGCACTGGTTTAACAATGAGACACAGATGGCAGAACTGATTATAGTCCACACCGAATAAGGAGATTGATTCAACGAGGTAAACGAAGGTCAGATTTATCATGGATCACATTTCCCTTACCAACCAAATCCTTTACACTACATTATGTGCTTGACTTTATTATATTTCTAACATTTCGGTCCAAAGCATGGGTTCTCCACCAGCCTCATTAGCCCTTGGAGCAGACTTTACTGTCTTTGAGCTTTCTACCAGTGTCACCTCTACTGTATGAGTGGTCAGTGCAAAAAATACATTAAAAGAGCAAGAGAATAACACAATTTTAAAGGTATTGGTATCATTATCCAAGCTACACTGAAGAGCCATGTTATCCACAGCATGAAAGACTCCCATATTTAACTGAACCGGTATGTACTTTAAAAGCTCATTTATCAGTTTCTTTTGTTAGATGTTCTAGCAGCTTAGATCACCTAATTTTGGTTCCAAGTTAGAGGTAAAGGATAGCGTAAATTTCAAAGTCCCCTTCTCTGGTATTACTTCAAGACAACCCTTTTTGTTCTACTAAATTGTTTCCCAACTTCTCAAATGTAGTTTGACTACATTTCAGAAGAGAGGGACCTCAGGAAAAACTATTGGCATTTGAGACTTTCAGAGAAGTATTTTTAATTAAGGTTTTTCTCACACTGTGAATATTAAGCATTGCAACCATTTACAACATGGCCAAGAAGACAGTGTTCAGTCACTGTTTCTGTAAAGTTGGCAGGACTTCTGACTATTTTAATGATAGCATAACACTGTTCACTTAATTTTACATGGAAAAAATATGATGTCTGGCCACTTCAAACTCTATTTTGGGTCACTGTTTCCCAAACTCACCTGAAAGTTCTTGGAAATGACAGAAATAGACTTGAAAGCAAGATAAACAGTATGTGTGCATTGCAAAGTGCAGCATGCTGTGGAATCTCTCACAGGGCTAAAAGGAATGACTGCTTCACAGCAATTCCTTCTGCTTCCAGCAGCCAAGATGAATTTGCATGTCCCTGTTCAACTCCACAGCGTTCAGGGTAGATCTATAGGTTTTCTCAGAAGGTACTTTGTGTACATTGTCCATTTAAATCAGAATGGGAGTTAAACTGCAGGGTAACTAATGCAGAGACAGTCTGAAGAACAGTGGGTTAGAATCCTCTAGCAGGGCCATAGGAAATGCTTTAAAAATATTTTCTGAAGTTCCTTCGGTTTGGCCTGAAATCACCCTAATTAAATGTATCAGAAATAATCCAAGGATGACCACAATAAAGATTTATTTACTTGGAGGGTGGAGGAAGGAAGGAAGAAAAGACATAAAACTCAGGAATTGCTGTGTGCATTTTGGATCTGGTCTTCTGGAAACATTTGCCTAGGAACAGGGGAAGGGAAGAGAAAGAAGCCAGAGAAAATGAAATGTAAAGAGAAGGGTAAACATGGCTAGCTTGCAAATCAGGGTGGTTTGAGATGCACGAAGAAACAGGAGCCAGGTTTGTAGCCAGGATGTGAATGACTTAAATAATAAAGTGCTGAACATAACAGCTTTCTCCAAAAGTGAATAGACAAAAAATACAGAGAAGATGAGTAGGATGTGTCATAGGTAGAAGCAGTAGTTACAAGAAAGCTGCAAGACTGTTGGTTGGCAGAATACGCTCGGACAAATTTTGATTTTCACACATCCTGTCAGTGGATGTAGGCATTTTCTGCTTTGGCTGTAGTTTACTCAGATGTGCAATGGAAAGAGGAAAAGATACTCTTAGGATGTTAAATGCAGTCTTTTGAAAAGTGTGAATAGTGGTACGCCTAAACCATGGGCTGCTTTTAAGGTCTACTGGAAAACACATACATTCAGGAAATGGTATAAATTGGCTTAACTATATTTGATGGGAATTCAGCCATCTTCCTTTGGTAAGATTTGGCTCCTCTTTGCTCATGCTGTGTGAAGACTTTTCGCACTGTCAGGGTGATTTTATTAATACAGTGTTAGCAATTTATTGAATCCCACCTGGCCAGATTCAAATACTTATTCAGAGACTCTGAAGGTCCTGAGTTGACACTGGAAGTGCTGTACCATGAAGGCTTTCAGAACTGGCTAGGGCATGTTTGGCATCGTAGAAGACCAGACCCTTTGTGTTCATCTTAAATAGAGTTGATGTCTTGCATTTTGTTTGATAGTTTCACATGCAACAGCCCTGATGAAGTAGAGCACGAGATTACTAATGAGAAAATTTACAAAGAACTGACAGTATTGGGAGGCGTTTGTGTAACAAGAGGATGGACACCTAGGCTTCAGGGCAATGTAAATCTCCTTGGACAAGGACTACTCCATTTTCACCATCTTAATAATATAATACAATGTGTATGCACGTATGAAAATTCCAGCCACATTTTAAACTAGTATGTGTCTTACAGCACGGAAGTAAATTCTAGTAAATGAACAGAATAAGTCATTTGCTTTTGAATACTGCCAAAGTAGACCTATTAGGGAAAAGGTATTGCAAACCCTCTGAGCTCTTTATTCTCAGACTGTTCTTATAGGTTCATAGGTTCATAAGGTTGGAAAGGACCTACAAGATCATCTAGTCCAACCATCCTCCTATCACTATCCCTACCCAAGTACTAAATCAAATCCCTCAGCACCTCATCTAAACACTTCTTGAACAGCGCTAGGGACAGTGCCTCAACCACCTCCCTAGGCAGGCCATTCCAGTGCCTGACCACTCTTTCAGAGAAAAAATGTTTCCTCAGGTCTAATCTAAATCTTCCCCGGGATCCTGTGGATAGGGCACATACCTGGCAGGGATGAATGTGGGAAACTCTCTATCTGTTACTGAGACAGAACAGCCCTCCTGGGCTTCCATAGCACTGAGGGAGAGAGGAAGCTGCAGTGAAGTGGCCTCTATCACCATCAACCCACAACTACACAGAATCTATAGGAAAGTTACTTTCCCAGAGGATGAGGTTTTACCTGAGATTGCAATGTCAACTTAAAACCATGTGATGATTTAAATAAAAAGCTTGTATGACATGGATTTAATAGGGAAAAGATTGAAATCTAGGTCACTTACAGATACAGAATGGACTTATTATTAGGAACACATAAAAATGTCCAGCCTTTTCAGTGGGTTTCCTAGAGAGCAGTTTCACCTGATGGATGATCATTTTAGACACTGGCAAAGCATCTTGTGCTAATAATGTGCGCAGATGACAGAGAAATAGACAGGGCAATAAACAAGGAAAAAAGTTAGCTGTGCTGTGCAAGCTGAATGACTTTAATTAGCCTGTTGCAATGAGCATGGTTCATTGTAAGAAAACTAAATAATAAAAAAAATACAGAGAGAAATTGCAAGCTCTGGTTTGAGAACAGTAGACTATCATGGCAAACAGTTGCTTGGAGAGTTATTTAGTAATCTGTGGTAAACACCTCAAAGTGGAGAGGAGCTGCATGGACAAGAAAGCAAATGTACTGGAGGAATCTGTGTCTATCTTAGATCCTGGAGGCACAAGATTGGGTGCCAAGCAGAAAAGTGATTGTGCCCATACAAGTAATGGCACATATGGAATGCTCTATCCAAGGGGGAGAGAGTTGCACTTCAGGATGAAATTAGAAATATGAGAGAAAGATAAAAATGGATAAAATACTGTAAAAACTGTGAGGAATCGCATGATATGCAAAGAATTAAACTTTAGGACAGGACTGTTGATAGACTTTTACACTGAACAGCTCTGTGATGGCTAAGCCTTCTGACATTTCCACAGAGGCATAATGAAATCTAATCACTTGAAGTGGAGTTTGAGAAATTGAGCTTCTGAATAAGGTGTAATTAAAATGATTAACACCTAATATGATCTTTGTACTGGATATTCATCATGGTTTAGCATCCCAAGAAAATCTGAGACGTGTATGTCCAGCCACAGTTTCAAATTTGACTTCACTTTATGGGAGAAAATCTACATGTTCTTATTAAACAAACGTACACACACTCAAACAAAAACAGAAGTAGCTAAGAAACATCTCTGTATGAATTAAATAGCCTTGGTCCTTATCTATTTGTTGATTTTATGTTAATGATCATACCGAAGAGTAAACACAAATAGTCATACAAAGACAAGAATCAAAGCATTACTCTTTACATCCTTATTTTTTTTTCAAAGTGAACATAAGTGAAGCCTACAGTAATATTCTACTACAAATCAATTACTGGTCCGTAGTAAAATATTCATTTAATTTTAATTTAGTTAATCTTTAACTTCTTTTTGACTTCTATATAGTAAGGGTGATGGAGCACTGATTAGGCTGCTTTCAGAGACGTGGTGGTGTTTCCTTCTCTGGTGTTATTAAAGACCCAGCTGAATGCCTACCTGTGCAAGCTATTGTAGGGAACCTGCTTTGGCAGGGGGATTGGACTCGATGATCTCTCAACGTCCCTTCCAACCCCTATGATCCTGTGATTCTGTGTAATTTAATCACATTAGATATCTGTTTTGGCCTTCTTTGTGTTAGATCATATCTCAAACCACCAATGGATCCATTAATGGTTTATTTCAGATTGCCAGGCTTATTCTGTCTTCTGGTTCTTTACTCACCTACAAAATCTGTTGGTCTATTATAATTTGAGTAAAAACAGATCATCATAAATACTACATGTAATAGTGTAAACAAAACCTTCCTCTTCACTACATATCTATGTTTCCTGATGTTGAATATATCATGGTTTTTTATGTATTGAAATTCCTAAAAAACCTTCTGAATAATGCCATGCTGTATCAAATACTGAAATCATGCCAGGTAAATAATCTTGTTTGCTGTTTTGAGGATTGATGCTCAGCGATGTTCATAGTCACCCTTATTTCACAGCTGTATCATTTCATATGACTGTCACCGTTTTGGAAGTTGAACATTTCAACTTAATAAACTGACTGTACAGAATTGCAGTTAACTCTGCCAAATGCATAAAGCACAAGTTCATTTAATTTTATCTGCAATGTCAGTTTTTATGCCTTCCTCCTTCAGCAGGTGTTCCAGAACAGACCAGAGTCCCCCACTTCGCACTGCAGAGGGTGCAGGGCATGACAAGTGCCTGTTCTTCTTAAAATCTCCCTAGAAATATATAAAGGATAGCTTAACCTTTGTGATGATATAACTTTTGTGGATGCGTATGAGGATGTCTTTATAAGGTATGACTCAGCTTGTAAGCTATCTGTCCTTTTAGAAGAGCAATTTTGGCAAAAATAAATGTTGAGCTGATATGGTGGATTCTACTTAATGTGCTGAACCACCCGTATGGTGCAAAATTCAGGTGATACCTCACTCCTTGCTGGGAGTTGGGCTTTGCTAACAGCACAGCAAATAGGCTGTACTGATGACACCAGTGGATGGCTTACTTTCCCATTTGTCACCCAGCTCCCCTGCTTCCCTATTAGATTTTCTCCCAATGGAAGAAGTAAGACCCACTGGGACCTAAAATCCTGCTTGTGAAATTAACACTTCCACAGAGAACCTTCATCAAGAGCTGAACAAATTGGTTAACTCTTACTCTAGCAAAATATTCCTTTGAAGTATTTGGATATTAACCTGACAGCTAAGGTGAAAATGACTTGAGTCAGCGTCATGACATCTTGTCCATACTTGTGCAAGGCAAAAAAAAACAAAAAGCAAAAAACCCTAAAAGAGATTTTTTCAAAGAAAAACACCCCTGTGTGATTGCTGTGCATGGCATTGTTATTATGGTTTCATAGTTGTTTTTTGTGTGTAAATGATAAAACCCTTGGAATCTGACATAGTAAAATACCTTACAGTTTGTCCCAGAAAGTTATGAATCATTAGACCAATTTAGCTTGGCAAAGAGAGTTAAAGAGAAACTAAACACCTCTGTGTGTGTCTGTGTGTGTCTGAGCGTGTCTGACTGTGTGACTTGTGTGTTAGCTTTTCTGGTGGAGGAGCATTTATCTAGTAAATCATAATCAAACAAATCTGGGATTTAAATGGGGCTGTGGCCAGAAGATGAAACATCTTGCTATGTGTTATGATCGGGACAGAAACATCAAATCTTTTTGGTAAATTGCTCCAACAAATGAATTCTAGAAGAATTAATTGAATAAGAATAGGCAGAATTTGTGTATTGAGATTAATTAAATAATTTTTACCAGAGTGTAATGGAGTTTTAAAACACTGTACATCATGATCAGAATGTACAGTGTTCTGTGTGATATATCATAGTTTAGATAAGGATTATGAGCTTACGGTAAGAATGTATGGGGAGAGTCTGCTCTGTCTATGGGATGATCTTTTGGCCTTAAAAATGTCCAAAATAATTAAGAATGCTTTGAAATAATACTGGGCTTACTGATATATGGACCATGGCCAGTGGCTTTGCTGGGAAATGAGCGCTGCAATCCGTGCATTCCCCCAGCCAAACTCCATGGACCCTCATCTCGTTTCCTGCTCTCTGTGACGCCCTGCTCAACTTGCACAAAGGCTCTGATCTCATCTTGTGATGTGCAGTAGCGACACGACCAAAGCTCCAGATGTTCCGGCTTAGGTCTTTTTGGAGAGGAAGTTCTGCATTAGCTTCACCAAACGTGTGCACTGAGAAGGAAGAGGGTTGCTGGCGATGCTTGTGTGAGTGGGAGGCAGGATCAGATGACCTCCAGAGGTCCTCTCTAACCAATGCTGTTACAATCCTCTGAGTTTCCTTGCTCAGCATCACTCAATATATATGCGCTGTCAGGCCAGCCGCTAAATCTGGGATCAGACTCTGAGGTGTGCTTTTGTTGCTTACAAGCTTCATGTGTGTTGGTCCCATGTACTTAGTGCTTTTACACTACATTCACAAGTGAGATAATTCAGACTGAAGACAAAGGGCAGGAAGTTTCCTCCACGGTTACCTGGAGGTTTAAAATGGATATTATAAAAAAAAAAAAATCATTTAAGTGTCTAATTCTGAGCATTCAAATAATCAGCTATTGATTTGAGCTGCTGTGCTTGGTGCTAGTTTTAAGCTTTTCTCATTAAAATTATTGTAAATGCTTTGTTGAAAACGAGAGCTAACTTTTCCTGCCTACAAATTTAGTTAAGAAAATGTGTAAAATGAAATTCTGTGGTCCAAAAAGCCGGTGTAAATTTCAGCATCTGTATTTGCACTGCTGTGCTCTGTATGCTCCCGGAGCA
The DNA here is from genome assembly GCF_038088225.1 of Cyrtonyx montezumae. Taxonomy (NCBI): domain Eukaryota; kingdom Metazoa; phylum Chordata; class Aves; order Galliformes; family Odontophoridae; genus Cyrtonyx; species Cyrtonyx montezumae. The sequence continues at coordinate 41,024,884 of NW_027072034.1, read as the reverse complement.
GGACAACAATGCAATGCAGCCCTTCTTTGATGGGCGACAACAAATGTAGGGACTTTTTTTTTTAAATCATGATTGTTTAAAAAGCCACTCATTGTAGAATGGATTAAATAACAAAGCAAAAGAAAAGCAGAATCCGTTGTAGCATGAGGAAGCACACAGAGCATTGTTAACTCCGCACTGAAGTAAAGACAGCGACTCACACTTAAAGAAACACAAATAGTAAGACTTTTCTGTAATTGTCAAAAAATATTTTTTTATATGTGTACGTGTATATTTAAAACTCTTGCTCTTTTAATATCCATGAGAGAACTGAAGGTGCCTGCAAAAATAAATCATGTGAGAATTTGAGTACTGGCTGCCGCAGGGCCCAGAGAAGGTTTGGACAATGCTTTGGAAAAGTGAAATGTTGTGGAAAATATTACAGCGTTGTGGAAGAAGTAATACTTTATTAAACATAAGGGCTGCAAAAATGAAATGATGTGAGGTCTGGCAAATGTTTTCTTTTTAAAGCTATGCATCCCGCTCATCCAAAAATATGCTACAAGGACCCAGAGCTGGTTGAGGGCCGGCAGCTGTGCATGCCTGCTGAGCACAGCGGTCAGAGGGAATTAGCGCAGAGCTGCCCGCAGCGCTTCCCTGATGCCGAGTACAGCCATTTTTGTCTGCGAGTACAACAGCAGCGATAAAGAAAGCATTTTCAGAGAGTTACTGTATATCTTCCAGGATTTCTTTTAGGAGCGGTTACTGGTGTTTACTGCTCTGCAAAAAGCAATTCAAACAATGTTCTTAAATGACACCAGACACCATGCCAGCGCTCTGTTGTATTACTTTGTTGCAGGGTAACAATCTGCGCCCAAACCTACGCATATATGTGCTCTTGTCCATTGACCTTGTTTGCGTACCACTGGGCCTGGGGCTCAAGATCAAGGCAAAACCAGGCCTGCAATACAAGCCCACAGGAGCAGTGTGTAAAGCATACCTGCAGTTGTGGCACAGCAGAGGTAGCATGCAGATAATTGGGAGCGAATAGCATTAGGGCAGAAAAAGTAGGAAACATTCCCTATTCCTGTCATTCTTAACGGATCTGCACGTCATCGGACTGCTTCGCTAAGCTGTTCTCATTTAAATACTAGTTGCTATGAATTAGCATTGTTTCTCTAAATTGAAATGCTTCGTGTAATTCACACTTTATAATTGGATGAATTTTACCCTAAAATCTGTTGAAGAAGATAGAATACGACATTTTTTTGTTTTGTTTTTAGATGTTGCAACGACTCAAGCATTGCTTCACATGGTGTGGGAAGGCCTGGCAGTGGGCTGAAGTTTGAACACGTCATTTAGGAATGTGTGATGAAATGAAAGGAAAAACACATTTCCAGAGTCTAAATTTCGGAGCTAGAGCTCTTTAGGGTACCTCACCCCCTAGAAAGGTGGCTGTTTCTTACAGCTTGGCCTCTCCAACATTGATGGCTGTGGTGAAAGCTTGAGAGACTGATAACAATGAATGAGGGCAGGAGAGGACTCCGCAGTGGAAAAGCTGTTCTGCAGAATCTAGAGGAAAACTCTTAAATAATTGACATAAATAGTGGATGTGTCTGAAGACAGCAGGTGTTGAGTGGGCTAGATATATATCATTCCCTTAGAAAAATGCATGTCAAGAAACAAAATTAGACCCTCATCCTGGAGGTATATTCTTCTACCACTGGTACTAAAAAGCCAGCCATGTCTTTCCTGTTATCCTGAGAATAAAAAAAATCTCTACATTCATGAGCAAAGTAATGAAAAGTACCCTAAATTTGTGGACAAGCATCAACTTTATCTCTGCTTGGCAAATGCCTGTTGTTTCAAAACTGCAACTGTAAATGCCACGCCTGTGACTTCAGCTATGCCATTTAGATGAAGAAACATGGTAGCTGAACTGCAAATATTAGATGTTTTTCCAGAAGTGGAAACTTTATAAAGGAAATGCATGCTTTTGGCATGGCTGCTGTCATGTGCTGCTGACACCAGCTTAGGCCAGGCATTGTGAAACATCCTAAAAGAGCACAGCATTCCTCTATAGATTGCTTTGGAAAAGGGACTGCCTCTGTAAGAAGACAAAGAGAGGGTACAGCAATTTCCTTCTAGGCTTATTACCCTCTATATCACAATAACTAATGAAGAGAATTGAACGAAATCATCTCCAGCTGAAGTTTTGAGAGTGAAGAAAGAATGGCAAAAGCTTCTCTAAGCAATTGAATAGCTTCATTTTGATTAAGTGATGCTTAAATAGCATCCATGAGACTCCAGAGGGTGGATCTGCCCTCGCTATTAGCCATGGTTTTGTGGTGCCTGCAGGCAGCTCTGGCTGCACGCAGGCTGCTGGGCATGCTCACAAGGGCACATGCAGCCAGCACTGCAGTGCTGCTCCCTCATGCAAGTGGGTAACTCTCTGTGCAAAATTATCAGTGCCACCTGAACCTGATATCACTATAGAATTCTGCACAGCTGTCACTCCAGAACATCTCTCTGTGGTCCCTCACAGAGGCCTCGTGCTCCCAAGGCCCATCCGGGCCCCTGGGGCCTGCCCACATGGCCCCCTGTGCAGGGCAGCCCCACACAGGCCTCAGGGCCCAGTGCAGATGGCACAAAACTTTCTTTTGCCCTTGAGTTCAGAGACATTTACAAACTAAACATTCAAGTGTTGCAACAAGCAGCTTTGCAGACATCAATCATGTTGGGAATGGCTTTCAAAACCCAGCAAGAGGCGTGTTTCAACACCAAATTATCACAATTGAGGCAGGGAAAAAGAGGGAATACACCATGTTTCCATGAAGTCCCAGTCCCAGTGGTTTAGGTTGTGGCCACTTAATTCGTTCAAGTATACAGTTAGAATCTAACAGAGAGGCAGACCTATCTTTAAGAAGATCTTTTTTTTTTTTTTTGTCTCTTTTAGTGAAATTTTGATTTCCATGCATTATGAAAAGAATACTGTATTGTGGGACATTGCCAGTGTCCTTCGTCTGTCTACATTTCAGAGAGTTATAATTCAGTGTATTGCATCCAGCTATTCTCTGCCTTTATGATTTGCCATTTCCTGCAGTATTTTTTGTCCCAAACCTACATGACTTGCTGTTAGTAATTAGTTAGATTTGATGTCATTTCTCTGCATTTGTACTGAGTCTTTCTTTCCATTTGCTCTACGGTGTAACCGTAAACATTCGTCATTTTACACTAATTTCAGATACAATAAAAACCAAGAGCAATAAGGCTATTGTTATAAAATTAATGAATAGAGATCTCCCTATAGATAGCAATGAAGTGGAAGAAATTAACATAAAACTGTTATGAAAAGAAGTACTTTACTGTATAAAACATCTATTTTACAACACCTACAATTGTAATAGCACTTGAGAGTACAAGCCCAAAGATTTTACTGTTGTATTTCACATGCTGTGCAATTCAGAGCTTGCCTCCAAGTGGAAAAGGGCTTCTAGGGATACAGTAGGGGGATGTGCTACTCACCGATGCCCAGCGGTTCTGTTGGACTAATTGAATTTTAGGTAGCTCTGGCACAGCAGCAGTAAAGTAGCACACCTCAATAACATTTTGAGAGGTGAACCAGGAGGCAGAATAATGAGGAAGGAGAAATGAAAGGTGAATTTTTCAGAGGTTGAGGACAGGTTGGATATCAAATAGAAAAAGTTCCAGTCCTTCAGGAGAGGAATGGAATGGTGACATAATGAGAACTGTCCTAACAAGAACCTCTGCTCTTTTGGTAAAAATACTGCTTGAAAATAACTTTGTTAAATCTCTGGACTCCATGCTCTCAGACCTAGTCCCAGTCACTAAAAAGAGTGGGGAGCTAATGGAGGGAGCTGTTAGGAGTGCATGACTAAGTTAGGAAAATAAGGAGAGATTGGAGGGCAAACAGAGGACTGTTGGCTCAGTCAGAATTTCTGCTGATGATAAACCAGAGCTTTTGCCTATGTGAGACTATCAGTGTTTGGCCTAGTAATTTAGAGAAAAAAAAATGTGTAGATGAGCTCAGAATCCACTTGCAGTTACCTACCGGTAAATTCAGATTAACTTCATTCACTGGTGTTGCTTTAGATTTACAGCTTCAACGAGAGCTTATAATAGTCTACTGAGAATTTAAACTTTGTGCCTGAATGTGCAAGAGTGAGAACTGGCTGAGCTACACAGGCTCAGCACAGACCATTGTACTCAAAGAGGAAGAGGAACTTTTTGCTGGCATCCTTATTGTGTTTCTTGCGTTCTTATATTCTTCTCCTGCTCCAAATGTGTCTACAAGAATGAAAAACTTGCAACTACAAATGGGCTATCAATTTTTTATTGTTCTTGCACTCACTCTTAGGATAATATCCAAGGGCCCGTATTATTAATTCTACAAATTGCATGACTGGGTTAGATGACCCATCAGGCTCCTCAATTGTAACTTATCTCATTCCTAGAATCTATTATAGCGCAGATGTACATCATATTCCTTTATTTATTATTATAAGAGATTGTATTGGTGCATTAAACACTTCTTTAATAATCAGTGGGCACACCAACTCTGCATCCCATGCTTGAAGATAAACCCTCCATTGACAAGTTTCAGAAAATGAGGCTCTCTGAAGAAGAGAAGTGATGTGAGCAACCTATTTGGAATCACCTATGTTCTTCAGCCAAGTGCCAGCTGAGGATGCCAGGAATTCAAAATCAAGTCCATTATTTCTGGATGTTCACATGCATGCCTGCCGCATGAGCTTTGAGCCAAGAAAGGATCATCTCGTGAGGTAGCCTTGTGAAATAAGATAGCTCCTATCTCTATAACATGTGTCTGATTTCCATACATCTATTTTTTTCTCGTTATCTCTGATATGTAGAGGCAGCTGTAAACTGTCAAACCAGGCATCTGAGCAGAAAAGATTTTTGTTTCAGGCACTCCTATTTGTGCCTTAGAAAAGGTTATCCTGCATTGAAACCCCCACAGATATGAGCATTGGCTAGTTGACGACCCTCAGAATATTACTGTTACATCATATGCTGAATTTACATCTGCACTTACGTATTTATCTTTGATAGGCAAGGCACGTAACAAGACAATCCAGTCAGAAGAAGTTAGGCACGGCATCCACTGAGGCTTCCTTCTGAACTTCACTAAGCACACGTGTACCTTAGGCAACACTGCAAATCCTTTCCCTGAACTGCTCTTAGCTATTAAGGGAAAGTATGTTTACCCTAAGGAACTTAAAGGCTGTATTTAATGTTCATTCCTGAAAAGGGAGAAAACGGTTGAGATTCCTTTCTACAAAGTCACTAAAATTAAGTGAGGGGCAGGGAGGAAATTCAAAGATGTATCTTCTTATTTGATCTCTTTTTTTCCACTGTGGCTGAACAGTTGACATGGCTTCCCCACTCAGCTCTGCTACAGTTACCAGTTTGCATGATATGGTAAAGGCTGACTTTAATTTTTAATAAATGTTCTTTGAGAAAAAGAACTCTTGGCTAAAGTTCTAGTCCTTTGCATTTTGAAGCAGCAATTAAGCAATTAAATTAAAGCCTGTAAAATAGCAACTCTTTCCATTTTAAAACCACTAGCATCTCCACCTCTTTGAAAAGCAGTGATAAAAATGCCTCAGAAATTCTTTGAAATCAGATATCTTACAAGTATCTGATCTTCATCTTTAAGATAGTGGAAAGAACAGAGGTTATGCAAAATCCATGTATTCCTTCCAAACCAGAAGTGTTCCAGTTTCCCAGCTTCCTAATTACCTTTGCAACATCTTTTTAGCATTACTGACGCTCTGTTGCTTCAGTGCTATAGATTCAGGGTTTGATCACTTAGAGAAGATAAATGTTGATTTTTCTTGTTTCATCCCATCTACTTTGTGGTCTTTGCTATCTCTTTCATTATATTCCAGATATAAACAGATTCTAGCTACACAGCTTCTCTTCTTTCAGTTTGACTGTTTTCAAAACGGCAGTATTTTTGGCTTCGGCATCAACATGAGGATAATTACCATGTGGTCTCCATTTGCCTGTAGGTTGAAGACCCCCACCCTAGATCAAAAACAATTTCAGTTGACTGAAACAGCATTTCCCAGCAAATGGAAATGATGCATATCTGGCAACTTTTCAGTGTAAAATGAGTCATCAAATCGTACTGAGTTAAGTGTCTTCACCCTTCCTTCCCCCAGCTCTTAATTCAATAACGGGTAGGCAAAGAACAAAGCCTCATCCTCAGAGTATGTATAGAATACACAGAGCCGCAAAGATAAACGCTCGACTGCCAGGGAGCTACATAATGAAAAAGCACATAATTTGAGTCAGATTGGGGTGAAACTAAAATTGCAGCGAACTATTTACCAGAGATTCAAACTGTGGAGAGAAAAAAACTGTGGATAAGAAATGAAGTATTGAAAAAATTCACTGCTACTCATACTTCAAATTAAAAGTGAAGTTTAGAGAAGAGAATGCTGTTAATGTTACTCTAAGAATTTCAGTGGTGAAATACAAGCTGCTCTAAATCAGAGGTGGCTCTGTGAAGTAGTGTTTGTGGCAATATGTGGAAACATTATATGAAAGGAACAGAAGGGAAAGGAGGGGAAGGAAAAAGGGAAGGGAAGGGAAGGGAAGGGAAGGGAAGGGAAGGGAAGGGAAGGCCTGCAATGACTGCAGTAAGGGAGGAGGGCTGTATGTCCTGGCTGATCCTCAGAGCTACCAACCACAGTTATACCTCTGCTCCATTTGACATGCTGGTGAACTTCAGCCTTTTTAAAAAACCGTTTGTGATGTATACATCCACTCAGAAGATTTGTGCACTGCCCTGTTCTGTGATTATATGAACCCATATCAATGCCTGAAAGGACAGCTCAGCTCTGGAGTCTTGAGCACGTGGTGTTATATTTTTTTACACATTTGACTTCTGGTATTTGATCAACCTAGCAGTACAACTTAATACAATTTTGTGATAACTGTGGAAAGCAGGAGGAGAAAGATACCGCTGTATAATTTGGTCTCTGCCTCACAGCACATTGAGTTGTGGGTAAACTATTCATTAAGAAATAGACCTTGGTACGCCACACATGCGCACATACCTCAGTATTGCTCAGCATCTGCAACAGAATGTGCACAGATACCTGTGGTCATGGACAGAGGCGACCAAGCAGGCTCCAGCCACTACTATCCCATCCCCAGTGTCTCCACTGGCTGCAGATCAAGGGATGCTTCTGGAGCAAGGAGTAGCTGTGCAGCAGCAGCACGGTGCCAGCCTCAGGCTAATGCACTTGCACGGAGCCTCTTGGTGAGATCTTCAGATGGTGCTGTTGGACCTGTGCCACCTGAGGCAACAGAGCGACGCCAGCCAGAAGAGCTGGGGCCTGGCCTTGAATTTTTAATGCGGGTAATTTGTTTAGACCATGAGATAGGAACTGATGATCAGCTGAACTGAGAAGCTGAGAGCTTCAAAAGATGCCAGAGTGTATGATGCGTTTCTCTATGATCTTTAAAAAAATATGGGATTGCTTTACTTTTTCACCCCTTCTTATCATCCTTCTTTCCCAATCTGCAAATTCCTTTCCTTTTAGCAGGCAAATCCGAGTTTACAGGCGCTGTGATTCTGTATTTAAATGTCCCTGCTTTCTTTTTAAATTACATATATATATTGAACATTTTTATCTTTTTTTTTTTTTTTTTTTTTTTTTTTGCAAGGCATAATTTTGCCTCTGAGTGCACCAGCATTTCATGTTTTCCCTTGTTATGGCTCACACCCGGTGTCGGAGTCATAAAAGCAGCTACTGTTCATTCACATTTGAGGCATGAACAAAGGGTGCTTTCTGTAGCCCGTGCACCTGGAATGTGAAGCGAGAACGGCAACTTCTGCAGCCTGCTTCTACCAGGTGGCGGGCCCTTGCTAAACCAGGAAACTAGGGAAAAATGGTGAAAATGTTAAGTGCTTTGCTACATTATATTTTAAAGCATTAACCTTGTTTTATGTTGATTGCATGTTTCATTTTTAGATTTAAAACCCCTCACTGTTTTGAATTGCTCAGCCATCCATCAACACAAAGCAACAGAACTGTCAGCTCCTGGAGGATTTTGCAGCAAATGCTGAGCTACGCTGATTGTAAAGTTTCTGTACAATTTTTGTTAATGTGGTGCAAAATGGAGATTGTACTTCTAACAGACAGAAAAGAAAGGGGAGAACTCCCTTAATGGTTTTAGATGAAACAAATGGCTATTAAAAATGCATTTGTGTTTCTGCCAAAGCAAAACACAACAGTTACTTGTTTCCTCTAACAATAGCTTAACATTCATCTTCTCTGGAGGACATTATGCTATTAGGTAGCTATCATTCAGGCAGTACTCAGGGCAGATTAGGGAAAAGAGATGCAGAGGCGAGTTGCCCATGTTTATCCCACCTCCAAGTAGCTCAAGAGTAAAATATGAGGCTACAGTTTTCAAATATGTTTACGTTCACATGGTTTATATTCTCTTACAGAAGCATTGTACATCTGAGCTGATGGTTTTGTACTACAATATTGAAAATAGCATTTAGCTCATATTTCTGTTGAATTGGTACTGAAAAGAGCTTGCGTGCCAAAAAAGGGCCAGAAAAACCTGCTGTGTGGTTTTAGAAAGCGTGGTTGAGATCTGGCAGATACAAAGAACTAACAGCAGCTCTAGCAAAAATAATTTTACCTTTGTTCAGAGGAGACGATTGACTACTGAAAAATTAGAAAATAAAGCGTTAGGACAAATACAACTTCAGCATTGGTTCCCCAACAGGTTTTTTGGACCTGAAGCCAGATAAACCTTTCCAGAATTCCCAGGATTAACATTCATATTATGTTTATAAAGTTGTGCCAGTGACTTTTCTGCCTTCACAGTCTAACTGATGTTTTTAATATCCTGAATCCCCTCTGAGGAAATGAGACTTTGCCAGTAATTCAAGTGGAAGTAAGATTCGTCTAAAACTGAATACATCTCATCAGTACCTTGAGCTTTTATTTCCCTCAAACCATCAGATAAATATAATATTTCTCTGTTTACTTTCTGTACTTGAATATTAGGAGTTGCTTAGATCTTCCACTGAGGCCAGATTACAGTTGCCTTTTAAAAGGAATTAGGGTTTCCCTCATCTTCTACCTGTTATTTTAGCAGCCTCTTACCCTTCTGGACATGTAAAGCCCACCTGCTCTCCTCTTTTTTCAGAGGCTTTAATTTGCACCTGGGCTGAAATCATCCCTCCAGGACAGCCAGGTGTCTCAGAGCAGGCCAGGTGCCCTGTGCTTCAGCTGCACCTATTGGTGAGCACATTTGTCTCCAACAAGCTCGCAAAGTTGGTATAACTGCTATGTATAAGCACAGTGCCCTCGTTAGGATGGGAAATCTTCTGCTAGGGATATCTGTCTGTCTTCTTACCCTTTTATATAGAAGGAACAATGCAAGGGGTGCAAGGTCCTGCGTGCAACCAGTTAATACATTCTAAAACAGGTCTGAGCAAGTTGCAGTTCCTGCCACAGTGGTTTACATAATTCCCGTCACAGGCAAGCTTACTTCTCCCTCCCCCTTTCCACCCACTTCCGCCTCTTTGAAAGTTCATGTTTAGTTAGTAAGATTTGTATCTTTGGTACAGTTTGGTCAAATTTGATCAGATGTGATGTGATGTTCAGATCTCCTCTGTATTCACACTCTTCTGTATATTTCCTATCCTCCTGTTCCCACGTGCAATTACAGCATCTATAAAATTCTCTCCAGTGAAAGAGTTACTTCAGTTTCTTTCAAACATTCTCCCGTTTACTTTCTTTTTGACCACACACTGCCTATTTCTCCTCTTAAAATTGCTTCCTGTTTATCTCCTAGTTTTAGCAACTTCTTTCCTGCCTTTTATTCACTTCCCTACGACATAGTCCATGCTCCATAGTCACCAAGTTCTCCTTTTTCTTACAAACAAGCCACGGTCCATGAATTGGCTTAGTCAGCCTAAAGTCAAGAACCCTTTAAATCAATGTAGTCTAATTTTCCTACACAGCAGAGATGTGGGAAAAGAGGTAGCCTTGCCATAGAAAAGATCTTGTGCCATGTGGTCTGTTGTGGCAGCATTCTCTGGTTGGTTACAAGTTTTTTCTCTTTGTCGGTCAGGATTTCACCACAATTTGTTGAATACGTTTTCATGCCAGCCCAGTTGCCTGGCTTCTTCTTAGTCCCCATTTGGTTTTACATGCCTGGGATACTTCTGGTTGCCCCTTACGTCTACTCTTCTTTCTCTTTTGCATGCTTCTATTTAGCAACATCCATGTTACATGCATTGTCCCTGAAAAGATTTTGCCTCAAGTAAAAACTTCCACCTATGATCAATGGAAACCTAAGTACGTCCATGCTCTTGCTGTTACTTTTTACTTCACCATACCTCTGGTGTAAATCTTACTGGTTATGCAATATCTATAAATACTTTGTCTAGTCTTTCTACAAAGTACTCAGCATACTTTCAGGCGCCACATAAATTACAAATCAGAGTAAACAAGAACAAGTTAAAAAGCTATACCAAGTTGCCTTCCATTCCTCCTTGGTGATTACATCATATTGCTTTTCTTGTCAACAGCTGCCCATTTATTTTTGCTGATCTTTTGCTCTCTTATGCACAGCAGAGTCTCTCCCACTGGAAAGTGACTCTTCTAACTAATACTGGGCATAAAACACCTTAGGGATGAATATTTCATCCTCTATGTTCTACTGTCAACCTTTACAATATTGGTTTCCAAGCTCTACACAAATTCATTGCACATGCATGTGTACATGCTTGAAATGTATATGTAGTACAGATAGATGTACATATGACAGACGTATGCATACACATACAGAGAATGAACAGCGTGAAATAGAAACATTGGAGAAAAGACCTGCCAGGCAGCAGGCACCTAGAGACCTGCACATCTTCTCTGTTTCAATTCACAGGAGGTGGACCAGTACAACGAAGCAGTCATGGAGTAAAAGCCATGGGGAAGTAACACAAAAATTTACCTGATCCTTAACACCAATTTTTAACCTAGCTGTTGTCCAAAGAGGCAAGCAATAAAAGAAGATTACAAAAAAGGCATCACCTAGCCCTGTTAACGTAGTCCTTCCCCTTCCTATACAGACTGTAGAACTTTAGCAGAGATACATTTCTTCCATGGCAAGATATACTAAATCACATGCTATCAGGCAAGTGACCACATTTACAACTGTTGCATACTTTGATCATTAAAAGCTTATGACTTATATTGACCTTGAAAAAAAATCCCCAAAACCAGATTAGAGAGCAAATGGATTTAATTTTTTGGTCTTTGTTTTAAAGCCAACAGAAATCAAGCTCTTTAATTTCAGGCCTGCTCAGGGTGTTTCATGAGCTAGAACAGTGGAAATCAGCATCAGATTGGACAAAAGCTTCAGAAAATGTATTTGGAAAATAATGATATTTGTATTAATATCTTTCTTTAAAAAGTATGCATTTTAACTGAGAAATGTTTTACTCTGTGGACTAGGATTATGTGATATAGAACTGCAGAAAGCCTCAGTCCACCAACATGACTTTTGGCAGGCTAAGGCAGAACCACACAAAATTAGAGTGAGAGACAGAAAGTAATGATTATTTGAGCTGTAGGCTAAAGAAGCAAGAATAATAAATCAGGTTCAGATATACAGTCTAAAGCTTTAAAAGTTTTCAACTGAATCTTAACATTTACGGGTTATTTAAAAAAATAATAATCAAATGCAGTTTATAAGATTTGGTGGCTTGGAAATGGAGTGTTAATAAATGAAGACTTGCAGTAGAGCAGAGGTGCACTGGAAATGAGCACATTTCTCTCAATACATGTTGGTCTAAAGTGTTATTAAGCTGAGCTTTTGTCACCGCTTTGATTATTAAGAAGCAGGAAAAACTTTCAAGGGAAGCAGAGAAAGCCGTAAACTTCGAGAGTTTAAAGATGAAGTGCAGTGCACCTGGCTGTACATTGGTTTTCTTGTCTTATCTGCTGAAAGAAAGGGCAGCTCTAAGTCCTGCTCAAGGACAGAGGACAGGTTAATCGTCTAAAGGCTTTCTATATCCACAGCTCCCTTAATCTTTACCCCAGAATTCAGTTGATTTACTACTACTCAATTGTTTTTTACACGAGGAGTATTTCACTTCCAAAGTCATACACTTTCAAAACAAAGTAGATATCCCCTCACTTTAGCTACTGAACATAAATTTATTTAATTTTCAATCAACAGTGCTCGATGTCACATTTTAGTTAGGATTTATCCCATTAATAACATGGACATTTTGAGGGGATTTATCCCAAGAGCAACATGGACATTTTTTGGTGTTTATCCACTGTGTTGTGGCAACCTGAGAAGAATCATGACTAAACTGCACATGTATGCAGTAAGTGTGTATCGTCTGGAGTCAAGCAATATATTATTAATAGTTTGGCTCCATTGATAGTGTAGACTTAGGATGGAAAGACTGAGACAGTTTTCAAAGATAACATAGCCCGGTGGAGTAAAGTTGAATTGGCTTTAACTTGAATATTTAGTTTAAATGAGGCTTCTGAAGGGCTGCATTATAATGTTACAAAAAGAAAGGAAGGCCAAAATAATATATCTTCCTGTATTTGTTCTCAGTATATAAAATAATCAATAGGTTTGCATTTTTAGTTTTTTTTTTTCTCTACATGTGCTCCTACACCTTCTTTCTATCTAAAGTATGGGAATTTGTCTAATGGCTATATTTTTATATGCTCAGATAAAAAATGCTTGCACTAGGCCTGTGTGCTGACAGGGGTTTTGCTTGCTAGATTCTACTATATCAAATTACAGACCAGGAAAAGGAAATCTGAGGGATTAGATTTATATGCAAAATGCATATTCAGAAAAAACTTGAGATTGAAATGTTACCAACTGATAGCCAAGCTTATTTATAGTATTTATAGATGTGATCATATTGCAGACCTGAATCATACATTAGAAAAATGTCAGAGTTGTGAGGTAAGGAACACAAAGACTAAGCCTGCTTATGCTTGGTGGCCAGAGGCAGGCCAGGTTCTGTGGCTCCAGCTATATGGGATGCTTCAGCCCCTCCTCCCTAGTTCCCCATGCTTTCTTTTCAGCCTCCTGCCCCAGCCTACTACATACACAGGCCCGGCAATTTTTCTCTTCCCTGACTTCTTTTTAACCTGCTTTGTGCATGCAGCTACCTATCCTTCTGTCAAATCACTACTGGTTACCTGCCTATTTCTGTTCATGTTACCTCATCAGAGTTATTTTTTCTTCTGGCCCCACATCTTTCTTTCTCTTTGTTCTTAACTATCTGTGTCTCGCACCCTCTGTAGTTAATCAAGCAACTACTTTCCCCTTCGGTTAGTTGCCAGAAGTATGGAGGTATGATAAGCTCAAGAGACATCTCTTACTCTTAGTTTCAGCATTAAGCATCACAGTAGTGGTAGTAGCTGTTGACAGATCAAAGAAAAAGCAGTTTCTTGGAAGGTGCTTAAGCTACACTCCTCCATAACAGCCATATTCTGCTGTGAATGTCTACGAGGTCTCACTTAGCCATTTCTGAATCAACATTTCTAATGGAATAATCAGGGATACCCCAGGCCCACCTCCATGGCACGTTTTTAAGATATTTCTCCAGAGCACAGAGAAATTCCCAACAAGTTAGCAATGAGACACAGGTAATAATTTATCTAATTTGGAAAAAAATAGAGGAGATTGTTTCTTACTTTATTCTTGGGAAAGGAGAATTTATGTTAGGTGAAACGTTCTAAGAAAATCTAACTATAGTTCAAATTGATGTTTTTGGAAAAGTTAAAAATCTTAATATGCAAAATGATGGACAGTATTACATGTGTTCTATAAAAAAAAACGATGCTGGTGCTGTACAATGCAGTGCTACACAGGCAGTTGAGTTTGCCCCCACTAGGCTTGGGTGGAAGAAACAGAACAGCCACATAAACGTTTCCCTCCTGCAATTGCACTTGTCATGACACTCTGATGTCATGACTTCTGAAGAACAGAAAAATTTTACTCAACTAAAAATTATTTCAACATGAACTTTATGCAATAAGGAACTGGACACTGTGGGTAAGATTCATTTGGCTGAGGATATGACCAAGCCACTGTACAATCCCCATTATGGTTAGAAAGACTATTATTTCTAGAGTGTGAATCACCTCATTCTTGTGTAGGTATTATACGACAGTGTAGAACTGCCTCTACCTGCTCACTGATGTTAAAGAAATTTATGGTGACTAGCTTAACTAACTAGAGTTAAATGTGACAGACCTCGCCTACTCTGTCCTTACCTCTATATCAACTCAAAGTGGAAGATGACTTTTACTCTCTGTAATTGCACAGGAAACATGAAGCCACGCTGAGGTACCATTGTATAACAGAACTCAACTACAATGTTCAAGCACATTGGGGTATGAAGTGATCATGTCAAATATCATGCACATACTTTCTAAGAGAGTCCAGAATGTGGAAAACCAGAGAAACACATCCTGAAATCAAGGAGCACATCCACAAAGCCACAGTCTCTTTGTCTTTACTGAAATGAGCAATGCTTCTCGACAGGGAGAAAAAAACAGAACTACCATTTACATCATTGTCTTAGATGGCCCAACTTCAAAGGGATCAGCTTTTGAGACCACTTCACACAGAGAAGCATTTTAGCATTTGATTCTGCATACCTTTTAACTCTGAACTGTGACCTTTGGCGAAGCACAGTGGGAGGAGCTTGCCATAGTAACTCCTGGTATATATAATGCTGTGGTTTGCTGCATTTTGTATATGAAAAAGCTATATAAAACCCAAATTGCATTCTTATTCTGCTTCCCCTCATTCTCCCTCCTTAATGCAAGAGTGTTCTTATTGGCTCTAGTAAAAAGGTTCTCAAGTGCATTTTAGGCAGAAGCAGGAAATTTGCTTTCCTTGTGGATCAAACAGACTCTAACTAGTGATACAGCACAAGGAAAGGGAAAAAAAAAAGAAGAAGAAAAAAGAATTGTTTAACACTCAGCACTAGAGGAGAGTGAAAACAGAGCACACTTTGAAGAGTTTCCTTACTGCAGCATAGCCCTGCGTAGGAGTCTCCACAGTCAGACTCAAAACATTTTTAAGTTCCTCTGTTTGTTTAATTTTTAGGTCGGGTTTTGGCACTGTGCTATGACTGACACAATATAAAAGAATAAAGGCCCAAACAAGGCAAAGGGAAAAAAAAAACACCTTAGGAAAATGTGAGACTCAGTAAGTCAAGCTGTCTAAGAAGTAGGGCAGTTTGGGTGCCTTAAGGACTGGTACAAAGTTACATCTTAGATCACAATGGTTATCTACAGGTAGGTCTCCTTCTAATAACCAAATGTCATGGCCCAGTTGGGAACTAAGAAATTATTTCCCTAAAATTGATCTTAATTATAGTATCTGCAAAAAAGCAAGAATAGAGCTAGAATGCTGAACGGCAGAAAAAACTAGAGGAACAGTATAAACAACCATTCTGAAAGTTTGTTACCATAATAATACTTTAGAACTAATGTGGTTATATGACTGCAAATGCCTCTCCTCTCAGTTGTGAGTCTCTGAAGAGGAAGTGAAAAACTGGAAATTCAGAATCTCATTTTCTTGGTTATAGAAACACCCTTTATTACCATTCTGGACTGCACATACTCTGACAACGTGTGAATGCATTCTACAAATTCTAAAATTTGAACTAAAGAGAGTGCTTCCACATGAAGCACAGACAGACATACGACTCAATTCAAGCTTAGCTAGGGATTTGCACACAACAAGGCTGTTTTCACCCACAGGGTGAAATATCTCTGTTACGTCATCCTTGAAGTGATGACTAGAAGTGAGGAAATTATTATCTTAAGGTGGGTTACATTTAGCAGATTTCCTTTTGGCAAAATAAAACCATATGGCAACACAGCTCTCACTTGGGAGGAGGTATAGCAGGAAGCAGCAGGAAATGGTGACAAAGAATCATGCCAAGAATACCTGGCTCACCTGTTTGCACTGCCCCAGTCAACAGATGCCACAGCCTCGTGGGAGCTTACCCGATCTTCAGAGAGATGAAGTGAGGAAGAAACATTTATTACTGTTATGATCTTCCATGAAGAATGGCTACATAACAGCTTGAAGTGTCATTCTGAATACAAAACACATCAAACTGAACCTTCCTCAGTTTTGAGCTCGTAGTGATTCAGCAGCAAAATTCCCTGCTGAAACTGTTTTGCAAAACTGAGTATTTTGAAGGACAGGGCTGTGCCCTCTCCTGCATGACCTCACACATACAGCTATAACCACATCCTCTGAGCTGAATCGGCAACATCAGCATCAACAGAAAATGTATGACAATGTCAAAAACTAGAACAATTTCTATTAATTAAGAAAACAGTGTAATGTAGAAATTATAATATTTTACGTTATCAATTACATCTTATTCTATATGAATTGAATGAACTAGCTTTTTTTAAAATTACAGTTATAAGAAATGATACATGCCAGTCAAAACTCTTTATCCATGATTAAAAAGACTAACTTATTGAGAATTCTAAATCTTTTACTTTTTACTGATGACTATCTGTGACTGTACTACAGAAACAATCTGTTTTGATACTGAGCCTTTACGTAGCTATCATATGTCCGTTTGTCTGCAAATTTACTCCAGCTTTTCTTTTTGACAAGAGTCAGTCGAGAGTATATTCCTGAATCTATTTTGGACTCTTGTAAGGGCTATGGCACAGTCACAGCATGATAATGTGATCACAGCAGATACGTCTTATAAACTCACTTCAAGGGCTGAATGAACAAGATCTAGCAGGAAGCTCAACCTCAGCCATCATTCCACAGAAATAAACAGATTGCAGTTCAAATTTATGCTGCCAGTGGATTTATATTCTGCATTGCATTCCATTTCTTCCTAAAATGATCATATGTAAACTCTTTAGGTCCTTTCTAAGGCAGGAATGAGTAAGACAGAGAAGGAATGATGTTTGCATGGTTGAGGTTTGATAATTTAGGCTCTAAAACAGATTATGAAGTCCAGAGCAATACAGACAGTGCAGTAGGGATATATCTCATATAGATAGGAGATTGTAAAAAAAGATGAGAGAGAAGGAATCTTTTGTCAGATTATCTTTGCAGTTGGATTACTACAAAGCCAGAAAAAGAAGTGGTAAAAAACCTCTATAAAATAGAATATGTATTTATGGTTCCTTACCTCATAGTTTAATGTACAGTCCCACAGCTACTACTTCAGGGGACTGAAGAAGGAGAAATAGCTGTGGTACCTATGAAACACTGCCTGCCTTTTTGGAGCAGCCAGCTGGAATTGGCTAAAATGCAGAATGTCACATCAAATCTCATACAGATGAGAGGTTTGTTTGCTTTCCAGTAGAGATAACAATCATGATGAGCCAGCAGAACTCGGTCTGCAGCAATATGAAAGACAGCATATGAACATTTACTAACTCTGAATAACAGGATGAGCCAACCTGTAACTGCACCACACCTTTGTAGGGTCACGAATTTATTTATTCACTTATTTTTCCTTTGTAGAGCAATGTCCAGAGTGTGGCCTTTTTCTTCTCATCTCTTCTGTAACCAATTCATAGTCTGAGTCCTAACAACCATGGTTTCAGAGAATATGGTGTGCTGGCACCATGACAGCTTTTCTTCCTCTTACAGACTTGGAGAGCCTGAAAATTCTCATCTTTTTTTCAGAAACAGCTAGCTCGAGCGTGAACAAAATCCTCCACAGATGGGGGACAAGCTTGGGAAACAGCAGTATAAGAGGTAATATTTTATAAAGAAAATCATGAATGATTCCAAGAAAGAAATTAGGAAGAAATCATCTTGGGCTTACGTGGAAAAGCAGTGTGATGTAATGGAAAATGTATTGTGTTACAGCCACTGGTCTCATAACAAAGGGAAAACTGTGAAGCTCATTTCTGATGATGTAAAAAATAAAACAGAGTACGTTGATAATGAGCCCTGAGCATTCTTTCTTTTCTTTTTTCTCCTATTTGTCACCTTTGGTCTGCTTGGCATTCATCCAAATTAGAAGTCTGACACTCGTTTCTCTTTAATAATCACTCTTGGAAACTCAAGAAGCACTCCCTTTTCAGCTCTGTCAACAGGGAATCATTAACACCGGAATATATGTGTAAGATATATATATATGTATATGCTTAATTGTTTTTACTGAAATGCTGGGTACCCCCTGCCGTTTAATGAACATACACTGGGTTAACTACAAGGGCTGCTACCATTGCCATATTTGATTACATGCTAGTGGCAGATGAAAGCTGAAAACACACTTATCTTTTTGACAGTAAATATGATTTCACTTTTTTGGCTTTCACATCAACCTACCCTTTTCAAAGTAGGGCAGACTAGCAAAGGCTGTCAAAATAAGGCTAGCAAGTAAGTGGAGTAACAGCTCTCCATAGAGCTTGATTATTCTTCTGTGAAAGAGTCTGTAAACAAAACCTTTAGGCTTTTGTCTACCAAACAGTGCTTAGAATTTTTTTCCAGCCTAGCATTTTTAATATGTGGGAACATGACTGCAGTGGGATTCAAGAGCACTCAACATTTTTGAAAGGAAGGCAATTTATTCATGTAACTAAATGTGGTTTCAGAATTCAAAATGGAGGTAAAAGACCACATTGTTTTAGAGAAGAGATGGTCTGTGTGTGTGGATCATCTGAGCTGTGTGAAAGAAGTTTTCCCTTTGCCTTGGCTATACATATGTGTATATTTAGACTTTATTTTTCCCTCTCATGTTTTATGCTGTGATATTAAACTAGCTAATTGGAGGCCTGACGTCCCTTCATGCGACAACCAGCTCTTTGACATGACCAGGAATCTCTGGACCATGCTGCATGCATTACACACATGAAGACTCAAATCCATTCCCTTCCTGGGCACAAATTCTGGCAAAATATCTGATAGAGGGTTTAAGAATGCTTCTCCTCGCCAGATCAATCTATCAGCTTTTGAACATAGCCAAGAACTTGATGCAAATCTGCGTATGCATCAAAGTAGAAACATGTGATGTTTCTAAGGGAATTTCCCTTCCATATACCTATGATATACAGGGTTAAATGCTCCCTCAACCATCCTTTGACTCCGTGGCCATCCTCAAACTCATACCATTAAGCATTTTTAGACACCAAGGGGGATATCCACACCAATTCTGTCATGTGGAAATGTCTGTTTTTTCAGTCCTGAACTAGACAGGGATGGTGGACCCAAAATAAGCCAAAGACCACTGTGACTATGTAGCAGAATAAACAGCTTAAGTTCCAGTGCCTGGGAAGTTTCCCTGGCACAGCTAAAGCTATTAGTATGGATGTGGCCATTTGTGCCAAGGCAATTTAAGTGGCAGTTGAGCCTGGACATTTTTACCACTAGCTCTGCATAAATATCAGGCTCAGATGTCTAAAAGGGAAACCGGTTGCATAACAGTTCTTCCTGAATTTAGCTTCAACTAGCTGAGTGGTGGGTATCACTCCTACAAGTTTTTGGGTAGGTTTTTGCTTGAGGTTGAAAAAGTTATTGCCAGTGTGAGTTTGGTTCGTGTCCTACTATCTGAGATCTTCTAATCACTTAACATTCTATCTATCTTCCAGTCCTCTTGTAAATACATTTTTGGCCTAATTTATTAGGCAATTAAGTTTTAGATATGAAAATGCAGAAAGCAAGGCTTAATGAAAATCTTCACAAAATACCTACATTTGGGTGCCTAGACTGAACAAGATTTTACAGTCTGGTTGACTTTTCCTCACATCGGGGACTTGCTGGAAGTAGGCACTGTTGCATCATCTTAGTTTTAGTCACCAGTCCGTATATACATCACAAGCTTTGGACCCACCTAGCAGAGATAATATATATGTCTCATCAAAATGGATATTTCAGGAAAACAATTTCTGCAGAGCACAAACACTAGTGACAGTGACCCTCCCCAAACCTCACCCAAACTGTAAAGCTATTTCAATGCAGCCAGACTGCTTGTGTCTTTGCAAAGGAATAATTCCAAAGACAGACACCAGTATGATCAACAACCAGGAAAACAAAGGGTGTGGCAAAATGTCTGTGTTGCTTACAGCCATAGCAACACCCAAGTTTTGGTGTTGTCATACAGTTGAAGTGACCTCCATCAGTGTGACTGGGCAATAGACAACTGTGCTCAGAGCCACAAAACGCACATAAGCATCTGTATGCAAACACACCAATTCCCCAGCTCTACAGAAGATCAAATTCCAGGACAAAGCACAACTGATGATGCACATTTACACGAAGGAAACTTTTGGAAAGTCAAGATTAATATCACAGTTGTCTTCTGGGGTAAGTAAGTAAAAACTACAGTTTTTGAAATACTCTTCACTAATAATATTACTTTGAAAGCAGCTTACATAATATCTTTTTACATATGCAGGGAAAACATCTCGTATTTTATTTGAAGGGCCAGTATTTTCCCTTGAGATTTTCCATATAGATGTACATATTGGTGTGATCTGAAAAAACAAACAAACAAAAAAAAACCAACACAACTCGTTATTTCTAATAACACGTTACCACTAGAACTGCCTGGAAGTAGCTTTCTGATGTAATATAAACTTTAGCACTTCAGTGGTTCTCCCCTTATTTTTCATTAGAAAATCAAATCGATGTGGATCTTCCTGCGTTTTTTTTTTTCCCTAAATTTTCCTTTTTCAGTTCTTTTCAAAGCAATGTAAGAAAATGAAGATCATATTTTAATAATACTACTAAATGTAGAAATAGGCCTCAGAGATATTTCAGATTTTTGTAAGGGTATGAGGAGCTCACAGTTGGAAAAATAATAGCAAGATGGAACCTGAAGCAATGTGTTCCCTTAGGAAAAACAAAATATACTGCAGTAGACTCCACCTGAGTTAAAAGAACAGCACTGCAGTTTGTGATGCTCCATGAAACAGTGCAGTGTGTTGTGATTTTCTTTCTGGATGGGAAGATCTCCAGACTGAAAGAGGTATTTTCAGTGCTATCTTGTAAAGAAGTGAGGCAATTATTTCACCCTTAGTGAAATGAAATAGAAGTGTTAGCAAAAACTGTGTAATGTTAATAGGATATACTCTGTATTCAGGACAAAGCATTTTTATTGGAATAAGTAGAGAATAGGTGTATGAATGCTAGCTAAGTGGTTCCTTTCTCCCCTTTTGTCACAGAGTAAGATCTGCATCTCAGGTACATTTCACATACAGTAGTCTTATATTCTTTGTGTTGAAGAATGTTTTTATTTGAAGATTCTTTTCTTGAGCATATCATTAGAGATCTAAAAACCCATCTGAAATGTTCATTGTCTTATTTTATTGTGACAGAACATGCCATGGACATGAACTCTATTATGAGCTGAGCCTCCTTTGTACCATGCAGATGTTTTAACCAAGAGTTTTGAAAAGGATTCCTTGTTCTTTTATTCTGTATCTGCTTCATGTTATTTAGGCATAGCAAAATTAAGAGTTACAAAGAGAGATGTACATTTTACATTTGCGGTTTCCAGCTGCAAGTCTTAGTACTTAGAGGTACTCACTAACTATAAGATCATGCAACCTTTGTCTTAATTGGGTAAACAGGGTGTTGGAAGTATCACACAGCAGGACCAAACTAATTAAATACTGTTCAGATTTCTCACTGGGGAGTTTATGCAACCACTGAACTATGAGCAGCAGTGCTGCAGCTAAGAAACCATGTAATTAAGGTATGTATTTGGGGGAACAGCTGCCTTTCCTTTCCTAAAGAAATGTTGTAAACAAATTACAGCATTTTGGTGAGATGGAATAAAGTAAACCTTGCTGCAAACACAGGTGTTTCTAACAAAGCAAGTGAACTTTTAACAGACTGAGTTCTCATACTACAGGCTTATGAATAAGGACTTTAAAAACGGTCATTGTGGGCTGAATTGCCACAGGTGAATGAATTTCATCACTTTAATTCTAATTCTCCACTCACAGCACTAAGAACCCCAGATCCCACACCTACGCTGGTCAACTCCTGAAGATTCACAACTGTTTACCATACAGAAACAGACTGGGCTACATGTTCATGAAGAAGGACAGCAACAAATGCAGCCAACCCAGAGAGACCAACTCCCTTCTACAAGAAAGGAAACAGGAAACAAGAGAGCCAACAAAGCTAAGGCTTGGAGAGTGAGCGCTTGTAGTGATGTGTGCTTCTTCACCTCATATATGTCACTCTGCGGGTTTTTCCTGTTCTTATTACTTCAGATAAAATAAATTCAGATGACCAAATTTTGAGATGGGACTTTACCTTGCATCTGTACATAATTTTTCACACAGTTGCAAAGTGCTCATGGGAACAGAGGTTTCTTTGAGATAAACTGTTTTACGTGTTCATAGGACAGAAATCTTACAAGAAGTATTATTTGAGGCCTTCTGAACATTATCATTATGCAGGCAAATCTGTGCTGACTGCTGGACAAGAGCAGCAGCAACAAATTTAACTTATCATCTAGAGTAGCTCTCCGATATAATATCTGAAAGACACATCTGGACTTACAGGTCTTTCCCTTGCCTTTGCATATAGGTCTCTCCAGGGCTCTGTAATAGCTTTACTGGATAAGTAGTAAAAAAAAAAGGACAAGAGGCAATCCATTCCACATTTAAGCTGTCACGGTCTTATACAGCTCTCAAAGTTAAATCATAAAGGCTAAGCCCAAGAACAGAATCACAGAACCAGAACTGTAGGGGTTGGAAGGGACCTCCAGAGATAATCTAGTCCAACCCCCTGCCAAAGCAGCTCCCTAGCCCAGGTTGCACAGGTAGGCGTCCAGGTGGGTCTGGAACATCTCCAGAGAAGGAGACTCCACCACCTCTCTGTGCAGCTGTGCCACTGCTCTGTCACTGCACTGGGAAGAAGTTCCCACACACATTCATGTGGAACTTCCTATACTTCAGTCTGTGGCCATTTCCCCCCCATCCTATTGCCACACACTGCTGAGAAGAACACTTGAATTTCCTGTAATATTTGTTCAAATTATCCTCATGGCACTAGAATTGTATTTTTTTGTTTTTTGTTTGATCATCCCAAAACTTGTTATTTTCTTTATTTCAGAAACAGAGACTAGAGATAGGATACATATCTAAATATCTAGAACAGCTTCCTCATTTTCACATTCAGATGTCTCTCAAGAATATATTACTGTGAAACCTGAATGAACATTATTCTCCCCTCACCCAACCAGTAAAAAACGGAGTACTTGGCAGGGGAGACAGCCATGGAGTTCTCTAACATATCCATTGTCTGGATGCTTTGCAGGGGAGGCCTGTGCTTCCTAACATACCGCTCTTGAATTTAGATGTATCCCAGTGTTCCACAACACAGTTCTCCAAGGGATCTAGGCATGACAATTCTCCAGTGATGGCTCTCAGCGCATAAACAAACATAATTATTTAAGAACTAAATAAACAGAAATCATTATTATTTATGAAAAGCTTAAGGCTTAGGGGTGAGAATCAGAAGACAACAGGGTAGGTGCAGGGATGCTTAAGGTGTTCAACAGGGCATACTGAAGTCCTGAATCTTTCTAAGTTTAGGCATCTCTGTAAGGGGGCGAGACAGATGCCAGTGTGGCATTTACAACCTCTCAGAGATTTGTCTTAGAGCCAGCTGAGATACTGCCATCCACTCAAATAGAAAACTGTTTTACAAATGGTATCAAATAGAGATTACGGGTGGCTGCTCTCTCTTTTGCTTACCGGACTGATAGAGGTGTGAATACTGCTTACCTATTTCTTGTGAAATCTCATTCACATGCAGATATATGACTTCATCATTTACATTCCAGAGCTGTAGGCATTGTAAACTTTTCTGCTTCCTGAACAGGACAGTTATTATTATTATGGTTACTGTTGTTGGTAGTGTTTTGCTCACATTAATAATTTGTTACCTTTTTTTTTCAAAGCAAACCTCAGTGTTATTCTAAATCAGAGACTGGAAGCTGTTACGATCTCAGCTCACTGCAAGTCTGTTCTATTTGCCTTCAGTAGACTTCTGACCCAAAACTACAATTTAAACTTTTTTTTTTCCCTGTGAGATGTACAGTGCCCTGTAACCCCAAAGTCCAGATTCATCTGGAAAAGCTGCTTTGCCTGATGATCCCTCATGTACTTAGATCATTATAAAAAACTCCTCGCAAATGGAAGTTGAGTTAATGCATGGTCTGGTAGCTGAGGGAAAATTTTCTCCAGTGTGTTTTACTTTTAGCACACATCTGTCTGCCCATGAATCAGTTTGTTCTCAGAACTGCAGTCTCTTTTGTATCAGAATAGCTGTAATGTCCCTCAGTTTTTGAAGTGTGTTCTGAACCCAGCTGAGATTTCTTAATGCACATAAGAGATGAAAGTTTGTTTCTACCAACTTATTTCTACCTGGAACATACCTCAACAATCCCTTGACATTTTTCTCTTTTGCTGACTCAAAGTACTAAGAGAGAAGAAATAGAAGTAATCTGAGCTATTCTTGGACTCCATGGCCTAAGAGTAAGCAGTTTCTCTAACTGGCATAAAATCTGAAAACAGAATTCAGTTTACAGTAGTTCTGGGAACAGAATTTTGGTGTGAAAAACGCTGTATGTATGCTAGGTACACATTCAACAGCTGGATATCACAGTGTGTTTAGTGTGAATGTTGTGGAAAATCTACATTTTTTATTTTTCCAGAATTTATAAAAAATGTTTTTTTTAAGTTACTGCCATTTCAAATGCCATTCTGAGAGCGTCTGCACTTCCAAGCACATTTTCCAATTTGGAATTTGAATGTATTTCAAAATTTTCTTTGAACAGAGATGAAAAAACAAAACAAAACAAATATAAATGAACTCTGAAAAATGTGATGAACTTGTGTAAGTGGAATCTATTGTTATGAAAGCCAGAAAGGGTGAAGAATTGGATCAGATGAGGTAGGAAGCTTACTGCTGATAAAAAAGAGTAGTATGCAAAGTAACCAAAGGAACATTTTGCAACAAGAAATACAAATGCAAGCAGCTGCTTTCATTATGGATAGCAATTAAACGGGAGCCTAAATGTGATTTTCAAAGACACTTAGCACTGGTTAAACTTATTTTCTGTAGTTCTGTAGTTCTTGGGACTTCTTCTGGTGAGGTTGGCTGAGGAGAGCTATGCTCTGGGAATCAACATGGCTCTCTGAAACCACTCATACCTCTCCTGCCCCTTTATTCTGGAAAATCCACATTCACAGAAGAAAAACTTCGGAATGAGGAATGTGAGGCCTTATTTGCTGAGTGACTTTGCAATAGCAACTACAGTGATGCAAGAGTGGGTTTCTTCAGACCTCAGCCACACAGAGCATTCACTCTGTGCCTCTCTAGCAGACAGATAGCTTGTTTTTTGTTTCAGTCAAATCCTGCGAGCAGAGGCAGGCAGCCTGATATTCTACAGTGGCAGAGTGTTGTTAGTCTTTGACAGAACATATGTGTAGCTGAGTTGAATCTGTGAACTGAGCATCATTTTCTCATTCCTCTGCCTCTCGGAGCTAGTTGTGGCCTGACCTCAGTGGCCTTACAGTGCCTGGCAGTTTCTGCTTTCTTGCTTTGGTCATATAATGGTCAAGCAGAGGTGCAGTCATATATTAGCTTATGCTGTCTCCTTGTATAGTTATTGCTGTGTGCTGTTAGCGCTCAGCGTACCCTTCAGTGTGGCAAAACAAATGGAGGGGTGCCAAAGATGAGGATCCATGAGAGGCAGCAGCACTGAGTATAGGAATGAAATTCTTGATTATGCCCACGAACACTGTAGAGAAGCCTGATTAAAATGTACATCAGTTGCACGGAACAGTGGGGGAGTAACTTGGCCACCTTAAGCAGTTGTGGCAATGGGCGCATTGTTTCCCAGATCGTGGGATCTCTGAAGCAGAATGCTGCCAGGCACTGCTCTGTGCACAACAGCAACCCTCAAGCCATTCATCTCCTGCAGATCTCCTTGTGAACCTCAGTTTTAATTTCCCTCTGAGTAGGATTGTGCCAACTCGATGCAATCAGGTGTCCTGCTCCCCTCTTCAGCACAGGCAGGCACTCTTCAGAGAAGGATGCTTTTGCTCTGCAATGACAGGAGGAAAAGGCCTCCTGTGGTTTCTTCCCTGCATGAATTTGAGTGGCAGAAAGCCAAGGAATAATAGAATGTGCGCACCTATGGAAACTTCTGTTGAGGGATATAATCTTCACAGCAGCCCTTTCCACCAGCCTTGGAGACTGTAGCCCAGCAGTTGCTAACAGTGTGTTCTCAAATATTCATAAAACTATGCAGTCTACCTTCAAGCTCAAAGTCACAAAAATGGTAATAGTACAGACCTTCCCATTTTACCGTTCTTGTTTTTTTTTTATTTTTTATTTTTTTGAAGAGTCACACATATTTTTGTTCTGGTAATGTGAATTCTTTTTTTCACACCCGCACTTTTGAAATTGCAGTTAGCAACAGCATAATTTCACATTCAATACTTCTCACTTATGGTTTCCTTTTACTGCCTATGACAAGAATTAATCCTTTTTTCTCCATTTTCGAAGAGCAGAAAGCATTTTTAAGGGGAGAGCTCAAAACTGAATGCAAAAACCTGCCTTCTTTCCTACTGCTGAAATCTAACAGTGAAAATTTAATCTATTCTAGTGCAAGAAGTAACTGTGACTATGTCACTAAAAATGCTCACGTTGCATAAAATTGCAGGTACACTGTTAGAAAAGAAACAATGATAAAATCCTCGCAGACTTGTTGGATGCGGTAGATTTAGGATTATCTTTTTCCCCCAGGAATAAAAACAAACAAATAAAAAATCCTGATTTAAATCTGAGATTCCTATTTGGAAAATAAGCACCCTTTGTGTAGATAGATGCCACGAATAAAGGAAAAGCTGAATCAAGATATCGATTGTGCTGTTACAGAATAAATGCGTATGCTTAAAATCAGAGTTCCTTAAGCTTACTGCTTTAAAGATCAGAGTTGGGAACAACAGCAAATCAATTGAAAGGTATCAAATATAATATGCTACCACTGCTGGAAGTAACAAATTGACTCTGACTTGTGCAACCAGTTCACACCATATGCCTTTCTATTCTAATGTTTCGGTGAATTGCTTGAGTAAATAAATTAATTGCACCGTCATGAGGAAACGCGCATGGAATCTGCTTTACCACAAGGCAGAATGTAACTCAGTAGGCAACCCAAACGGATGAGCAGCAGAGCTGTGGGGAGCTTCGGCAGCATTCTTGGAAAGCCACCATTTTTGCTGCAGCAGCAATTATACAAGAACTGGCCTGGACTCGTGGATATGCAGCTTTAAATAAAACTTGGTATTTACTGAAATGCTTCGGAGAACAGTTAATGCTCTTTGCTCAATATCCTTCATTGTTCCAGCAGCCCTAGAAGAGGAGTTGCAAGAACTCTGGAAAAGTTCCCATAGCAACAGTTGAGAGGACAGACCATTTTCCTTCCAGCCGAGGATAAGCAGCAGCGACACTGATTCTGGTAAATTGCCCTTCTTGTGCCCAGCGGAGAGCTACACTGTG
Organism: Cyrtonyx montezumae; assembly: GCF_038088225.1. Lineage (NCBI taxonomy): Eukaryota > Metazoa > Chordata > Aves > Galliformes > Odontophoridae > Cyrtonyx > Cyrtonyx montezumae. Next base: position 40,997,299 of record NW_027072034.1, on the reverse strand, counting down.
TTACCATTGCATACAGACAGGCGCTATTTTGACTGCCTCCTGAAGAGAGAAGACTGCATCTCCTGTTAAAATTATTATATTCTTTTCACTGCAACTAGGACAATACCTCTTTTCAAACTCAGGAATGAGAACAATGAGAGTATAGCCTGCGCTCAGACATCCTGGTCTGTAAATAAGGACAACAGTGGGGCTTGGTGACCGAGGCACTCATTTGGGATTTGACCGCTTCCTTGTGGAAATTCCCCCAAATCAACTGGGGGTCCGTCTGCCCCTAGGTCACAGCCCTGCCCCCAACCCTTGGTCAGTCCCAAGGGCCTCCGTACCTCTGCAGCCAACGATGTGCCCTACAGCTCTGCTGCTGCTGTCAGCAGCATACTACCTCCCCAGAGCATTCCTACTAAGCACGTTTTTTCTACAGAAACAGACAGCCAGGGGCTGCGGATGAGTCTGCCCAAAGCTTTGAGCTGCCCTCAGAAATATAACAGCTAGTTGCAGGATCTGAATGCCTTGTCATGGATAGTGAGGCTGGCACACTTTTTTGGGCATGTTTATCTATTTATTGGGAATGTTTTACCTGTAACAACCTTTTGTGTACAAATGGAGCCATACTGTCTAATGTGATGTGTCATAACAACAAAAAGCAGAAATCAACAATTTGTGTATCCATACTACGAAAAAGTTACTGAGAATATCTGGTCTTGGTTATTTCAGGACCTCCTAGTATAGGTAAACAAAGTATCCAGTTTATTTTTTAAAATAAACGTATTGAAAACCAGAAATATATGTATTACAATTCATACTGTACATATGAGCTACATCTACACTATGGAGCCTTTAAAATTCTAATGTAATTAAATATTTTCTATTGCACATTCAAGTTTAGCTAAAGATCCTCAGCTTCATCAACTTTTTAATTATCTAAGCACAGTTTCTGCTTGCTTGACTTCATTTCTAGCAGTAATTTTCTCATCCAGTCAATGCTCTCCATCAAAAGGGAAATAGCAGTAGTTCAGCATGGTGTTTGGAATGCCAATACAGAACCAGAGAATGATAGAATTGTAGAATCATTCAAGTCAGAAAAGATCTCTATGATCAAAAAGCCCAACTGTCAGCTCATCACTACCATGACCAATAACCATGTCCCCCAGTGCCATATCTACATGTTTTTTGAAGGCTTCCGGGTATGGTGACTCCACCACCTCCCTGGGCAGCCTGTTCCATCACCTCACTATTCTTTCAAAGAAGATACTTTTCCTAATATCCATCCTGAACCTCCCCTGGTGCAACTTAAGGCCATTACCTCTTGTCCTGCAGCAGTTATCTGGGAGAAGATACCAACGCCCACTTTTGCTACAATCTCCTTTCAGGTAGTTGTAGAGAGGGATAATATCTTCCCTGAGTCTCCTCTTCTCCAGCCTAAACAATCCCAATTCTCTCAGCTGCTTCCCAGAAGACTTGTGCTCCAGACCCTTCCTCATCTTCATTGCCTTTTGCTTTGGATGTGCTCCAGGGCCTCAATGTATTTTTTGTAGTGAGGGCTCAAAACTGAACACAGTATTCAAAGTGCAGCCTCACCAGGGCTGAGTACAAAGGGATGATCACCTCCCTGCTCCTGCTGGCAGCACTCCTGATACAAACCAGGTTACCATTGGCCTTCTTGGCCACCTCGGCACACTGCTGGTTCATGTTCAGTCGTCTTTCAACTAACATATCTCCCCCATGCAGCATTCCAGCCACTCTGCCCCAAGCCTTCATCATTGTATAGGGTTGCTGTGACCAAATTGCAGAAGACAAACTATCGGTGTTAAAGGATGGAATTTTTGTTGCCTGGTACGCCCACAGTGCATACATACAGTGTGACAGACATTGTACATTCTAGACTATTTTGACTACAAGGTATGTTACACAAAGCCTTTTGCCCACATAAGTGGATGGTTTGAAGGCATGCTTTTACCCCATGCTAACCAGCACAACTGGTAGATCAGGCCCTGGACAAAACACATGCGATGGCAGTGATGCCTTGCAGTTTCCCTGTCCCTCGCACTCCCCCTGTTGTTCTGCCGTAGCGTGTCCCTGCGGGAAACCCTCACAAAGGGGTGGCCATGTGCAGGTGGGGGGAGCTGGCAGTTCCAAGGAACTGTGGTAGGGCAGGCGTGGAAACATTCGGGTTTCATTCCCAGTATTTCCTTCCAAAATGGAAAAAAGAATGAAGATTTAGATGGGCCAGCAAAACTTGTTTATCTAGAAGCCTTTCAAAGACTCTGTAGTACCTGCGACTATCAGACAGCCACTGATATACTAGAATATTTTACACGTAGGGAAACGCTTGCTTGTACACACCCCCAGTGCAAAAACCAGCACTGACTTCATTCTCGGGTGGAGCTGCAGTGGTGTTTTGTGGAAGCAGAGAGCCAGGCCTGCAGGCCACTCCTGATCCGCGTTGCAGGTGACAACGTTACAGCTTAGAAACTACTCGAAAAAACAATGAAGACAGCCTCACAACTGATGAGTTTTAAGGAAGCTGACTTGAGGCTGCAGAGCCTTCCTACTCCTCCTGCCTGGCAGTGTGTGCTCAGGAGGTTCCCTCATTGCCTCCCCATCCCCCAGACCCATAAAGCCAGCAGTGCAGCCCTGCAGGGGCAGCAGTCCCAATAAAAAGGCCGCTCTAAATCCCGTGGATAAGTTTATGTGGCTGCTATTCAGGCGAGGGCAGTGTTTTGATTGTTCTCCCCGACCTTTTCACCCGCCTTCCATTGCGGCAGAGGTCGTGGGGCAGGAATAAGCCCAGGCCTGGTGGGATTGCGATGAGAGGGCAGGGGAGATAGCGTTTACATAATCGGACACTATGCCTGGAAAGGGAAGAAAGGCGAAAAGACTCCTCTTTGCAGGCAGAGATGGCAATTGGGAGCAGGGTGTCTTAGGCAGCAGAGATATTTTTTTTCCCATACGGAAAAGACACGGGACACTGTGCTGCTCTGGGAGGCAGAGGACATCGCAATCACATTCCCCCACACGAGACAGAAACAATGCATCCAACCGCCGGCCGAGCTGCCAGCTCCAGTAGCCCACTGTGAGGGCGTGAGGCGGCCATGACGCCCGCCCTGGGGCCGCTCCAGCACCGGGAACAAAATGGAGGCCCCACCGGCCAGGCCCGCTCAAGCCCCACGCGCAGCACCCAGCACCCGCGAGTGCGCGTCTCTTCGAAGCTTGTCGGTAAGCGCCCGGCGCGCCGGCAGCCGGCACTGACCCCGCAACAAAGAGCAGGTTCGCGCCCTTCCCCCACCCTGCGGGCGGGAGGAGGGGCTGGGGGAGGGGAGGGGGGAGGGGAGGGGGGAGGTGCGGAGCACGTGACCCCGCGAGGCCGCGCGGCGCGGGGGTGGGGGAGGGAGAGAGAGGGGGAAGGGAAGAGTGAGGCGGGGGAGGGGCGAGCGTGGCTCTGTGTAACGGCGAATAAATGAAATTGAAGTAAAATAAGGTTATAAAAATCACCAGCTCTGTGCCGCAAGGTCCGCCATGTTCTGTGGCGCAGCTCCCTGGGCGCCGGCACTGAGGGCTGTGCCACCCCTCCCCAGAGTCCTGCAGCTCTCAACCCCCACCCCGTGTCACCTCAGCTCCCAAGTGGAAGAAGAAATTGGCTTCAGAAATCTGAATTCGAGGCATATTTTGCCACGTGTGGATGCTCCTCTGGCTCAGAATGCAGGGGTGCACAGATATGGGGGAAATCCTTCATGGGACAGCCCCATGTGGCAGTGTGCTGAGCCACATGGATGTCCTTCCTTGGGGCAACATAGCTGCTGTGACTGCAGCAAAGACAAACGGGCTAAAGGGATACTGCTTCTTTGCATCACCGCTTTCATGAAGCTTTCCCAAACGTTCACTAAATGAAACAAAATTACTAAAACAAAAAACTGAGGTCTCTCAAATGCTGTCTGGAATCTAACAGATTCAGGCAGGTCTCCTGGGAGATGTTGCAGCAGATGATACAGTGAAGTAAACAGTGTGAAATGGCACTGCAAGAGTGTGCTGGGTAGCTCATTCTAAGGGTAAAAGTCAGGATGATGTGAGTGATGTAGTATTTCTTAGAGATGTAAAATCAGAAATTTTACCCCCAGCAGTGGGCCAGTTTCTCTGCTGACCTAATCTGATGCCATTCCAGCAATCTCAGGAAATCATACTGGTTAATACAAGAAGTGATTCTGATCCTGCAGCGATGAGAAATATCTTTCAGCAAAAGCAAATAAAGGGGACTGCAAAATTCAGGCCTGATGTAAACTGGTTGTTACGTCCATAATCATGTCCATAATTAACACAGGGTCACTTTAGCATGTTTGAAGTTATCGGTGTGATTTAAAAGCTTTCGGAATTCATTTGGAATGTTAGAGTGGTACTGGTAGAACATTAATGTTTCCCCCCTTTTTAAATATTGCTATGCAGCTTAACCCTGAATCACATCACAGTTGTATTTGGCAAGTTAGCTTTTGTTGGACTGGTTTAACACCCTTAAGGAATCCCAAGTATAATTCTTTCTAGGGTATCAACCTTATACAAAAAGAAAATAGAGAAAAGCAAAGGTTTTTTTGTGGATGTGCTGGGGAAAACTGAAGTGGCCATCATTAATCTGTCATTCATTTTGTACACTCTGATAAATAATCTTTTGTGGAAAAAAATATTAAAACATATTTGTATAGGCTATTGATTCCTTCTGCTGCTGGAGATATGTTGCCCAGTCTGTTATCTGAATGAAGCTCATGATAAAATGGGCAAACTGACAGGAAAATAAGACCTAATAATGGAGAAAATCCAAATGGAAAGCATGCTGTAATTTGAAGAGGATCCACCAGAATCACTGGACACCTCTAACGCTTGTAATCTCAACCAAAGTAATAAAATACTTTTTTTAAACAGCTATTGAAAATTCATTGTACAGCTTAAACAAAATACAATTTTCCATCCTGCATTGTTTGAGATGTTATTATTCAGTTTGCCTCATTAATGCATGTGCAGTCTTGTTTATCTAAGCTCAAATGTAATGAAGCTTTATGCTTTGCTCAGGATCTTTCTGAGAGGATTCCGTGCAAAGGAGAAAAGTGGGGAGGCCAGGACAACAGGGTCTCTGAAGTTCTCTCTCTGCTTCAGAAAAATAAAATAGTCTTAGTAGCTTATCAGGAAAAGTAAGATGAAAAGTATGTGGTGGCATCAATTACAGCCTCTTCTGAAGTAGCTCCTTGTTTTTAAGGCTACCCTACCCTAGCCCATCTTTCTCTTAACCTCTTTACTTGTCCACTTGTATTCACACTAAAGCATAGTAATGAAACGTTTGGGTGCAGCTGGCTCTTGATGTGAGCACCATGTCATGTGCCATGGTGCCCAACCTCTTCCCGTATACCAAAATCTCACATACAGGAAATAAAAGGTCTGTTTCTTTCTGTTCACACTGAAATCCTGCACATTTTCAACAGGCGTTACTCATTTCTTCTTTTCAAAGCTGTAAGGATTGTTGACCTACTTTCAGGTGGAAAAAGAGACACAGAGGCAGCGATCTGTTCTGTAGTGTGCTGTAAAATGAATCTCTTCCACCAGTACATGAAACAGTTATTGGCATTCAAATCTGACGATCTCCTTTGATTCTTCTGGTGGTGCTTGTTAAAGTGAGTGGTCACAGATTTAGAGGAATTTTCCCTTTTAAAATGGATCTTATCACATGCATTTTTTTTTCTGCTTATATAAATCAGATCTGTTGCTTTTTCAGACTCACGTTTGGAGGAGTTCAGACAAGGGCTTTGAGATGTATGTGGTCCTTCAGCCTTCGGGCCAGGATGAATTTAGCCGTGGTGCATTTATGAGACCTGTGGGTGTGATCAAGGAGCAGGTTTTCAGAATCAATTAGAGGCAGCCTAATGTCCTGGAGAGGGAAGGCAGGGGAGCTGACCCTGGTGGATCTCTGCACACCTGATACCAGTTGGAAAGGGTCTCAGCCTGGGAGGATCGGCAGCCTGTCGATTGCTGCCTCCCACTTCAGTTTCACCCCATCAGTAGAAAAGTCAGTCTGGAATGCAGAAGCTTCTTTCTCAGATTTCCCCCTGACATCCAGTGCTGAATGTACCTTCTGTGGCTGAACTGAAAATTTCATCACCTTTTTTATTCCTCTGATTTTACTCTTCCCCTTTCATTCCTTACACAAAACAGAAAACACGTGCAAGGAAAAGCAGCCAGAAGGACCCTCAGTCGATGGGAGCTGGGATGATATTCAAGGCAATTACTCTGGGAGACTGTGTAGCTATGCAACAGCAATGCCAGAGAGGAGCCCTGGGGAATTACATCAGCTTTTTTTTTTCCTTAGGGGAAAAATCCTGAATAGTGTTATGAGCTGTCTAACTCTAATCAGCACTGTCCTAGTTCATAGAAAAGCACGCACAGTGAACCAAGAGCAGAGCACGCACAGTTGCTGCAACGCAGTTTTGAGAAAGCAAGGCGTATAATTTCCTGTGGAGCCGTGAAGTATGGAATAGATAATAGGAAACACAGACTTTTTTCCTGGTAATCCTCTCTGTGTATAATCTGTTTCACCTCCTTTGTCTCCTTGTTGTCATTCATGACTCAGCATCCCATTTCATAAACCCCGATTCCTCTCTTTCCTCTGTGGTGCCAGTCCTCTTGCAGGACTGCAGATCTGCTTCCTTCATCTGCCCACTGGACATGACTCATCTCTTCTTGGACACTGGCCTTTGCCAGTTGCTTTCTGATGGTAGAAAATATCACACTGAGGCCAAAAAAGAAAAAAAAATCCCACTTGAGGAATTTACTGCTGTACTCAGCTAATTGCAATGCCAGCTGAGCAGTAGGTTTTGGCCACATGGGGAGCAGGTACCTCCCAGGGCTCTGTGTGAGGGCTGCTCGGTGCTTTGTCCTCACTGAAGGCTTGGTCTCGCTTCCTCCTCTCCCCATGGGGACCAGCAGTTTGCAGCCTGCACAGCTTGACATGAAAGCCAAGAAACCTTTCACCTTTCCCACTAAGTGACAGCACCCACTTCCCGTTCTTGCTTTTGCTTCCACATCCCTTGGAGTGTTGTCTCTGCAGAGCAGGCATTTTGCTTTCCTTTGCGACAATAATTCAAGGTTTAAACACTTGCCAGGCTAATGGTTCTGACATGCAGACAAAATGAAATAACTCAAGAGTGGAGCTGGCAACTGGGGAACTACAGAAACAAATTGATCTGGCAAGGAGTTTTCATTATGCTTCAGGGAACAGGTTGATCTGACAGAAATAGAAGTTGGCAAATAGATTACCTCTTGGAAAATGGCATGCTGATGAGGGGTGGCGTCTGATCTGGCTCAGGGAGGTGGGGTTGGCTGGCTCGGTGGAAACGAGGAGAATTGAGCCCTCATTGGAACCGAGATTTTGTCATTTGAGTGTTTCAGAAAATGCTCTGCAGGCTCACAGCTTTCTCCTGCAGCACCCGTCACCATCACAAGGCTCTGCCAGAGCACATCAGCCACGACTTTCGGCATCTTGTTTTGCTTTGGCTCCACACCCTTGTGGTCTGCTTCTGGCCTTTCCTTCCCCGGTCTCCTGGGCTTCTGATCCGCCTCAGCCTCCCTTTTGTGCGCATGGCCACAGAGAGTGAGGGGTCGTGGAGATTTTGCCCAAATTGCCCAATTATGGTAGCTGCTATCACAGGCACCATATGGCTTTATACCTGCAAATTGTCCAGGTGCTCAGTGCCAGGAGAGAAGAAACTGTCTGTAACCTAATTTATAAGCTTTCTGTGTGGCTGATGGGGACATCAAACCTCCAAAGCAGTTAAAACATTTGCACTGTGGTCAAATGTCTTCTGTGATCAGTTTCAAGCATGAAAACAATTCATTCTTTTAAAAATCAAAAAGATTCCCTTTACATTTCTACTAATTAAAAAAAAAGTCTCTGTCTCTATTTGTAAATATAATCTCTTTAAAAGTTGCCTATTCTTTCCTCCTGTTAGCTCTACTGTGTGGGTTGTTTTTTTTTTAATGATTCGTCTTTCAGCTACTCACTGTTACCTTATATGGTCTCTCTATACAGCTGAGTTTTTTCTTAATGAATGGTATTCTTCATAACCTATTTTGATGGTTGATAAAAATAACAACTTCTTACTGTTATTTTTAATAGTATATAAATGAAGAAATTTAATTATCTTTTAGCAAGTATGCTAATTTCCCATGGAATGAGTACCTTCAACAAAATGCTTTAGCTGAACTGTATACAAAGAATAAACCTATGTCTCCAAAGTTGTTCAGATATCCTTGATTATACTTTGGGAACAGCAGTAAGTTTTTACATCATGACACGCACAAACATTATCTTAAGGTGGAGAAATAGAAAATAAAAGAATTATTTATCTCAGTTCACTCAGTTAATGCACAGTAATAGCCATCATAATAAAAATTAAAACCTTACAGTGAATGCATTGCACAGTTCCCGTGTTCATAACTTCGGAATCTCTCTGGCCCCTCATACTTGCCTGATTGAATAGGAATACGCTTGTCTGGGAGAATAAGTGTTCATGAGAATAGCTGAAGAGTAGTATAGTAGATCAAACACAGAGTATATGTAGGAACTCTTGCAATTTTTTGTTTTCATCTTTTCTTACTGTCTTTCTGACAATTTCCTGCTAGCAGTTCATCTGTTACACTTTCAGTTAAGGTAATGTATAAATCTTGCAGCAGTTATGAAAGGATTATGAGAGAAGGGTTCTTTTTTACTTTTGTTTTAAAACGTTATAAAGTAGCTTGGAGAAGTGCACAAATAAAAATGCCTAACAGATAACTATGACAGTCTGTTGTAACAAGAAACACAACCCCATTGTGCAGCTGTGGTAATGAATTATCTGTGTCAATGATGTCTTTATTTTAGTGCTATTGTAATTAGTATATAATCAAGTCATGATTCTGAGCATTTTAAACATTTTTTTTTAAATTTACATTATCTTTCTCTGGTCTGCAGTAGATGGTATCACATTTTTGCCCAAATCACACTTTCTAGAATTCTTCACAAATCTGAGATTGATGAATTTAAATTGTTTTGTATGATTTTTTTTTTCTAAATGCCACATTTTTCTTTTGTTTAAAAATGCCATCTTATTCTTTGTTTTTGTCTTTAATTCAAACCAATCTGAATCCCTTCTAGCTGGCACCCTAATTGCATATTAGAGTTTTGCCACAGTATCTTCTGGGTCTTGACATGTTATTATATGCCACAGTTTGATGCCAACGATTGTTACCCAGCCTGTGAAAGCAAATGAAGTTAGTATGAAAAATTGTTGATTCAGTATCAGCTTTGCTGGGTAACTTGAGAACACCGATATACTCTGTCCGATCTTAAACTAGGATGGGTATTTAATGAAAAATGCTGTGTGAGCATAAAGTAATATATGTATTACCCACATAAAGCCATTCCTGCAACGAACTCCAGCTAGTCAGATCAGAGTAAGCAGGGGACTATTTCAATTCTTAAAATATATTTTCTGAGGGGAAGGAAAAAAAAACCCAAGAACAAAAATGAAGAACATGCACAGTTTAAACAGATGTGTATTTTAATATAGTTGTTCATTTCCCAGATCTTTCTAAGATAAAAAGTGGTTCATCACTAACCTCTCACTTCAGAAAGTTTTAGAGATCTTTTTAATATCACTATCATTTTAACGTAACTTATGAAAACATCATCTTCCTGAATCTTTAAGGTTCATTTTTTTGATGCAGGAATTTGTGTTCAGTCACAGAGAAAAAAAAAAAACAAACAAACAAAAAAAGCTTGAAATCCTATGCTGCTGTGAAAATGTGAAGAAAATATATATTTTTCATTTCCTGAAATTTCTCAGAAAAATCTCACTGTGTGATTACTTCTACTAACAAAAGATTGAAGCAGTATGAAAAGAATAAGGCAACAAGGGAGGAAAGGAAGAGAGGAAGTTGATTATGAATGTGAAAGTTTTATTTACACATACAAGTACAATCAGCAGCTTTGAAAAAGGAATGTAGGAAAAAGCACACACATTTTTTACATTTCTGTATGCATAATGGTGCTCTGAAAGAATCAGCTAATTTGGTAATTTTAATACACAGGGAATTTGTTACACTTGTAAATAGGCAGTATTTGGATTTTTTTTTCCTTAGTGCTCGTAAGATTAAGTTGACAGAAGGAGAATTTTTTCATGTAGTCATTCAGCACTCAGTGTGATGCAAGGGTGGTTTTGAGAGAAGACACAGGACTGCTAACTATTTTTCCACAAATAATCAGCAGGTTACTTGTAAGGTAGATTGAAAATGATTCCACTGGTGGTCCTCAAAATAAGCCATTAGGAGGAGTGAGCAGAGGTAGAAGTAAAACAACATGTTGTGCTGATATTGAGCTGTTGGGAGCGTGTTGCCTCTCATGGACCAGTTGCTACCTCTTGGTCATCGTATGGACATGAATATGGAGACATCCTTTGTGCTGTGGCAGTGGCTTTTGTCATATTTAACAGCTGGTGGACTCGCTTTGTCTCTTAGAGATGCTATGCTGTAAAGTGGGTTCCATTGGGCGGGGTTGATTCTTGCTGTATACTTTGTCCTGCAACGTAGGAGGTTAGTGGGAGAAAGATATCAATGTAGTGTTTTGTGATTAGTTACTTTTGCTGCATTGTCTGAATCACTCAGCTCAGCAAAGGCAGTTAAATGTTGGGCAGTGAGCATCCACATGACAGCATGTTAAAGTCATTAATAAGGGGTGATGAAGATAAGTATTATGTCTTCCCTTTCCTTCCCTTCTCTTTCCCTCCTTTCCCTCCTTCCTTTCTTTCTTTCTTCCTTCCTTCCTTGCTTTCTTTCTGAAGAGACTTTTTTGCCAGTATTGGTGCTGCTTTGTCACTAGTATTGATAGGATGAATGATTTAGGCTGGTGCAGGCTTTTTAAACACACAGTTGTCAAGACTGACTATAGGTCCGTGGCAGCCCCACAATTGCAATGAAGAGGCCTAGCTCAGGCACTACACATCAGAGGATCAACATTTTTAGCTTCCTTATTAAATACAAGCTGAAAGAAGATGATGATTGAGAATAAGAGTTAAAAAAGGTCTCTGTTCTTCATTTGTACCACTGTGCTGGGGGACAAACCTCCTTGGAAAGACTAACAAAGAATCCCGTCATGAATATATGTACGTGCCAGCCTGCGTGTCGTTGTACAGGTGCGTGCATGTGAAAAGGCATTACTGTCTGCCACCAGACAGATTCTTGCTTCCTTCCTTTTGGGTTGGAAGCTTGGGGAGACCAAGATGATAGTTGCATATAGGAAAGACCTCTCCTCAAGATGCTCTGAATCCAGTCAAAAGATCTCAGCAGGCCTAAGAGTCTGGCCTTCTGAAATTTCTGCTAGGAAGGATAAGGGCTGAAGGAACAAAGGTGTGTGTGCATGCTCTGAACAGTGTTTCTTGATACGAGATTTCTCATTTGAGGTAGGTTTACCTTTATTCAACCTATCTGCTTTAACCTTTATTTGTGGTGTGGATTGGAGGATCTGTACATTTGTAGTGAGGAGCAGTTAAGTGTTTTCTAGGGCACAACATACCTTTAATTTGGTGGGCATCCATGTAGGGGCATGGATAGATTTTTTTTATCTGTTTGCTTATGGCAAGGTCTTGACATAGGTGGAAGGCAGCACATAACCTTTGTTCCTGGTTACAAGACCTTGTTTCAGATCACCAAAGGTGGGCCATAGTTCTTTCATATCAAACACTTCTCTTGGCTTTTAGGTGATCCCAGGACACATTGAGATGTTATTTTTTGATGGCTGAGTGCAGAAGTTTTTTCTTCCCATAGTTCTTGAGGGAAATGAAATGAAAAGTTTTTCACCAGTCAGTACTGGTTGCATTGCAACCCAGTTTCCACTCATTCCTGTAAGAAATGTTATTTGATTGTTAGCATTAGATGTTATCAAATATACAGCACATTTATTAATTACTGCAACAGTGTGCACAATTAAGAAGTATGTGTTTAAAATAAAATGAGTTAGTATTTGACTTTGTGTAAAATTGCAGCATTCCTACTTGAGATGCAGACCTTCTGTTTACATATGCTTTGTGTGCAAATTTTTTTTACTTTAAACTCCTCTCCATTCATTTATCCAGAATGTTAAAAAAGGTATAATGCTGTGAAAGATGCAAAGAGATATTTTTATTTTGAAGTTTGCTATATTATGGTACAGACATGTGGTATTGTGGTATGTAAGACAAGAAATATGTATTGTGCAAATTATGTTGCAAAGTTTGGACACAAAAAATACTCTAAATTTTCTGTTGTAATTCCTGTTATGATAAATCATTTCTCTTATTGATGAGGTTTGGATAAATGTTTAAAATGGAAGCATTTTTTAGGAAAGATGCAGATTCAGTGAAACAAAAATAATCCATGGACTTTGTTGAGAGACTTTGTTAAATTTTATATTTAAAAAAAATCTAAAAGATGCCAAAATAATCTGAATATTTTACTTTGACTTTCAAAACAAAACTTTCAATTTTTTAAACTTTGATAGATTTCCTGCCCACAGTTCCATTTTCATTAAAAAAAAGCTTTACATTGAAATGTGTGCAATGCTGACAGGAATTTCAGTTCACTGTCTACTGCTTTTTCTGTCCTCATTCCTTTCTCCTATAGAAGCTTTTTCAGAATTGCCATTGACTAAAAATATCCATGATATTTGTTGGTCTGTGTCTGACAACTGTGATTTCCATCTCTCTCCCTTCATGTTGTATCACTTCCACGGCTATCCCATGCTTTTTGGACACTGATTTTCACAATATGCCTGACTGCCAGTTGTCCATCTTGCTTCTGTCACATGGGTGGAGGCACCTTTTCTCTAAGCTTTATAATCAGTGGCAGAGTTGGAGAAAGTTTTTCTTCCCAAGGCCTTGGGTTTTGGATACTGTCCCCTGTGAAATGTGCTTTATTCAGCAAGTTGTCATGAGGTACAGCTTCACAACCAGCTCCAGTTTCTGCAGCATAGAGGTTGGAGTGGTCACTTCTTAAGTGGGAAAGTGTTCAGTTAATTAATTAATTAACTAACTAACATCAATGCAAGCCATGTTAATAGCAGCCTTTTCCTGTCAGGCACATCTGTGAAGAACCAAGGAGTGGCAGTACCAGACTGGCTAAATTTGGAGATTCCTTTAGAAGCAGTGCTTCTTGAAGCTCTTACATGAGGCTTGGCTACTTGAGAGGCACCATGTTGGGCCACAAGACGGGTCTGCACTCTGCAGGAGCTGCCATCAGGGACATTCAGCATGGGGCCTTTATCTGCAGGTAGCCCTGGCACCCAGCTCCCAGTCCACATGGCCCTGGAGCAGTGGAATAGGTTGGGGAGCCACAGGAGTTGTGTGGAGTCCTGGGCCATGGACAGGGCTGGATTCCCCAAGAGTGGTGGTCTCCTTAGGGACACAAAGGCAGGCAGGCAGGCAGGTGGATGGATGTGGTTCTGTCCTGTGGGTGCTTTGATGAAAGGCTTATAGCAACGAACAGAAAAAGGCAAATAGCCCATCTCAGAAAGCTTGTAATATGTAATGGCTCAGTCATGTTAGTTAAATCATTTATTTACATAAACTGAAATTTAGCCCTTTACATGTGCTGCAGTGGTCTGCAGCATGAAGTAGTGTGCAGAGCGTCTTATTCCCGCACAGGACCGTTCCTGTTCCAAGGTTTGTTGGGCTTCCCTCAGCTGCCTCTAACATTCCTCTGCTAGATGGATTATACATTCCTAACAGTGAAATACAAACCTTGTGCTTAGGCATTTCCCACCAAGCCCAGACTTTCTGCAACTCAGTGCTGAATGCTGATTTAGTGTTCCTGTGTGAACAAACATTCCCCAGAAATGTGCTGTCCTGAGTGGTACCGCATCCATGCAATGTGCAGTTGATGTCACTCAGCGCCAGGCCAGCTCTGTCTGCAGGCCTTCTGCTGAAAAGAGCCCCAGACAGCATGGAACAGGAAAGGGAGGAATGCATGCAGGACCTAGCAAGATGGTTTTAATTAAGATAAAAAATTGTGAGCATCGCAAGCTGGGGGATTTGTAATAAGTTACTCAACATCAGTACTTTCAAAACACTTCCTCACCTGCCTGAAGAGAGAGACTGCAGCCCTGTATCTGTCTGCTAGTGTGCAGAGGACAGGAAAATAGATCAAAGCAAATGTGTTAATGAGGAAAACACGAGTGAAAATGCAAATAGAAATACATTACCATTACTATCACTCCAAAATGGGCCATTCAGTCCCATTCTGCAAAACAAAAGGAGTTTTGTGAATTTTTTTGAGTGATAGTAAAAGAAATTCCACAAGACCCTTCTTCAGGACCTAGGCTAAAGTCTGAATCTCTGCAAGCTTTACATGTTCTGACACAAAAGAATATGTCAACATATGAACATACAAAACAATGTTTTAGTATAAAGATTTTAATGCATTGAACATTTTATGCAACATCATGTAGTCTTTCTACACAGGATAGTCATATAATTATGCAAAACATTTTTATCTACCCTGAAGCTTTGGGAACAAGCTCACTGAACTGCGGCTTAGTGAATTTTTGAACTCTCCTAAGGCAGAATATGATAAATTATTTGTGAAAAAGGAAGTATATTTATGATGTTAGTGCCACTGGCAGTCTGGGAAGTTTCACCTTCTAGGGCATGCCAACTGAAAAAAGAGAAGAGATATTTTATCTCCATCTCTCCTTTTCCATTTTTTAACCCAAACAAAAGTAAAATTACCTGTGAAGCTGAATAAAAGTAGCTTCCCTGGAGCCAAAGAAACAACATCTATATAAACAACAATGTAAAAAAGAGTTAATATTTTACTCAATCACAAATGGAAGAAAAAATAAGAAAACCCACTGAAATAGAATTAAACATTCTACCTTAAAAGGAAAGCTGAAGGAAAAAATCCCAAAGAATCTGCCTGTGTATCAAGTCATGTCACACAATGCTCTGTGTGTGAGACTGGTGTTGTGAAAGGATTTTTTGTGCTGCTGTCAATAAAAGCTAAATTAAGCAGCAAACTCTTCCCCTTTTTACCAGGGGAGAGAAATAAATCTTTAAACAAATGAGCAGTATATATAAATGAATTCTGACCTCAAACTCATTCCGTTTTACAGGCCATAAGTTTGTTAAAAGAGACTACGTTACATTAGAGGCAGAGTTGACATGTCAGGTTTAATCCAGATGCTATGAAGCCTGGGATCCTGTGGCATGTAGAATGCAAAGCCAAGGAGGAGAAATATTTCTAGGATATCATTGTTCCCAAGGCTTTACACTTAAATAATTGCAGAAGAGCAGCAATCATCAATTATGAACGATGTTCTGTCAAGTAATGCACAGGGAGGAAAATCCACCACTGCTTATAAATACACTGGCCTTCTTGAGAACGTTAGGGGTTTCATTTTTTCAGGATGGATACCTGGTCTTTACAAAACCAACTGCAGAAACTGATAGCTTTATGGCTGTAGCGCTTAAACATAATATGAAAAATTATGGTTCTTCTCATTATTCAGATCTCCTCCATCTCGCCTCTGTATGAAAAATTATGAGCAGTCTCCATTTAATTGCATAAAGAAGCAAACATATTTTTTGTAATGACATTACAAAATATTTTGACAATATTTTGTAATGCTGTTATTTTACCTGAATATTTTTGTTATCACCTTCTAATTACACAAACTGTCAAATCAGATCCTATTGGTTCTCTCATTAAAATATTGAAAATATATTATAAGGATGAAGCTTAGGAAATAATTTTTACATTTCATGGTCAGATATTTTTCTCTGTCTGAATTGTTAACTTCCATATTTATTCACAGTAATGCATAAAGTTGTTTCCTGGAGAGTTTGGAGTCAGCAGAGCTATGGAGAGTAACCATGTTTAATTTAGATCATAGCTCCATGTATATTAATCCTGGATACGTGTCAGACTAGACAGCAAAAATAAATTAATCTGGATGAGGTGTGAGCATGCTATCATATTTTTGCTAAATTACCCAACACAATCACAAGCGATGTGGTGCTTATGCCACAATTAGGCTTCATCTTGATTCATGGAAGATGAAATATATCTGATCCATCATTATTCTATCAGGACAAATTTCTTCATTAAAAAATATGTCTGAATAAATACAAACTTTGACTTTAGCAAAGCCTATGCCTTGGTCTACCACAGTATACTCCTAGCTGAACTGCTGAGGGATGAACTGTCTAAGCGAACAAGAAGGCAGGGTGGAGGACTGGTTATAATGTCAAGCCAAAAGAGTAGCGATAGTGATAGAGATAAAAAAAAACCAACAACAAAACAACTACCTGTCAGTTCCTAATGGTGCCTTATAAGGATTGATGCTGGAACCAGTACTATTTAGCACTGTTACTAGGAACTGAATGATGGGACAGAGTGAATTCAGCTGAGTTTCTGATGACTCCAAATTGAAAGGGAGTGGCTGCTGCACTGGAGGGTCATTCAGAGAGACTATGACAGACTGGGTAAATGGTTTCAGAGGAACTGAATAAAGTCTGGCAAATCTTAGAGGAAAATCATGTATCTGGAATGGAGTAATTCCACATATGAAAGTAGGCTGTAAACTGACTGTCTGGAAAGAGATTTTGCAATAAAAAAACTTGGTGGTACTTGTGGATGACAAGTTGAATATGAGTCAGTGGTTTTCTCTTGCAGCAAAGGTGGTCATTCTCAAGTTGGAATGAAGGAGCTGAAGAGGCTTAGCCAGCAGATTCTTCCCTTCTGTCCAAACATTGAAAATCTAAATATTTCAATTTTATATGTTATTGCCCTTTAGATGTAGCACATTATCTTATAAGCTAGTATGGATTTTAGGAATGTTATATCGGACAGGAACTCGGTGTACCGAATACAGGCCCAGTTCGTACACTGCTTTCGTTTTGCAATGGGCTGTTAACTGCTACCATTGGAATTCTTCCAAAACTAGTCAAGGAAGCATCTCCCACAGACTTGGGATTACCTAACTGAACAGGTGAATATCTTGTTTTGTAGCTGTACTTTTCTTCAAGATGATGATGAAGTAATCTGTATTGTCTTATTTACATGCCATCATGGGGACAGTTTTCCATATCATATGCATGTATTCTCTGCAGGTAAGAGTTGTTTTTGACAATACGAAAGTTTTCTTTTTCTTCTGGTGTATTCAGTTGTCATGCATTGCCTGACAATACGTTTCTTGTTGTTTACTCCTTATTATGCAGTTTTGGACTTGTCCTTGGGAATTGGGGCTATGTCAAAGACTGATAGATAAACCATCACACATCAGCCAGATATGCATTCAGAGCTTTTTAGAGCTGCTTATAACATACCTCAAAAAATCCCTATTTTATACACTGTCTTTTCTTCTTTTAGTAATTCTATCAGCAGTGAGAAAAAAATATAATCCTACCTTTTCTTTAAACATATCCCAAAATTTAGGTTTTGTTGGGAGAAAATTAAAATCCAGATGTGGATCAGGAGTTTGAAATCTGGATGCTCTATTCTGTGATGAGTACGTGTACTAACAGGATTTTTTTTTTTTTTTTAGGAAATAAGTCCATTTTCATTTTCCTAAGACTGAAAACATCACAATATTGAAGCTTTCCTGAAGGATTTTTATATCCAAACAAGCATAAAAACATCTGTTTTCTTTGCAACACATTTATTGTGATCTCACTGGAGTGCTGCTCACTGAATGCTCAAAACTCTTTTGGTATACAAATATAAAGAAGTACTCAAGGGAAAAGTAGTATTAAATCAAGTATTGTTATGTAATTTCTTGAAAAGTTATGACTACTGCTTGAGATATTTTTAGAAATAATCAAAGCATCCTATCACTTGGAAAACCTTCATTCTGAGTCATGCAGTCCATACTCCTGCACCGTGGCAGAGCTGGATAATGCTGTGCAGTGAGGTAAATTTGGTCCTACCCTTGTGTTATCATCCCAGCTGTGCACAGCGGTGGTCTCTGCACACACTGTGTATGGTTAGAAAAGATAACTCTGCTCATGTTAACCCATTAAATTCCTCACGTTCCTGGTCTTTTAAGAGTTCAGTCCCACGAGCTTGACTTGTGGTGTAAAGATTTCAGTGGGAAAAGTACTCTCCTTGCTTTCTTTTTTTTGCACTGCAAATCCATTTAAGTATCCATTCACTTGGTTTATGTTGGGCTGCTAAATAAGTGGCAGTGAATTACAAAATCTGTTCTTGGTCTTAAGGAAATTAATTAAATGATTCTGGTATGGTTCCTCCTGACAAACACATACTGACTACTATTTGCATCATTTCATCAAAGCATTAGGAACTTGCCCGCTGGCTAGCTTGTCTGTTCAAGCTTTAATGATGAACTTCATTTTAGTGTGTGCTATTAGAAAGGGCATATTGATATAAATGGTTTTAAGCATCTATTTTAGCAAATTTTAGTCTTACAGGGTGTCTGCAAAGCTCTCATCTCTGAGAGTAAGGCCAGGATGGAGTTCTGTTGGTACCCAGAAGTATTTGCAATAGGAAATGAGAAGTAGCTTAAAATATTTGCCATTTATCCACTGATGTGGAGTTAGTTTCTGTTAAAAATCCAAAGGAGATGTGACACATATTCAAAGTCATGAGGTGGTTTTAATCTGCACGGACAGCACCTTCCTCATCAGCTCTTTCATGCTGCAGACATGACGGCTTTGTTAGCCTGACAGCAGTGTGTCAGTCATTGCTCCAGGAATTCGGGCTACAGCAGTTTACCAATAACCTTGCATGCTATACAGGGATCATTATGCTTCTTCTGAATCCCTTATGGCTTCACAGCACTGAGCTGTCACATTTGTACCAGATTCCTTTGGTTTCCATTGTGGTAATGGCATTGGAATGTCATCAGTGATTATTTCCTAGTAATACACTAAAACTGCACACTGGAAGAGGAAATATTTATTGCAAGCACAGCTCAAGTAAGGAACTGTTTTTGGAAGATGTTCAGAGTTTGAGAACTGGCTTCCAGAATAAGTGTAGAGAGACTGATTAATCTGACAGTGGAGAGCATTGAATAGGTCTATGAATTAACGGTATCTTTGTGCTGAGATTGTTTATTGCTTTGGAAAATAAATACCAAACCTATCTCAGCAGCAGGGTCTAACTTTTTTTTTTTTCTACTATGTTGGATTGTTTGTTTTACACTTTGACTGTTTCTGTCTGAACTGATTCATCTGGAAATTGAGTTGCAATATTGTTTAGTACCTTGGAGATTTTGTTGTGAGACAAAGAATTTACCTTGTAACAAGTAAATGTGGAGATAGGGAAACACGATGAAATTCTGAATGCTGTTTTGATGGATTTAATTAGGAATTTTCTTTAAAGAACCACATAGTAATATAATCATGGGATAGAAAAACTCTTAACTTACTTTTTTTAAACTGAGTTCATTTTGATTTGATTGATTTTGGATGAATATCCTTTTGCTGGAGGCTTTCGTATTGTTTAGACTTGCCTTTCAAAAATGATTTGGGAAGGACTTTTTTCCCCTCAGAATATAGCAAGTGCATTATGTATACATTTGGGCTCACTTCTTTCCGTATTTTAATCTTCTTTATTTACTGCTGTTTTTGCAGTCTGTAGACTTGTGTTAGAAGACCTGTATGTATGGGTATTTGCGTGCATCTATGTGGATGTGTCCTTCTTAGTGAGTGAATCTAACTAGGGGTTCATGTGAAGCAGAACTGTAATTTACACATTGCCCTGTCCACAAAGCTTCATATTGTTTTAGGCTTAGCATAAACTATTTCCACTGTAGTTTTAAGTACTTTGTTAAGGTTCATCTGCGTATAATAACTGCTGCCTCAACATACTGATGTAGAGCTTGCAGTGCTGGTTCTTCCCTTACTTAGGGTGAGTGATTTATTTGCAGAACATAGTGGAGAACTGGGCGTTGCTAAAGACTGCCAGGAAAAAGCAGATCCCCCCATGCAGTATTAGATGGATTAATGATCCTTTCATTGTAAGATTCAAGCTTAGCAACAGCTAAACCAGAATGAATTACAAGAAATGAAAAATGTTTCCCCTCAGCGCTGATAAACACAACAGAGCTGCTTGGTGTCATTCTGTTAGTTGTAATTGCAGACAGTGTAAGTACTGAAATCAGGTAAGGAAACCTGGCCAACCTCTCAGGAAAGCAGAGGGGCAATGAACAGTGAGAGAAAAGAGAAGAACCTGAGAGTTCAGAACAAGAGAGACAAAGAGCTGAAAGACATGTTTGTTGGGCTACTGCTCCTTTTGTTGTAAGTATTAGAAAGTGTGCTATGGATGAGACAGGGAACTGAAGAAAGGTAAAGATTACTGCATTTTTGTCAGGACAGATGAATGTCACCTCAAAGAGCTGAAATATAGTGTTCCCAGGACACAATTCTAAACATGTCACTTCAGCCTACTTTCATTCTTTGATAAATCTATTTGGTATATTTCTTCAGTAAGACTACTGATACTATCCAGAGTGATTTTTTTTTTCTGATTTCATGATATTTCATTTTGAAGAGACATTCTGTGTCTAGAAAAAACCTTACTCTTTGGTTTTGAATGTTTCATTGAAAATATGAAAAGATGTTTCGCATGATGTGTTGAAAGGATTTGCCCTTGTCTATGTACTTTGTGAAGATAGAATATACTTCACTTATTTAAAATGTGGAAACTTGTGAGGGTAAATTATAAGCTTGGCATAAAGATTAGAATTTAAACTACATTTGGGAATTAGGAAAGATGGCCTAAATTATCATGATGGAATTTGATAAGGAGAAGACCCCATTTCTCTATTTAGGAAGATGACAATAAGTTGTAGGTGCACTGTGGGAGTGAGTTGATCATATAAGAACCAAATCACAACAAATTGCCACAATTTCAGAATCTCTTAGAGAATCTGGAGAAGAACTTGGTTGGCACAGAGTGGTTTGTAACTATCTGTGAGTTTCCTGCAGAGAAATGCTCTCTTGGTGTGCAAGTTCTTAAGTTATTGCAAAAGAAACCCAGAAGCAGTTTAGAAATGGAGTAGAGTTTAGACATTGGGATGTGTGGATTTAACTGAAGAGGTCTACAGAGAATATAAGATTCTGTGGTTAGAAGTATCTCTTCGATGGAACCATTATGATTGCATCCATCCTTGTCAGTTTTCATCAGATGTTGGTCCTTTGCTAATCCCCAGTGGCTCGAATGAACAGAAATACTTTCAATATAATCACTTCACAGTGTACAGAGAAGAACAGAGAAGAAGGAAAGGGAGAGTGGTTTTCATGAGACCAGTTACTGACCTTTTTCTTAGTCTTTCTTTTCCTTGGTATCTGAGAAGGATCACTGATGGAAGTATGATAGGATGCTATGGAAGTCGTGCTGTGTATACACCTGGGCAAGAGTAATCTTGGGAAAAAATGGAAACATGATGGGCATTCCCATTTGGCTTGATATAACTTAAAAGACACAGACAGAGTACCGAGCTATGGTTTTAAGTCCTAGGAAAACCATCTCATGATTTTCTTTTTAAAGCAGTTTTTCCCAAGTAAGCTTGACAAAAGCTATTAGACCTGTCCTGTGAAATGTATCTTGGGGTGCAAATCCATCTGTGATACTGGGCATATAGTTGAACAACTGAAAAGCCGTCTCTGGCTTACTAACAAACTAAAAACCTTAAAATTCAGTTAGAGCATACCTATAAGAATTTCAATTACTGCATTCTGGACAGAGAAAATGCTTGGATTTGTTTGCAGGCGTATGGCCAAGGACTTACACTTTTCTGGAATTCTCCGAAAATATAAAGTAAATATATGCGGTATACTTGGAAATACATGCAGTGTAGCCAGCTGAGTCTTTCTTGGCTCCCTTTCCCTAAGCAAGTCTATGTAGTCAGGAAAAATTAAATGTAATTTTTTCTTCTTCTGTGGATATTATTTGCAGAGATGTTGCTCCCCAGTGGAGTTATAAACAAAATAAATAGAGATAGAGGGTTATTTTTTTTCCTCATAACTGCAGAAGCAGGAGGATTTCTGAATTTGCAAGGAGAAAGTTATCTTGACTGGATTTCAGCTGTTGCATTCATTCATCAAAAATTACAGCTCCCTTTTTTGTTTACTCTGTACTTGGAGTTTTATGAGACTGTTCTCCCTCATTTCCCCCTAACACTTTCCCTAACACTCTTCCACAGGCTGTGTGTCTTCGTGGTACAGCACTAGACAAGAATGGGGCTTAACATTAGCACTGACACTGCGTAATCTTCAAAATGTGGTTGTTCTATCTTCCACTTGAGATATTAATAAACTTCAAAAGCTACTTTCAATCTAAAATAAAAAGCTCCAGGGATATCTTTAACTGTGTTAGTGCTGCTGCTGCATCTTGATGATTATCTTATCATGCAGAGGTGGAAAAAAAGAAGTCGATCTTTAAAACATGTGCGATGCAAGGCACTGCAATTTCAAATTACAGATATCTGGGTATTGACCCATGGATCATTTCAATTACTTGCTTTTGTAGATATGCATGACCTGCCTATAGCCTACCACAGTTTTGTTCAGATAGTAGATAGGCAAGCAGAGAGAAATGTTTCCTTATACTGTTGACATGCTGTCTGATAAGTAAATGCTTAAATGATGTCACATTGACTTGCAGTGATGTGATGGAAAGTAACAATAAGGGCAGTGTATGCAAGAGAAGAAAAGGCATGGATATTTTTGTTATATCGTAATGCCCTCAGCAGGAAGTGTTAGTGCAGCAGAGCTGAGTCATCAGTGCTGGAGTTCATCCATCAACTTATTGGAGGGAAAAAGGGGACAGGCATTGAAAGAAGCTAGTTTGCAGAATCTGTGCACCTAAATTTCTGTGAGACTGTAGAGGAATTCAATAGAAAGAAGAACGACTATGTATTTAAATAATTAACTTGCTTTGGAAAAAATAATTAGACCTTTTTAGGAGATGGCAAGTGACTGAATTTGCCTTAATTCAAGGCTGTGTTTTAAGGCATATTGCAATTGTGATGTGATGGAAATACACATTAAGATAAAATAGGCAATTCTCTTTTAAAATTTTGATCGAAAGTTTCTTCTTCTTTGAAGAGAATTTCTTCATTTGTTTTCAAATGGCCTATGCACAGACATGATTTAGGGTTAAAAATTCCATTGCTTCAGCCATCATAGCTAAAGGTCCAGGCTGGTGCTGACAACAGTTTATCCTAAGCACTGATAAATTTTCCAGTGGACATTCCTACTTCAGCTGATTGGAATTAACCCCTTTTTCACATTGGCCCTAATAAGTAAGGTCTGACAAAGGTTCAGTCCACTTTATAATCACAGAAAAGACCCAGTCAATGGCAATACAAAAGACATGCTTCAGTGATGTAAAATAAAACCTCACAGAATTTAAGTGAAAATGTTCAAAAAATATAGAGCAAATTCATAGATATATTTAGAATGATTCTTGCACATACATATATAAATACACCCCCCTCTGCCTGTATGCATTTGTATAATGAAACCCTTTATGTTTTCTTCCTGCCAGTTCAGCTGAGCCAGTTGCTCAAATGGGGCTGTTTCCAAGTGCAGACAGGGCTGAGGCATGTATTATAGACTAAAATGCTCCATGCTGGTCTCCTGGGGCATATAAGCATTTCAAAACCATTCATAACAGAGCCCAATCCTATGCTGCAGGGCAAATGACTCTGCATCAAATAGCCAGCACAAAGCAGCCAGCCACAGCACATCATATTACCTCCAGCTGCTCCTCCCCTGTGCTGCTTGTGGAGGAAGTGTGGTCCAAAATCTTGTGTGCAGAAATCAGACTGTGGAAAACTTGGCATTTTTATATCTTGATCTATGTTACATGCTCCTTAACTATAGTGAAAGATTTGGTCAGAAAATACATGATGTCAGCACAGAAAAGTGCCTGGAAACAGCTCATGTGCTTGTATAAATTTCCTTTCGAGCTGCCCTCCCCCAGAAGAGAGGTTTATAGGAAATCCTCATATAGCCATAATTGTAATCGTACACAAATGGCTCTCTCCAATGCTGATCTCTTTCTCTAGAACACTTCTCAATGTTAACGGCAGGGCTAAAGAACTGTATTAGGCACTGTGACAGCAGGAAGAAATCTGGCAGTCTTACAGTGTCATTTTGTGGAAAATACATTGGAGCTGCTTCTGGAATAAATTTACATGAGAGCAAAGAGGAATTAAATAGAGACGAAAGCACAGATTTGCTTGTGATGATGTGGATGAGGAAAGCAATTGCACAGAATGTTTAGCTGCATGTCTCCCTTCTGTTATTGTGTTTCTGAATGATCAGCAGATGTCACTGCTGATGGGTGACGTGAAGCCTGTTTCCTTTCTCCAGATCAGAAAAGAAATGTCACAGCATTTCTGTTCCCTAGTGGCTTGGGAGGGCGACAGCGAAATGCCAGAAGTTTCACTGCAAATGTCTATGTATATTCAGCTAATGACAAGAACTTGTGTAGCTAATGCACTGGAAGATTGATACCAGATGAGTCAACCTTCCTTAGACTAGACTTATGCAGACTTAAACTATTAAAACCTTACCCAGAACATTTAAGTAGACCATATGCAGATATGTGCATACATACACACACATGTATGTATGTACATATAAGTTTATAGATGAATGCCCAGGTTCTGAGAAACAGAAGGTCTGTGTGTGCATCTCAACATGGCATCCTACTGCTGCTTATGAGCTTTTCTTCTGCTGCCTTACATCTTCTGAAATGTTTCAGACTTGCACAGCCATGTTGATGTTCAACTGAAGAATAGAAAAGATAACTTCTGACTTTTAAAATAGAAAAAAAAAAGATGAAATTTCTGAAAGCCAAATACTTGGTGTCAGAGGTGATTAAAGCAAATCTGAAAATGTCTGGTGGACACTGAGGCGCTCTCCTATATCATGGAAGAAAAACTTCCATGAGTCTGATTCTGAAGAAACTAAGAGCCAGGTAAACCTAAAGGCAAAGAAAAGGTTAAAACTTAAACATGAATGTAAATTTCCAGAAATCATGGCAAGCCAGGTAGCCAAAGGCTTCATGTCAGAAGTGTGAGTGGGAAAAAGTCTTTGCAAATAGAAGCATTTCAAACCAACGCTCCTCCAGCTACATAACCACTCTACTGATCAAACAAAATACAAGGAGACATCTAAATTATGCCTGGCATTAAACTCCCATTTCTGAAAATCTTGTGTATTGCAACGTGAAGGGATTCAGAGTATTTCCATCTCTAGTAACACTCCTTGCAATGCACTAACATTATCTCAGTTTTAAACGTTTTGCAAAACTTTAAAATATAGAGCCCCCAAAATTATTTATTTATTTATTTATAAAGTCTGAGTAATGTGTTTAAGATGACAGACTTTACAGAGACAGCTCTCAGTGTACTGTTTGAGAAATGCTTACAAAGATCTTGGCTTATTGCTGTGTTTGTTTATTGCTGTATCTCCCAGCAGGTCTGTAGCTGAGCGAAGACAGACCACCATGAAAATTCAGCAAACACGAGAAGTGATTTCTGAATCTGTGACAAATGCTTGTTACATACAAAACCTGTAGTTTTTGGGCTTCTTAGGATTCGAGACAAAAAAGCCCATAACAGTAACAACAACAACAAACCTGACTAAATCAAAGAAAACCCTGAAGGCGAATGCCCTGTGGTGAGCAGTAGGCACACAGTATTTCAGGGGCCTGTGTTATTGTGGATCTATAACCTCTGGATCTGAGGAATAATCACCTAGCAGAATTGGAGTTTACTCACATTAAGGATTAGAAAGCACAGTTAGCTAGTTCTTTCTTTTTCTTTTTTTTTAACTAATGCCTTTGTAACTGCTGTCTGCTTTGTTTGGAAACAATTACGTAACTAGAGAGAAGCAAGGAACTAAAGGCTAAAATCTGAAATTAGCCGTGCCTTAAATCAGTCCTTTAAATAGGCAAAAGTCTATTATTACTGATAATGCTTTTACAGCCCTGGAAAATTTATGTGTATGTAACACAGCTGTGCGTAAGTCCATTCAAGGAGAAGATACATTGTTGTTTGGAGCAGACAGCTCAGAAAATGCAATGATCTAAGCTGCAGCAATTAAAGACCGTTCCAGGCCTTTTGTCCAAGTTTTAAGGTGAAGGCTAGCGGGTCCAAATAATAATATTTCTGAGCTCTTGGAGGCAAAGATGAAGAGAGATCTATTGGCTAGAGGCTGCCACAACAAGTTTAGATGTCTGAGTTTTTAAGCTATTGTAGCCATTGTTCACAGGCTTTAGCACCTTGCCTCAATGTAGTAATAAAAAAAGCAATTCCGTCATGGCAGTGTAAAAAGTGACACTTTGCTAGCGCATTTTTTGCGCTAGGATTGAGTGGGGAGCAAAAGTACAATACCCTAAAATCAGAAGATGCTTCTAAAATCACACAAATGGGCTATCAAATCTATAAAAAACAAGAGTGCAACAAGACAGCTTAACAAAGCTTTTAAGCAACCTGCAACTTTCTTTTCAGGTCTTACTGCCCTTGGTTTCTGAACTGCTGGAATTCTGGCTTTCTGTCATGCTATCAGAAAATCAAAATCTGATGATAAGTTCTGTTATGTTATGCTGTGTTTTTGGGCATTGCTTCAGATCATTGTAAAAATCCAGACATCCAAATATGCAGAACTCAAGAACAGTAAAAAGCTTATATTGGCTGAATGTGAATACTCAGACAAACACGCACACTATACAGAGGAATGCATTTCTCAGACAACTCAAATAAACATCCAGGCTATTCTAAATTTGGGAAAATGTAAGTTCTTCTGAAAAGAAAATGAAGGGAAAGGAAAGGAAAGGAAAGGAAAGGAAAGGAAAGGAAAGGAAAGGAAAGGAAAGGAAAGGAAAGGAAAGGAAAGGAAAGGAAAGGAAAGGAAAGGAAAGGAAAGGAAAGGAAAGGAAAGGAAAGGAAAGGAAAGGAAAGGAAAGGAAAGAGGAAAGGAAAAAAGAAAAAGAAAAAGAAAAAGAAAAAGAAAAAGAAAAAGAAAAAGAAAAAGAAAAAGAAAAAGAAAAAGAAAAAGAAAAAGAAAAAGAAAAAGAAAAAGAAAAAGAGAAAGAGAAAGAAAAAGAAAAAGAGAAAAAGAAAAAGAAAAAAAAAGAAAAAGAGAAAGAGAAAGAAAAAGAAAAAGAAAAAGAAAAAGAAAAAGAAAAAGAAAAAGAAAAAGAAAAAGAAAAAGAAAAAGAAAAAGAAAAAAAGAAAGAAAAAGAAAAAGAAAAGAAAAAAAAGAAAAAGAAAAGAAGAAAAAAGTGTAAAGCATTTCTAAAAATCAGTCAGTCTCAGAATGAAGAAAAATGCCCTTATGTATATATATGTATGAACTCCAATTTTCCAGAAGTGCTTTGTCACTAATAACTTAACCTTTATTTTAGTTAGGGCTCTTTGTTGCTTTTCACACAGAATCTTGGAATCCTTCAACATGCAAGGAATCTCCTGAGATTAT
The DNA here is from genome assembly GCF_038088225.1 of Cyrtonyx montezumae. Classification (NCBI taxonomy): domain Eukaryota; kingdom Metazoa; phylum Chordata; class Aves; order Galliformes; family Odontophoridae; genus Cyrtonyx; species Cyrtonyx montezumae. The sequence continues at coordinate 40,969,808 of NW_027072034.1, read as the reverse complement.
CAGGTCCCCCTCCCTCTTCATAGTAATCTTGTCTAGGACTTCCCTTTTTTCCAGAACTGGAGGGGTCAGCATCACCTTTCTCAAATTCATTCCTAGCAGTGCTAGAACTTTGCTTCTGTTATTTTCTTTCCTTATTTTCAGGACGTAGTACTTGCTAGATGTCTGCAAATAGCACATTTTCTATGTGCCATTCCTCAGCTTAGCCTTAGATTTATTTATTTATTTATTTATTTAGTGTTCTGGAAACCTAGATTCCTTCTGTCTGAGAGTGAAAGATATGAAGAACCCAGTAGATCTCTTATTGCATATTCTGAACTGGATTCATTCATTTATGGAGGAGAAGGGCATCAGGGGAGTAGGCATGGATCATTGGCTTCTTGTAACGCAATGAATAGTAGATTTACTTTTGTGATCTGCGAATCTTAAGATAAAGCCTGAAGGGATAGTACAAGTCTTGACCTTTCTTTAGCAATCTTTCTCTGACAAATAAGGAGCAGAAAGCTGTTATCTGTGGAAAATATGCATTAAAATTGATATAGCTTTATTGTTCTGAGTCAGACACTTATACCACACTCATTACTATAGTATATGTATGCTTCCCAGTAGCATTTTAAAGAATATGACTAATGTCTGTCACACACTCTTCTACTTCTTGACTGGGGCAGAGAAGCATTCTGGTAAAATTTCTGTTTTTTTTTTTTTTTTTTTTAACATATATGTTAAGAATTACTATAAGTGAGGGCAAGGTAAAAAAAAAAATGCCTTGCATTTGGGAGGTGCTCAGGGTTGTGGATATTCTTAGTTTCTTAGGAACTGTGTGCCTCTACTACGGATAGTTCTTCTGTGGCAATGAAGCCTTTCTTAAATCGTTATCCTGAAAAACTAGGTGATCTTTCTTGTTCTGTGCCGCCCAGAGAGTCCTTACAATAACAACCACAAAGATAACTGAGAATTCAAGTTATAGAATCATAGAATATCCAGAGTTGGAAGGGACTGACAAGGATCATTGAGTCCAACTCTTGGCTCTGCTCAGCACCACCTGAAATTCAAACTTGGAAAGCATTCTCCAAACACTTTTTGAACTCTGTCAACCTGGGGAGCCCATTCCATGCCCTAACACCCTTTGGGTGGAGAATATTTTCCTAACGCCAAACCTGAACCTGACCCTCTGCTGATGCAGATCCGTGCTGTTCCAAGAAGGTGACATCCAATGGCTTCCCTCAGTCGGCTAAGTGGGTAGCCTTGTCAAAAAGGAAATTAAGTTAATTGAACAGGACTAAATATTCTGGAAAGCTAAAGTAGACAAAGAAGATGAAGTATTGTATGCTTATGGTGGGATAAATGCTTAAAGATAAGTTTCAGAACTTTGTTTCAGATGGAATTCAGTAGGCCCTTTTGTTTCATGCAGGGTTATATTATGAACTGCTGTAATTCAGAAGATATGCAACAAAAATAAACACTGAACTATTGCAATTTTGTCATCCACCAGACAGAGCTAGAGTTTTCTTGCCAACCTGTATAGTTTGAGCCTGGCAATACCACACTCTTTGGTATCAGTGAGAACCCCTGAATTACTTAAATATATATGCCTAAATGTTGTATGCCTTATCCTGAACTAATCATTTATGTTCTTTTTATAAAACTGTGAAGAGAGTTAATATATCTCCACACAGTGATTTTCTGACTTACACGTGATATATCTCCACACAGTGATTTTCTGACTTACACGTGAAATGAATTGCTTTTAGGGTGTGATAATCTCTCCCTGTTGATTATATAAAGGGAACCTAGAATGACACTCCTATCCTTAGATATCTGTCATTCCTGTGCTTATGTTATGGCAGATAAATCCTACTTGTATTTGTTCATTAACTGACCACTAAAGACTTGAAAAAAAATCAGAAAGTGTTTTAATTTTTATTTTTAATTAGCAATTTCCTCCCTGCTAAGTCTCATTTTCAGCTATCTAATTTACCTGTGAAGCACTTCACTTTATTCTATACATAAAGATATGACCATAAGTGTGGAAGGTAGCTCTCTGTGTCATTACAAATTCTTGGCATTTACATTATTTTCATCTAAATAGCCCATACAATGGACAGTAAAGAACAGCTCATGATATGGTACACCAAAGTAATAGATACCAGATGAAAGTGAGGATTCCCTATCATGTTTTGGTGGCATCACTCCAGAAAGACTCAAAACATTTTAGTAAATTACCTTTTACTCCTGTCATCTTTTTTAGCAAATTTCACATAATTTCCATAAGACCATGTAGCTCTCAGTCAAATGCTGCAGATAAGTCCAGATGAGAAACCATCTTCTGTGTTCCTTCTGTGGATAGAGGATCATCTGTGCTGCTAAAAAGGCGTTCTGGCATGATTTCAGGCTGTTCCAAGTTTAGATTATGAGCATCAATTTGTCAAGGTTACAGTTGGTCTTCGCTCGGTTCTGCTACAAGCTTACTCAGGAATGGTGAGGGAGATTGGAAGAGAGAGAAATGATGTCCAAAAGTAGTTTCACAAGGGTTGAAGACTGTAGTTCGACATCATTCCAAGCTATCTTTTAACAGGTTAGAAAATGCATAGTTTGACTTTAATCTTAGAGCTAGACCATCTTACGGTGAATTATGCTGTGGAATTTGGTTATACCATAAATTTCGGTGGAGTTGTATAGAAGCAAATATAAACCTTCCAGTACAGCAATGCTAACATGATTATTTTTTGCGTATGAAACAGACTTGGAAAATCTGCTATGCTTCTTCTTGACTCTGTCAGCTCTTTCAAATACTGCTGGCATCTTAGTGACCAGCCTTCTTCCTGTGTAGGGTATGAGAGAATCAAAAAGTACATGGTCAGTAATGAGGAACCATCTTTTTGTTAGCCAAACTGCAAGAATTGCTTTCACCTTCATTCACAAATGGCACAACATTGACTTTAACCATTCTTTGTGTGGAATTTGTTGGAGGACAAGAATTTTGGCCAAAGGAAGAACCTGATACCTCTATACATTTAAGGTCTGGAAGATGTGAATATTGTAACATAGATTGTGAAGATTATGTTACTTTGGTATTTAAATATAGGTGATGCCTGTGCTATGGATAACATTGTATTTCCTTGCAAAGTTTTCATGGCCTTCCTGATGAATTTATTGAAATCTTCAAAATTGATACCTCTGAGTTGTTTCACAGTAGACAGTGGCAATGTACTGTGAGACCACTGAGATATGACAGTGATCTATAAAGCACCATGAACTTTGTGAAAGTTTATCTTGTTTTTATCATTGGGAAATTATTTGAGCTTCTTTTGAGCAGTGCCAACAAAAGAGCATTAAAAATCATACCGAAGCAGCTGTTCTAGGCATGACAGGGCCATAATTATAAGAGGGTTCAATTTCTGGCATGCTTTCTTCTTAAACAGTCAGACATTATCCTCATGGTATCAGAAATTTGCAGAAGCAACAATTGCACTTAAATTATGTTTCCTCATTCATTTTAATTTTGACATTGTCTTCCAGAGGTAGACATCATGGGTTTGTTATTGTTGTTTCCCTTTCCCTACCTCTCCCCCAGAGAAATCTTTATAAAGACTCATTTATAGGACTATGGAAGATGTCCAACAAAATCTGAAATCCTTACTGCCCAGATCACACTTCTGAACAGGATACTGCTCAGCAGAACTCATTTCTGTCACCTCACTGTGGAAATGTAAAAAGTAACTGTGAATTGATAATGCAAATGTATTTTGTGTTAAAAGTGAACCAAAAATTCTCAGGTCCTTAACAAATAGTATGAAGACAATCGTGTTTGAGACTTATCAGCTGATTTTGCTGTTCTAGATATAAATGATATTTTGTGCTCAGTGTTTTTTAGTGTTTTCAGGCTAAGACAGTGATTTATTTGCTGATAAATCCAGGATTACCCAATGTCAAAAGGTATTGATTGGCTAAAGGTTTTGAGAATGGAATATCGAGCTTTTCAATTATTGATTATTTAACATTTATCCTTGTCAGAGTAAGTGCAAAAAATCTAGTATCTAAGCTGCCTTGCAGGCTGCTTGACAACCTCTGTTTATAGCAAAACAATGCCTCCCTCATTCAAACCATATAAGCTTCTCCAGACTTGCTTATTAGTATTTTACAGTGGTATGTCTTCTGAAGACTTTAAAATGCATATACTACTTTTGTGTCTTCTTATGAATGACACACCTGAGACAGCTGGGGTGAGTGGGAATGAGAAAGTACAAAGGGAAAGCAATACTAGTGAGATGAGTTGCGTTTAGTTCAGAAACTAATGATTCTTTTTCTCGGCAACATATGCTGTCAGTATTGCTCCTGTTTAAATTCTGAGGCTTCCCACGTTGGGGAACAATTTCAGTTCCAATTAATCCAGGAATATGTAAGCTGTTGTGGGACATTCTAGTTGCTTCACAAGAAATTAATAAGCAAAGTCCTTTAACTAATGACTTTGGAACCAGTTTCAGTTGCTTATAATGTCTCAGCGTATTTCAGTGCATTTTTTTTCTCTGTTTCAGTTTCTTGGAAGTGAATAAAGATTTCTTGATGTGCAACCTCAGGAAATGTCATTAAATGACCCCAAATGACCTACAGAAAGCAAATGATACTTTTGCTGTCAGGGACAAACCTTTCAGAGCATGTTGTGAGGCAGGAACCCTAGCACTTTTTCAATCCAGCTTCCTATGAGACAGGGCAAGAAATCCATTTCCCGCTCTTACCATATTTTACACAAGCTCTGCATCACCTCAACTACTGGCAAAACCTGTAGTGATCTTAAGTGATGCCAAGCATGCCACATCCAGTGGCAAAGTGCTGAAGCATGCCTGAAAAAATTTTAGAATGTCCTCTTAGGGAGTAGATACATGTAACATCTCAGTGTGCATTTTGTACTTTAGGCTGCCCAGTCCAAATCAATAGCTGGATGCCTGAAGGATGAGAGCTCAAAATCCATGCATTTGTCTGCTTTAGCATTGCATATCCTTTGCTTTGGATTTTACAATTCAAAATACAGAATGTAATCACTATAAAGAAAATGGACAAAATATGTATCTTAGAGAGATTTCACTGTTGCTAGCATACTACTAGCTTTTCAAATTAAAACAGAGTAAAACCTCTCCTAAAAACAAGCTTGAGAGTATTTATGCATCACTAAAAATGCAAAGGTCAGTATTTAGGTGCCTGTGATATCTGAAATATTAATCCATAAAATATACAGGCAATGGAATTTAGTTCTGAGAACCACATAACAGCCAGCATCAAACTGATGGAATCACTGGTTCAGTCAGTGCCTCTTTGCAATGTGATTTTCAGCTCCAGTAGGAAGCAGGACTGCAGCTGTGAGCACAGTCTGATGAGTTGAGGGGGCCAAATTTTTGTCCCAGCTTTATGGGCAGCTTGCGGGATTTGTTCAGCTATTTCCTTGTCTTTTCCTCACAGTTAACCTCTTTATTTGCACAGTATGGGTATAATTTAAAGGCTACTGAGAAAAGTCTAGGTGTCACAAATGTGGAATTGAGTTGAGCATGCAAGAAGTGGTAAAGAAAAAGCAACCAAACATTTGTAAAAGGATTCAGAACTGTACTGTTAAAGACTGTGTCCATAAAATGTAACTGACAGCTTTTCAGAGGGTTAACACATGGTTTGATAAGCGCTTCTTAAAATTCCATTCTTATGATGCCAAAATGAGAAGTGAATTCTTTGGAAAGTTTGGCTCAATGTAGCCCAACTTTGAAGGAAAAGAATAGCCTCACAGAAGCCATCACGTTGTTTTCTGAAAGTTGCCTTGAGATCAGTTTCTTGGCTGACCTCAAGATGGACGGCAGTATTTTCTACTGAACATAACACTCCTTGCAAATTTTTAACTGAGCTTATTTTGGGAAATAGCAAATTCTGTGCTTCAGTGTGCCTCATATTTTCCTCTATTCTATGGACCATGGGGCAAAAGCCAAATCAGGATTTGTGGCAGATAGCTCCAGGGTCAGGGTCTGGGTGCTTTCCTGCTGAGCAGGCGTCTCCACCAACATGCTGAGCTGGGGCCTCTGCAATTTGGATTTTCCTTGCAATGTCTCCTGGCACATATGATCTGTCTTCCAGAATCATTAGGAGTAGAAAACTCAGCCTTGATTTTTGCATTCACCTTCCTAGATACCATGAAGATGTGTCCACTTTTTGATTTCCCTCAAATGACAAATGCAATGTTTCAATAAAGCATCCCCCATCCCTTTGGTTATCACAATCAGGTTATCACAGTCGGAAAGCACGTAGCACAGCTTTCAGTGGAAATAGATTTTCAAAAAAGCTAAAAACAGTGAAGGGAAGAATGTGAGTTTATTTTAACTGTGACATTTATTCTTCCCTGAATATATTTTTTAATGCTCAGGACTGTGACTTCCTACTTTCAACACACAAAAAAGCGATGGTTGAATTGACCTCCTTGGCCCTGGTACAGTGGACAGCTTCTGTGCAAGCTGAAGAAATACATCAGATGTAGATGAAGCTAATTGAGAAATCAGGCAGAAAGACACAGCAGCTGAATCATCTCCCGATACACTGAGAGAGAATGAGTGAGCTGCATTTTCTTCAGTGTGGGAATCATTACCCCCTCAGTCAATTGGATTCTATGCTCATTTGTGGCTAAGGGGACTTGAACTGTTCAAGTCACTCAAATTACAGTGCTGTCAATCACTGGAGAATTGGGTCCTTTGGGTGAAAAGTAAAAAAAAATAAAATCAAGAGAGACCATTGGTTACTTTCAATCAACCAGTGCAGCTGTGGCAGAAGTCTGTTGTTTATATTTACACTATTCAGAAAGAGACTGTGTTTAGTGGTGTGTTGCTACAGCAGCATTTGGCTGCTTATTGCAACATATAATTAGAAATTTTACAATCTGATGTGCCAGGCAGTGCAACCTTTCCTTAAAATTTGTAAGGTGATAATCACTTCTACTGCTGGAATTACGTTCACAGAAATAGTCAAAAGCTCAAATAGCACTTAGAGAGAAGCATTCTAATCTCCCCTCAGGTCAGTATTCACAACCATGAATTAATTGGGAGAATGAAGGGTAGAAATTTAACTACACATCAAATCCTATCTTGGTCCCTAAATCTGTATGAGGAATGCAGTTTTTAAGTCACATGCCTTTCTCCAGTTGAAAAAGAGTCATTGGTTGGGGTGTAATTAAAATTGAACTCTCAAAGGAAGATATTAGTTCTTTGTAGGGTTCCATGGTTATACATTAATTGGTTAATGTTGTGCTTGGGGCACTGGAAGCACAGTGGAAGGTGTTTCTCTTCCCTTCATTTTCATGTGAAGGTCAAGGAAGTTTTGGAAAAAATAAAATAAATCCATGCCATGTTTTCATATATGGCATGCTGTACAACTCGATGCACACTTCAAAAATTATCCAACTAAGAGTAGTCAGTCTACTGCAGTAATCTGGAAATAAGCCTCAAGAGAGGAGGGAGGATATTTTTTCTCCTGTTCTGTCTTGCCACCAAAATGGATGTCTAAAAGCATAATAAAATAAATGGTTGACATCTCTGAATTTTTTCACTTTGACAGTAGATAAATTTACCAGTGGTTGGCAGCTCAAAATATTGTAATATGAATGGTGTTCTGGATTGCACTGAGACTCAGCGATGTTCTAGATGGAGCATACAGTCCTGCTGGACCTGGCCCCACAGAGGCTTTGGCATATCATTGTTGTCCATCCTCCCTGCCATGCCCACAGGGCTCGGATGACGTTATTGCTGGGCTTCACACAATCTAAAGCTCATAAAGCTGAAATTTTGCTTCATACGAAGGCAGTAGTCACAGTCAATGAGTTTAACAGATGCTGCGGGTTCTCCTGGTGCAGCCAGGGAGCTTAAGGAATTAGATTTTTTCCAAGATCGAAAGCAGAGCAAAGTGTTACATGAAACTTTTTTTTTTCTGGCTGTTTTGCAGGATGGAATTTTAGAGCATGCACAGAGGGCTGGAAGATGTTTATTTTAGAATGCTATCCCATGCACTGTCTACTGAAAAGAACTCAAAAGTGATGGGATATGAGAAGTGGGCTGCTCTGATATGATGTAAGCCAAAAAGACAAAGGCTCACAGTTGCTTTTAAAAAGTTCAACCACGATTTTGTAATATCTTTTTTTAAAATCATATTGTAATTCATCATACTAATAAAAATCACAAAGGAAGGAGAAAAAGAGAGAGAATGACTGGATGCTTTAAGGTAGCATGGTCACCTCAGCTCTTCCAAATTAATGGCTCTAAAGAGGATAGTGCTTCTCCTTGTCACATGAATATACAGATGTTGCCAGAACCATTTTGAAAGAAGTCTTTTTAAGCTCAAATGAAAGAACTAAATGTAATACAATTTCTGCATTTGCCATTTTGTTTTTGAGAATGGGCACGGGAAAAGCTGCATGGCAAGCAGACAGACACTACTAAACTGACATCCTCCTCTCACTAATGGGTGCACCATTTTAGTGCCTCCAGTACTGCAACTCATTCCTGTGGGATTGTCAGTAGGAATAACACAGGAGTGTGTTTATGTATACCCCTATGTGAAATAGCTCAGCAACTATCTTCTTATCAGAAGAAATACAACTATACACATACACATATCACAGTACAAACGATCAGCTCAGCAGTTGGAAGCACACAGTTGCAGGTGATTAGCATTTGGGCAAAACATTTTATTAGATAAAGCCCTTCTGCTTCTGAAAATGCAGTGCTCAATTGCCTGAAACAGTAAATTAATTTGGTCTAAAAAAATGAAAAACAAAACCAAACCAATCAAGGTTTCGATATTGAAAAGAATAAATTATAAAGTAGATCATATTGAAACATAAAATAAATAATAATTAGCAATGTTACTCTTGTTGTTGGTTTGCTCCTAAAGAAAACAATTTCTGGTTCATTAAACAAATCCCATCTTGAATGAATGATAATATTTCACTGTTTCTGCCCAAAGTTGGCTTGTTTTCTCTTTGAGCCATTCCACACTAGAGAAGAAGAAAGGAACTGAAGGGCACTAAATGTCTTCATTCAGCTCTTCTGAGCACGTTCCCCTCACCCACAGAACAGCTGGAGGCTCAGTGCCAGGGGAAGCCTTTCCCAGCAGCAAAGCTCCTGCAGTCCCTTGGTGAGGACAAGAAACAAATCTCTGCAGAAGTCTTGCTATAAAGCAGGTACTATACTGTAAAGATAGAGTTACATATTTTGGTTTTCCACCGCATGGATAAATTTTTTCCCTCCTGGTAGGGTACGGTTTTACTGTACAGCTGCATTTATTTACATGCATTCCTGGAACTGTGAAAAAATCTTTGCCAAGATTTATAGGTTGGTGTGTATACAGAGATTTGGCTTCTCCTAATGTTTTATTCCCCACACAAGCCCTGTTCGTACTGGAACACGAGGTGTATGTGAGAGCAGTGTTTTTTAGCCTGAGCAGTAGGTCAGCGTTTCTTGTCCCGCTTCCTCTCCCCTCCTACTAGCTGGGAGCTGTGGGCAGGCACAGAACAGAAGCAGGTGATAAATCACACCCAGGTAATTAGTGGTGCTATATTTGAAGCAGGACAAGCACAGAGTCTTGCAGGTAGATTTTACTTTTACAGATGTAAGGCCATCAGTGCCGTAAGACATGGTATAGAGAGATATGCCTGTGACTGGGGAGAGAGGAAGCAAAGGTGGCAAGGAAAAGAGATTGATCAAATTCCAGTTGTTAGAGATATGCTTGCTACAACAAGGACAGGAACAGCATTTAGTTATTAATGGACACGGTCAAAATGCACATAGCTTTCTCAGAAGTATGTATAATTGTTTTTAAAGCTAAAGCTAACTCTGGAAAAAATCTGTACTTAGCCATGAAATGAAGAGTGCAAATATGTGAATGTATCTTCTCTGTTCTGAATTTCTTGTATTCAGTTTCAGAAAATTCCTCCTTCTGTGTCTTAGACTGTCAACAATGGATGGGAAAATCCAAACTTTTGACTCTGCTTAGGTGAAACATTCTCCTGCTTCATCTCCTAGATGAAAGATCCTTCTTGTTACTTTGTTTTGACTCCAAGGAACTCTCATTCTCTCTCTCTCCCTCTCTTACCATCTTAAAGCTGACAAGAGCTAGATAAACCTTTAAGTTATTTAAAATAATAATTGTCTTATTTTCAATATATTGGTGAAAACTCAAATGTATACAGCAATCCTGCAAGCTATCACATATTTTTAAATTTAAATACATTAGCAGTATGAGCCACTTAACAAGGAGTCATTTCGTGCTTTGTCTTCATTTGAGAGAGTCCTAATCAGGCAGGCAACAGAAACAGTTGCTTGAGTTGACTGGAGGTGTAAGTCTGAATTTGGCTGCAGCTTTAGGTCTGTCTGGGGAAGATGAGTCTGAGAAATTCAGAGCTTTCTGTTCTTACGGTTTACTCTAGAAATTATTTTTATAACATACTCACAGTTGAGTAAATTCAAGCTCTGTCTGGAATAAATAGATCTCTGTATTTTTTGTTTTGACAAATTCTGGGATCTAAATTTTGGACCAAGCAATTTTAGTTTTATCTAACACTCTGTTTGCAATTAGTGTGAATAGTTTTCAGAAGAGTTTGAAATTGCCCCAGATACATTTCCTTTGATTTAGATTTAGCCACTTAGTCTAGTGGATAATAGGGCTCCTTTTCTAATGGGCTGACCTCCATTTGTCATGTGAATTTCTTGATCTTCTTGCAAATGTCAGACTGTGTAAGAATACTTCAAGAGAAACAAATGATGCTGTCCATTAAACTAACTTGGGAAAATAAAATATCTGCCAGAATTTTTCTCCCAGAATGTTGGAGTGGATAGAATGCACTAGGGCAACACTACAGAGTAGCATTTAAATCCAGCGAGAATAGATTTTTAAAGGAAGTTGCAGTAGTAAAAGGGGAACCCCGTGGTTCGATAAGATCACACAGTGAAAACAAAATCAGAATACCTAATCCTTCTTTAAAATATATGAAGTGAATCAGACTCTGTGAGTAACCTTGCTGGGCAGAGCTGTTAAATTACTGAGCGCTCACTTAATGGTCCATCTCATCTTGTTTAATAGACTCATCCGAGGAAGCAGACGGGTAAGCAGGAGGACAGGCCTTGTGCCCAAGCAGTTCCCGTAGGGCTCTGCTGAGCTGCCTCAGAACTGCCAATACAGAATTTCAAGTTTTAAGCTATCACTTCTTAACGTTTACATTGCACCCAAAATCATAAGCCTCATCCTAATTGCTCTCAGGTGCTAGATTCTGCACAGATAATTCATAAAAGGTTGCCCCTATTCTGAAGTAAGACTGTAAGAATGATTAACGCTATACGATATGTAATGAAATACATTGACACTCCTGAAGTATCTGGCAAAATTAGCTGATCCTAATTCTGGATTTTCATTTTCAAGCCATCTGCCTGTGCGGCATTCCTACATTATTACTATTATTCTTTTCTTGTGCAGGTTTATTTATTTCCCATTCTCTCTTCTGTCTTTATCGACTTTATGTCTTCAGACCGTAGAAGTGACTCCTTACCCATTTTGCTGAGCCTGAAGGTAAATTTTAGCTTCACTAAGTGAAGTTGGGCATTGCAGATTGATTGTAGTACGTAGTCTGTTTTGTAGGACAAAAGAAATCCAAAGAACAGTATAATTTGTGATGGAACAGAATTGTGCTCTCTTTGAACTGTGTGCATTGCATTTCATATTCTTTTTATGGCCTTTCTGAAAGCACTACTAGAGGTTTCTTTTGGACTGAAGGGATATTTAACCTTGGCATTAGGAGTAAATTACTGAACTCCTGTGTAATCTTTCCCATTCTCTGTCTTGAATGGCCAAACGAGTATGATGCTGAACTAGGAATGCCTTAGAAAAGAGCATTTTAGAAAGTCCTCTTTCAAGCAGTAGTACAGCAGGAATAACAGCAACAACAACAACAACAAAATAAATGACCCTAGAAAATGAGAAAATACTTCAGCAGTTCAAGTTTGAAAAGAATTAAAATATATAAATAGATTTATCTTACAAACTTTGATTGTAGGTGTACGCATCTGAGCTAATTTTCTAATTGACAGTTGGGAAATCTGGTTAACACAGTCATCTGAGTTTAAGATGTGAGTAATCTGACCGAATATTGGTGTGTTCTGTAGGAATAAGGTAAAAGCCCTGCAATCTATGGAGTCTGATTGCATTCACTGCATCTCCTAGCCTCAAAATAGGTTTAATAAACATCTGTATTTAGTCATGTAAAATTATTTTTTTTGTGAGACTTTGCTGAACAGTTTCTGGAAAAATTGAAGTTATGGCATCTAGACCAATGTTTCTACTTATCCTTCTTTCATGAAGTACTATAAGCAGTAAAAGTGCATATATAAATCCAAATTTCTACCCACACAACAGCATCTTTTCCAGGAAATGTTGCACTGGCATCTGGTTATCACAAACATTAAGTGCCTGCCTATGTGTTTCTCCCAGTTCTAGGCAAAGCACCGAGCAAAACCGATTTACGGAAAATAATCTCAGTCCATCTGAGATTATTCCTTTGGCTTTCTTATTGGGAATTAATTCTCAAAACATGAGATCTTCTCTTTGTTTGAGTGCCTTTTAGACACCATGGGAATGGGACATAGTAAAACTTTTATCATCCTTCAAGAGCAGTGAAAGTCCTATATGTGTTATTACTGTCATCCTGAAATTAGAACAGGTTTCTTTCACTGTTTTGGCGAATGTTTTGTTGTGCTGGTGATGCTGCAGGAGTGTTAGCCTGCTGGTGAAAAGCCATCAGGACACTTCTGTCTGATGTCTCCAAGTGTTTGTTTTAGCCAGGAGGGAACATGCTTTTCCCAGCAGAATGTGCAGAGCCCACTGAAGCTTGGAGATGAAGCTGGTGGGTGCCTAACCTCTGTCTTGTGCTGCTCTGCCACTGCAGGAGGACACTGCAGCTTCCTATCAGCTAGACATGGGTGTACAAAGAAAGCCAGTACTTGTGTACAATCTGCATCACTTTTTTTTCTTCCAATCTTAGTTACTTAATCAAACTTTAAAAACAAGTATGTTTTACAGTTTTATCTCTATCACAATAGGCCAATGTAGTTCATACAAGACTAAGAAGAAAAGAGCCTCTAAAATTATGACTTTTAAGTGGAAAACCATTTTAAGAGAGGTCATAGTACAGTAAGAGATACAGAGATTAAGTCTTTCGGGTAGAACAGCATAGATAGTCTTGCAGTATGAATTTTAATTTGGGCAGTGTGGCTTCAGCCCTGGGCTGCCTTTCAGCTGCTCTTCTAAGCTAACTCCCAAGTAACCTTGGTTACCTTGCTACTTTAGCACAAAGTAGTCAAACTGTTTTAAGCAGCCTAAAATGAAAAAATACCTTTTTTTTTTTTTCTTTTTTTTTTTGGTAGAGTGGATGGTCTCAATTTGAATCTGCTAAAAGTTACTGAATACCACCAAGGCAGCTTTCTGTCTCTGAACCTAGCTTCGATGATTGTAGTCTTCAGAGACTTTTTGGTTGTTCTTTGTTCTTCTGTGGGAATACGACAAAGGAAAATGGAAACTCCCACTAACCACTTCAAAAGTGACCTGGTAAGAAAATCCATTTACTGTTCTTTGCATTGGAATTAGATATATTTGTGGGAATTAGTGTTCTGTGCATATAGCAGTGATTCACTCACAGGATCTGGAGGATCGTAACAGTTTAGAAGAGTGAGAAGGGCAAAAATAGGGATGATGTTAGAATACAGCACAATAAGTGCTGAATAAGTCACTTAGGTCTCAAGTTAAAAAACATGCCAATAAGAATTGTGTGGTTTCAGCCAGTCAATGGTCATGTCACATGGAGTACTACCCCCTGCTTTCTCCTGTGTGTCCCCATTCTCTTCTTTGTTTGGATACAAGCATTAGCCTTATTGCATGAAGATGCAGAGTGCAGATCTGATTTGATCTGGATGAAAAATTTGGCTAGGAGAGTGGATTTTAGTCATGATTCTCAAATGGATCTGAGCTACTGCAGCTCATGGCACAGCTGCAAGATTGGTGGTACTGGCACTGCTGCCAGGTTTAGGAAGGCAAGAAATTCTTCACCCATAGTAGGACTTCGGTTTGTCTTAAGCTAAATAAAACCACACCTGTATAATATGATCTAGGGGTAGAAGAGGAAAAACACGTGTAATTTACAGTATGTGCTTTTGGTACATACTTTTCATGGAAGTGGTTTAGGAGATATGGTGAAGAATTGACTACTGCATTCTCTGTTAACTGGAAATTTTCTGCTGCTGGATTTGATGTCACTGTACGTCCAGAGATGATATTTTCTGCCTGCATGGGGCAGCAAACAATGAAGCCTGATGTGAAAGCCATAGTATTTTGAGTAGTTAGTCTTAATTTGTGACATCCTGGAAGACTAAAATCTATTAGCTACCTTTCGTCTCTATAACAAATAAGACTAAGAATGTACAAATATTTAGAAACCTACTGAATAATATATACCAGTGCCAGTGAGATAGGAGAAAAAATGACTGAAAGTATGAGAGGAAAACATGATGTTTATTTCCTTTATTCCCCTTTTATGTAGAATTTCCTTTAAGGTTGAGGAAAGGAAATACATTCTGAAAGCACATTCCAGTCCCCTCAACTCACTATTCCATTTGTCATTTACCTATGCAAAAGCACTGAGATGTCTGTGCTGTGGGCTGCTTCTAGCCTGCTTAAGGTGACCTACTCAAGAGGTGGTAGATAGGTGGCTGGATAGAGTAGAGAGTTCCTTTCATTCCACTGACGGGAAAGCTACAGACTGAGCTGTTACAAGGCATCAGATAATGTGATGTCTGCTGGAAGGGTGTTTTCTGAACTTCGGGAAAAGAACTTGGAAGTGAAGCATGTCTTCATCTACCTGACACAAACCCATGGGAAGACTGTTTTCACTGGCTTCTCAGGACTGCAACTCAATGTAGTATCTTTTCTAGTTCTTAGGTGGCTTCTTTTGATGAGTGGCATAAATATTACCACAGCTGTCACCCAAGCTTGGTGTGAAAAGCTATACTGATTTTATATAGGTTTCCCTAATGACTTTGGGTTCTGTAATGACCTTAAGTAGCGTATAGATGCAGGCTTGGACTTACATGTGAACAAATATAACTCTTTATCTCTTTCTGAGCAATCTTCTGACTTGTAATTAAAGGAACTGTCCTTCCACTAAACAGAAATAATGATATTCATTTTTCCTCTCTGTCCCTTATCTGTCACTATAAACACATCTGCCACATAAGAAGTTATTTCCCTCTGGCAATCTGGTTGTTTATCCCAGGTATGATTTCTGCTGCTGCTGGCAAACTCAGTCTTTCACCATGATGTAAACCTGACCTGCTTGGAAGGGGTGGAGGTGCAAGATTGGGGCTGCACTGCAGGCCTCTGGTAGGTGATTCTTTGTCACCACAGAGCTTCCTGGCAAGCGGGAGGTGAACAACAGGAGAAGAGGAGCCAGCATCTCTGCTGCTTTCACCTTGAGTGGCTTTCAATTTTAATTTACCAGCTTTCAATTTTCCATCTGGTTTTCCAGTGATATTCAGTACAGAAATTATAGTAGAAATATCTGTCAATGTCAGAGATATTTGTTATAAATTATAACCTTGTACTTTTTTTCCACATGCATCTGCCTTACTCATAAAATCTTAGAAGGTTTTACAGACATGAATTAATAGAATTTAGTAGTTATAAAAAATAGTACAAACTCATAACAATGCTTATCAGATGATATTGCCATCTTTCAGAGTTTCTATATGCATACAGAAACCAGGATTTTTTCCCTAAAGGGGGTAGTAGACATTCGTGCTGATGTTCATGTGTCAAAAATATAGACCTCCCTGTCTTTTTCAAGGGAATTATTCTTTGCCTTGTGGTTCACTTAGCCCAGGTACAGGACGGGTGGTTGTTTTTCTTCCTCTCTTGTGGCTGGAACTGAAGCCTGAAGGCAGTTCCTGAGCTCAGGAGTGCTAATCTCTTCCTGGCAGCTCCAAGCCATTAGGGAAGAAACATCCTAATTTACAGGAGATGGGGAAGCCTGTTGCCATCAGAATAATTAACTACAGCTATGAAAAAATATGTTCATTAATAAGAATACCTTCACATATTAATTACCAGATTATAGACTATTTGTATTTTTTGGAGTACAGCATAATTATAATTGAAGTTTAAACAAATAGAATCCAGAATATCAGAAGTTGTTGGTATGCCAGTTAGAAGCCAAAGCACTGCATGGAAAAAGTAGCTTTTGTACATGAGCAAAAAAGTCTCTGCTTGTTTTTCATCTTGATTATGGAACATTAACCACTGGACAGGGAATTCTTTTTTGGAGTGTGTTGTGCAAAATTCTTCCTAAACTCAATTTGTAGTCTGCAGGGGTTGGAAAAAATCTCTAATGAGAGAGAAATTTAGTGCCATTCGTAGTGAAGCATTGGAAAGGGCTGCTCAGAGTTTTGGTAGCTGAAGAGTTATCCCTGTAGGCATTTCTGTTAATAAAATGTACTTGTGTTGCATTGCTTTCACTGCCAGGGCAGCCTGGAACTCTCAGTGATGATGTTCAACTAAATACTTCTCTTGTCCTTACCAAGGACCTGACCCTTCCTTTAAATTAACCTACTCAGGATGGCAATGTGAGGCATACAACCCAGCTGCAGTCATACAGAAGCTGTGCCATGTCACTTGGCACAGCTCCTGTGACCATCATTGTCTCAGGAGGTATTCCAAGCTGGATATTAAAAAAAGTTATTTCCAGAAAGAATGGTGAGATGTTGGCAAAGGCCGTCCAAGAAAATGGTGGTGGAGACACCATCCCTGGATGTGTTCAAGAAACATGTAGATGTGGCACTGAGGAACATGGTTAGTGGGCATGGTAGTGGTGAGTTAATGATAGGGCTAAATGATATTAGAAGTCTTCTCCAACCTTAGTGATTCTATGACTGTGTGAATGAATGTTCACTAAAGCTTTAGGCAATAACATAAATAACCAGCAGGGAATATGGGCAGATGGATCTGTCTCAGAAATTTACTGACAAAATTTGCAGATTTACTAATTTGTGAGAAATAAAAATACGAGTGAGAAAAAAATATGCTAAAATACAACTGGTTCCCAAAGAAAATTTCTACTAATAAAGGCCTTGGGAGAAAATACACAGACTGAAAATAGATCAAGGGCTTAAGATAAAATATAAGTACGTATACAAAAAGTGAAACAGTTCAGATGGGAAAAGTTCAGATGAAGAAAAAGCCCAAAATGCAACCTTGAAAGTAAAGGTAACAGAGAGATCTAGAGTTGATGATGAACAGCGAGCTAGGCATGACTTTACCTTTCATTTGTATATTATATGATTTGGCAATAAAAGAAATGAGAACTACCTTTAGGCTGTATAGATATGAGGGAGAAAGGGGAGTCCCTTTCCACATGTGATGAGACAGGAATAATTTCATTATGCTCTGAGTGTCCTTTAACCAAAAATATATTATCAGAATGGAATCTGAGGATAGAAAACTGGCAGAAATAGTGAACAAAGAGAACTGAACATACCAAGCTTGAACGAATCATAATTAAATGAGTGTCAGATATAGAAAGAGTTAAGTGCTGAGAAGGGATGTGATGAGAAGTAGTGACATGAAATTAAAGAAGAAAAAATTAGATGTAATATTATGAATAATTTGAACTGAACAGACTGAGCAATTGTGGGTAAAAGGGAGATTTTTGGCCAAACACACCAGGGAAAACCCTCATTTTTACACATTTTTAATGTCCCCAGAACAGACGGAGTCAGGCTTTTAATGTCTCACTTAAAAGATGCCTGCAGATGGTGTTTTTTCATGCATTTGAAAAATGAATTTCTACATTTTGATTATGTTGTCATTAGCAGTAGCCTTACTCAGTAATTAGGAAGCTGGTTCCTAGTTTGTGTATGAGAGATATATTGAGAAAGAAGGATGTTATCTCTTTGTTTCCATGGGGCTATAAATAATGCATCGTGAAAACAGTAGAAGAAATTCAAACAATAACTATGCTAACTGGAAATATCTTATTGTTCAGTGAAAAATAGCTGATCTCCATCATAAAAGGCCACTTTAATTGTTAGTGCTGATTGTGGCCAAGAAAGAAAAGAAAATTCCACGAGAGAAGGACTTTCCCTATAGTAAGTACAGTCTCTTTGCTACGTAAGTAACTCTGAATTAACAATGATTTAGACATGAAGGTGTATGTAAAAGGGTATTTCAGGTGAGCTTTTCTTTCATTCTTAGGTAACTAATTAAAACAGGAGAATAAGCCAGAGGCCATGCGTTCTGCTGTGTGTCATTGGAAGAAAAGGCAAGAACATGGCAGAGGGCAGCAAGAGTGTTTTGTTTCTGGAAAAGAGTCACTACTTCTCCTAAAGTGCACTTAGCCAGCAGTAGCCAAGAGCCAGAGCTGCCTGCTGCCCATTCCTTCCCCCAAGCAACCTTTTTGGTTCTCAGAAATGAAAAAAAGCAGAGGAAAACTAATCCTGAACCTTTTGACTCTCTTGGAAATAGAAATGATGAATTCCTCTCCATGACACGTTTGTTCCAAGCTGCAGATTGTGCATGTGTGATTGGTGGTATTGTCATTCTCATCTTAAAGACTGTGCTTATTTTACAACAGGTGAGCATCTGTGTCTCTTACAGCCCATGTTAAATATGTAGTTATACTGCTAAATATCTCCAGTATGCCGAAGCATGTACAGAAGTCTGCCCAGAAAACTTCCCCTCATCCAGGGGATGAATTTGGGCTGCCCAGATCCTGCTGGGACCAATCTGAGCTGTGAATCTCCAGGCAAGATGCCAAGTGTGCCTGCAGTACCAGTGCTACAAGCAAGAAATTGCTGGAGCATGCAAGCCAATCTCTTTGCTGCCTCTTACAGAATTGCTGTGCTCCTTTCTGAACACTGCCATTGCTTTCTTGCTATCTGCCTCTCGATGTATGAAAGAGCTGCTGACAAGGATCTCTGTACTTCCTCCTCTAACCTTTTTAGTTCTCAATTCACCAAGTCCCACCAGTAGTTTTTTAATCTTTTACATCAAATTCAAAAACCTGTCTTCACATTGTCTGGGCTATCTATAATGTGACCCACACATCTCTATTTTAATTTGCTTGAAAATCCTATTTCTTTCTGGCTTTCCATTATCATCCTCATTCTCTTTCCTTCATCTAGCTTTTTTCTTTTTTTTTTTCAGTTTTCAAATTTCTTTCTCATCAAAACCCATTTTTTGTACTTATCAGAGGAATCTCTTCTCTGAAAGTCTTTCCTTTAATTGATCTCATATGTAGTTAACTGAGATTTTTCTATGCTTTTCCAGTCAAAGCCATTTGCATTATGAGCTTCTTACAAACCTCATTCTCTGGAGGAAATTACAGTTCTTCCTCCATTTCTGAGTTTAATACTGATTTGGCTGCAACTTGCACAGGGGAAGAAACCTTTGGCATGTTGAAATTTGGCCATAGAGAGAAAAAATGAGGGGACTGTGCCAAAGTATAAAGAGAATGGTGGAATTTCCCAGCACTTTTCATGGGCTACTGGTTGGACTAAGAGCTGAATGTCTGAATTAAATTTTATGATACTGTCCACTCCCCAAGTGGACACATGCCGAGTATATCATTCAGATGCATATCGGTTCCTCATTTGAAAAGCCTCAAATAATCGTGCTGGAGAGAAGCCTTGTTTTAGTTTGAACTTTTAACACTGTGGGTTTGGGAAGCAGCAGTCAGACACTGTAAAATTGGTTGATTGCTTTCCTTCACTGAAGAAATCAATGGTATTTTAAGAGTAAACTGCTCTGAGCATAGGTGTTGCAGCATGAATCTTTTTTTTTGCTTGAGTTGCCAGAGCAACATAAAATTTCCTTTCCCCCACATTAGCTTCCCTAAAATATACTTCACAAATTGCCTCTGAAAAAAAACCCTCATATCGTGCGGACAAATTGTGCTGTTTACTCTCCGAGTATTTGGTCTTCTGAGGAGTTAGGAATGTCAGCAAAGCTGCCTGATGTGCAAAGAATGTGGACTGTATGAATCCAGCCTCAAGAAATAGGATGGAGACAACAGGCTCAAGTTGAATTAGTTGGTGTCCCCAGGCAGGAGAGGGGCCTAGCAGAACCCCCACATGATCTGGCAGTGCTTCACAGAGAATGGTGTAAGCCAGGCTGAGACAGCCTGCCTGTTTCCAGCATTCAGAAGACAAGCAGTGACCTATTGGATAAATTGTGGGGGGATGTGCTTTAAGAAGTGTTTCTTTCATGCTTTCTCTCTCACACCTTTGGAAGAGCAGTAGCAGCTCCAGTGGGTTTTGAATCAAACATCAAGTGCATATATTTCTGTGAGAGGAAAATGTTTGAAAAGATCAGGGAGAAGAGGAATTTCTCTTAGCTGCTCC
The DNA here is from genome assembly GCF_038088225.1 of Cyrtonyx montezumae. Lineage (NCBI taxonomy): Eukaryota > Metazoa > Chordata > Aves > Galliformes > Odontophoridae > Cyrtonyx > Cyrtonyx montezumae. Next base: position 40,949,361 of record NW_027072034.1, on the reverse strand, counting down.
TCACTGAAGGAGCTATTAGATTTAGAGTATATGTTAAAGCCATTTTTATTTGCAAGGTTTCAGAATAGGTTCATAAGAAAAACACTCCTGATTTGTTGGAAAAAAAAATCCACACCTGTAAATAGTTTCATTTTTCTTTACAGTGTTCTTTCTGGTGCCCTGCATCTTGAGGTGGATCATCAGAGGTGAGAGCAATTCAGCACCTTGCCAGCTGAAAGGTACAGATTTAGCAGTGATGACTACGCTCTGCCACACTGTTAGGGTTTATCTGCAAGCACATAAATACACAAAAAGTCATTGCTCTTTTTAAGTGGGAGCGTAAGCTGCACTGACTGTTGGGTCTCTGTGAACTTTTCTGCCTGCCTTTTTGCTACAGACCCTCTTCATCTTCAGGTTAGGTGAGAATTTCAGGGTGAATAAAGGGAAAGGCGGATGACCAAGGGAAATTTTGCAAAGTAATTATTAACATGTGTGAGGAACTTGTAACAGGTTGTAGTGGTGTCTATTTTTGAACAACAGAAACCAAAAATAAAGACTAGTTTGGCCTTGATAAAAGGTAGATATGCTGACTTTAAGCAGTAATGAGAACCACAAAATATGAGAACCACAAAATTCCCCTGTACAGAAAATTTGGCAAATAAAATTGACCCCACTACTGCCATTATTTCTGCCTGCTTTATAACAAAGCTGTACATTAGTATGTCCAGAAGTAGTAAAGACAGGGGAAGAAAGGTTGATTCCATTCTCATTGGTGATGAATACAACACTTAATAGATGACAAATTAGAGAATATTGAAATCTCTGGAGGCCTAATCAAATGTGAATCAAGTCAGACCCCAGTGAGCATGGGATGAAGTGCCAGCTGGTGTGTTGCATTCCTGTGCCAGCTGGTATTTCATCCTTAAATGGATTGTGATCAGTTTTAATGCAACGCATACTTCCATTTAAATAAAAAAAAAACAACACAACGAAAACCCAAACCACAGATCTTTGTGTATTAAGTGTTGTTTTTTTGTGGAAAAGTACTATAATATTCAATAGAAATGGAATTGAAAAGCATTTATACTCCAAAGAAATGAAGAGACAATTACAGCATCACTTTGATACCTGAATTTCTGTGGAAACTTTATCTTTGTGCGGTAACAAGTTAATTTTGATGGAAGCCATCATGGTAGCAAGTATTCTGGATGGAGAAATTCTATTAAGCAATTATTTTATATCTTTTTTTCTCTTGGAGAAAGCATTTCAAGATAGTTATGATTGTCATATATTCTTACCATATCATTTTGGCTTTTTTAAAGTTACAGAAGAATTGGTATAATGTTGGATAATGTCTTGTGTGGTAAAAAGCCCCTAAACACAGCACTCACACATATATTTAGCTTACTCTGAAAGTAATGCCTCCTATTTATTTCCATGGAAACTACAACAGATACAAAGAACACAGTAACACATTTTGATAGAGAAAATTCTCAGCTACAAAACAGTATTTTTCATCATTGTCACCACCATTAGCTATGTATTTTCATCAGAGATGAACAAGAGCCTGCAAGCCACACTTGTAAGAATCTGCACCAGTGGAATTGATCCACTGTTGCTGTCTCCATTGCTGGAATACACCACCCACTGCTTCACTGTGCTCACATCCTTGGTCTTCATGAATGTTCAGCAAGCACTGATGAGTGTTTGTGGGTGACATTTTTTCTGCATGGAGGGGCCCAATTGCACCCCTTTGCTTCATACACACTTCCATGTCAGATGCCATTGTGTCAGAGTGCCCCTCTGCTGCCATCTGTTGCACACTAGGAAGATGTAATGGAATATTGGGAAGATTCAGCCTCTACTGCTGTATCACCAACATCCACCTCTGACGATGTAGGCTAACATAATAAAATAGGAGGCATTACTTTCACAGTGGCCCTCATATATGCATGCCCAATCTTTCAGTCTAACACTCACCTAACTGCTCTTCTTTTGGTATTTTATTGTGATCTATGAAAATGGATGTGCTACATGTGTAACATTTGTAAAGGAATAAAAACTATCATTTATTATGAAAGAAGATGAACAGTCCTACGGAAATAAAAGTGGATATTGTGTCAGATTCAAGCACAACAGAAATAGGGAGTTTTCCTTTATGATCTGTTATGAAAAGCCAATATCAGCCCTTAGCAAGATGTTTCCTGGTTCCTTGCATCACTGACTGACTTATATTTAGCTTCTCTCAAAAGAATGAGATTTCTGATGAAAACTTTCCTGCTCTTCTTTCTACATTATGCCAAACTATTTCAGAACTGTTCCTTTATGTGGAGCTGTACAGTTGTCTGCCTTGTTCTAAACATATAATGAAACTGAGTTACCAATTTTGCATTCCCTGAAACCCCATCTAGTCACATAGAACTTCACAGATGTTAATAGGTTTGACCTAGAATTTCAAGAGCCAAGAGTGGAAAATGAGTATCATTAGAAAGTCTTGAAAAACACATACCTCATTTCAAAACAATGAAAACATTTTTATTATTTTGCAGATGACTAGAAAGGGAAATAATTATGAATACATTTCAGCGATTTCTGGGACCTTTACCTTTTTCCAACATTTAAAAAATGTCTTATTCTGTAAATAAAAAATAAATTACCAAGTGCACTTAGATAAAAGCTTTTACACATGACTATTCAGTCAAATAGATCTCTAACTGTTCCACCTGAAGAAGGGCTCTCTGTTGCTTGTATCCTACATGCTAATAACATGATTTGTGTTGCTCAACACAAACAGGATGTAATCCTGTCAACTTTAAAGTCAATATCAGAAAATCACACTGACGTGTTCTGGGTGGCATAAACAGAAAATGTGGCATAAATGACAGAGCTATTTCATATAGAATATCAAATCAAAAGAAACATTTTTACACCTATTTAAAATACAGAATGAGAATAATGTCTTCCCTTCAAGGATCACCTGTTGTTTGGATGAACATTGATTTATTATATTTCACAAGATACATATAGAGTCACCCTATCCAGTTTTTCTGGCCAACACCACAAAAAGAACTCTGCTCACAAATGCATTGTTCAGAGAAGTGATATTACATAAATTACATTCTCAAAAAGAGAATTAATGCTGTTACAGAATGATAGCCCCAAAATAGCAACATCTTTTTGAACTCCAAGATAATAAATTCTAACTTTCCTTCATGTGTTGTGTCCGTAAGAGAAATACATCAGCTTTTGACACTGCAGAATCTGGGGCTCTGCAGGCATTTTCAGTGTATGACTTGACACACCAAAGTGCCTTTTGACAGTGTCTTAGATGAGAAGCTAAAAAAAGAAATGTAGTAGGTTGTCTAAATTATTCCTGGATTATTGCAGTATTCTTTAAAATAATATTAAAGTGAAGCAATAATACAGTAGTGGATGTGGTTTCTTGTTTTCCTAAGTCATCTTAGAACTTCTTAGAAGAAACAAGGCAGAGTGAGTGAGAGTGAAACAACACTGGAGCACCATGAGTTTTTACAACATGGCATCCATTATACATGAGTAAAATACTATTGCTGCAATCATGGTAGGCATGACTGCTTCTCTTTTAAACTCATATTTCATTTATTCATTTTGGTTTTTCATTCCAAGACCCTGAGCCTCCACACATTTCTATGCAAGTATAACTATGCACCTGAATAGTTACTGCAACTTCAGAAAGGATTACTCTTAAAAAGATGTTAAAACACAAGGGTGGAGTGTTTACAGGACTGGGACCAAAAAGTGTAGATAGTTGAGCTTGGAATATTGGCTATACTAGGGTGATGTAAATACTTAAATGCAGAAGCAAAGATGCAGTCTACAGCATCTGATTCCATAACCCTTTGAGAATTCTTGACTTTCATTCCCTCTTCAAACTGGATGCTAGATGAAATCTTTGTTCCTTATCCATGGACAGGGAGAAAATACTACCACTGCTTGAATAGACACTTTGGTGCGTTCTTGTCTTTCTTCTCTAATAAGTTTTGTATTTGTTCATAAAAATGTATTTTCTCTATTCAAGTAAGCTTAAGTAGTACATGTATTGGAAAACTGAAGTTACCATGTGGTTTAACATTCCTTGTGCTCCCCTATCGTCACTCAAAATGTACATTAAAATCCATACAAGAAACCCAGTATCCCAAAACGCACAACTCAGCCTGACAACCAGCTGATCATCAATGGATGCTATGTGCCATTGCATTCACTTTATTCCCCCTGCACTCACTCATGTTAACATGTTGTAAAGACATTAAGACTAGCTTGCAAGGTTGTCCTTTCTGCAGTTCATTGTATAACTGTTTATTAAAAGAGAGATGGATTATTTTATGTTATTATTAACTCCTGAAGCCTCCATGACTGTCAAGCAAATAGCAAATGCCCAGAGAGCAGCATTTCGTACACTGGGACTTTCTCTGTTGCACTAGGGCTCTGCTTTGGCCCTTAATGGTAGAGCAGGAACCTCTGACAGCACTGGAGTCTTAAATTGTTTCAGTCAACTTAATTGCTGGAACATGTGTTTGGTTTCAGATAAATTGCTATGAGGAGTAAATGTCACAAGAAAATTGATATACACAACAATTTATTTCCTTAGACATGTGTAAAATACTACATGCTTTGCAGATTCAGAGGTAACATTTGGCTCATATTAGGCTTGGAAAGCCAAGGTGCAACAAACAGGCACTGGTTCATTTGTTCAATAATAATTTATTCCATGCCATGAATCCTCCTTATCTTTCATTAACTGCCAATCAGGTCCTCCAGTTGCCACGTGCCAGAATATATTCTTTGTTATTAGCATTAGCATTACTGTTAAAACACAGACTGAGACATGAAGGAAAATGCCCTATCCCAGAAGAATATATTTTTACTTCTTCCTGCTGGAAAAACTATATAAGAAAGCATGCTTAACTTTCAAAGGTATGTGTAAATGTTGTGAGAATGATCAAACTAAAGCTCAGTCAGCAAAAGCCTGTTAACCAGAATGCAGGGTGAATATGCTTACTCTAAAGAGCTGAGAGTTTGGCACATAGTGTACATATTAGAAGAGGTGGTTATTTTAGATAGTTTTACAGAAATTAGAGCAGGGGGAAGGTTTACTGTGCAATTGTTTTCCACTAGGATTAGAGTGGTTTTAACTTTCACAAGCTGCTTCCCTTATTGATGAAAAAAGGGGAGTCTGGAGGCAAAGAACAAGAAGCACATCATGTAAAAAGATGTTTCTATCTCCCCTACCTCCTGTTGGCTGCAGATATTTCTTTCTCTCCATTTCAGACAAGCACATTAGCATCAGTGTGTAGGAAACCAGGCACATAGAAGTGATTTGACCTGATGTGCTGAGTGCTACATCCTAGGATACACATGAGATCGGGGCCCCAGCAGCAGTGAGATGCGGCTGAAACTGGAGACAGTTGACCTCCATCATCCTTTGGAGGGGGGATGCTGTGCTAAGTACGGGACTGAGGGAGATATTTGGGTTGCTCCCGATACCTGTACCACACTCAAATGGTGCCTGGATCCAGCTCCATGGCTAGGTTCCAGCTGCTTTGCTCCTGGCTGGTTGCTTGGTCCTTTTGATAGCTGAGTACCTGCCTATGGTTCCCATTCCTTGACCTGATCTGAAAGCAAGCTGGAAAGGGCTGCTGAAGCTAGAACAGTGTGAAAAGCAGAAAGGGTTAATATTGAACCTGTAGGAGAGTCCCAGTTCATAGTGCAGCAAAGGAAAAGCTACTTTAAGTAAAGCCTGGGGCAGCCATTCACATGCAAAATGAAAGCAAGTCTGAGCTAATCTCTTCTGGTCAATTCTATTTCTTCAAGGTAGAATAATTAGAACTGGCAGCACTATGTACTCTGTGGGAGGAAACCGATGAATTTCTTGGAACAGAAAGTTCTGTTTTATTGTCATATTGCATTAACCAACTCCACTCTTTGAAAAACAAAAAGAGGGATGTAATTACTCTGAATGTCAGAAATAAGGTAGTGGTGGTAGCAGTAGATATTTTTGTTATGAATTTCTCTGACAGTTCTGTTTTCTGTTGTGAGTACTGAGTAAAGAAGAGGAGGGGCAGAGTGGGGAGCATCTTACATTTAGGTGTCCCTTATAAATCTTAAATAGACTTCTTTGTGCTGATTTTCATGTTTAACAAACTGCCTCATTCATCAGAGTTCTGCAGTGAGAATAGGAAGGAAAAATCATTTAACAAACACAAGGGAGAATCAGAATCAATGACAGCACACAAGAAGAAATGATTGTTTACTTCTTTTATGCTTGAAGTTTCTAGCTCCCTTAGACTTTGGACCAAAACCTCACATTCTGAATGGTGTTCACTATTTCATGGAGCTTCTCAATTCCTTTTGCTTTCTTTATATTATAACTTAAAAAACTGGGAAGGATAGGGAGCTGCAACATTAAAAAAACAAACAAACAAACAAAAACAACTTGAAGAGTTTTAAAATCTGCCTTTACAGGCTTGTTCCAAATTAGTTACTTCCATTATGTCGCTCCTTGAGAAGTGCAGAGCATAAATAGCACTGTCTTGTGCATCACTAGTCACTTCAAATGACAAGATCAAAGTTCAGCTTCCTAGGGTCTTTACTAGGCAGCTGATTACATCATTAAAATGCTCAGTGCTAAGCAGGGACACGTGTCCTTCTACACCAGACATATAACTGATTGAGATCATTGTTATACCAAGATTGCAAAATGCTTATAGTTTGAATAGGTAAGTAGGAAGGAAAATATTAAAAATAACAAGTTTGTGGAAGGTAAAGCTTCAGTAGAGTTAAGGGATGTGTTTTCTGCTGCCACACAACAAGTATCTGCAATATAAATCCATCATCTGTGATAATCTCCCTTGTATCTCACTACAGTGAAGACAATGAATGAGACTTTCTTAAGGTTCGGCACTGAGATCAGTCAGACTGAGGAAGTACCTACTTCTCTCCATTGATTACTGAAAGAGTCCAGGTTAACTAGCTCAGTCAATGCTACAGACCTCTTTTTTTTGGTCAAACGAATTCCTCCCAAGGTATCAATATTAAAATAAGCTTTACATTTTCAAAAGCAAGAACTGGCAAATTGATGGCACCGTAGTGACTAATAAAATGAAGCTCAGTTCTACTCATGAAGTATGAACTAACTCAGGACTACAAGTGGAAGCAAGTATTACAAACAAGTGTAAATTAAGCAGAGCTAAAATTTTAAAACAGATTCATTGCAGAGACCACATCCAGTTGTTTCTGAATGAAACAGTTCATTATTTTTGAAAGTGGAAAGTAAATCTCACAAAGATCTGCCAGGGTATTGTTGTATGACATTGTTAGCTTCATGTACAATCCCAACTTTCTATATTAACTTACAAGGATGAAACAATAAATTTTCACATTCCACTCATATTGTAAAGCAAATCTATTTCCATGGTGTGTAAAAACTCATATTTAAACAAAAAGCAGTAACTGAATTCCAAGAAATCTCCATAGAGACTAGTTTAACTTCACCAGGAAAGTAAAAGCAGAAGAGGTGACTCACACACTCACTTATTTTCCTTTTATTATGTGGTTATCTTTAAGGATCTTGCCATGCCTGCACAGATTATTGTGCTGTCATCACCCACTTGTGTTGCTCATGAGGGTGCTGGACATGTGGTACAGTTCAGGGCCAGCCTGGTGAAATAGGCCTTGGAGCTGAGAGGCTGCAGGGGCAAGGGGCATCCAAGCACATCCATCCTTTTGAGTCACTGTGGTGTACAGCATGGGAAGAGACAGGCCTTGTCTTGTTTTGACAGTGACGCCAATGGAGAATGTGTAGCGGTCCCTTGATCACTCCTCACAGTGGAGATCTCACATACTGGAAAGATGATGGAGTGTGAATGCATTCATGTACAGGATTGCTCCCATACACTAAGGCACACTGTATGGTGCTCTTCATGTCAGCAACTCTCCTGTGATACTTCTGTTTAAATGATTTATAGAGGGCTGCAATTACATGATGATTGAGCACTTCACAAGCTTTGTTTGTCATAAAACTTGCCTAACAGATGATAGAGGAACAATGCAGTGGGTCAAGCATGAGATTGCAGTGGGCTGTGGTGAGTGAGGTGATAGATCCTGCCTGGTCTGAACATCAAGGCAACATTTTAGACTTTTCTCAGGTTTTACTCTCTCCCTGGAATCCAGCCTCTTGTATTTTTAACAGCTTCTGTAATAAACACAGAATAACAAATGTTTGGAGTTGCATTATTATTAAAATAAATTAAGCCCTGCTAAATAACAAGTAAAAACTGTCTTTTCTCTGTAAGTATTTTAAAACATTCATGTTTAAAGCATTCATGTACACATCCACATGAATGTGTAGCTCTTATGCAAAAAGGGCAAAGAATTTTTCAGTCAACTTTTTTGCTCTTCTGCTCTGTGTGAACTAAAAATGTACACTGACATGTCTGTTCACTCTCACACTCTTTAGGGAAAGATCACGCTATGCAGTATAAAAAAAGTTACCCTAGGGGAATCTGATAATGAATAAAGATATAAAAATAAATGTTGGTAAATCAATGACAATGCAGGCAGATAAACACAATATAATTCACAGGGTAGCATCTGAAATTAGTATCATGTAGATTATTCAGTGATTATTTGTGAAAAACATACAGACCTTTAAAGTATCACTTGTGCTGTTGTCTAGTTGAGAAGAGGAAAAAATCGCTATATTTGTCAGGAGTTCTCAACGCTACTAATCATTCAGCCACCTCCAGCTGTCAGGTGTCCTAGAAACTGTAATGGAAATCACAAGCTTCAATTTAATTTAAGGAGTCACAAACTGAAATGTTTGGGAAAGCAACAGTGGATATGCAAAGGGACACATAGGATCAGCTTATAGGTTCATCATCTGGGTTGAATATATGAGTAATATGGCAGAATATATCCTTGTCTCATCAAGGTTTGGTAAGAAGTGCATCCAAAATGCAAAGGTTGAAGTCAGTTCAAATTAATACCAATTTCAAACAATACTGAACATATAGTTCTCAACACATAGTAAGGCAAAGCTTCATTTTAACTGGATATAATGCGGCTACACAGATATTTTTAACAGACTTTGCTTATTATGTTGACAGCCTCGGTGAAAGTGAGAAATCTTAATAAATGAGTATTTGTGTAAACCCTAAGGGCCAAACTCTGCAGTCATTCAGATTATTTCATATTCATAAAATTCAATAAGGTTGTGTCAGGGCAATTGAAAGAAAATTTGGCAGAAGGTATTTAAAGTGTGACACAAAGTATGTGCAAGGAGAACTGAAAACTGTGGAGAACTTTTTCTCCTTAATTCACTAAGCAATTAAGTTTCTTATTACAGAAGCCAGAATTGGCTCTCAGGATGTGCTACTGAACAGTAACATATTGAACAGTATATGTTAAATATATCAAATATTTAAAAACCCATTTATTTAAACATTGTATTTTATAGAATTTCCATTTAGTATGGCATGACATTATCAGAAAATTATGTTTATGGCTGAGATACCAGATGACTTTGAAAGTGGATAATTACAGCAGATATTTTGCTAAGGTGGAATGTACAGAGCATGTAACGAATTCCACACAGCACATAAAAATAATCATCAGAAAGAAACCCACAAAAACAAAAACAAAACCCCCAGCCTAAGATTAAAACATTCGGTAGGTTCATCTTGAAAGCATAAGAAAGATTCTGCAATGAAATCTTAAGAAATGCAGCACAGATGCCTCTTCCTCTCTCACTTCATAACCCCTGGGCATAAGGTTGAAAAGATATGTAAGTATACATATGCACACATCCTGGTGTGTATGAGCGCACACATTCTGAATTTTACCCAGAGTTTTGAATAATGTTTAAAAGCTGTACTTTTTTTTTTTACTGCACATAAATAAAGACACTGGAGGAGATGCTGGACTTGTGGCACTAGCTAGTGCCCTGCAGTCAATATATTTTCCTGCTGAGCCTCCACATTGTATTTATTTGAGAGCATTTTGAGACCAGCCTGTCAAGTGTATCGATGTTACCTGTGACAGAGAACTAAGGGAGCTCCCATAGGGAATTTAGTTCCTTGACCTTTTTGATGCACTTTTGCCCATTTTGAGGCTAAGAAATAAAAGAAACAACTTCTGCTGCACAACAATCACACGAAGTCAAGAAGGCTGCCAGGCAGATTTTTAGGTTAGTAGAAGTCAATCCTTAGCTTTCACAGAATTTGATTGTATGTGAAACTAATATTACGATTGTGGTCACCTTAAAGCCACAAGCTGGATGTGGAACATTACAATTCCAAGAGAAAGAGTTCCTCTTTTTTCATGCTCACACAGCATATCCAAAGTCTAGCACAGAAGACATCCCTAAATATTTTTTTTTAATAAAAAAATGATGAGCTGTAGTACAGTGCTGTAAAAGGGCATGTGTTGCTGTATTAATGTTGGTAGGTATTTTTCTTTGATCGCTGTGTTCTGTTAGGATTTTCTTACACATGGATGAGCTTACAGCAGTCTATACAGTAAGAGTGTAATTATCACAAATTCCCTTCCATTTTCATCTTACTAGAAACTCTGTCAAAACATCATATATCCAAGAAACGGTTGGACTAGAAACAAGTGCGCAAGGTCCTGAAGAAAGCCACTGGTTGTGTTAAGTTTTTAAAGAGTGTTCCTAAGGCTTCATCAGCAAAAGGTCTTGCATGGTGAGCTTAATTAACAAAGGGATGCCACTTCTCTACACAGTGGCACCTATTCAGGCTGTGGGGTTCATGTGATAGGGAGTCCAAACTCATCTACCACAATACAGATCACACTTAAATATGAAACATTTCTCCATACGGTTCTGAAATAAATGACTAAATTGCTCTACAAGGATAGGCTGAAACTGGTGTATTTGGTTAGAGGCATTTTTATTGGAATCTGAATTGAAAAGAAGGAAAGGAAACAATAATAAAAGCAAAGAGGTTTTCAGAGAACCAGCATCCTTTCCTTTGAGAACCATATCCTAGATATGTGCCAAGTTCAGATATCTAATCTGTCATCTGAAAAACATATCTTGCAGGTATGGAAGGAGAGATGAATAGAGATATAAACTTGAAAATAACATGCTTTGAAAAGTACAGTGGTTGGAAATATTAATTTGTTTTGTGCAATTATTTTTATAGCTCATTTGAGCAGCTTACCTGTCAAAATGCACGCCAGCAACAAAGTCCTCAATGTTTCCTGAACATCCTGTGTACCTGGTACAAATTGTTACAAATTAATGGAGGTCTTGTTTCAGAAACTGCTATTTTGCAGTTCTATCCAGAGCTGCAGCTGAAAATGGCTTGGTCAATCTAACCACAGTTATGCTCTGTTTTACAATTTCATTCCTCCTCTGAACAGCATAATTCCTTTGATGCTATGCCATGCATTTGTTATGATTCCCTAATATAGCTTATACACACAGAAGCCCTTAACAATTTGCCCAAGGTCAGTCAACAAGTCAATTGAAGAGGTGGAAAAATCAGTGCTTTTGATTTCCGCTCCCCTTCCTCCACCAACTATTGGACTATCATAAAAAAGACCATTTCAGGCATTTTGCGGGGGAAGGGGAACATGACAGCTTCCTTTTCAGGCATCAGAAAATACTTTAAAGAATTGGTTTCTCTAGCAACAGGAACAGGAGGCAAAAGCGGCTCTCATAAGGCTTTTTCCCACCTACTCTTTTTTTTTTTTTTTTAATGTGGTAAAGCAGATGGTTTGGATAAAGCAGGTACTGATTTATTGACTGTAGACAGAAATATAAATACAGAGGTGTGTGCACTCTGCTGTGCTCAGTATCACAGTAAGACTTAATGACTTCAGAGCTGATACAAGTTCTATGTATCTGTATTGGCAAGTGGCATTATTTATTGCTGGGAAATGCTGATGGCAGAACTCACGGTGTGGAGAAACCAAACACTGGGCAGCAAATACTTTTCTCATCGCCTACCTTCCCTGACAGCAGTGTTGGCTTCTGCAAAGTCCCATTTTGCATCTTTGACAGTCATACACTTCACTGACCTGGCCAAATAGTTTCTGTTAAGGTGTTGTAAATCAGTCAGTACTGTGGTTATATAATGTCAGAGAAAACAACCTTTTGCCTTTGCCATCAAAATTAAAAATAGCTGAGTGAACTCTACTTAGAGGTGGTAGGAAGGAGATTATTCTTTTTATGATGTACTTAGCCCCTAGACAGAACAGGGAAATACTCCATATATTTCTGTCACAAATTTGAACGTTATTTGGACAGAAAACAAAAAGGTCCTCTTTAATAAAATGCTGGGGACCACAAGCCCATTTTCTGCTGAAGTTACTGACATTGGTAAGAGATAGACAGTCGTCCCGTCTGTGCTACAGTAACACAGCCAGTGTTTCCAAATTGCAGGAATGACCTCAGTCTGATGTGCTTAGACTTGACCAGCCTGGAGAAGAGAAGGCTTTGTGGAAATCTGACAGCAGCCTTTTGGTGCATAAAAGGGGCTGTAAGAAGGAAGGGGATAGACTCTTTAGCAGGGTCTGTTGTGATAGTGTGAGGGGAAATGATTTCAAGCTAAAACAGGGGAAATTTAGATCGGATATAAGAATAAAATATTTCACAGTAATGGTAGTCAGGCACTGGAATGGATTGCTCAGAGAGACAGTGGATATCCCATCCTTGTAGACATTCATGATTAGGCTGGACAATTGGGTAGAAAAAAACATGATCTCTTCTACTATTATCTGACAACAGCTGAAGAACAACCGGACAATGTACTTCAGGGAGATTTGGGGCAGATGGTGAAGTTCTGCAACAAAGATAGAGGTTGCTGAGTTAGGTCTGCCTAAGTTTATAATTGCACACAATGCACAGTTACACCATCTGCCAAAGAAATGGAGAGGGCTTCCCAGTGGAATGGACAGTGAGTCTTACAGGGTCCTGAAAACAGTCATTGGTAAGGTACTTGTTGAGTATGTACTATTGTGACTCCATGGAGTTCTCTGGGCTGAAGAATTTCAAGAGCCAGTCTAGAGAGACTGAGAAAGGTGGAGGTGAGTGAGCATAAGAGAGAATTGGAGAGGTTTCCCTTTAATTTCTGAAGAAGTATTTGCTCCATAAAGGCTGCTAGAGAGAAGGCAAAAGAGAACTCTTCTGTTTCTAATGGGACAACAGGAGATAATTTTAGAATGTTTACCTTGACATAACAAGCATGGGTTAGTTATCTTCTGTGTTCTTTTCAAGCATTGATTTTGCAGAAAATATAAAGTCAGACTCACTTCAGTAGCTGATGAACTTATGGAGAAAATTATTCTTTGAGTCACTGAAAAACACTTGAAAAACTGTGCAGTCATGGATCATAGCCAACACAGGTTCCTGAGAAGAAAGTCATTTTTAACTGATTTGATTTCCTTTTATGACATTATCCAGATAGTTGATTAAGGGAAGCCAGTGGATGTCATCTTTATGGATTATGGGAAATTTTTGATATATTTTCACACAGTATCCTTCTGGACACAGTGTCTGGCATACAGCTAGGCAAGTACATAATCTGATGGGTAAACAATTGGCTGCTGAGTTGGGGACAAAATGTTATAATAAACAGGATTACATTACTAGTCAGTGCTAGAGTTCAAGGAGTGTTTGGACTGCACTCAGGCACAGGGTTTGGTTTTTGTGTGGCCCTGTGCACAGCCACAGGAGTTGGACTTGATGGTCCTTGTTGATCCCTTCCAACTCAGGATATTGTGCTATTCTGTAATTCTATGATCAAGGGTAATCTAATTAAATATTTTTATGCAATCATTTAAACACATAATGGTTCTCCTTATGGAACATATTTAACTTTTCAGTCTTACAACTTTTTTTAATGAACTTTAAGGAAAGAGGCTGTTTCAAGTGGTATCATTTTTTACTAAAAGTACCGAAGACAAAAATAATTGAAGCCTTTTTCTGAAGTCTTTAACAAAGTCAAACTTGCCTAGGAAAACTTCTGTAAAGTACCCATGCTGGGTAAAGCCACATAGCTTATCAGAAGTTGAAGCTCAGTGATAGGAACTGTGAATGAGAATTAAAGGAAAGCTGAGACAGTAATAAAATAATCTGTAATGATAATTTCAATCTCTTGTGCTATTATCCATGCCCCGTAGAGTATTTTATAGAAAAAATATATATAATTTTCTCCCTTAAAGCTTACAATTGTACTTTAATTTTTTAAAAATCTATTCTTCCTTTAGAAAGCTTGAAAGCTATGATATAAGAAGCAAGAATACGTGAATTATTTCTGATGCAAAGGGCTGTGTCTGCAGCACAGGCAACAGAATTGCACAAGAAAGGTAATGTCTCCAAACTAGTGAAGATGTGCTGTCCCCAAAGGGGCATGAGTTTTGATGGTGTTAGTGTTTCAGGAAAGTGCCTTTCTATATTCTCAACTCCCTAAAGTGTTTTTTACCTTTTTACTTTTTTCTCCAGTCATCTGATATCTGGACAAAGAAACTGGGGCAACACTGCCAAGCAAATGCAGACAGAATCAAACCCTGTCCCCTTCTGGTACCAACCCTACATTCTACCCACTGCTTTTTTTCTATCTTACTTTGTATGCTCACCTTTCCTGTGCTCTGGTTTTCTCCACTGCAACTTCCAGCAGCCATTTATAAACAAACTGACAACCCATAAAAATGATACTTTTTTTTTAATGTTACTTCATGTGCATCCTGCCACCATGATGTCCCTCAATGCACTTCACCACCATGTCCCTCAATGCACTTCAGCAGTGCTTTGCTGAGGGTTATTGATCTGAGTGGTGTGACAACACTCTCTAAGTCCCTCAAGGCACGCCAGTATAGCCCTACTCACTCCCCTGGCTTTTCATGGCTGGAAGAATAGAGAGAGTGGGTGGCACAGTGGCTTTGTTCTGAAATGCTAGCACCCCCATGGGGCATTTTCACCTCAGATCCTGTTCTCTTTTATCCCTGCAGACATGCTCAAAGTTCACAGCTTTCAAGGCTGACAGTATCTCTTCTGATTTACTGGTATGATGTAACCTGCTTATTTACTAATGGCATTCAACTAACATTTATGTCCACAGAAAAGAACTGAAATAGCATAGCATGACTGAAATCTCATGCTTAGTATTAGCAAAACTTACTGCAAAATATTCCATATATGTTAAGCTGGAATGCTTTGAAAGGCAGTTAATAAAGTGGTATGAGAACTATGCTGTCCAAGAAAGGTAAAACTACAAGACAGATCATAACCATAGGGCTGAACTTGATAATCTTGGAGGTCTTTTCCAACCTTAATGATTCTACGTTTCAAGCTATATCTGGCATTCATCTTATTTTTCCCCTGTGGCCCATCACTTTTACAAAAAGGTTTTCTAACATGAACATGTTTACAAATGCCTGTGTCCGTAGTAAAAACTTACAAGGGAGGCTGGAAGCTGTGACAATCCCTGTTGGGTGCTGGAGGTATTCAGGCACATGCATGGGCACTGTGATGGGGGACAGAGTCCCTAACTATTGTCAACATGGGGCATGAAACTCAGAAATGGTAGCTCTTCAGAGACAATTATTTGTCATGTGCACTGATGAAGTTAATAAATCTGAGTGGAAGCCACAACAAGCAGTACTATTTTTTTAAGCAATCAGTGAAAGTTCTGTGTTCACAAAAACAGTTGTACATAAGTCTCTCTGTGAAGTTCTGGGGATGGTGTGATCAAATGTGGGTGCTCACACTACTTGGACTGTTTCTGGTCCTCCTGCTTGCTCTACATCTGCCTGCGTTTTTGTTCTGGTTTCAGGCTCTTCTTCACCTCTGCTAATTACTGTCAGAATTTCCTGCACTCTCAAAAACCTTGGTAGGAATGGAGCAGCTGTGTCTGCTTCTTCTTATGGCTATGGGACTAAATTCTAATCCATGCCTCATGATACTGGCATACAGTATAAGCATTTCTTGTTATTCTGAGCTTTCCTAGATAGGACATCTGAACATTTTTTTTTCTGCCTTGGTGTTATAATCTACATTTGTTATTTAACTGTGAACCAGCTATTCCTGTAGTGATGACTTCCAAAAGTGTCTTTCAGATAACAGTAAATCCCCAGGAATTGTTGAACCTTTGTTTTTTTTTTTCCTTGCTCAATGAGGGTCTTTACTCTGCAGAAGGGATTCAGAACACCACTGCAGAATTGCATCTTATGTATCATGGAGAAATTGTCTTCCCACCATTCATGTGGAATTTTATAAAACTACAATGAGAACGATGTGACACCCTAATACTGAGGAAAATATTTTCTTAGTCTGAATTTCGTTGCTCAAGCACACAGCTTATTTCAAGACAAAAAGTAAAAAAAATAAATAAATCAGAGTTTGATTTTCAATATATGCTCTGCTCATAAAGAAGCAAAATTACTTCTGACATGTTCTCGGCAATACCAGACAATGCATTCAAAGGTAAACCAATAGTCATATATCCAGAAAAAAGAGCTGAACTCACCTAGGTGGGAAAAGCACTCTCTGGCCACGTAGCTTTCCTTCTCAGCAGTACAAGAGATGTTCTTCTCAGTGGTCGGCCTTTCTATGAGTTTAGAGTGGCTCCATCCTGGTCCACCACTTCTGGTCACTGTGAAAACAATTTGCCTGTGCTCCTGGGACAGCCACACTCCTTCATCTGGTGCTTAATCACCAGTTCAGCCTTTTGACTGAACATTTTCCCTACAATATACATGCATAAAAATATTAGTCAGAAATTAAGCATAAATACGAAATTCATATAAATTATGAAACATATTGTGTGCAGCAATAATTTCTTTTCTACTGAGGAAATTTCAATTTGCTTAATCTTTTGAAAATGAAGCTCAACTATATGCTAAGTGTTTAGGAAAAGGACCAAAAATATCTACTGTAAGATGAGACAAAAATTCTAAAGTATGGTATCTTCCCACTAATCAGCTCTCCTACAAAGGAGCCCATTGAAATCTATGCAAAAATGCTATGTCAGATGCTCTAGGAAAATAAACATAAAGCTCCTTCTATGTAAATGATTTCCCAAGAGAAGCAAATCAACTTATCTAGCAAATAACGTGGAAATCCAACATATCTGTTTGAATTAAAAGAGTTTATTATGATGTTAAGAGTTTGAAGTTAAAAGAATAAAGCTGGTTAATTGTTTGGAAGAGCTTTTTAAAAGTCAGAAAAATAAGAAAACCACTTTAAGACTTGAAAATGAATTGTTTTTATGAAATATAGCATACATGAACTGTAACTACATCTGTCACTGTCAGTTTTGTGGCTTGTCTTTCTTTTTTATTTAAGTATATATTTAAGCTTTTCCATTTCCTGCTGTGGAATCAAATGCCCACAGTTGCAGCCTGGGGAATTAACTGACTAATTATTTAGTGAAAGCAGTAAAATGGTGTGTAGATAGAGTATTGTCAGATGGACATAGTAAGCAGCTTTAAAATGGGACTATTTTTTTTATTTTAGTTTTATTGTATTTGATTTTCCTTTTGAAGTGCACAAAGTACAATATTTTCAGACAGAATGTCATTCTAAAGCAGACAATAGCTTTTTAATAATTCATTCTCTATCAGAAGAACTCAAGATCAAATCTGACCCTATTTTTCAGATTACAGATATATTTCATGGACTCTACGTATCTGCTATTCAGCCACTCCTTTATGTTTTCTGGAAAGGTGGAATGATAGAAAAAAAAATGAGAGGAGGATACATAACAGGAAATATTAGAAATACATTGTTTACTTCTTGTGGCTCAACCTGGCAGGTGATTGTGCACCACACAGTAGTTTGCTTACTCCCCCACTTCCCAGTGGGACTGGAGAGAGAAATGAAAGAAAAAAAAAAAAAGCAGAACGTGGATTAAGATATAACAAGATTAAGATAGAGAAAAGGAAAAGGATAATAGTCATGGCTATATATATATATATGTATATATATATGTATATAACAAGTGATGCACCAGCAATTGCTCACCATCCCTTGACCGATGCACCCCAGGTAGCATGACAGAGAGCAAGATGAACTCCCACTCCCTTCAGAACTCCATCTGCTTGAGATTATATGATATGGAATATCCCTTTGGCCAGTTTAAGTCAGCTTAAAGTCTTGATTCTATTCCCTCCCAGCCCTTCACTGAGAATGGCCTCGGAACTGTGTTCAACACCGGAAGCAACCATAAACATCAGTGTGTTAACAACATTGCATTAAACCAGACACTCCGAAGAAAATAATTCTGTTCCAGCTGAAACTAAGACATTACTACACTTGATATATATATTTTTAACTTGACCTCTCAGTGAAATAAAGGCCTATATTTAGCAGTATTCCTCAGTGGTCAGTTCTGGGTCCGGTCTTGTTCAACATCTTCATCAGTGATCTTGATGAGGGGATAGAGTCCACCCTCAGCAAGTTTGCTGGTGATACAAAGCCAGGAGGAATGGCTGACATGCAGGAAGGCTGTGCTGCATTTAAGCAAGACCTAGAGAGGCTGGAGAGCTGGGCAGAAAGGAACCAGATGACGTTTAACAAGGGCAAGTGTAGAGTCTTGCATCTAGGGAGGAATAGCCACATGCACCAATACAGACTGGGGGATGACCTGCTGGAGAGCTGCTCTGAAGAGGGTCCTGAGTGGATGACAGATTAGCCATGAGTCAGCAGTGTGCCCTGGTGGCCAAAAAGGCCAATGGCATTAAATGCATTAAAAAGAGTGTGGCCAGCAGGACAAGGGAGGTGATCCTCCCCTTCTATTCTGCTCTGGCGAGGCCTCACCTGGAGTATGGTGTCCAGTTCTGGGCTCCCCAGTACAAAAAAGGCAGGGATCTCCTGGAAAGAGTCCAGCGGAGGGCCACAAAGATGATAAAGGATGTGGAACACCTCCCTTAGGAGGAAAGACTGAGAGAACTGGGCCTGTTGATCCTTGAGAAAAGAAAACTCAGAGGGGATCTGATACATGTCTATAAAGATCTAAGAGGCAGCAGACAAAGGGATGAGCCTGGACTCTTCTCAGCAGTGTGTGGTGATAGGATGAGGGGAAATGACTGCAAACTGAAGCATAGGAAATTCTTGACATAGGAAGTGCATGGGAACTTCAGAGTGCAGTGACAGAGCACTGGCACAGGCTGCACAGAGAGGCGGTGGAGTCTCCTTCTCTGGAAATATTCAAGAACCAACCTGGGCTAGGGAGCTGCTTTGGCAGGGGATTGGACTAGATGATCTCAAGAGGTCCCTCCAAACCCCTACAGTTCTGTGACTCTGTGATTCTGTAAAGCGTATACAATTGTGCCTATAACTTTCCTAACCCATTATATAAACTGTTGTAGTTTGAAGTGTAATTTTATATTTGAGAATTTTGGACAACTACATTTAGCTGACATCATTATGATATCAAATATTCTAGCTACCAATGAGTGTCTTCTGTTCTCAGGCAGTATGGTTGGAAACAGAAGCTCCCCACACTTGCAAGCAGGCAACCAAAGAACCTTGACCTTTTGCTATCTTTCCTCAGAAAAACAAAAAGCCTCCTAGACATGTAATGAATATTTACAAGGGAGCATAATGATGACAGATCATCACATCTGATTTCTCTGATGGTTGCAGTGTCAGAAATTACAACGTGAGAGATATTTAGTAGTTAAATTAGGAGATCATATGGTTGACTGGAAGTTAAACAACCAGTCTTGTAAATGGAGGGAGGATTCTTGTAGTGTCCTGTTCCATATATTTTTCGATTTTCCATAAAAGGGGCCGAACACTGAGATGATAAAGTTTGCTGCAAGGACAGTCAAATGTAAAGGTTATTCAGAAAGTAGCAGAAAGATAATACCCTGTAATAAAGTGCATGTACAGTATAAAGATCAATGAAATGATAGATAAAATTTAATCTATGTAAGTGTAAAAGAAAACTGTACGGTTAATAGTTGAACATATTCAGAAATGGGCCCATTCTGTAGTTTATGGGGACAAGCCTAGAATAAGGACTTTAAGACTTGGGATAAGGCAACAGCAAGGGGAATATATCAGGGCAGGAAGAGGGTAAATAAGAAACAGCAAATCACTTCAACCTATCTTATAGAAGAAAAATTATGATGTTTCAGGAGACAAAGAAAAGGTGGGTTTTTTTTGTTTTGTTTTGTTTAGCTTCTGAGCAAATATAACATGCCCATCACATGCTTAGCACCTAAAGACACTCAGATATTGACTTCTGAAAGCTGAGGGGCTACATTCTGACCTTTTTTGGCCTTTGTGTGTCACGCAAACTTTTCCTAATTATACACTGCCGTTTACTATCAGAGACAAGCCTCCAAATTAGAATGTTGGTCTGATCCACTCAGCCATCTTCATGCATTTTGCATTAATGTAATTGAATTCCATTATCATACAATCAAAGACATCAGCTACCCAGTCCCATTCACAACCATACTGCAGCTCACCAGAAGCATGTCATCACTTTGCAACATTTATTATTATAACCTGTGTCAGATTTCCTACTGTTGAGTACCCGAGTTACTGAAGGTGAAGGCAGTACTGCCTGGGAAAGCAAACAAGTGAACCTGAACATCTGAAAATCTGCAGGATAAATAGATTCAGGAATGCTTTAGCTTTCACTTCTGCAAGCTAAGAAACCAATTTTTATGGATAATAAACTTAGTAGCAGAGTGGGCACTTACATAAGTCCCAGGAACCTCCATGAATGGGGACATGTCCTTACAAATGTTAGAAGCGACAAATGTAAAAATCTATTCATCTTTTTAAATTTTCAGCTATTTAATCAATAGCTATTTTCCTCCTTTTGTATTTGACACTAAATTACTAGATACACTTTCCAGTACAAAATTATAATAGAAAGCCTTATGATCAATACCATGTTGTCTAAATTGTGAGATTGCTTTGTTGCACCTGGTGATCACATCATGCACCTATGTTCCGGCTATTAGACACCACATTGCTGTATTGCTGCATCTTAAGGCTTCTAAGCATGGAACAGGTTTGAATTTCTTTCTAATTTTATGTATTGCAGGCAGAATGAAATAATAAGAAAAGTGAAAGGATTGATCCAGCACATAAATGTGATCAGTAGTGTTCTATGCAGTCTTTCACCCCCTACCTCTGAATTGAAATATGTGCTCTTTTTAATAACCCCAGGGTTGACAAGAGTACTGAGGCAATCATAGGTTATCTACAGTACATTCTGGAGATACTCAGTTAAGAAATAGGAAGAGAATGGTTTTTTTCTTTTTTCTTTTTTCTTTTTTTCTTTTTTCTTTTTCCTTTTTCCTTTTTCCTTTTTCCTTTTTCCTTTTTCCTTTTTCCTTTTTCCTTTTTCCTTTTTCCTTTTTCCTTTTTCCTTTTTCCTTTTTTCTTTTTTCTTTTTTCTTTTTTCTTTTTTCTTTTTTCTTTTTTTCTTTTTTCTTTTTTCTTTTTTCTTTTTTCTTTTTTCTTTTTTCTTTTTTCTTTTTTCTTTTTTTCTTTTTCCCTTCCCTTCCCTTCCCTTCCCTTCCCTTCCCTTCCCTTCCCTTCCCTTCCCTTCCCTTCCCTTCCCTTCCCTTCCCTTCCCTTCCCTTCCCTTCCCTTCCCTTCCTTCCCTTCCCTTCCCTTCCCTTCCCTTCCCTTCCCTTCCCTTCCCTTCCCTTCCCTTCCCTTCCCTTCCCTTCCCTTCCCTTCCCTTCCCTTCCCTTCCCTTCCCTTCCCTTCCCTTCCCTTCCCTTCCCTTCCCTTCCCTTCCCTTATTTATTTAAGAATACCTTGCAGAAGATCACATCATTTCTTTCCTTACTTGTGTTGTCTATTTACCCATGTACATCATATCCAATGAGGCTCCAAATAGCTGGGACCAATCTGAACCACCTACTTACACACCTTTACATGTTCTTTACATCTTCACAATGGAATGTTTCTGTAGATATATTAAATTGTGAAAAGGAGGATACAAATATGATTCGATACATTTCATATGCATTCACAACGATAAGGTGATATGCATTTACAGAGTGCCTGTGAAAATGCAAGTTTGGTTCTGATAATTACACCTGAGCCTATGGAGGAGTGCTAATGATAGGGTAGAGTTTTCCATCCTGTTTTTTGAAGAAAAATAGAGAACTGGATGACGTGCAGCTGGTAAAGTCTCGGCAAATATTTTTTAAATAGATCATCCAAGCAACAGGTACAGTGTAGCAGGAACCATACTCCTGCTGTTTATTGTGAATTTCTGCCTGAAATCACTGTACGTTTCCACAAATGACAAAAAATAACTTGTTTTGCTTAGTATTCCTGAAACATGCGAGTTGCTTTACCAAAGAGAGCATGACTTGGCTTATTTCTATGTGTGAGTTTTAAAGTAGTGTCTGTATTGTCCACTTCTTAGCAGCTCCACTAGCAGCATCTGTGAGAAGACATATCTGTCTTTCAGCTCTGTTCTTTGCACTGATGTCTATTTTCCTTATTGACACGGTCAAAATTCAGTAATTGAAGTTTCTCTGCCTTATGTTATGAAATTTAAAAATGTGTGGAGTAATGAAACTTTAAGTGAGTCTACAAGGACATAATATATCCCAAACTCTTCAAGCTCTCTGAACTGAACTCTGCACATCTTGATGCCAGCCTTGGTCTTGCATGGCTGCATGGGCCAGATAGCTGAGGAGACAGAAAATTGAGTTATGCTTCTTATTCTGCCATGGACCTGCTTTACTCACTTTCTGGCTACCTATTATGCCCTTTTACATTAAATATAAATCCTTCTGCTATTTTTCGTGTCCATGAGAGGATGAACTGGGACAAATTATTTTTAAATCCAAATAGTTTTTACACAAGACAGAAGTTCATAAAAAGTCCTGAGCTTCATTAGATTTTTGGAACTGACACCTTGTGAAAATAAATGCACTGGCATTTAATGTTTTTACCATTTTATTATAGTTTTGGTTTTTTATCCTTCTCTGGAGAAGATAATCTAGGTCTTTCAAGAGAACCATTTCCTCACTGATGTTTGTGCAGTGTCAGAGATGCCAAGGCTATATTCTTTGATGGAATTTCTTAGCATGGTGATAACATAGACATTGGAGTGTGAACCTTGCAAGATATAGTGCAGGATAACTGGATTCTGCGCCCAGCCTTTTATGCCTTCTTCTTTCACTCAGCATCTAGACAAACACGTAGAGCAGTATTTTTTCCCCAGATACTTTACATCAGACTGCTGAAGCTGTATTTCAGCTTGGAAGCCTACGTTGTGTTTCTAAGATAGTCGGCTGATTTTGAAAATCCTCATTCCCTGCTCTGTGATGAGATGTAACCTGACCAAAGTGTCTCATAAAAGTGTAATATTATTCTTTAATGATGCTCACAAACTTCAATGCCTTTCTTCCTTGTACTTTAAATTCCTACCATTTTTATTTGATTTCAAAGTTTCTAATAAAAGAGCCCATTAGTAGTAATGATCCCCTGAAGCATTCTGCTTCAGATTTCACCCAGCTACAGCCTGGCATTGTTACGGATTTGGATTGCTGCTGAGTAACAGCGCAAAGGTACATTTCTCAGCATCAAATGTCTGAGAGCATCTGATAGGGGTCACAAAAGAGGGAATAGAAACGAGTAAGATTGTTTTAACTCAATTACTCTTAAGGGCAGAATCGGTGCAGGCATCCTTTTTATTGAGGCAATGAGATGGAGGGAGACCCCCTTCCCACCAAAATCTTTATTGCAATTTAGACTCTTTCATTTTACCTGCTTGTGCAACTGTAAGAATGAGACATGTCACTCCTTGACCGGGAACATTAAGTCATGAAAGTGTCTGAATGGAGAAAAGAGGCAGCCGTGCTTCTGGAAGCTAAGAATAGGGAGCTGGTTAACCCTGATTTCCAAGTTTGCAACCCAGCCTGAAATACCTGTATGGACTTGCAAAATTTGGAAATGTACCACCACCAAGGAAGGGAAAAGGGGTGGAAACCAAGCTAGATTTAGTCACAAAAATTGTGGGGGAAAACTTCCCATCATCCTGCTGGTTGGAGCCCTCCCTTTATTCCTACAGGGTCAGGCTCACTGCTTGTCACACTACTCAATATTTTTATACATGTACTCAGCATGCTGTGCACATTTTCTGAAATTCTTTCTTTTTTTTCTTGTCATTTGCACAAATGAAAGGAAAATGCCCTCAGACTCCCCTCTCAAAGGCTGCAAATCTACAGCTCTTCCAATCAACCGTTGCCACTCAGCTGTATGTGCCATGTCGTACTTCTGACAACAGTCATATCAACATTGCAAGATATTGGTGTGACACATGGTAGAGCAATGTGTCAACAGAGGAGTCTGAGCAAATGTCTGTAGGAATATTTCATAGTTCAAGGAGCTAAAAGAGAAAGGAGGTAAAGTTAACTTATTCATGTCCACATTGCTCAGTGTTTATATGAAGGGCTTCATTCAGACAGATGAATCCAGTTTGGGTAAGTATTTGTGCCTTTGAAGTAAGAAGAGAGCTGCTTGAATAGAATAAAAGCCCGTTTGGATTAAGTCTCAAAGAATGAGCCTGGGGAGGCAGTATGCAGGGTCCCCCTATCCCATCACTGATATTTAATTAAAAAATGCAATTAGTACTGGGGAGGAATGAAGCAACCCAAGCTCTCATGGTTGATCTAACTCTGTTCGTATGGGAATAAAACATGTGAACCCACAGCATTTCTATTTCAGCAGAGCAGTTGCAAATCTGAGCTTTCATGATGATTTAGGTTTACTTATTCAGATATCATTAATAAAAATAGATCTAACT
Source organism: Cyrtonyx montezumae (assembly GCF_038088225.1). Taxonomy (NCBI): domain Eukaryota; kingdom Metazoa; phylum Chordata; class Aves; order Galliformes; family Odontophoridae; genus Cyrtonyx; species Cyrtonyx montezumae. The sequence continues at coordinate 40,924,582 of NW_027072034.1, read as the reverse complement.
TTGCTTGCTGGGCATGGTTAGCAGGAGACAAACAGTTTAGATCCATGGACAAATTAAATGTGTGGATGCTCATTCAGGTCTATATTGCCAGATGATATTCTCTGCTGTTCCTTGTTTTTTTGTTTGATTTTTTTTTTTCCTGACATTTCATTCAAATTGTATGACAGTAATTTAATAATTTAAGCCAATTTTCTCTAGCATCTTCTGTATGTCTGTACCTATGGCATGCCATCCATAGTGTGATCTAATGTCTTTTGTTTTTTTTTCTTCTTTTTTTCCCTTTGTTTTGGGTAAACTTTGGGTGTTAATGCTATTTTAATCACATCACAGCTTCAGTGTACATTTCATGTCTGTAGTTACTGCCTTTTTAGCTCCCTGCTAAGATTGCCTTTCATACATCAGTGTCAAACTCACTTAAAGAGCAGTACATGCTGTATGACAACAGATTACTGATTGCAGTGCCCTTTGTGAAAGCAGCAAATCCTTGCGACCCATGTGACCTCCCTCTGCAATCCTGTGATATAGTCTTTGACCTTTTTGTATTTCCATCCCTCTCCCCAAAAAAGCAAAACTAGCACTGATACTGCTGATGTATGATATGGATCTCTTTGCTTTGTATTTCTCAACAGGGTTAACCTGGAATTACTAGGTATTATTACCTATCCCTTATTTATATTTATGAAATCAATAGGTAGATTTACGAACTGGATAAAACTGAAATCAATGTATTATTGAAAACTCTCTGCACAAAAATCTCTGAGATTACCTGTATAGAGAGGGAAAAGACACCGGTTCTTTTGAAAATTGAAGATCATGCTTTAATGCTGCCACTTCTGTCAACGTTATCATGTTTGTAGGTGAAACATCAGAGGCACATCCAACACAAATGGACATAACTCTTGAATTCAAGGAGAGCACAGGTCTACAGGTAGGGTAGTCAATGAGTTTGAGTTTGTAACTTACCTAATGGATATCTTTGGATGTATTTTTTTGAAAAGATTGAATGAGATCTTCATGAATTTTGTAAAATTATCTTCTTTGATTACAGCTTTTGTAAAATAATAAAAAAGAGAGGGATTTTCTCAGATTGCTCCAGATACATAGTGATAGCAGCATTACAGCTATGCATGAGATATTTTCCATAGACCAAAAAAATTATAGACTTCAAAATTAATATCTGATGAAATTTTAAGGATGGAAGAACCCAAATTCCAGTCTTTGTTATCAAGGAACAAAGTATCAGAAACTGATTAAAAACTAAAAAGGTTAATACTGAGGAGCTGTATTTTGCCAGACTGGCAGAACTAGAAGGATAGAACAAAAGGGTTTCAAGAACAAAATAGGAAAATATATATTAACTTCCTGCTAATAGCCATTCTAAAAAACATTGAAAGATAAATTAAATCAAATGAACTCATGTTGATGTGTCAGGTTATGTGACAACATGAGACAAAATAAAATCTAATTCTGTTATGTGCTTTGTGGCCTGCTGTCAGAGCTGAAGATAATGATATTCTAAAAGTCTCTGACAGGTCTGTGCTTGAATAGGAAGACTTTCTTGAGGCATTCAAATTGAGCACAAAAAGAACTGGTAGAACTGTGGAAGGAGACCTCACTGGAGTTTGCAATCAGAATTTATTCTCTAAAATTTGAAGAAATCTTTGTAAGACAGATTCTGCATCAGAAGACGCTTTTGTTTTGAAATGCCACCATAGAATCATAGAATAATAGAATGGCATGTGTTGGAAGGGGCCTTACAGATGGTCTAGTTCCAATTCCCCTGCCATGGGCAGGGCTGCCCTCACCAGCTCAGGCTGCCCAGGGCCCCATCCAAACTGGCCTTGAGTGCCTCTAGGGGTGGGACATCACAGCTTCTCTGGTCTACCTAAGCCAGCAATTATCTGTCATAGATATATAAGCTCACAATAAAGCACTACATCCATGTATTTGGATTCTGATTTCTTTGTTGAAAACAGACCACTGAAATCCAAATGTAGGAAAAGGATTCCTTTATTGTCTTTTGGAATATATTTACATTTCTTCTGAATAATTAAAAACACAAGTTTTTACCCCTCCAAATTAGATGAATAAGTTACTGAAAATATAAATGTTATTTTTTTTCTCTATTTATCTATATTATATTTTTCTCTATTTATTTATTTATCTATATCTATTATTTTCTCAATTTCAGGGAGTAAAGACTCAGATGGTTAAGGTTATTTACATCACTTATTCCTGTTAGTCCAGTTGTGGGGTTAAATTCTCTGGACAGTAAACTGCAATTGTCTTCTTATGAATTTTTTTTTCATTCTACTATGTAATGATCATTTTTTTTAATTGGAAATTTTCTTCAGGATAGAGATATCATACAAGTAAAAAATATACTGAATGGAAAGGAAAAAGAAATGCATTTAAGGAAAAAGAATGCATTAGAAATTTAACTGAAGCACATAATACCAATGGCATAATTCAAAGAATCCATACACACAGCTGAAAACAGTTACTAGGTACTGTCTTGTTTTCTGATGATGTTTTAGCAGTCCATGCTAAAAAACAGAACTGTTGCCAGTCTATTACCTTTAGACAACTTTTGTGCTTTGGATGGCAGTAATTTAAAACAGTGTTTTATGGTGGACCTTATGTACTAGTTCTGATAGAGAGGTAAAAATACCTAGAGAGAGAGGTTATATTTTAAGAGTTTTTATGTGACATACAGTAACTATGAAGACAAGTTTTTTATGCTGAAATATGTGAGAAAAAACTTAATAGTAGTAGATGGCAGTACAGTTGTCATATCCATTATCTCTGATAGCCCCCTGTGGCCATCCATCATTCCTTCTGACTGACAAACTAGACAGCTGATATCAGCTAATATTAGAAACATATTTGTCTGTTAATAAGTTTTCTTCAATTGTGTTTAGCAGCTGAACAGACAACACGGGCTGACAGTGTACAAACTTACAGGACTTATCTTAAAAGAAACAGCATTAAAAAGCAGCAATTAATGTAGAAAGTTGCTTTCAAGCATATGCCTGTCTGAATTTCTTGCAAGAGCTTGAAAAAAATACTGAGTTATTACTTTTAAATAGTTCATATATGCTGCATTTAAGGCTAAGCATATATTTCAGTTGAATTAGTAATTGCCTTCAGAAATCCTGTGCAGTACCATGTAAAGGCAGTCCCTCTGGCCTGGATAGGTCTGCACCTCTCAAGCAATCAGTAACATGCCTCCTCTCCCAAAACGTGTGGGAGTCTGCACACCTTCACTGTGCACTTGTCTTCCAAATGTGAAGGAATCCAGGGAAGGCTTGTGGAGTGGGCAGAGGAGGCAGGTGCAAAGGTACTGAGGGGGAAGTGGTCGGGCAGGGATAGGGCTGGGGATGGGGCAGTGCACAGAAGAGCCACAGAAGGAATCTGTTGGATTCTGGGAGCCTTCCAGCAGTCCCCGGGCTCTTTTGTATCAGGGTGGTCACCGTTCTTGGCCAACCTGTAGGAGACAGCTGTACTACCAGTGGGAAATCCTTTTAGAACTACTTGGACAAAGAGCAACATTTGCTCATGACTCATTTATGCACAGATTGGCTTTCTACCAACTCTAGTGAAAATTTTATCATCCCCTAGACAATGAAAAATGCAAATATAAGAGAAATTTATATGTCAGATGTAATGACTCTGTTTGAGAGCAAAATCCCAGCCTCGTGAAAGACAGTGGCAGTTTTACCATCAAACTCAGTGGGGACAGAACTATTCTTGTAGTTTTATCAAGAATCTGTCATTAATGTCATTGTTTTTAAAATGTCATTGGATTTTTAACTACAGTAAGTGTGAAAGCTTTCATCATGTAATTGAAAAATAGAGACAAATAGTTATATTTAACATGTGGTCAAGAGGTAAATTCTTCAAGAGTGTGATATTTAAAGAAGTTTAGAATAAGTTATTTTTTGGAAAATCTACATGTTACAGAATTCTTCAGCATTGTTACAGAATTATTCAGCATCTTCAATCCTTTCAGCACTGTATCCAGAATGTTCTTACTTTCACTCATCCTGAAAGCCTTAGATGTAAAGAGACAAGAAAAAGATGAATATCTCAAATTTACTATCATAAGCTCATATTTAAGGTCTGATCTGGCAAACCACTTATGCATATTATCAATCTCCAACATGTTAATCGTCTTAGCAACTTCGTATCTGAATGAAAGGAAGGTTTAGGTGGTTTAAAATGCAGACTAATTTGAAAAAATCATAGCCTTTTAGCATGCCATGTTTCATTAGGATGAAATACATAAAGAAAATAAATGGAATAGTGAAAATAATATTGGAGGACTTCAGCTCATAAAGTGAAAATACAATCAAAAAGTATTGGAATGGTACCATTCAAAGGATGAAGCACAATTAATAAGTGACATTTAGACAAAGTTATACTTCCATCCACTATAAGTATTTGTATAAATGTTATTACTTAAAGAGGAAATGCAATCAGTGAAGACATCTGGAAGGTGTGTCAGAAAGACCAAAGAACTGTTATTTTTGCACTTTTCAATCCTTCCCAGATTAAATTCCAGTCACCTGTTTCTGACCAGTAGATCCAGCTCATTTCACTTAATTCCTCAAGATCCTGTTCTTCTATTAAGAAAAATAGAGAACTTTTGCTTCAGAGCATGACAGTATCATTCTTTATACGGCCTTAAAACTTGGTGCTCAACCATGTACAGAATCTCCCTCCTGACATGGGACTTTGAGGCTTTGCCAGCTTTGGGAGGAAGCCACAAGGATTAGGCATCAAACATGGATCTCAGAATTTTATCCTTCCTTCTTCTATAGAAAAATGTGCACTTTATACAAGTTATTGTCCATCATAATACTGCCTGATATAGAAAAGAATTGCCCACAGTTGATGCATTCAGGAGCAGCCTGTTGGAAATCCTGTGCAAAGATTTTCGGTTTCTCTAAAGTTAGTGTAGAGGAAGATAGTTGTTTTTTTTTTTTCTGTAAAAAACTTTAGATGTCATTATTAGCTATAACCTTTTTGAATCTCTCTTATTCCTGCACATAAAGGTATTCTTTCTGACAGCATATTTAACTCTAAGAAGCAGTGCACACAATCTCTTTATGTTGCATTGAAAGTAATTACGGGGCATATAATGAATTCTCCTTTATGTCTCTAAGCAGATGGGTTCCCATTATCAGAGTTTCAGAACAAACTGATTGTGTTAAGGTGTTGTGTCACATCTAATTCCAAGAGTCAGGGGGGAAAATAACCTCATTTATTACGATCAGGCAAAGTAAGAGAAGTTCATTATCTCACACTTATTTTCTGTACCTGGTTTTTACCCCACTAGAATGAAGGTGAGATTACACTGCTCTGAAAGCTGGTAGGGAGAGGACATGCAATTTAAAATGGATTTATGTTTGCTTGTCACTCTTCCTTGGAGCTTATAAGGGCAGCAGTTCAGGAACAGAAAGAATTTCAAGCATTCAAAAGTCATCACTGGTTTATTTGCCTAAGTTCTGACTGTAAAATTGCATGTTGACAGTGATTTGTATTGGATGTGGTCCACATTTATGCCTGGTAAAATTTAACTGATCTCAGTAGAATTGCAACAGTGATGCATATAACTAAATGGCTTTTTTTCTTTTGGGGACGTTCAGGAAATTCTACCATGGTTTTTATGAGAATCAGTTGATAAGCAGCTATACTGATAGCTACATAGTCACTGAGTGATTGAAGCAGTGCTCTGAAGAGCTGACAGGCAGAGAAAGGTAAGCAGCTTTGGCATCCCTCTGCTCCAAACATGTTCCTTGGCTCCACTAGAAATGGCACAACTTTAGACAAAGCAATTAAAAGATCAATCTGGTTGAACTGATGCAATCTGCTAATGTATGTACATTTAAATTAGCTAAATTGACACAGGCAACATTACAATCGATTTGAGTGTGTCTACCTTAGGTTTAGTCTTAGTTCAAGATAGAATCAAGCTAAAATAACATCATTTGTAACTAAAACACTGCAGGTTTCCAGCATGGACAAACCTTGGAATTTGCAGGTCTTCAATGAACTTGAGGAAGATGATTTTAGATTGTTTTACGTATTTATCCACACTAACTTAGTGTGGTCTATTAGAGCACAATACTGAGGTCAGTTGTATGATCCAAGACATCCTTTGAAAAATAGAAACCTAAAGATGGGGTTCAACAATTTGCATTCAGACCTTTAAATTAATGGTCAAATTTTCAAGTTTTGTGATCAATCCTTGGGTGACCTCAAGGTGACTGTGAGTGCTCAGAACTTCTGAAAAGGCCCTGATGAATGTTCAAACAAGATCATTTCTTCAGGGGCTCAGCAGTGCATTTAAGAGGCAATTATTTGTACTGTTTTCAGAAGTTTTGGATGCAAGATTTGTTCCTTTTTTTATTTTCTGCACTGTAATTCCTTTGCATATGACCTCTGTCTCATTTTAAAACAATTATTTTAACTGTTCTTAAAAAAAGAATTCTAAATATATTCTCCAAATTTTATTTCTTTTGGCATTTGATATACATGGAATCTAAACAATACACCGTTTATCAAGCCATATATTTTTGTACACCCATTCTCAGCTGCAGTCATCACTTTGCTGACAACCATCTGTGTCAACCTACATTTTCCTTCCCTTTTTGCTCAGCTGAAATGAAAATAAATTGACAAAAACAATTTCTGCAGGGAAAGTGCAAAAAAAGTTAATGGAATGGTAGGGCATGTCTAGGTATCTGCAAGCACATTTTTTAATGCATACAAAATTAAAATACTATTTATTTCAAATCAAAGAAAGAAAAGCAAATGCAGCCTGCTTTCTTACAAAGAAAGGATGACATTTAACAAAAGCAAGTGTAGAGTCTTGCACCTAGGGAGGAATAATTGCATGCACCAGTACAGGCTGGGGGATGACCTGCTGGAGAGGAGCTCTGTAAAGAGGGACATGGGTGTCCTGGTGGACAACAGGTTCACCATGAGCCAGCAGTGTGCTCTCGTGGCCAAGAAGGCCAATGGCATTCTGGGATGCATTAAGAAGAGCATGGCCAGCAGATCAAGGGAGGTAATCCTCCCCATCTACTCTGCCCTGGTGAGGCCTCATCTGGAGTACTGTGTCCAGTTCTGGGCTCCCCAGTATAAAAAAGACAGGGATATCTTGGAAAGAGTCCAACACAGGGCCATAAGATGGTGAAGGGCCTGGAGGATCTCCCCTATGAAGAAAGGCTAAGTGAACTGGGTCTCTTTAGCCTTGAGAAAAGAAGACTGAGAGGGGACCTGATCCAGGTTTATAAATATCTGAGGTGTGGGGGACAAGGTGGTGAGGTCAGACTGTTTTCAGCAGTGTATGAAGACAGGACAAGAGGGAACGGACAGAAACTGCAGCACAGGAGGTTCCGCACGAATGTGCGCAAGAACTTCTTTATGGTGAGGGTGACAGAGCACTGGCACAGCTGCACAGGGGGGTTGTGGAATCTCCTTCTCTGGAGATGTTCAAGACCCGCCTGGACGCCTACCTGTGTGACCTGGTGTAGGGAACCTGCTTTGGCAATGGGGTTGGACTCAATGATCTCTTCAGGTCCCTTCCAATCCCTATGATTCTATGATTCTATGAAAGCAAAAAGTCATTGTCAGACCACATGGTCCAGCAGAGTACATCTCGACTGCTGGACATCACAAGGTGAGGACTGTTGAGAGGACTGGAGGATGCCACTGGGGGCTAGCAGTAGAAAAGGGCTTGGAGAACTAGATCAGCTCAAGAAACATTCCACATCCTTTCTGCACAATATACTTCCTCAGACTGAGCTCTTCTCTGTGTTCCCCAGGCTCCTTTTAGCCTACTCTCACCTTCTGTTTGGGTTTCCCTTGTAAAGGGACTTCTCTGTGAAGTCAGATATTGGAGAAAAAGGACACAAAAGAAGATGTAGAAATGTTGCCTTGAGGCTTGAAATCTAGCCATGCTTTGAATAATAGTTTGGTTTCAGAGGTGTTTTCTGAGGACAAATGAAAAATCTGTTCATGACTTGGAGAGTTGCATTTTATCCAGCTATCCTAGGTTTTAAGATAACACTGCCTATTATAAATATTTTTCAAATCTTGTTCATATTATCATATGCAGTAATGGTGTGTCCTTCAGATTGAATCAGCCAAGCATAAAGGGGCTCAATGGAGCTCATTGGACACTGCATCAGAGTTGTTTGCATAAAAGAGCAGAACTAAAATTCTGTATACTATCAAGAAATGTAAAATTAATGCCATTTTTCAACAGGCATACACATATTACTATCTAGGATGATGTTCTGTTCCTTTTTAATTAAGTGGGAATTTTGCCAGAGATTTCAGAGACATATTCTTGTACTCACTTTCTTTTTATACTCACACTACAAGACTACCCCCCTTGCATTGTCTATCTGAAATATTCTTGCTAGTCTATTAGAACTTTGTCAAATGTCTACCAAGCCTTGGAACTGTGCATAGTCACTGTTTCACAATCTGAAGCAGTGATTTTTCCATCATAAGAAAGCATTGCACATGGAAGTTACATTAGTCCGTATCCGAGATGTTCAGTACCAATTCAGAATTGTATTTAGTATCTATTATTGTAATTTAGCTACAACTGCACTTAGATATCTATACTGTAAATGTTCATAGGATTTTGACAGAAATTTCTAAAATGTTCTAGTTGTTCTTTCTGCCACAGTAAATTTCATCATCTTGATGGAGAAACAGGACACCGTACTATAGTCATACTTGTCTATCTCAGGGTGGCTTCGTCAGTTTTGTTTAAACTTCAGACTTGGTGCTAAGTGGAACTCAGAAGTTTCAGGAGGCTTTGAGTCATTAACAGCTCAAGAAATCTGTGTGTTAGAGTGCAACTTTCTCTAACTCAGCTACCATTAAGGTAATAACACATGGCATATCTTGATCTGGCTATAATGTACATAGGTCAAATGGTATGTGTGTGTGAGCTCACGGCCAACTCCGACATTTCATCAAAAGATAGAATTACCATTAAAGCCTGTGGCAGACTTTATGAGGGAAGGCTTAGAACCAGTATAAACATAATTAAAAACAAGAAGAAAAAGCTACCACTGAAACATCTAAGCAGAAGCTCTCCTTGTCTCTACTAAAAGCTGTATAATATCACTTGTACTTTAAACCATGAAGAGTCTAATGCACTGAGTTAAACTTGAACTTTTTATGCCTTTTTGTTCTCTTTGTATCCTCAGCACCATTTATACATTAAAAAATCTGTGCAGAAAAATGAAAAAAAACCTTTTTATAAAGGACGAGTGACTGAGAAGTTGTAGATAGAAATACAGATGTTACCAACGCTGTCTCACTTTGTAATACACTGGGTCAAATCATGGGAGATATTCAACATCATGCAGCTTTGGTAGAAAATACAGTCACTCAGCTGCTGTCACTTTCTTATTACTAGCTTTATGAGTAAACATAACACTAACAGAGAATAAGTAATGGGAAAATTTACTCACCTATAGTGGGACTGAAAGAAATCAGTGTCACTTCAGTTGTTTTTGACTTAAGACGGGGAGACAATGATATTAAAGAGTGGATCCAACATACAAACAAGTTGCCACAAACAACCAACCCTTCTACTGAAAGGCTTGGTTTTGTTTCTATCCAGGAGGATAGACCAAAACAAAGGTGTTTGGCAATCAAATATAGAGCCTACATCTAGTCAACTGGCACAGTTTCAAGAGTCAACTGACTGATGAATGTCAGTATGCAATTACATGGGATGCCAACAGTCTTCAGCTCAACTTTTGTCATTCACTTTTTTGCAAAACTCCTATTGCAAAGGGGTATAGAAAATGAGCTCTTCATTAAAGAAACACAGTACTAGCTGCACAATGTAATATATCAAGGCAACTTTTATTTGAATTTTATCATTGCAGTGTTTGCTCACATACCAGTTTTTTCAGCATGGTAAATATGCATGAATATATTAAACTCTGTTACCTGGGTTACATTCTTGTTACTAAGAATAGCATTATTACTTCATGGTGTGTCCCTGAGAACTTCCATATCATAATTGCTGTGAGGGAAATCCCTGCTGTGGTGTCTTGTGCTCAGCACATCTGGTTCACATTTTTCTGGCATTCTGAAAAGATAACATCATAAGGGGACTGAAAATGCACATGGCAGTGAAAATGCATTAAGATGACATTTACATAATTATTTCAAGAGCATTCTAGGAAGCAAAACTGCAGGAAGGAAAGCAGGTCAAATGTTTAAAATATTGAAAGGGTAAAAAGGACAGCACGGTTCAATGCAGGTGGACTGCAATCCACCAAAACACATTTAAAACACATGCTGGGGAGAAAGCCACTTGCTGCTGAAAGCTTCAAAGAGCAGTTCCAAAGCACATCACTTCACCAGACTCCCATATGAGCCATCAAATAATTAAGAAAAAAAATCTCAGAGGTAAATCTTTCATGTATTTCTTCTGCTTTTCCTTTTTTGTGGATTTTTCTTGTAAAACAATATTATAATCTATTGACGTAAATTATTTTGAAGAAAGCAAAAGATTTTACACTGAAAATATAGATCTGAAAATAAAAGTTTATCCATCAAAAATTTTATATTGACTTAACCACTGGAACTTACTTTTACAAATATTCATTAATTACTGACTTTTTAATTAGGTAGCTAGGGTACTGGATGGACTGCATAAGGAAACTTGTCAGTCATCACTGTTCATCTTAAATACTTCAAGAAAAAAAATACCAGTTAATGCTGTGATTCAGAGAATAAATGCAATGTTGTGGAATTGAAATCCTTTTAGCTATCTCAGACAAAACAGTAGAGGGGCCAGTACTAAGTTACCTTAATGAATAATAAAAATTGGCAATCTGATAATGGCAAGCCACTTAGCTTTAACAAATTTGGTATGTCTTTGAGCATGATACTTGTTTGGCTTGTTAGTATCAGCGTAATACATTGACCTCTAAAAAAACATTTGACATAACATCAAATGACACAGAAAGGAAGGAATCAGGATGGAGGAGAAACAGTGGTTAAAATGACTACTTTGGAAATGTCCATTTGTTTAGCCTCAAAATATGATTGTAATTGGTCACTGCTTGACCAGGTGGGTCTTGCTGATGAATGGGAATGAACTCTTGATCTGTGCAATTTAATCCTTATTTTTTGAATCAACTTGATGGATTCAAACAAAATCTTGTGTAAGCTGTGTTGTTCATGGAAAATAAGCAATTAACCTGGTCTATATCAGGAATGATATTTTGACAATAAGGTCTTCAGTAATGTGTAATGAAATGTAAGCCCTGAAAACTGGAAGCAAACAAACTCTGATTGAGCCAGGTTGCTAGCTCTGCAATGCTGTTGCAAACATGGGTAGGAGAGACTGGGCTTTTCTTGTCTGGACCTCTTGGTAGCTCATGTGGTGTGTGATTGCATACCAGACAAGCTGTGATTTTCTAAGGGATAGCTTAAGGGTTGCCTCTGAGCTGTCAAAGGCTATCAAGCAGATAAATAAGGATGAGTAGTAAATTTGGCCTTCACTTGAAAATTGGAAATACTTTTACAAAGATGGTATGTTCATCTGATGATCCTGTTTTTTTGCCCTAAAGGGAGACTGTTGATCTGTATTGTAAATGTGTTTTTTGTGGTGATGAATACTGTAGGTAGCGGTCTAAATAGGAAATATTACAAACCACACAATGGCAAAAATGTTTTGGTATATTTTTTCTGTTGTTTTTTTTTTGTTGTTGTTGTTGCAGTAATTCCAAATGTATAATGTCAGCTAAAATCAAGATGTTTTAAATTCACCAATGTTGACACAGCCTAAAAACTCAGTCAGCAAAGCAACTGGAAGAATTTTTATGACTCCTATCTATTTCAGAAACAGAAAAAATAGCAAAAGACAATATTAACACAGTATTTTCTCTCTACATAATGGCTCCTGCAGCTTTTAATTGTTACCTTTATGCCTGTTAAAATATTTGCAGGAGTTTCTTTCAAATACTCTTCTAATTACTTTTGTTTCCACCTTTTTAATGGAAATGGAAGTATATGAACCTGTGATAGTTATGTAACAGTGCTAATCTTTTATTTGCTTAGTGCTCTCCAGTAACTGCTGCTTTTCCAGTATGTTAGATAACGCAGTGATTCAGTGATTTCCACTCAGAGGCTGTTCCTGCTTTCAGTGATGATTGATCAAATGAACACAGTGGAGTTATTTGCTGATGCAAGAATCCATGGCACTTCTCTACCTCTCACAGAATTATTCTGTAGTTAAATCTTATTAATGGCTTTTACGCAGCAATACAGATCCTACATAATTCCAGACATATTTTATCCATGCCACCCCTCCTAGACATTACATAATGTAAATCATTTTGGTTTTGGAATAGTTTGCAACTATTTTCTTTTTTTAATTTTTTCCCCCAAATGTTCCCTACATTTAAATTGTCATTTTTATTAATCCGAGAAACTAATCAGTAACATCACCTGGTATATTTTTCACAAAAAGCTGTTTGAAAATTTTTATTGCCACAGCGATGTATTTTTGTACCTCACTCAGCAGTCCCTTTTTGATTGCCATTTCTCCAGCAGAGTAAGCAAATAATCAAATAATGACAACAATATGTGGATCACTTGAAAGTTGTTTTCTGGTGCTCTGTAACAGGTAGATTTTAGGTATTGTATTGTATGGGAACTGTTGAGTCATGGCCTGAGCTGCTGATTGATCACCTGAGGTGAGCACTGAGTCAGCTGTGGGGGCACAGGTGAAGACAATTCACGTGTGTGACCAGAAGGGGTGGAGTCTTGCTCCACATCTCCTAAAGCCCATTTAAGATCTGACCACCACTAGAGCAGGTTCTCTTTTTGGAAATTGCTGCAATGGAGTTTCATATTGTAAGTCTAGGACACAGGTGTGCTTTTTTCTTTTTATTTTGATTGTTTCTTTTCCATTACAGTAATCTGTCTAACTATACCATCTGTAAATTATCTTGGCTATATTTGGTGTTATTCTTTGTGTTTAACTTACACCTTACAGGTATTATATCTAGATGAGAAAAGGGAAACAGTGAAGGGCCTCAGAAGAAAATATCTCCTTTCAATTGAGGGAATGCTTTGAAGATTAATTCTATGCATATGTGAGATATAAGATAATGCTTGAAAATAAGAAAGAGGTGATGTGGTAAACGTGCTCCTGATGAAGAGAGATACAGGATGACTGCAGGCACCAGGTGGCATGAATGGTCCTGGTGGGATCTTCTGGAAGGTTTGGGCTGCCAAACTTCCTAGCTGGCACTCCTTCTGCAGCCAGCTCTTCTGGCACCTCTTTTTGAAAATGTTGAGAGCAAAATTTGATTGTTTTTAGGGCTTTCTAGGAAAATGCTATAAGGCCTAGCATGGTAATAGACATTCCTAACTATATCAAAGTATAATTCTGAATCTGTGGTAATGAATCTGGTCTCTTGGGTCTCATCCTCAGGAACCTTTGTGTAGTTACTTTTTGGTATGTGCATTTCTTTATTGTCCATAGTACATTACCTGACTCAGAACTGCAGCAAAAACAAGGCATCTGATTCAGCATAGATGCTTAATGTCTAACAATATCCAGTATACTTCAAAGGCCTAGACCAAACATGAAGTCAATACCATTTAGTTTAATGTACCATGCAAATCCACTTAGGTAAAAAATATTAGAGAAAGATGGGAGCAGTTCCATTTCTTTATGTAATTCTTGAGGAAAAAATGTATGTGTTCTTTATGGAACTAGTGTCCTTTAAGGTACTTCTGAATCTTTGATTTTTGTGAGCAAAAAAAAAATATTCATAGAAATGTAATAGAGAACACAGAGCTATTTATCTTATTTCAGGAAATTTTTAAGCACAAGAATATATTCAGCAGCAATAAGTAAGACCTGTCAGATTTACAAGTGACTGAAAAGCATAATGAGAAGAATTCTACGTATATTTTACCGTAGACCATAATTCTTAGCTTTCGGTGTTAGACTTGAGTGGACCCTAAACATGTTTGATTGGTATTGTATGGTGCCTGTGTGATTTTCTCAAGTCATTCAGGCTCTTTATAGCCTCAGGTAACTATGGAAAAGTTGAGGTATTTGGTTGAAATGACTTCAGCTGTGTGCACAGTACAGTTCTGCTCAAATCCAGTAGCAGCTCCTTCAGTATTTGCTCTGAAGTACCCTTCTCCTAGGAGAGTGAGCCATGTGACAGCTGAAGTGTTTTGCTTAGCATAAAGAGGAGATGAGATCTTGACTCTGTCAATAACAGATATCATGAAAAGATTACTCACGGTACTTCTTGTTGTCTGACCTTTCATTTACTTACAATGACCTCTATGAAAATGGTACTTCTTTGGAAATATTGAGCTATCTAGGCTTATGATGACAGGTTGCTAAGGTAACAATTTGCTTTTTCATTGAGAAGCTGTATCCTCAATCAATGGCAGTATCGCATCAATATCTGTATGCACATTATGACAACTTTCTGCAGATTTGCAGAGTAAAAGGATATGAACTTAGTATATTTGAAAAGACAATTAGTATTATTTTAGACACCTTCAGAACAGACATTTTTGGGGAGCCACTAGAGGCATAAAGAGGATAAAAAGGAACACCGAATATAATACTGTCTCAGTATTTTTTAAATCATCAGAAAAATTATTCCAAATTGAACTGGAAAAAGTATGCATGTTCACTTCTACTGTTCTCTATTACTCATCAATAATCAGCAACTGCTGTACTTCTGACCTGAATTGGAGCAAATTGTCCTGGATGTTTTTCCCTTTGTTTTATTTATTGGAATTTATTTCAGACCTTAAGTAGGAAAAGCACTTCCTTCCTTCTGCCTCTAACCAGCTTTCAGAATAATTCATATGAGCAAACTCTGATGGCGGATCTTCTTGCTTTTCCCAAAAATCTTGATATATACTTGAAAGAAAAATATTCCTGATTGAATCATAGTCTTCTACATAATCCTTTCGCCTCAGTGCAAGCATACTTGTATTTCCAGCATCCTCAGAAATGATTGCTGTTTGAAATATATATCCACAAAGCTGTTCAGAGGATCTGTAGAAAATATGAAGTGGAGGTTCAGGGAGTCAAAGAGACCTGATTACAGACAGTCCCCAAGAAAGATGGTATGAGAAAAAGTCTGTTCTTAATAACACCAGAAGTGTAATTAGTTTCATTTCCCTTGCTCAGGAGCTAGCATTTGATCTCTGATAAAATCTCTAGTTATTATTTACCATGCTGAGTTAAAGCAAAATGCTTGGATTTAATTCTATATATACTCAGTGTCTTCAAATAATTGAATAAAAAGTCTAAGGGAATATTTATAATCTGTAAGTGATACCTAATTAACAGCAAAAGCTCTTGTCAAGATAATCACTGGGGGGTTTTCAAGTTGTTACAATACTCATAAGAAATATAAATGAATTAGAGAAAATAGCATAGTTGCTTTTGTTTGTTGTCATGCTTTGTCAGTGTTATCTGGGCTCCAAACATAACCATGTTTACTTTTGAGACAAAGACAGCGGAGAGAACCAAAACCAAACAGAATCATGACAAAAAGCTAGCTGGGTATGTTACAGCAACCATTGCTCTGTTTAGTCTAACATCTTGACCCCAACAGAAGAGAGTGGAAATGCCTGCATTAATAATTTAAGGTATCTATTATTCATGAGAGAGCTTTTTATCAAACTAAACTTCTATGAAACATTGCCCTATAGAAGATAGGATCAGTGAATGCAGAGATACATCTTGGGGAGTCTGAGTGAGAACTTGAAGTTATGATGGGAGATGAAGCTTCTTACTGGAGACAAGATGTCTCCCTTGCTGAATTCAGGGCATCCTGATGTGAATTACTGTGTTTCAATGAGAGTGATTGGTCAAAACAGATGGAGAGGTTGATTGCAGAATTATTTTTTAATAAAGCTGAGAAACAGTTTACTCCATAAGGAAGCAAGGAGGAAGAAAAGGGCAACAAAGGAGAACCAATGGAAGCTGTTCCCATTTATTGAGACTCTTATCAGAGTCAGGAGGGGAAGTCCATGAAGGGCAGAGCAGGAGGCAGGTTTCTATACGTGGCTTTGCAGATAGTAACAGATAAACTGGGAGATGCCTATAATACCTGAGTATTTGACCAGGGGCATTTTAGAGAATTATATCTGCAGACTAGAGTTATGAAATAGAAAAGCAAGTCATTTCCTGACAGCAGAGACAGAAGAAATGAGCTCAGCACTGCTGACAGTCAGGGCTGAGTGCAGCCAGAGCAGCCACCTACAGGAACACCCCACTTGGTCTGAAGTGTGCACACACAGGGTTGAAGGTGTCAACATCTTTATTCCCAATCAGATTCATAGTGCTAGATTGGAGGAAGAAAATTTGTGAACTTATTTGACCTTGAGAATATTTGCTCTCCTCCAGCTTGGTCAGGGAACTGCCTCAGTATCTGGGGAGCTGGAATGGCTCCTCGCATTGGGAAGGGTTGGTGGCAAGGGGTGGTGCTGGCCCAGACCTCAAGAGAGAACATGGAACAATCTGGAAAAAGTCTAGGGAAATAAAAAATAAGCGCAGCCAGAATTTGCGTGTAGTCGATGACATGATTTGGGCCGATTATACAGCAGGATGCTTCTTTCTCATTATTCTTGTTGCAGGAAGAGCAAAAAAAAGCACAAAAGAAACAGACAAGTAAGAACAATATTTTGCAAAACAAAAACAATCTATGAAAGGAGATTCAAGTTTCTGCTTATCATGAACAGCAAAAAATCTCCTGCTGCTAGTTCTTCCCTCCAGACCTAATAACACAGCACAAAGCAATAAACAAATGTTTCCATATTTGCTTTCAACAGAGAGTGTCAGCTGGGCTGTAAAACATCACTGTGATGTATTCAAAATCAAAAGTACTATGAAGGACGCACACTATTATTTTTAACCAGGAAAACAGTGAAAAAGAGACATGAAAGAAGAGCTACTGTTTCTAATCCATTCTTTGTTTATTGAAATGCACTCTGCTTCTGGGTGTAGGTGAGGTACAGCAACAGCACTTCCTAGAAATTGTCATGTGAAGTCTTAATTGTTTGTATCAGTTGAAAGACATTTTTGAGTCTTCATTTAAAACTGTCTCTCTCCTGTCTTCTCCAAGCAGTTGAAGCTCTTTTTCTATCAGCACTGGTTTCATCAAAACTGAGCTGCTGCTCTTGCTTTCATGCAGATGAGAATACATGGCTGGTAACTGTAAACATTATTCTGACATCCTTAATGTCTCACTTTTTACTCTACTGCCTCTGCAGCCTGACAGGTGACAACCCCACCAATATGACTGGCAATAGCAGTGCAGGATTTGTGAGCTAACAAAAAGGGTTTTTCTTTTCAGTTAAGGTGTTAATTTTTCTATGTGTGGGTTGTTTTTTTTTTTTTCTCCTGTAAATAAAGGTTTCCCTTCTTTTTCTCTCTTTATTTTTTTTTCTTTTAATCTCATAGAGATAGCATTATTATTTAGAATCCTTTCAGTTGGAAGGGAGCTTTAAATTTTGTCTACTCCAACTCCCCTGCAGGGGCACCTACAACTAGCTCAGGTGCTCAGAGCCCTGTCTTGAGTGTCTCCAGGCCTCGGGCATCCATCACCTCTCTGGTCAAGCAGTTCCAGTGCCTTATCACAATTCTTATAAAAAAAACCCTTCTTCCTTATGTCTCAATTTAAATCTTCTCCGCTTGTTTGTTTGAAACCATTTCCCCTTGTCCTATCAGAGCAGACCCTGCTAAAGAGTCTGTTCCCCTTCCTTCTTACATACTGAAAGGACACTATTGAGTCACCCCAGAGCCTTCTATTCTCCAGGCGGAACAGCTCCAGCTCCTTCAGCCTGTCCTTGCACGGGAGTGTTCCATCCTTTGGATCATTTATGTGGCCCTCATCCTGATGCTCTCTAACAGGTCCACATCTCTCCTGCACTGAAGTCTCCACATCTGGGTTCAGTACTTCAGGTGAGACCTCACCAGCACAAAGTAGAGAGGTAGTATCCTCTCCCTCAACCTGCTGGCCGTGCTTCTTTTGATGCAGCTCAGGATACGGTTGACTTTCTGGGCTACAAGGGTGTATCACTGGCTCGTGTCCAGTTTGCCATCCACCAGGATCCCCATATCCTTTTCAGAAGGAATGTCCTCAATCTTCACATCCCCCATCTTGTACTGAGTGCAGGGATTGCCTAGGTGCAAGACCTGGCTCTTAGATTTGTTCAACCTCATGAGATCACCCCTGAGGGACGTTAGTTGTTACTGATCTCCATCCAGTCACTGAGCCACTGTTACATTCCAGGAGCCTACTGGATTCCCAACAGCTCACTGTGCTACTTTTCTAGCAGATGTTGGGGTGGTTGAAGACTCCTGGAAAAGGTCTTCAACAGGCTCCACTAATTATGTGGTCTGTAGACACAAACCACAAGGCTCCCTTTGTTGCCTCAGTCTCTAATTCTCACCATAGGCTTTTGACTTGCTTGTGGATATTCTTCAGGGAGACCTCTTCATAGTCTATTCATTCCTTGATGTTGAGGGTGTGAAAGACAACAATTATTTTTTTTTAAATGGCTCAAAGCTTGCTTTCTGAAGCACTTTTTGTTATAGGACTGACTTATCTAGGAGGTGAGTGGTGGTTGTCACATGGCTGGAATCACTCCAAGGACAGTTTTGTATTTTGAAAGCATTTCTTTGGCTGTGTTTACCTTTGAAAGGGGGGTGATCAGAAGTGTTTACTGGTGGAAGATCTGGCCTGACTGAAAAACTGGTAGGGGAGACTGGGAGATGATACCATTGCATCCTGTGAAGGTACGATTTGGCATCTCCCTGCTCCCTCTTATCTGCTGGCAAGGCTTGGAAGATAGGTACAAAGAAGTTCCTGCTGAGGTTCACAAACCAGAAGCTGCCACTCCAAAGAGAGTTAACTCGACCACTTTGGACTTATAAATAAGTTTGTACTGTCATTAATCAGAAGTTTTCATCAACTGAACAACACAACCTCTGACAACCCATCACTACTGAATACCAATGGCTGAACTATGATCAGTGCTGGAATCCAGTGGTGACTATCCCTTTCTTGCTTCCTACGACGACTCCTTGCTTTTATTTCCTATCTCTTTTCCATTGCCTGCCTTCCCTTTCTCATTTCCCTAAGCAACTAGGATCTATAATAAACTGATCAGGCTAACATCTGACCTGTTGTGTCTTAATCTTGCTGTTGGGTACACATATATCTAAAGAACCTCCTCTCTCTCCTATTAACTGGAATGAGATAGAGGGCAATGCCTCCTCCCTCCTTCCTCACTCATCCCTTCTGAGCAGCTTGTAGCCATCAATAGCCACATTCCAGTCATGGGAATCATTGTGCCACATTTTGGTGACATCTACATTGTGGTTTTCCAGTAGTGTGGTGTTTGTTTCCCATTCTGAGTGCGTTGGTGTAGAGATACTTCAGCTGGACATCTGGCCTTTTCACCTTCTTGGAGGACAACCTTTTAATTCCTTTTAAATAAAGTATTTACGTTTAGTCTCCCTATTACCTTCCTCATCATGAGATGCAAGAGGTTGAGGGCCCTTGCCAGAACCTTGTCCCTGTAACTAAGCTATGCTATCCTGTGCCTTGTGGGCAGGTTCACTATCATCCTCTTCTCCCTTCAAACACATTTTAAAGCCCTGTCAACAAATCTAGGCAGCTCCTGGGCCAGAATCCATTTCCCCCTTTGATCTAGGCGGAGTCTGTCAGCAACCATCAGGCCAGGCACTGGGTAAACTGCCCAATGTTAGAAAAAGCCAAAATTCCTGTGATGGCACCAGCCTTAGTCATGTATTTATGAGATGTTTTTTCCTGGTTCTCTCTATCCCTGGCTGCCACTGAAGGGAAAGAAGAAAACATTACCCTGTACTCCTGCTCTGTTCACCATCTGCACTAGTCCTCCAAAATCCCTTTTGATAGCCAGCCTGAGCTCAGTAGTGAATAACACTCGGAACAGTGAACCAGACTGGGGAGTCCTTTAATAATGTCCCTGACCCAGACATCAGCGAGGCAGTACACATCCCTGTGACATGCTTCCTTTCTAACTGTATCTTTAAAGAAGAAAACAAAATGATGGTGGCTGAACTATATGAACACAAAACATTGTCGAGGTCACTGCATAACTTGTAATATGAATCTAAGACGCCAGACAGTAGCAACAGCAGTCTTTCTGTCTGTAGCAGTCAGCTTGCAAGCCAGCCATAAGGGCCTTATGTCGCTGTAAAAATGCTACAAGACATTTGAGAAATGTCTTAGGTATACTTAAACAATATTCCTGCTTCCAAAGAGGTCAATATATATCTCCACATGTTATTTATCTTTATTTACTGATGTACATAAAAAAAGAAATGATCTCATTAGCTTTTCCTCCCCCTATGGACAGTTCCACAGTTAGCTGGATGTGCTGCAGTAATGGGAAACTTGTAGCATGTAGTGGAAATCAGGGCTAGTTATTTCTACTGACTCATGCCTCCTTCTCTTAGACTCTCATGTCCTAATAAGGAAAAATCATCTTTTATTATGATTCAGCCTCTCCCTCTGGTGTAATAGGAGGAGATATGGGTTACTTTGGGTATAGTCTTTGGCATTTTCTAGAGGAGAAATTCTAGCGAGACTACCAACCTTTCAAAATCATCCCCAAAAACACAAAGGTAGTGGAATTAAAAAAGCAAAAACCCTGCCCCAAACAAGAACCAAACTGCAGTGTTTTTTTTTTTTTTCCTCCTTATATCTTTGCATTATAGCTTACATCAGATATATATATATATATATATATACATATATATATGTATATATACTGCATTTTTATTTTAAAGCTGTGCTGCTATCCTTCTCCTTTTCTTCCTTTTACTTGTTGAAATACAATTTTTGGAGTAGGAAAACGTAGATAATTATTTTTCTGGTTAAGGCACTGGGCATATTAGAAATGAAGTGGTAACAGAGAAGATGCTCAATAGCATGTACACTTAGCAAATATTGCAATGTTACATCTCTGGGTTAGATTATCACTCCCTGGTTTCCCTCGGGTCCTTTCTGTTGCTAATTATTTCTCATTGAGAACCTATATTGAGAACCTATATTGTAACTTCTTTTCATATATACCTACAGGACAAACAAACCAAGGTTTCACAACTCAGGGGCAATATGTTTGTGCACAATGTAGCATATATATCACTCGACCCTGTGTAGGCCCTCCCTCTGGTTGCCCTTCTCCTAGGCTCTGGGAGCCTTTTCTCTCGCCCAGAACCAAGATCTGCTTTCCTGAGTGGGCTGATGAACCCTTGGTCACACTGCCTCTCAGGGGAATAGAAGTGACAGTAAGCAGCAGTGGTGGCTGGGCTGTTGGTTTGTCCTTCTCACAAGAAGCTATCTAAAACTTGGTAATTCAGAGAAAGACTCTTTCTTAATGAGACTTCATGTTTGATCAGAAAGGATCAAAATCTACTTCCTTCTTTGATTACAAAAAGCAACCAAATTCTACATATAAGGAGCAAAGCAGCTATTGCTGCGCTCCTGGATGTGCTCTGGATGCGCCTCTGCCCTGCAGAGAAACACACACAAATGCTCTCAGACACATCCCATCAATTCCCTGTACAAGTAACATCATAGCTGCCTTTTTAACAGGCAGATGGGTTCCTAAATTCATTCTAGGCCACTGAACGTACGTAACTTTTTCTGTGCAGGGATTTTTTGTGACACTGTTTCCAACCATTGGACCCGTCCCACTACTGGTGCTCCTGCTACCCCACTGGGGACAGCAGAACAGTTCAGCTCACAGTCTCATAGCAGTCTGGCTCCTCAGTCCATTTGAGTGATGGCTAACATACCTAGCCCAAGGACCGTGGCCTCAGGAGGTACTACCTTGTGCCTTGCTGTAATGCTCCTCGCAGGCCAGGTAGCTGACTGAGACTGGCCCAAGAAGTACTCAGTACCAGGCAGCATCGTGCTCCATCGGGTGGGACAGTGGAAGGAGAAGATAACAGAGTGCCTACAAAAGTGGCAGTTGCTAAGAGAATGGGTAAGCAACAGTGTGGCTGGGGGGTGTGGTGAGAAGTGGTGGTCAAGTATTTTTTTGTTCTTCCACAATTTGAATGTTTGTGTCTTGATCCATGAGTTTAACTGCTTTTGCTTTTCCTGTTCTCACTGCTGGGGTTGAGCAAACAAGCAGCTGTGTGAGTGCACTCCTCACAGACATTAACCAGGTAACAACCTGTTAATTCAAACAATGCACTGTTTGAAGGGACTTAAGGAATAATGCAATGACCATGGTACAAGAAGCTGTTTATGAGCAGAAGGTTCATAAAGCACGAAAAATTCATGCGTTTGATTTTTCTTCTTCTCAAGTGAAGCACAGATAATCAGAGCACACCTTGAATGTGAAAACAAACGAACAAACAAGCAAGAAATAAAACAATCAACATCCCAAAAATCAAAACCCCCAAACAAAACAACCTCAATCATTTATATATACTAAGAATGCTAAAGAAAAATATATATTCATAAATGTCCAAGACTATGTTCAGACACCAAATAATTTTATACAGTGGAAGTGCTTTCTTGTCTGAATGAGAAAGCCAGGACAACACCACCCACATCTGTAAATAGCTTGGACAGATTCAGTTTTTAATTTCTGATCTGATATGCTACTTTCCGTCACAGCAAATTCTATTGTTTGTGTTCCTTCTGATACAGTCACCCTAGAGGCTCAGCTGATGCTCAGTAATGCAATACTCAGTCTGTGGCCTAAGGGTCAGCACAGATTTCACATCTTCTCCAGCTCCCATCCTTAGTATCAGAATGGCAGCTCTTATGATGTGTATTAGAGGGCAAATTTGTCCCCCACTCTCTTATTTGGTTAATCAAACAAGACTTGTACTCTAGGAGAGATTACAGGCACCTGGTGGGTGGGAGCAGTGCAGCAAGAAGGGTAAAGGGATGTAGGGTAGAATTTGAGTTCTTTTTTTTCTTGCACTCAACATAGATGTGGCACACAGATTATTCCCTTTCACTCTAACACAGCCTTTTTGCTTATATTTTGCCTTCTCCTGTTTAATCTTCTTCACCTTTCTGAGAAAAATGTATCCCTAGTTCTTTCAGTCTTCATAGATGACCTTTAAATTTGGACAGCTGCTACTCATGTGACTGATGTGCAGAAGGAGGGCACACCTCCCAGTCAAACTCCTGCCCCTTTTATGTGCCCACTGCTAATCTCAGGAACATCAGTGAAGAACTTCTGAGGGCAAACCTGCTTAAGAGTATAATAGTGCATAAAAATACTGCATTAAGGTCATAATATAAACATAGCTGCTGCTGTAGAAATGTTGTCTTTATCTGGGTGGTTCAATTAATTTTATAACACTAATGAAAAACATTTTTTCTGCCTTTTTTAGCTAAAATATACAAGGCAAAAAATGTAGGCTGTATGTGATGTGAGAATATGCTTTGATAACTCTAAAACATTGCAAGCAGAAGCTGGCCCTCCTTATCATTTCCTTATATTTTTCAGAGGCAAAGTGAACTGTTGATACTTAATTCGTAACACTGAAAAAGCTGAAAACACTGTATGAAAAAGCTAACAGATTTGATGAAGCATGTTGAAATAACTTACTTGAGTGAATTTTTAGAATAATAATGTCAACAAGCAACTATGTTGTTACCTTGTTTTCCATTCCTTGATTGGCCTGCTTATTTCACCCTGCACACCATCTAAATCTTTCATGGTGAGCTCACAGGGAAGGACCTACTCTTCTGCTATTGTTTGTGGAGTGTCTAGTGGAATGAAAAGAGTATTGATCCCAGCTTGATATCCATAACTATTACCACAGCTGAAGTAAAAAACAGCAGCAGTTCTATTGAATGGGGTTCTATTTTCTTTTTCTTTTTTATCACAGATAAAATAATGTTCGCCGAGTGATACTGTTGAAAATGTCAGTACTGAAGGAATAATAATGAGCAAAACAGAGATAGGTGAAGACAAAAAAGGTAGTAACTAACAACTATAAAAAATCAGATATTTAATGAAAGAATAAAAGTTTCATTGAGATATAATCTCAATTTTCATTATTCTCTCCTATACCAGTGAAAATACCAAGTATTATTATTATAACAAAATCAGTGTAAAATTTCTTGTATAAGTATTACCAGGTATTTCAGCAAGTAATTCCATTTCCTACTCTTGAAAAATTCTACCAAAGTAATTAGAGAAAAAGAATTGCAATTAGTAAGATTTCTTTTCTGAATTTATAAATATTGGGATAGGAGCAACACCTTAAATGGTTTTGAGCTGCTATTTTCTTGGAAGTTACTGTAAAAAGTTGCTGAGAGCATGAAATATCAACTTCCCATGAATAAGAACTGCACTGAAGCTAAATAAAGTGTTAGAAACAAACCAGTGATGTTAACTTAAATATGATTTGTTGTCCAATCTAACAGGAGTAGTCTATGAAAGAATAAGTCTCTGTTTCTAAGGCATACTCTTCATTTTGCTGATCAACCTAGTAGTTCCTCCCTGCAATTTTTTTTTCTGTTTTAGGTAACCTCTCCTCAACAATAGTAACCAGAATTTCACATAGTTTCCTAGATGACATCTCACTGTGACCTATACAGAATTATTTGTCTTTACCTGTCTGCGTGGGAAACGGTTTCCCCTCTGTTCATAAGGACTCCATCTATTCTCTTCATTGCCATGCCCCACTAATGGCCATACTCATCTTGCGATCAACAAATATACACAGTCCTTTTTCACTCATTGTTGCTCTTAACTGAAAAATTCTCTATTCATGATAATCCTGAGGTTCAAATCCTAATACTTTATATGATTCATTATTTTACTACTGAGCCATTCAAAGTAGTCCACTTCTCCTTGAATAGTATCCAAGTCATCTTTTGTATTAACAGTAAAATATTTCCCAAGTTTATGTTATCCATTCATTTCACTAGCATTTTCTGCTAATGTCATTACAGGATGCAGCTGAGTCTTTTCCAAGATACATCCTTGAGAAACACCACCAATAATCTTGCTCCAGCTGAGCTTTCTTCTGTTAGTGTAACATATTGTTTCCTTCTAGTAGGTTCCACAGCTGTTCCAGACTTGTAGAAATAAACATTTTTTTTCTAGTAAAACAAGAAATATCCTTTTTGTTATCATCAAATATTTCACATAAGACCAAACAGGGAATAACCTATAAGAGCATTTATTTCATGAAAAGTTAATCTGGCCAAAATAATCTTTCTTCATTGTGCAATCTTTTTTATTTTCCATTCACGTTACGCATTCAACATTTGCACCAGACCTCTGCACATTGTTGAGATAAGAGTAATGGACTACAGTTTTGATATTATTTCTTTTGCAGAATTATGGGTTTTCAATTCTTTTGATTCTGTCTGTTATGGTTTTATTTGCAAATTTTGCTCATGAGATGACATTCCATATTCTGGAAATTATTTTACAGTTCTGGTGGGGAGATTAGCTTAACTTAATGCATGAACTTGAGTACTTGACTGCTATCTTGACTTCAGCAAGACTTTTGATACTGTAGCCCATAACATTCTTATAGGTAAGCTTAGGAAATGTGGCATATATGTGTAAAAAGTGAGATTGACTGAACTGTCTGACTGGCAGAGCTCAGAGTATTGTGATTAGCAGCACAGTATGATCAGAGGCCTGTAGTTAGTGGTGTTCCCCAGGGTTTGGTGCTGGGTCTGGTCTTAACATTCATCAATGACCTGGATGAAGGAATACAATGCACTTTTGGGAAGTTTGCCAATGATACAAAGCTGTGAGGAGTGTCTTACACACCAGAAAACTGGTGTGTTACATTGAGCAAGACCTGGACAGAATGGAGAGTTGGGCAGAGAGGAACCTAATGAGGTTCAACAAGGACAAGTGCAGAGTAGTACACCTGGGAAGTTCTACATCTTGGGAGTTTGACTTAATGATCTCAAGAGGTTCCTTCCAAACCCTACAATTCTGTGATTCTATGATAACTGCATGCGTCAGTATAGAGGCTGACGTGTTGGAAAGGAGCTCTACAAAGTAAGTGGGTGCCTTGGTGGACAGTAGGGTGACCATGAGCCAGCAGTGTGCCCTTGTGGCCAAGAAGGTCAATGGTATCATGGGCACATTTAAATAGAGTGTTGCCAGCATGTTGAGGGAAATGATCCTCCCCCTCTACTCTTTCCTGGTGAGGCCACATCTATAGGAGAGTGTCCAGTTCTGGCTCCTCAGTTCAAGAAAGACAGAGAACTTCTAGTGAGAATCCAGCAAGGGGCAAAAAAAGCTAATTAGGAGGAAAAAAGCTAATTAGGAGGAAAAAAGCTAATTGAGGCCTGGAGCCTCTCTCTTATGAGGAAAGACAGAGAGACCTGGGCCGGTTCAGTCTGGAGAAGAGAAGATTGAGAGGGGATCTTATCAATGCTTAAAAATATCTAAAGGATGGGTGTCATGCAGATGAGGCCAGGCTCTTTTCCATGGTACCTAGTGACAGAACTAGGAGCAGTGGGCACAAACTAGAACACAGGAAGTTCCATCTGAACATAAGAAAAAACTGCTTTGAAGATGACAGAGCACTAGAATAGGCTGCACAGAGATGTTGTGGAGTCTCCCATACTGAGTTCCTGGCTGTCTTCTCTTTTAAGGACCTAATGCGTGTGAGTGTGCATTTGGCTTTCTCTGCTATGTATGGAAAAAAATTTTTTTTACGGGACAGAATGATACTGAAGCTCATCTTAGCCAGTGAATGAGAATGTACAACCCTGCAATGTATACCTACCAACATGCAGAAGTAGGCTTCAGCTTTCATCAAGATGATGAACAAAGCCCAATGATCTTCCTCTGCTTCTAATACCAAAGCTATCTTCTACCCTGGTCTCATTTTGAATAGCTTCCCACTTTCCTCCAAATTACTGCTATTTCTGATTGCCTGTCTAAAATGCTGTTTGCTTAATTTTCTTTGCAAGAAGAAATTCAGATGCTTTTTTTGGCAGTTACTTTCTCCTTACACTTGCTGGCTTTTAAGATAGAGCTTTCATTGTTGGCATGTCATTTTAGAAACAATACTCCCTCATTAAGTACTACAAAAGCTGAAAGAACTCTATAGTACTCGTGTAAAAAATTGAAAACAAGGGGGAGAACCCTCAAAATGAGAAACAGAGGTCTCCATGGAAATGAGGTCATGAAAACAATATGAAAAATAATTCACTGGAGTTACTAGACTGCAAATGCTTCTCAGAAGTATCTCATGACAAATGACAAATGCTAGAAATGTTGTAAGAGCTGAGCTGCATGATTAGATCATCTGTGGGAATACCCTTTTGTCTCAAAACAAACAAAACAAAGAGTCATCCTCTTGCCAAGACAGTTAAGAGTTAGATGAATCGCCTCCTCAGATTATTTCACAGCGAGGACTAGAAAAGAACATAAACTCTTACGCAGAGAGTAGCAGTAAACTAGAAACTAGATAATGATAACTGTATTCTTGACAACACCATCGATATGAAAAAATGACCTACTTTTTATCTTTCTACTACAGATACTGCTAATAAATACAGAATTAATGAAACTCCAGATTGTTAATCAAATTAGATGAAACATACCATTATAAGTACCGCAATTCATTGTGAACCACATGTGAACTCAAGAACGTGACCATTCTCTTAATTCTGGGGTGTATGTAGTATAACTAAATAGTAGCCTAGGCCATGCTGCCATGATCTTACAAGCCTCTAGGGCTATTGGAAATCCTGCTTAACAGGAAGTGCACGAAAGAGGAGTGGAAGCTGGCAAGAAACTGTGTACCTACAGCATTCTGCACTGAGTGATTCAAAAGGGATTTGGGATACATATTGTATTCAGGATATATATTACATAGATCTTTTGGGACACTCTTCAGTCTTTAGAAGATTGGTTCTTTATGGAATTTATCACCACAGAAAAGAAGTAGTAATGAGAAAGAAAGCATATGGTGGAAGTGGAAAATTGAAGCTATGTCCAAATGTGGGGATCTTACAAGAATAACATATCACTATTTTGTGTTTTATCCTACTTCTGTACAGAAATTCAGCCCTTTGCTTGCAACTTATTCAACTGTAGCTTAACACATACTAAGTGGATGAGCATTCCTTATGAACACTTTGTTCTGTGGGTATATATATATGAACAAACATGTTTTAAGTACTTGCCCCAAAAATACTCCTTATGACAGCACCGCAAATTAGGCTTTATTTGTGCATTTATAGTTAAATTGTGGGAAGGGCCACACCTTGACAGCTCTCTGGAACAGGAAATTATCTGGCTGCTATATATATTAGTAAAATCTTCCTTAGATTGATCTCTCCTTCATTGAGAGTGCATTTACAGTGCACATACTGTGGTGTTTTCACACTGAGGATCAGCTCTCTTCTTTTGCTGCTCTCTTGCTTACTCTCCTCAACTGTACAGGGAGAGAAAATATAATGTAAAAAAAAAAAATTAAAAAATGCATGCGTTGAAAAAAGGGTTAGGAGATCACTCAGTAATTACTGTCACAGGCAAAACAAACTCAGCAGGTGGAAGTTAATGCAATTTATTGCCAACTACTTACAGTTTAGAGCAGTGACAGCTAAGAGAAAAGTATGAACATCTTCCTGAAATCTATCCTTTTACCTTCTCCCACAGAGCAGCACAAGGGAATGTGGCTGCAGTCAGAACCCCACTACCAAACCCTCACTATGTAAGCCTAATACAAAGGCTTTGATTGCTTTCTAGCAGCGATCTATTCAGTTAGCTGTGACAGGTCACCTAGGCTGACAAGAAGACAGTTGGTGCACCCTTGCGGAATTGCTGTTTACTGGCTTGAATCTGCATGCTTTCAGTTGCTCACTGGTATTCAGTTCATTAATTTTCACTCTCAGCATTTTGATATTGTGGTTGCAACTTTTTTTGCTATGTCTCCACTTCTTTTGCCTGCTGTGCCTTCCTTTTTTATCTTATGATTTCCACTAGGCCAATGCATTACATTGCATTTGATATATCAGACTTTGGCATTCATGACCTAGCTTCTGTTCAGTGTTGCCTTACTAAGCAGACTGTCATTTATTTGTTTCCTTGGGTAAGTAGAGCTGTTAGCAGTGCAATTTCTAGGATGACCAGTTTTACCTCCAGTGATCACTGGAAGGATCTCTGAGAGCAAAGACAGGAATATAAGCAGACTATTTTGCTTGGGAAGGCATGGAGCCAGAACTAGGAGACTCCCTTTAGTCCTGAGCAACATGACACCATTGATGCCAGCTTTGCAAATGACAGCTGTTAGGAAGTAGGGATGAGACCTTATCAGTGGCATATTTTGTTAACTCTTCCAGTTCTGGCTTTCCTGTTTCCCAAACTCTTCAGATGCACAGCACAGGCTAAGCTAGAGCCGAAAGAACAAACTGACCAAAGCCACAAACTGTGCTTCCCTGAGAGCATAGTTGTTCAGGTCAGTGCTGAAAACACGTACTTGAACAGCCAGGGTCTCTGTGCTTGAAATGCTAGTATGGTTACATGTTCTCTTTTTGCTGGATTTATGGATTTAAATGGTTTTCATGAATTCGAAAAACAAATTCCTATTTGCTATAACCTTGATTTTCTTCTACAGAAACACAGAGAAATATGGCTCTCTGCCACATCCCACGTGAAGACTGCATATATATCACTGGAGATCATAGGAACAGATGACACACACTGGCATCAGGCAGAATTTATGAGAAGCTGCTCCTGTGACAATTGTCTCCTATATAACCTCTCACAGTCCTTTCTAAGACTTATTTCTATTACCCTGTGTAAATACTGGTGCAGAGACATTGCCTACATTACAATAAATATTACTAGACTCCTAAGACAGATGTATGCACTAACTTCTCCATGAGGAGGTAATTAAAAGTGCTATCTCTTCTCCCAGAACTGATGGCATGAAACAAAAATCTATTGTTTGTTGTCTAAAATAGAAATTGTATAACAACCTGTTTTTATTTCAGTAAAATAATAATTTCCTATAAGTATTCTGTTTCGTATCCTTAATATAACTTTGCATAAAATGCATAGACATCAGTGAAATATTATTTATACTGTGTTTTTAGAAAGCACCCATGTTCATTTTGTAGGTAGAAACATATTGCAGCTCTGATAAGGAGAAATATTTTTTAACTTCATTAGAAAGAGCCCAGTTCCACCTTTTGCCCTAACCCTGTAAGTGCTTGGACTGGATGAAAGTATGACATTCTATGAAAAAAAAAAAGGTAATTTATCAGTGTTATTTGTACTGTAAATGCTAATGACTTTCTGGGTACAAGAAGATGATGAAAGCAAGAAATCCTTTTGTAACTTCCTGAAAGGCTAATCCTTTGTCGTTATGAAATGAGATTGTTAGGACATTTGGTGTGCTGCAAGTATTAAACTAAAATGATTTCTCCTCATCATGCTAATCTGGAATCAGCACAATTTTTTTAGTCAAAACTGAGAGGTCATACAGAAGTTACGCTGACATTGGTGTAGGGTGAAGATGCAGTGTCTTTCTAGATAAAAACAAAAAATGGGGATTTGTGAGGAACTCTCAGATTGTAGAAAGGAGATTCTACACTGACACTCCAGATCCAAATTTCTCCTTTAAAATTTACCCTTGTCTGTAAGATGGAGCTCCTGCCTACTGTACTTCCAGCTAAATCAGGAGTTTCAGTTAAAAAAGTATTTAACCTACGAAGTTGTATAGCATGTGATGTACAGGAAATCAAATCACATATCAGCATATTTTTTATGTTCTCATAATTTCTTTTTAAATGCAACAACAGAGTCAGGACCTATAATATGCTTCACTACTCTGGTTGGTCAGTTTCCCCTCTGATTCTCCATGTGCATTATTCACACACATAGAGGCTTCCCCTCCAGCTGAAAGCCACCCTTGTGTCAGTGAGGAAAATCACTGTGGTGGGAGGGAGATGTTTGCTGGTACATGTGTCACTTCACCTATAAGACCAAGACAAAGGAGAGCTTAAGCTGGTGCTGCTTGCTGAGGAGGTGGGAACTTCATCACGCCATTTCTCCTTGGGACCCATGTAATGGATCTCTGTGAGCTTTTCCTGCTGTGAAGACCTCTCTTTATGTCCTATGGTAAACCTCTCTGAGAAGCCCACAGCACAACTGCCCATTATTCTGACACAAAACTGCTGGGAAGCATCTCTGCTGCCACTGTGTAACAAAGCTGCAGATGGGAAGAGGGGATCACTGATTCTGGATTGCTTTAATTTAACACCTCCTTCTCCAGAGCTGTCCAGGAGATTGGCTGTGCAGATTTGTGAGACTTAACTTTAACAGAAAGCGAGTGGCCAAATTGCTTCACAATTCTAAGCACATCTGAGTTACAAGGATCTCCAACATGTGTTTACTGTGGATTTATTAAAAACAATTAAATTCCCACCAGTGCGCTAACAATGACTATATTTTATTATGGACATTAAGATTGCCTGATGTCCTAGACATACACAATCAATATTTCCTAGTGATCAATTGCTGAACAGTATCACTTTTATTACATAAAGAAGACAAATGGAGTGCTTAAGGCCATGTTATGACTGTTTTGGATCTGCTTCACAAAGCAGAGGCATGAATAACCAGGCAGAAAGCCACCTTCACCTACAGGGCCGAATGACCTGCATGTAGGAGTTTCTCAGCAGGTGTTAATTTACTGAGTACGGACAAAGAAAAAAACGAGTGCAGCTAGGGCAGAGACACTACCCTGACACTGCTTATCAGGTGGTACTCCAAGCAGGAATATCTATTCCAATCTTCATGCAGCTATGTCTGCATTGGACAGATATATGGTTTTAGGCTTTGACCTAGTAGATTTCATCACCAGGATAAGCAGGTTTGTGTCTTCCTCCCCAGATGCTTATTTTACCACTTGGACTTTCCTCACTCCTTCCTGCTTGGGTGTTAGATCTCAGAGTGTCATAGAATCACCGAATCATTAAGGTTGGAAATACCAATAAGATCATCTAGTCCGAGTATCAACTCATGCTTGTGACTGCTCTATACCATGTCCCTCAGTGCCACATCAGCATGTTTCTTGAACACCTCCAGGGACAGTGACACCCACCATCTCCCTACACAGCCTGTTCCATCATCACTCTGAGAAGAAATTTTTCCTAATATCCAACCTGAATCTCTTCTGGTTCAACTTAAGGGTACCACGGGGACACAATAGCCCAAGAATGAGGACACAAAGATAAGCTCAACTTACAGCCAGCCCTATATAAATTGGATCCATGTCTGCATCTTGGACAAGTCCTGGTTTGTATGAATTCCTTAGACCACCATATTTCACATTTCTGATGAGAACAGATAAGGGCTAAGAGTTGTTTCAAACCACTTTTGCAAACTTTATTCTCCCTGTAGGAACCTGTGGACTGCTACGGAAACCTCATTTCAGGAGGCTGAACACGTGACAGTTGATTCTGCTCATCTAGCATCTAATAAATAGTTTATACATATTCATTTTTAAGCCTGACTGAATATGCCGATTTAAATTAGTCTTCTGCACAATAAACTGCTTTAAAAGGCTTTAAACTATGAATATTTATATTGCTATTAATTTGAGGTGCTACTAGTATTTTTCTTTAATGGTTAATTATCACAACTAATGTGTTTGAATTATTATAGAAATCTTTCGATTATCTTGTTTGTAAATAGTCATTTCTGTGCTTACACCCTTTTATTTTCTGCTGAGGCTGAAGTGAAATACAGTTAGAGCCTTTTAAACAACAGCAAAAAACCACCTCCAAACCAACATTCTGCCCTCCTAAGCACTAGACTATTTTTTCAACCAGCTTAAGGCCAAATGATACATGAGTTTTTCACCAAGTAGATTTTGGTAT
Organism: Cyrtonyx montezumae; assembly: GCF_038088225.1. Classification (NCBI taxonomy): domain Eukaryota; kingdom Metazoa; phylum Chordata; class Aves; order Galliformes; family Odontophoridae; genus Cyrtonyx; species Cyrtonyx montezumae. The sequence continues at coordinate 40,891,622 of NW_027072034.1, read as the reverse complement.
AGGTCATGCATTAAAAGATCTGCTGGCAGATAGCAAAAGAGTCAGACTGTGTGCTAGAAAATTCCATAGGGAATAGAAAAAGAAGCAATGTTTTCTACAAGCTGTTTCCTAGCAGCTCTTCCAGCTTTGAGTGCATTACTGCACCACTACTACCATTAAGAATTTGCTCTTAGTTCATTCAGTTAAATATAGGACATGAGTTTAAAATACAAGTATTCTTGAAAGCAAACAGAAAATCAAAAATCCGCTTATGGTTACACTCTTAAATGCTTTCAAACTTCTCTTTCTGAGAGGACTAAAGCTCACTGAAATTCATGGCTGCAACCACTTTATTTTAAAATATGTATAAGAAGTCACTGTGTTCTATTCCCAGCAATTGAACTACCATGACCTCTCTGCCTGAGTGTGAAATCTTGTGTTTTAGATAACCATTTTAGGTGATAAAGCAGTAAAATACTAAACAAATGACACAAAGATAATATCATTGTACTCCAGTAATATCTGGGCAGGGAGAATGTCATATGAACTTGTTCCAAATTATGTGCAGGGGAATGAACGGAAATGAACAGATGAGTGAGATGGTGGGAAAAAACTTTCTCTGAATAACAGATTCCCTTGGGATGGTTAGACTTAGAAATTGCAGATGAAATTTGATATTTCAAAGATACCAAATCCCTTTCATGCTAGAATCTTGGCATACAGTGATATCTACTAGTTTCAGAATTGTAAAACTGGGAAAGTGCCAGCAGTTTATGTGATCTTAAGCATTAAAACACTTCCGGGAAATAGAAAAAATAATAATATCAAAAGGAGTTATTATTTATGAAACTTAAGAATAGAGAAGGGTAGGGAAAATGGAGGGGAAAACGGAAGGGAAGGGAAAATGAAGGGAAGGGAAGGGAAGGGAAGGGAAGGGAAGGGAAGGAAAAAGGAAAGATCAAAGAAAAGAAAAAAAGGAGAGGACTGTGAGAAATGATTTCAGAAGAAAACCAGGCTACAGTGTACAGGAAGGAATAAAGCATTTTGGGATTGGAAAAGAAAGTAAGGGGCTTAAGTTATGGCAAGAGAGATCCTAATTAGACATTAAGAAAACTTTACAGTTGTAAAAATAGAGAGGGTCACCAGAATAGGCTGTCTGAGGAAGTTTTATTCTAAAATAATTGATCTTGCTTTTAAGCAGAAGGCTGGGTTAGCTGCCTCGTGAGGTGTGTTTTTTTAAACAGACCTAGGAACTGAGCCTTGACTGTGGCTGAGGGGATGCTGTCTGAGCCGCAGAGCTGCCAAAAGGCCATGGGCAGGGGAGCCGAGGGCTACTTCAGTATCCCTGCTGCAGACAGGCAGGCGGCTGGGACTATGCACACTGACATTTAAATGCCAGTCATGGCATTCCTTTTCAGTATTGCTTTCTGTAAACCTATACCACTAAAAGGCAAAACCACAAAGAGACATGATTTTCAAGGCTTTGAACGGAGAATTGATGAGAAGGAAAGCAATAAAAAATTCATAATTCAAATCAGCAGTAGTGTTGGATCACTTGTTACAAACCTAATGATCCTTAGCTAAATATTCATTGGAATATTTAAGCTTAATTTCAAAGTAGCCTGAGACATATCTGAGTCTTGATCTTCAATTCAGAATTCAGTGTGATCTTAATATCCTGAGGGGAAAATGAAATGCGCATAGAACTGGCTGGAAAGGCTTTTCCCCACTCCAATAAAGTTGTCAAATTAAAAAACAAAACAACAACAACAACGAAAAAAAACTGTCCCACACTAGGATGAACGTCTAAAAGCTTTTTGTAAGAAGAAAAAAAAAACAACAAAGGCTGTAAGGCAGAGAGAGTCTGATACTTCTATAATCTCCGAGTACTCAGTTGAGACTAAAGCTCACCGCAGGGTCTCACACATCACAGAGGAGTGCACTGGCATAAGGGTTTGACTGATTTGGCCTGACCTTCCCAGGCTCCCTTTGCGCAGGGGAAGGCTGACTGAGTTCAGCCAACTAACACGGGAAATCCAAGTTCAAACCTATTTGAACCAAAAGACCAAAGGCTTGAACCTTGATCTCCCATGCTTCAGATAAATGTCTCTGCCATTAGGCTCTTGTGGAGTCTGGGTTAAGTTTGAGGCCCACCTTCGTGCTCACCGTTTTTCCATTCCCCTCATCTTCCCCACATGTGCTTACCTTTCATCTATCTTTTCTTCTTGAAACTGGTGCCTCCATGCTGTAGCAGGTCCTATTTATAACACACTTACTGTGCTTATGGAAAAAAATATATACTTATTCACAAAATTTCAGTTATCTGTTTTTTTTTTTTTTATCCTAGTAATGCAATACTTTTAGTCGTTCAGATACATTAAAATAGATGGACAGACAGCTGTAGCTGTGAAATGCATGATACACACACTCACTTCACAAACCTTCTGTTGTTACCACACAGTGACCGCTGCTGGGTAGATCTAACTCTGAGTCATCTCATCCATAATCTTAAAAGCCAGGGAAATTAAGTTCTAAATGAAAGCAGTTTTAATTCATCTTTTATGTGTCATAAAGATACTTCATGTTGAAATTCCTGATTATCTCTTACCTCCCACCTCTGCAATCGCTGCACTCATCACTCACAGAGAAAGCTGGTTACATTTTCACAAAGCTACTTGGGATTTTTCCCAGATAGTTCCCATTAAGAAGTCAGTGGAAGAGGCAAAGATGAAACTGGGTCACAACAGTTTGAAAATTCAGTCCTGTGTGTGAATTTTACTTTGTAAATTAAGAGATGAAGGAAATGAAGGTAGGAAACTCATGAAGTCAAAGTTACAAAGTTATGTCTTGTTGTCAGTACTAACTTAAGAAAAAGTTTCTGTCTTAAAATAAGTAGATTTTCTGACTGATTTATGCTTAGGGAACTCAGGACCTACCAGTATCTTCACAGTGTACTGATGACGACATCTTTTGTTTTCTGTATGGACAGAAAAATCTTCAGAATATTACAAGGTGCAATTTTTGCAAAAGAAAGACAGTATCTTAATGCTGAATGTGGAATTAAATGAAGGTATTCATTGTGTTTATATTACTTAGCTGACAAAATCAAAAACTGAGTGTCTGATTGCTGATAGTCCAGATCTCAAAAAGGGACACACTGAAGTTTACAGCCTTGAGACTGAATCTGGGTCGAAGCTTTACAACTCTGCAAGGGCTCCCCATTTTTCAAAGAGAATACTTCTGTTTTCAGATAATCCTTGAGTTTTATGTGAAAAATAAAGAATTCCAATACAGTAAAATAAGAGATGTTTTGATTTGTCAGTATCATCCAGTGTTATAAGAGGGGAAATTCTCTCATACCTTATGATATTGCTATCCTTCCCACTTGCACTAATTTTTTGTTTTCAGTTCTCTCATGCTATGGTACATCAAAGCACTCAAATTTCTTTTTAATTCAGACTCAAACAGTATCTATTTTGTATCTAATGAGAGAGGGAAACCCTTGATATTATGGTTTGATAACTTCTCAGTTTAAAACTAATAGAAAACCACTTCAAGAATGATCCTGGTTACAGAAAACCCCGAACAATAGAATTTCAATGCTATCTTAGTTTTGCAGATATAATATTAAGATCTCTTAATAAATAAAATAATTCACATATTCTTAATATTATGTACAGGTAGATAAAAAATGCCACGTTGATTTCTCCTTGCACTTAATATATTACCCTCTATTAAAATGAATGTGCTTATTCTCTCTTCTAAAGTATATACTTTCAATTTAGAGATTCCCATGTTCTTCACAGATAAACCAAATCCCCTGTAGATGCACTTATTTGAACTAATAGTTCAACTGAACAGCATCTGCTGATTTCCAGCATTGACCTGGGTCTTTGTCTTGTAGAGAATATGCCTTCTTTCTTCACAGACAGAGCTAAAGCAATTTTTCACATGGATCAATATTTAATTTTTAGTTTCAGGTTTGTTTTCCTTTTTTTTTTCCAATCCATAAGTTGAGCTGAGCAGCAAAGAATCAGGGAGAAATCCTGAAGGAATGATCTATAAGATTTCAGTTGAACAGCATTGGGTTATATACCAAAGCTTTAGAACTTTTCCTTTCACTTTTCTGGCAAATGTTTACTTTTTCAGTTGGACAAATACAGAGCTTAATAATACCCCGAAGAATTCCCTGGCAAAATGCATGTGCTGTGAGTCCATGTTATTAGAAACATATTGATTTGCAGTGATGCTGGTAAAATTTGTTAAGCATTTGGGTCGTGCCCTGTACATTAAATTGTCTATCAAGAAAGAAAAATTTCTGATAATGGCTTTCCCACACCTCCATAAATATGGAAAACCTTCTCCTCAAAGTAAACTAGAAAATCCATTATTCTGAGATGGATTCATAGAATTTCCTCTTCATAGAAGAAATATAGTATAATGAAAATTATATCATTGTGAAATTCATCCTCAAAACCAATGAAATGTGAAAATGTTTGTTTTCTAACGTATTTTAATTTTTAATAACATATTAAAATAACATTTTAAAACATATTTTTACACTTTCATACATTAGATTTACTTTTGTTTTCCCAATCAGCATGATTTTAAAATTATTTTTAAAATCCAGTTTTGGGACTACGTTTTTTAAGACTAGAAGTTACGTTTGTTTTTTTTTAATGTGCAATTGTTTACTTGCATCATTCCCTGGCAGGAAGATAGATAAAAAATAGAAATAAAAAGAGTCTATATCTGCTCTGAGCATATTAAACGGTACATCTCACACTGTGGATGGTATCTGACTTCAAAAAAAACCAGTACAATACATCTGATATAAGCCAGTGTGATACAAAACTTCCATGGGGCTGAAAATATACTGCTGAAAGCTAGAACTGTTATTAATCTATAATGTCCAGCACAGACCATTGGGCCACCCGTGATCCTGGTGCCATCACAGGATCTCCTGCTCCTTGGGATCACAAACTGCGGTCTGCACTGAGATTCACTGATATTGGGTTAGCAATGATATGGCACCTGTGTAGGGTGGCAGCTGATGCTGGGAGGCTGGCAGTGCTCTAAGGAAGTGTGAGACGTGAATTCACTTTACTTCTGCTTGTTTCTACTTGGTCTGACTGACAAATGTAATACTATTGAGAGGGCACACGGGTGGGTGAACATCAGTGATGTGGCTCTCCTTTCTGAGAGTGCACCCGGAACCATATACAGTATAAAATGCATTTGCTATTGACAATTTCCTTCCTTCACATGCATTTTAACTCACTAATTGCCCTATCCGTATGTTACACATGCTCATAGGTTTCAATTTGTAGCAGCACCTGTTCAGTTCCTTCCTCATAATTTTAGAATTACACTTGGATATTCTTGGATGGAGGGGGATCTGTTTCCAGACTTAGACACATTTAGGATCTACTTGTGTCCAGATTTTTGTTATATTAAGAAAAGGTCTAGGCAATGAAAATGAATTGAGAAATTCAATGCGGTTCACCATACAATAGATATCCAGAAAAAAATTCAGCAGTCCGACCAAAAAGTGTCTAATTCCATTTGAACTGCCCTGAAAAGTATAAGTATTAGCACTCTAATGTGGTTATGCTTTTGAAGATAGCTTCCCGCTTTTCCCTTTCAGCCCTTTGTTTCCCATTCTGCAGCAGTGTGGGAGTACCAGGAAGATTTCTTTCAGATCCATTTTACACTGACCACACAGCCCAGAAACACTCCTGTTCAGCTTTGGTCACTCATGCATGAAATTCCTCATAAAGTTCCTCATGAGGAACTAGAACAAATGAATGAGAGTTGTACCCTCTGCTAAATGTGCAGTATGCATAGTTTATAAAGTACTCCTTCAGCTGCTAGATGTGATGCCTCAGCGTGAGACAGTTGTCCTCAGCAGCTGGCAGGTATGATGCTGGACCTGAAGGTGCTTCAGATGTTCCTGAGATGTAGTGCAAGGCCAGGCAACATCTCCACATAGCATTTAAGGATGATAGACACCTGTGTGTAGGTATGTGTGTGGCGGGGCTGAGACTTGCTGCTAATGGATATAGTCAGCTGTGCTGACCCCACATCTCTGCTTAGTCTACAGAGCCTATTTTGAATCAAGATGCCAACACATAAATACTTCAATTTGAGATTCAATTGCAGACTGGATTCTTCCTTTCCAAGTTTGCGTTTCTCCTTTAAACAACAGCACCTGAGGATGCTTACTGGACTAACAGGTCACAATGTAATTCTCCTTAGTTTATTTCCATTTGCTTTCCAATCATAACCTCAAAAGTGTAGCTGCTCCACTCTCCTGTTTTTAGTAGGTGTTTTAAGTTTTCAGACTGTGGGAATAAAGTTACAATCTTTTTTGCTTAGTAGAAGCCCCTCACCTCACAGTGTACTGATTAAGGACTGAAAGGTCAGAAGAAAGCAAAAAAGGTTTCCTCTTTTCATCCTCTATTTTAGCAGCTCAATCAATGTTTCTGTTTTGCTTTGGTTTTAAAATGTAGCTCCTGGTAATTTTTTTTTCTTTGTAGTCTATATATCAAAGCTTTCCAAGCTAACCACATTCTTTATAGGATGATATTTGTTGGGTTGGCAGAGCAGAAAGCTGGTCCTCCATTTCAGTTAAGCCTTTGACAAGGGAATCCCATATCTGTTCCTGACTAAAAAGGAAAAAAACTGGAGAATATGATATTTTCCCCTGGTTTTCATATGAGCCTTTCACTAAGCAGCAGGTTTTCAATGCTATTCTGCATATGGTAAAATCATATTCCTGCACTGTTTAATTATACGTTTTCAATTTATTTTCTCTGATTCTCTGCAGGAAAGTGCATTATTGTGTATTGTTACATAATACCCAGCCATGTGGAAAAGGAACAGACACACCTTTGGTTAGTGACTGCAGAAGTCTCCAAAGGTTTTCACCCATGTTTTCACAGATGTCCTCTTAGAACCCATCTAATCCTTCACATCAAGGTTTTATACATTATTTGCACTCATTGGGACTGATGCAGTATGAAGCCAAGCATGCAAAGACTGCCAGCTGGCCAGAATATTTGATAAATGTGAGAACAAAAAAAAAAATCCCACTCATAGCAGCAAAGTGATCTATTCCTGGAACACCAGCTGGATTGCTGTAATAAGCTATTAAACCAGTGTAGTAAAATGAAACCCAGATACACTATGCAGATTATATAGCAAGTCTATTTCCTTGTATAGCTTGGTTTCATTGCTTTAATTTTAGATTATTGGTCACTTGCAATGATTAAAAGATATGGAAAAACTTGGCCTTTTTATTCATGAGTTTGGGACTAGAAAGACCCAAATTAAAATTGTATAGGACTGTACGGCTGACACCCTTAAATATCTGTTTCCATTTCCAGTGACTCCATGAGGCAGACTCTCTGGCAGACTTATTTTACTAAGAAACTATATCTCAGCCCTGGAAATTAGATAAGTGCTTTTAAAAGACATTCTCAGAAAAATAAAATCTCAGAAGCACTCTAATGTAACACAGTATTTCTTCTTATAATAAAGAATAATTTAAATCTCTAAAAGGAGATGAAGATTGATATTCAGGGCCATGTGTAATAGCACCATCTTGTGATCCCTGACAAAAAAAATTAAAAATACATATTTTAATTGGAAACTCTGCTCTCCGCTAACTAAAGCAGTCTTATTTTTCTGTGGCCATAATTAGCTTGGATGTGATATATGACAATAAACTAAAAATTCATCCGTAAACATGACCCTAATGGAAATTAGTTGAACACCATGCTGAAGAGTGAGCAAGGTTGAGATTTGTGTTTTTTGTTTTCATTATTTTACTTACTGGCTACAAAAGGAGAAGTCAAACACTAAAGCTAATTAGTTCCTCTATCATAAAAGAAGAAATAAGGCATGTGGCTTTTCTTGTTAGATGTACTATTCTTCTCATCAAATCACATTGCAAAGTATGTCTAAGAAAATACAATAGAAGAGTATTGCCCTCAGTAGAAATAACCTGATTAAATGTCTGGTTAGTTCTTTCTTCCAGTTACACATAACCAGGACTTTGGGATGTTGATATTTTGGTACTGTGGAGACACAGACTATAGGACTGCTGATCTGAAGAACACCATCTGGACTGATGTCTATTACATCCATAAGAACTCCAGACGAAATGGGGTGAAACAAACATGGTAATAACAGAAAGCAAGGATCATATCAGGCTGACAAAACACCACATTTCCAAATAAGAAAGGAATAGTGCATTAAGGGGAAGCTGTACATATGTCTGTTCCAAGCTATTCAGAAATACATACTCACACATCTCAGATGATACAGTCCTCAGTAAAGTGAAGTCCTCAGTAAAGTGTTGGTTACAGGCAATTGGTGTCACCAACAGGAAATGCAAGCAGGATAGAGATAATTTCCTTACTACATCTGATTAACTTCCTGAGTATGGCAAATGAAAACAGGACAGTGGCCAGCAGAATTTTCCTTTGATTCTGGGTTATCAGTCTGGTGCACCAGCTTTGTAAGGCTGTCAGCCTTTAAGGATGTCAAAGGTAACATTTCATACATACGTGTTATTTTGGCAACTGAAGCAGTTGAGGTCAGTGGATTTGAGAAGGCTAAAAATTTGGCAAAACTGAATAGGTCAAAGCTGCGGGAACATCACTCCAGCCTTCATCTCTGATGCAAGATTTTGGTGAGATTAGTTACAGATAAGGAGGGCTGAATTTTGAGTGAAAGTTCTCTGCTTAACATTTCAAACATAGCAGATACTCGGACAAATACCATGAGAGATTTATTTATTGTGTACATTGTATCCACCAACAACTGATAGGTGACACTGTTATTAACAGATATAGAAATCAGCCATCATTTTCAGTGGGGACAGTGACAGTTCCTCTGGGCTGGGGATCAGCTACAGAGTCCATGTAGTAAGCCTTTCTAAGCCTTCTCAATTGCAGTGGCAAGGAAGGAATTTAGTTTTTGTTAAAAAAAAATGCTGATTTGCTAGCTTGGTAAATTAAAGCCATTCATCTGTTACAGCTGCCTATAACATAAATCAAAAGCATTATTTATATGTATTAACCTGGGGACCTGACCAGCCGGGGAGAACGCTTTGTAGAGATGGCATTTATCCCTGTAGAAGCCTTCCATCCAGTTGAAGCAGGCTATGTTTAGCTCAGGTTAATAAGATTTCAATTTTACCTGATGCAAAGAGATTTGGGGAGGGATGGAGGGAGGTTTGCTGAAGCTTCTTCATTATGAATTTCTAAAGAAAAGCAAATCTGGCCTTTGAGAAATACAAAGTACTCTATATGTTTTTTTTTTCTTTGTGTTATAAGATTTCAATTAAATTGCCAGGCACTTTTTTATTTCCTTTTTTTTTTTTTTTTCAATTTGCAGACACTGGATATACCTTCCTGCTCAGGCCTTCAGACAGCCTGTGTTTGGTTAGTGCTTGCAAATAATGGAATGAGCATTTACAAATGTTTTTGAAAATAAGGTTTTGTAATTAAAAAACAGTGAAAAAAACAGCCTATTACATCACTAAGGTTAATTAGGTAATAATAATCAATAAGGTTAATAAGGTACTTTGATAATGTCAGTGCTCACATACAGAAGGTGTTAAAATACAGAAATCTTCTATTGTTTCTACAGATGGTTAGTGTCTCAAGGTGGGCTCTGAGAAGGGGACAGACTCTTTATCGGGGTCTGCTGTGAGGGGACAAGAGGAAATGGTTTCAAACTAAATGTTGGGAGATTTAGATTGGATATAAGGAAGTTTTTTACAGTAAGGGTGTTGAGACACTGGAACAGGTTGCCCAGAGAGTTGGTGGATGCCTCATCCCTGAAGACACTCGAGATCAGGCTGGATGAGGACCTGACCAACCTGCTGTAGTTGGCCCCGTTCATTGCAGGGGAGTTGGACTAGATAGCCTTTAAGTGTCCCTTCCAACTCAAATGGTTCTTCAATTCTATGATTCTGTGAAGGCAGTGTGGGTCTTTTTCTGCTGCCTGCCATAGTGTTTTTCATCTTACTCAATAGAAGTTACTGATATGAATAAACGTGCTGAAAAACTCAATCATGCTCATACTTACATTCAGAATTTATTGACAGCTGCTGGAGCTTGTCGGTATTTGGCATCTTTTTTTGTTTGGCATGGCCTGCACTAGCTCAAGTCCTGAAGTGCTGCTACCACAGGAGCATGGCTCTGGCCCTACACTAACAAGTTCTGCTTCCTGGAGAAGTATTGTGCTGTGTCCTGAGCAGAAGACAGTGCTTAGATGTAATTATAGGATGGGCTAAGGCTAATTTGAGGACCTCTGCACTTCTTCCTGATAAACCATGGGTGAGCTCGAAAAGCTGTGAACATTTTGGGAACAGAAGAAATAAATGTCAAAGTTAGTAGCAAAATTTAGGAACAGTAAGTTGAGAATTAGAGTGAACAACACCCACAAAATTCGAATAATTTGCTATATATGATATAGAGTGAGAGAAGAAGGCTCTTACAGGACTGTCATACCTCATACTCTTGGGATGATTCAGTTCAGAAAATTGACTTAACCTAAAGGTAACAAATGTGGAGATTAAATTTTGCTTTTGTCATTTCTCAAGGCATAGGATTTTAAAATCTAAGTTGGCCAAAATTACTTGTCATGTTATGCACTTCTTAGCTGACTTAAGTTTAACCAGTGCTAGCAACTATTGTTTTCTTTTCAACTTGTCAACTTCAGAGAGATCTCTCATTTTTCTTTTTCCTTGTTTGAAACAGAGGCCCACAGAAAGCTTGTCTGAAGAGTCTGTGAACATATTTCAGTGCACAGGTACATCAGAGTACCTCAAAGTAGGAATCTGTACTCATTAGACTGGCTTTGGTACCTGGCAGTCACTTATGGCACATATGGTGCTCCATTTTACAGCTTCTGGACTCCCACTGTAGGCAAACTGAAGGCAAATTAATTTTGTGAACATGTAAACTGCCACATCATTTCACAATTCTGTTTGAAGATTAGAGTAAAAAAATAAGCCAGCTTCATAAAGGATTTTACAAACTGTCACTTTTTATTTTTAGAGTCATCCTTATACTGCAAGGAAATAAGGAAAGAGAATGCTGCCATCTAATCACCAGCTCTACTAGCAATAGAAGGTAAGTGCCCATAGGAAGTTACTGCAAACATATGTTTAAATTCTGGAAGAAATATGAAGGAAATTTAAGTCAACAAGAAAATGCTACACATCCCTTGAGATAGAAATTGATTAAAAGACATCTGGGAGTAAACATTTAAATTTTCAGTTGATCTGACTTATTTACTATTACACTTTCTGCTACTATTTCAGTCAATTACTGCAATTATTCAGTGAAAAACAGATTCATTAACTGTGTTCCATAAATAAAATCAAGCTAAGCTTATTTTCTAATCACTGATCATTGTTTTTAGACTTGCAGGGTGGAGATGAATACATTAAATATCAGGGCTCTGTGTTTATCAGGCTATACTTATCACTTTTCATTTAAGCATGGTGTCACATTATAAAATTAAATCACCCTCTATCACAAGCCTATAAAAGAACTAAAAATTGGAAATATGCAAAACAGTCAGCAGGATGGAGACAACGGAATATTTTCTGGTTCTAACCAGAAATGGATAGCTGCTATAATACTTAAGCTACAGAGACGTGTGAAGGGACTTAAATAGCAGAGGCTGAAAGTCAGGCTGTCCACAAACAGATCTACCCTCAACAGCTGAGAACAGTGAATCTGTGTCTTACATAGCTCTGTTACTGGTAGTAGCCCAGTTAGAAAAACATGGAACAATTGATGCCTTATATCTGTTTATATAATTACTCAGTGGAGCAAAGTTAATGCAGAGCTCTGTTTTCTGACACCAATTTTTGCTTATTAGTGATTAGAATCAGTGGGGAACAAAATAATCATTCATTAAGGAAAGCTGTGTAAAAACAGTTTCTATAGGAAGCAAATTGTCTGTCCTGACTATAATAGAACCAAGAACATAGGCATCCTATAAACTCTTGCTCTGTGGGAGAACAACATCCTACTTACTTTTTCAAGTACTGAAAAGAAATCTTTTCAAAATCAGTCAATACTCCAAAAAGGATAGCTTAGATGTCTTTATGTGGCAACATCCTTAGGACTCAGCCAAAACGCGAGTTCTTGCAGGCAACTTCTGAGCAAACTGTCATTGGAGTGGCATATCTCTAAATATATTCTGCTCTGTTTAGTATTTCTGCCATTTCAAAGAAAAAAACCAACAACTTATTATCAATATTTCCAGCTGTCAATAGCCTGATACTGATATCATGGTTGGGCTAGATGATCTTGTAGGTCCTTTCCAACCTAGTGTCTCTATGAATCTTTGAATCATGAGCTAAAAAAAATCTTCCTGTGCTCCTCTCATGACATCACACTAGTGTTGGGTTGAATTTTCTTTCCAGTGAGGTATTCTCTGGATTTTCAAACATTATTTCTAAGATTTCAGCAAAAAAAAAGTATGCTTGGAAAGTATTCAAATTGCCAAGCAATGTTACTCTCATGCAGAGGTGGAGAGGAACGAAAAGGAGCAGAAATACATATTTAGAAGCCTTAGCTAATTACCCTATGACTGCAGTTACACTCAGTCTCAGAGGCTCAATGTGAGCTAGATGAGTTGTGTATTTCAAGAGATGGAAAGTGCTGCTCCATTCCAGCCCTGGTTCAAGTCTTCCTTCTTTTAGGACACAAATGAGTTGAAGTGGTACCAATGAAAGGGAACACTCCTCCCTAAATCATCATCCTCATTATTCTGCAATTGTCTGGCACTTCTGTCAAAGTAAATCTGTGTGATGTTATAGCAGGTGTGATGCCAGAGCAAGTCTGTCTGTACCCTGTTTGTGCTACTCTTGGTTTATAAGGTTCAAATCCCAAATTACCCTACAAAAGCCCTGCTGTTTCATATACTCTCTAAGTTCGTTGTTTGAAGGTGCATTTAGAAGCAGAAGCCACATTTTTGTGATAATGCAGGTGAAAGAGACATTGCTGTATTGATTGAAAATGCATCTAATGATGTACTGCATGAAGTGATGAGCATTTAATCAATTGCTGAGTTCCAAGAAATATGTTTTTCTTACCAAAGAAAGTGGGAAAAGATTCTCACACAACTTCTTATTCCAAGATGAAATTACTCTGCGATTATAATAATCTGCTATTAGATTCTTTACAGTTCACTGAATTAAAGTGAGGAGAGAATGTGATGAAGAAGGACTGAGTTCAGAGCACAGTTTTTGCAGGTTGACTATATATGATAGAGGAATACCTTAGCTTGAAAAGGACCAGTTTTTTACTTGCAAAAAGTTATTTTCACTTGCAACTTGCTACCTGCTTGTGTACACCTCCACAGTATCCTATGTAGGCATTCAGCATTATTGAAACTTTCATAAATGCATGCAAAAATGCCAAAATTGTTGGTCAGGCCCCATGTGCCTGAATTACAACTACCATGTATAAATGCTTTCTTCATCTAACCAGTGTTAAGAGGAAGTGATTGGAGGAATGTGATGGCTCATTGTGGTAGGGCTATCTCAGAGATTTTAAAGATTTAAAGCTTTATTTCAAGGGATAATTTTTCACTTCATAAACCAAAAAATATTCACTCAGACCTCCCATGGGTATGGATTTGAGAAACAACCACTAGACAGAGATTGTAAATGTGACCTCTGGACTCATGGAGTCTGTAACACGGAGGATGGATTTTGAATGAATTAATATTAAAAACAAGAAAATTTATCACTCAGTCTGGAAGTTAGAAATATTGCTGCTACTAAATTTCCAAAAAATTGTGAATCGCTTTTGCTTTCACTACTAAAAATATAAGAGAGTTGAAAAAAGCTCTTTTCCCAAAGTAGCTAACTGAGTGCTGTCACCCCTTTATCTTCTAAAATGATCAAGTAGTAGGGGTTTCATTTTGTTTTAGATTTCTTTAAGGCGTATTTCTCCTCTGTGAAGCCTCTGTTGTAATATCATTTCACAACAGCTGGTAACATGATAAGGTACAGGGTACAGTAATTCAGTTGTGCTACCAATGTCAGCTGGTATGCACTATGTGGAAAGTAGGCTGTGCAGTTGTAGCAAAAGTGATACACTGGGAATAAAGTTCTGTGTTTCTTTCTGGCTCAGACTCTGTAATGACACCTTATGGAACTGTAATAGAGTGAATTCTTGCTCTCTTTCTGATTGGTTAAGGGACAGACTTGCAGGTAACTTCTGAGTAGTGAGACAAATCTGTAACAGTCTTGTGAGGGCCTCAGAACAAAATCTGTACTGTAACACTCTTATGAAAGGTGCAAAACAAACACACACCCAAGTGCAAGAGAGATGCAAGGAGTTTCTTGTCTTGCTTGAGGTGGTCTTGGGTCTCCCCACAACCACAAGCCTCCATGACCACCGTGTGAAGAGGGAAGCATGGATGGTATGACATGTGTATGATGTGTGATACCAAACATTCTTCGCCTGACAACACCTGGCCCAATTGGAAAGGATCATCATATGGCATAAAATGACATTCTAGGATAGTTTCTCTTTCCCTTTCCCTTTCCCTTTCCCCTTTCCATCTTTTGTATATACCAATACAGTAGAATCATAAAACCATATAATCATAGAATGGTTTATGTTAGGAGGGACTTTTAAGATCCTGTATTTCCAACTCTCCTACTATAGGAAGGGACACCTCCCTCTAGAGCCTTGGACACTTCCAGCACAGGGGTATTCTCAACCTTAGTAGACACAGAAACAGAAATTACAATGGCCACACAAACAAGGGCAGCACTGGGAGAGTGTCATTATGTCATTTTGGTAGTAGGATGATTAACAGAAATCTCACCTTGAGAAGCACAAAAATGTTGCAACTTTGTTAGGGGAAAAAGATAGCTGAAAAGTACATTTAATCTTACAGTAACTATAGTTTAGTTTGAATGCTGAACTTCTTGACTAGATCCTAACACAGCCCTTATAAAACGCCAAAAGCAGTTGATTATCTGGGAGTACAAAGCAACACATTTCTGTTTAATAAACACTGAGAGTTTTTAAATAACTTATGGATTGTACCTGTTAGTCATATTTTAAATTTATGTAAATATCTTCAGTTCTTTCCAGGCCTCTTCTTTTTAAACCAGTGAAAGAAGAAAATTTGTCATTTGAAACAGCTGTTGTAATGTTTGTGGTAGAAAATGAAAAAATCTAACAGTATTATTATCCTACTTCAAAAAGTATTTTTTTTTTAATTCGTGGGAGCATAACATTTCATATTAGGTGACCTTACTGATGTAGTTTATTTTATTGGAGCATAGATAAATCCGTTAATAATTTGCAAAGTACTCACTGAGTTCTTAGATTGCCTGTCAATCCTTCCTGCAATTCTTTAGCATTTCTTATATTAACTTTACACAATCAACAAAGCATACAAGGCAATACACAGTGATACCACTGAGAGATATTTTCTTTGCTAGCTTACATGGCTGCCAGGTTTTCACCCAATGACTTCAGTAAATATCTGCACAATAATCTACTCCTACCAGAGAAAAATGAGAAGAAAACAGTCTGAGAGCTAGCAGCAGCAGATGACAGTAGAATCTTATTTCAGCAGGTATGACTCAGAAATCTTAGCTAAGTGTGTGTCCTTCTTGTATTTGTTCTTTTTTTTTTTTTTTTTCCCAGAGGAATTAGAACAGAATTCTTAGAAACAGTTTTCTGGTTTTTACTGCTGTTTGCCCTAGAGGTGTTTTGCAAGGCTGAGTCAGATGGTACTTCTGCACTGAACAGTTATTTCCTGAAGGTGGATTGTTTGGCCTTAGAGCCAAAAGGCTTTAGAAAGAAAAGCTGGGGATATGGACATGACTGAGAGTTAGTAGGAGGATGCAGAAAGAAATAATTTACATTGATTTTCAGAATGCTGATTTATCAAGATCTAGCAACAAAATTGCATGCATGTATTTTCATACATCAAAACTGCAGAGATAAACAAGTGGGAAACATTTTATTATACGGTACTGCATGTGGTACTACACTTTTTCCACAGGATATACTTTCTGAAATAGTCATAGGAGTTACAAACCAAGCAAGATGATTCTTCTAGAAATGAATTCAGGTAAACCAAATCCAATAAAGATAGCTGGAAAATTATGAAACCAGAAAGACTCTGCTCAGCAAATTAATAATCAGATGTATAGTACAAAGTTCTAGAAAGCAAGAAATAAGTTCTAGAAAGCAAGGCTAAAATACTAAATATATAATTAGCTGAACTCAGAACTCTGATAGTTCATCAGCTGCATTCCATTCACTACAGCCAGTAATACAAGCATCCACAGATACACAGCATTACCCTCCCTTTTAAAAAAAATGGAGTCTTATTTATGAGTTCTTCCTCAGAATACAGTAAGCTGAATAAACTTTTCATCTGTGGGACATTTTAATACAATCCACAAATCTCATGTATCATTTTTAGCTGATTTTAGAAATTGTTTAAAGATTCATTTATTCATTTTTTATTTTTACTACCTTTCCATTTTTTTTTAATCACTGTGACCAAATTTATTTCCTCATGTTAACAATTGATTTAGACCAAGAAAAGTGCAGAATTTAACAAAAAAGAGATTCAAGATGGTTATTACCTAGAATGGATTGTGTCATGATATAAAACTTTTGGATTAGTTGGCAATTTATGTACCATTTTTCCAAAGTTATGTTTTGTGACACATATGGTTACATTTCCAACACTTATTTCAGATAAAATAAGTGTTGTTTATTTTCTGTGTTTATTTTCTGTTTCTCTTCCCATTATTAGCATGAGTATATTGTTATTTACATGGTAAAGTTTGCTGGCCTGAAAGTTTTTACATGGATCAGAAGCATTTCTTTGTTATAACCCTTTAAAGCATCTGCTTTTATCTATGTCTTACCTGTTCTTTAGTAACATTTCTAAGTGCTTATGTATTTGGATACAAGGCAACAAGGAGAGAATAGAGACTGAATGGGAAAATAATTTTCCTGAAAAAGAAATCCCATTGAAAGATACATTTGATTTGGTTGTTAAAATCAACAATACTGAAGAGGATGCAACAGAACACGGAGAATACTATGGATAATGGGGGTTATGATGAATGGATGAGAGAGAAATCTGTAAACGTGAGAAGTCTGTGTGCTTCACAGGTGATGGATTTGCTGTCAAGTGTAAATTTCAAATGCTTGGTGCAAGTGGTCAGGAGATCAGAGAAATAATGCAGATCTGGAAATAATACAGATAATTTAAAAAATTGTGATAAGTATAATTCACATGCTTTGACCTAGGAGAAATGTAGTTTTAATAATCTTAAGAATATTATTCACGATAGTAAATGAGAACAACAGATCTAGATAATGCATTTCATCTTTGTATGTGTTGTCATCCTGGTTCATCTACACCCCTTAAGCACGCGTCACACGTCACTCACAGAGCAGGGAAGGTCCTATCGCGTCACATCCAGACTCCTTAATGCCTACTACAACAATATGAAACTAGATTGTACAAGATATAATGCTCTTAACACATTTCCCTGAGTAATGCTGTGAAAAAATTCCCTAATTCAACAAACTGATGCATGGACCAGAATCATTTTAAGTGACTATGATTAGAAAAAACATTAACATGAGATCTCCTATATGAAGAGTATTGACTGTATTGTACCTTTTTACATATATTTATCAGAAAGACTTTATGTATTTCTAAATAAAGAATAAAAGCAAGTACATTTCTCCCCCCCCCCCCAGCCCTTATAATTCTGTTCTCAGAAAGCTAATACAGTTTACAAATTTGCTATATGTGTTTTCTCCCTTACACATTCCCAAAATTCTGCTCCTCCGTTTCTGTAAAATAGGAACTTCTAGAAGTTGCAGAGGCATTGCACTTGCTTGTAAGCATTCAGAGAGCAAGAATAATAGAATGCATCTTGTCCTAGAGGCAGCTTGAACAACAGAAAACAAGCAGAATTATCAGCTGACACAGCCAGCCAGTCCATTGTGCTAGCATCTGTCACTACATTTTACTTATGTCCAAGGTTTTCCTCATCCTTCCAGCATCATCCCAATGGAAGCTTAATATGAAATTGGGAGCATCTTTTCTTCGTGTAAACATGTCTTGTTTCATCTGATTTGACCCAAATAATGAAAATTCAGTTTGATGACTCTTCTGATGATTTTCATGACAATCTGGCAAGGTTAGGAGAATTCATTCTGTAGGAGAATGAATATGAACTCGATTTTTGAAGCTGAGTCTGTAACAGCTCAGAAGTCAATAAAAATTAGTCTTTGTACCTCAAATGTTAAAGCCTTAGAAAGAGACGTTAAAGTATTTGGTGTCAGGGTGGAACACTTTTTCAATGAAAGTTCAACAAACCAGCTGTTTCTTTCCATCTTCCTGCAACTAGAGTCTTTACCACAAACTTTTTTTTAAAAAAACCTTTCATGTCAGCTGTGTAGGAACAGTGTAATTGAAGAGAGTATAAGATATAATTATGTGCTTTGCATCCTTCAAAATGATACAGAAAGTCCATTAAAATCTGTTCTCTGGCACTAACACAACAAATTCATAGGAGAATTATGTTGTTTTTTCAGCCATCTCTAAAAACTATAAATATAGAACAGCTCAGAATATTATACAAATTCTCGTTTTCTCAAAATGCAGAAGGAGCACTTCAAATGGAAACTAAGATACATAACATAGGCATTTCACATCCACCATCTGTTTTCCTGTCTATCTGGTAGGCCTTTTACTGGAACAAGGCATTATTTAATATGAGAACTTGTACCTAAGATGACTGAATTCTTCATGTTATGAGTGAGAATGTCTAATAGCCATGAATACTCAAATATAATTATCTTAAAAATTTATAAGGAGGACATTCTGGTAAAAATTTCCAAATAATGTAATGGAAAAAATATCCCAGATTTTATTTTATTTTAATTATTAATTTAATTTAATTTAATTATTTATTTTATTTTATTTTATTTTATTTTATTTTATTTTATTTTATTTTATTTTATTTTATTTTACTTTATTTTATTCTGCTCTATTTTGTGTTTTTGTTTGGATGGTTCTTTTTTTTTATTATTATTTTTTAAGCCTGATTAAAATGTTATAGAAAGTCAAAGCATAGATCCTTCTATTAATAACTATTTCCAGTCATTAGCTTCTGGGGCAAACAGAAAAACAGACTTGTTTTTGTGAGAGTAGAGTTTTGCCCTTTTGGTAAGATTATGTATAAGGAAAAAAAGTAAAGAAAAGTCACTATTACTTCATATGGTTAATTTGAGGTATTTTATGTCTGTTTCTCTTGTGTTTAGAGACAGCTGATATCACTTATTTATGACCAAAGTTTAAATCACACATGACATGCTAGTTCTTTGAAACAATGACAACAAATAAAACCCATAGTACAGCCTTAGTATTTTGCTCTTTCCTTCTTAACTGTTACTTTTCACTCTCTATTGACTGTTTTGGCAGTGCAGAAGTGTATGTACCACTGTATTAAAAATGCAAAAGATTTGCTTTTTAGCTAAGCCATTAATATACATCATCAATGGGTTTTTGAGAACGTGACTAATACATCAACAACAGTGGGTTTTATAACCTTGTCGTGCACAGTTGAGGCACTATTCAAAGTAACTTGACTTGACAAGGATTCACTTTTACAGTAATGATTATAGGCTTTTAAAACTCCAAATGGCTATTAGTATATAAAAGTTACCGCCCCAGAGGATCAGAGAAAAAATAATTCCAGGCATGCTTTTTTTTTTAAAAAAAAAGAACAACCAAACAATCGCATATCTCCACGATCAAATGTTACACCACATTTTCAAGATATGAGTTAACAAACATGCTGCAATTCACTTAATGACTGGAGAACCATCAAATAATTTCTTACTAATGGACTGTGTTAGATTCTTAGCCAGTTTCTCAAAAGTGATGCTTCTCCAAATGAGCACGTGTACTCTTTGTAGTATTAGGTGATGGACAATCCCAGTACATGTGAAATAGAACATAATGTACTAAGTTTGGGCAGCAGGGAGACTGCAGGGATGACCTGTGAGCAGAACCCAGAAATACCCCACGTCAGAGCAGAGCATCTGCAGCTGCTCGAGGGACCAGCCACTGCCAGAGCTGTGCCGTGAGTGACATCGGGTATGTTCTGGAAGAGCGGATTTAGGGAAGGGAAACACTGATGCACTACAGCAGCTGGGAGAGAGGGGGAAGACATGGGAGAGAAGGGGCCCTGAGGGCACCGAGGCAAATGAGGGTGTTTTTAATTCTTTTACAGTTCTCAGTGATTTATTTTGATAGCAATAGTCAACAGACTACATTAATCTCCCTTATGCTTTTTTAATTCTGCCTCTGATGGTAACTGATGAGGAATCTCACTTTCCTTTTTGACCCATGAGTTTTCTCATCGTGTTTTCTCTCAGTTCCCTTGAGGAGTAGGAGTGAGTGAGCAGCTGTGTGGTGTGTGGCTTCCTACTGGTGATAATCCACATCAAATGGCAGAACTAGAATATGCTGCACTTGTTTCTTGAGAAACACTGAATTGCCTTCTTTCTATTTATTTGTTTGTTTGTTTGTTTGTTTTCTGGACACTTTTAATTATTATTTGTTCTCTGCTAACTTTACAATGATGCTCTGAGGTGATCTACACAAAAAGAATTTCTGGTGCTGATGCAGGACCATAGTACTATTATTTCTCATAGAAGCTAGATACAGTGAGAAAATATTTGTCCATACTGCATTCTCACCCATCTATGAATATAGAAAGCCACCAAGCATTAGATGTGTTGGCGATAATGAATGAGATGGAACAGTAATGTAAAAGAATGTGGGTGGGAGTTATAGCAAAAAGCATTTCCATATGATAAAGCACAGATTTGTCAGTGTTGCCTGTGTTGTCAGAAACGGAAATAGTTAAAAAGTGTTAAAGTTCTGTTACTATATACATAAGTTTGATAGGGAGTGGATAAAAGAGTAACTTTTGATGAAATATAAATCTGTAAAATGATCTGTCTCTCCTTTTCATATTTAATTATGTTCTGATTTAAAAATAATTAAAAAAAGAAGTTTTCAAAAGAGAAATTGAAGGAAGATATTTTTGAATTCAGGTGTGCTACAAAAGCACCTACCAAAGTGTAATTCCTTGCAACGTTGGAAACAAGCATTATTAGCAGATGATAGACATGTTCCATTTCCTTCCCAGGTACACATTGCTGTTTTGTCACCACTTGATAAGGAATGATAAAATTAATCTTTTTATGTTTATAAAAATCAAAATGCTGTAGTGGATATAGAACTAGATATATTAAGTCTAAAAAATTTGTGAAGTTTTGCCCTTTGACTTGGTTATCCTGCAGTGATGCCGTTGTGCCATGGTTTCTCATTGGGTACTATGTCAGATTTCTTTATGGGAACATACTGTCTTGTTTGTGTAGAGGAAAGACTTTACTTAAAGGGACAGGAAGAATAATAACTTTTCTATACTGTAGGTAATCAGGAAAGGGAAAGGAAGGAGATGTAATTTTTTTCTGCAGAAGCAGTTTGTAATAATAATGACATCCTGCAGATGCAAATGTGATGATAACACAACTGATTGTGGACATGTTTAAGAGGTCTAGTACTGTAACCCATGGGTTTGGAAATATAAGCTCAGTGTACCTGCCTGTATACTCCAGAAATGGCATGCTATGAGATATCTATCTTCTAGAGAACTGGAAGATATAAAAGAGTGATGAAGCTACATACAATTTAAATGTAGATGTTTTCTATAAATGTACTTTCTAAAGGTCATAGGAAATGGTAATCTTATTCAAGGAAACAACTTGCTCTGATCTGAGAGCATAAAACTATTTTGTTTTTCTGCTTTATCATGCACCATCTCACTCCTTGAAGTAATACAAGGCATAAGATGGGTTTATATATTTATATATTAAAAAGAAGAAGGAAGAACAAAAAAATCCCTCTAGCAACAGAAGTGTAACATTTGAAAGCTGTCGCACCTGAAAACAGTGTGACAAAGACATGGGATGGTGAGACTGAAGCTATTGCATAGAACTTTGATCTGTCTCTGAATGTAAACAGCTCACAAGCTGAAGGCAGCTACTGAGCTATCTGCTCCTACATCATTATTCCACCATCCCACTGCTGCAACGTGATACCTTTTCGTATTTGAAATCTATAGTATAGTACTAAACACGTGTATCAATGTTACCAATACAACCCCATAGTTGCTATGGGAATCAAAACAAAGAACTAAACACCAAACTTAGTTAACAGAAAAGTTCTACTCAAAATTAGAAACAAAAAAGGATGATGGACATGCTGTACATAGTCTCCAGTTCATCATTAATTATTCTTCATCATTATTCACAGAACAAAGCAGAAAAACTCAGTCCACCAGTCTCAATGTTTCATAGCTCTTAGATTTATGTGTATCACATGATACATCAACCCAATTTTTTTCAAATGGCTTTGTTCTTTGCTAAATATCCTAAATTCACAACACAATTTTGGTTTGTTAAAGTCTTCTACTGAATAAAATAAGAATGTGGAGCATCACAGGAAAAACTGCTTTGAGGGATTTATCTCCTCCTTGAGTGCACCTCTATCAGTGTCTTTAGTCAGATCAGATGGGTTCTTTGGAAGCAAAGCTCCTAGATGATCGTGCTTCTGTTCACATTATGGAATAGTCTGTGAATCTGTGGAGCAGATGAATTTGGGTGGAAATAGGCACCCTCATGAAATACTTAAAAACACCTTAGACACCACTGGGACTTCAGTCAATGGTGCCAAATGAAAGCAAATGTGAAATGAAGCTCCTGAGATGCCTGCAGTATGGTCATGAGCCACAAATTTTCTCTGAAGATCTCTCCTCTTGGTGTCCTCTGTAGTTAAACTCTATTCAACTCCGACATTAGTAGAATTTTAGATAGCACGTTCTTCAATATTGCATGAGTTTCGCTGCTGTTATTTAACCACAAATGATGTCTCATAAGCAGCTAACAGAAGATATTTTTCTGGAAGAAGTAACCCCATTTAAATGAGAGCTATCAGCCAAATATAGAATGTGCTGTAGCTTATAAGAGAAACAAGTAGTGAAAACTTTATTTGTCACCTTTCCCATCTGTGGGTTGTGAAAAGCAAGCTGATGATTGATCTCATCCAAATTAATGACTGTCTGAAAGGAAGCATGTTCCTAGTCATAGGAACTAGTCATAAACTTCAGATAGAATGCCTAAAATCCAATTCAGCTACTGATACATTGCTGAAGATGCAAACACAGGCTATGTTCTGAAAACAAATCACCCTAACAGTGAAATCATTTCTTATTTAGAAGTAAAGCTAAATGACAGTAACTACCTCTTCATTCATAGTAAAATTATTGCAAATGTGTAACGTTGCTTAAGCTTTATTGTGATAGAGAAACTCCAAAGGAAATTATTCTCATTGTTAGGGTTTCATTTTTTAAAACAACCAAAACAGAAAAAAGATACAAAAGCACAGAGAAAGTAAGGTATATAAATAAGTACAGTAATTAGGTATTCTGTTATCTTTCCTTGTAGAAATGCTATGCAACAGAGTTACAATATTTTGAAATTTAGGCTATCACTTGAAACGCATATAGCTAAGCTTTGACCTCATACCCTTTTATCTTAGAATATCCTCTATTTTTAATTCCACAAATGGATTAATGACACAAAAACAGAGAATTTTGATCATTTTCTTTGAGAAACCAAAAGTTCAAAATTGCAACCGCTACATCCTTTCTAAGTTTCTGTTTCGATAGAAAGTAATTTCTATTGAATATTTTTGTTTTTTAATTATTATTGACATTTTTTTAATAAGTTAAAGTTGTGATGTAATTTTTTAAAATTAAAATTTAAGTTATTGAATCAGAGAGGAGTGGCCGATCTGGCTGCTGTTCAGCTATAGGGAAATAATATTCAAGTAGCTCAATACCACAGAGATGTGTCTGGTATATGAATGAAACAGAAATGCTGGGTAACGTCAGCGACTCAGTCTCTATACAAGACAGAGAACTAACTAGAGGAGGTTTTATTCTAAACAGGTGTGTGTGATGGAGGTTGTCACCACAGATGGGTGGATTTTTTGTTGTGCTATGCAATTCATAATTCTGGATTTTGTGATCAGTGATTTGTGTGTGCATATGCGTATATAAAGAAAAAGAAATCTTAATATCAAGGACTAAGAACCATTTTAGTTTTCTAGTTGGCTATTGGGAACACTTCAGGTTTTTTGGAGAGGAAATTCAAACAGAACTGTTCTTCCTTTGTTAATGGTACTGGTTCTAATACATCAGCTGCAATTAATTTGAAAAACTCTCTTCCTGGAGTGTTTGCTCAGCAGCTGCCTAGGAATAACATATTTTTCTTGCTTCTTTCTTGAACGTGTACTTTTAGGGGCAGGAGATTTTCATTCAGTGCTTTCTGCCCAATATCTTACTCATGCTTCTACGTCTTTTATGATAAGATGTTCACCAGGGTCTTCAGTGCATTGTGCTTCAAGGCATAAGTTTAAGATGCCCTGCATCAGCAAAATTTTTATATTAATTCAAAACTGAGTACTCCATGAAATTATTCTGGGAATTAATCATCAACAAAAACACAAAATCAGAGCTCAACATAAAGGAACTCTTGCTCACAGACAGCTCAACAATTTCTATTAAATGGAATACAACTTACCATCAGTTGCAATAATTTTAGGGAGCAATTATTTTAGAGAGTAGAGAGCAGCATTTTACACTTTCACCCTAAAATTTTCTGCTTTGTGTAGCTGAACAGAATACCTGCTCACAAATTGCTCTGCTTCAGAACTGGACAAGAAGAATAGAAGATAAAGAAGCTAACAGTGGCCGTCTCCTCCTGGTTTCAGCAACATGTTTTTCTTGTGTATGAGGTGAAGTCTGTTTCTCTTCAATATAATGCATTTATCTTCATTCAGTTATTCAACTTAATAAATTCCCTAAGCCGAGTGTGGATCTCAACTCAGTATGGGAATGTGGAATCAGAGAGAGCCATTGTTGCTGCCTTGCCTGATATTTCACTGAATAAACATTCAGATATGGATAGAGAGGATGAAATATGAGGAAGATGTCAAAGATGATGTTAAAACTGTTTCCTCTAAAAGGAAGCCATGCATGAGAATATCTGTGTGTAACAAGTCTAAACCAGAATTAAAGTTCTCCAGTCTCTCTGATCTAGTCCTTTCCATCCTTGGGATGCCAGTAGGCAATGGAGGTGTTCCATATGAGAATACTGAAGGATTTTATTTTCAACTGAGTTTAGAAATCATTTCCCTGATCACTTTGATTTGATGATGGTACCATGAAATGTGAACAATTCTATCTTATTTAAAAAATACCCACATACTCAAACAACATGAAGGTCATGTTTTACTGTTCAAGATTAATGAGTTGTCCTCCTCTTTCCCAGAATGAGATACATACATCATCTTTCATAAGTTCATAAATTCTACCATGAAGTTCAGGAAATGTGGTTCTACTGCATGCGTATACATATTTTTAAGGAGTTTACAGGTCATGAAGTAAGACTGTTTAAGTAATAAGAACAAAGCTTATTTATTTATGTATACTTTTTGCAGCAACTGTGACATGTAAGTTATGTTTCATTTCATTAAAAATGCTAGATGACAAAAAGGATATTTTCATTTCACTACTGTCACTTGACTGTCGTTACTATTACCAATTGCATAGAGAACTGTATCTCAGTGCTAAAAGGTCATCATTAAAATATTGGCCGTGGCACAGAGATTAGACTTGTAGTCGGGTGAATGTCTGGTTAAAAGAGTTTGAAAAATGTGTGGAGAGAACTATGAACTTCTCCCATACTGTGGAACAGAGTCTGAACTACTTATTGCACACCAGTGTGCAAGTAAGGGGACAGCAGGGGCCAAATGAACAAACTGGAAAGAATGTTTTTTGTGTAATGACTTTGAGAGGCCCCAAAACTCCCATCAGGGACAATTGGTATGAGTGAAAGTCAAAGTAGCAGTGTCTATAATAGAGTATCTCTGCATAACTAAGAAAGAATTAACTTTGTATCAGGGCTTATGATGAAATTCCTCTTTACTTACTAGCCTTGAATTTTGAACAAAGACTCTGTGCAGAAAATGACATTATAGTGTTTTGAACAGTTGCTCTGCATCATGTGCTTAACTTTCCAATAAATTTAGAACAGAAGGACTGGGAAGGATGGGGCTCCCATGCCATATCCAGAGTAGTACCTCACTTTCCATTTTGTTCTCCTTGTATCTGCTGCATAAAAAAGTAAAATGACACCTCCCTACACTGTCTTTATACATTTCTACTACTAAATGATGCAAATAAACCTATATGCTTATATTGCACATATAGCTAAACTCTTAGGCAATAGGGAATTGATTGAAGAACTTATTCAGCAGAGCAGGCTCTCATGGAAAGGAACTCAGCCATTAAATGACTTGCAAAGGAAATGGTAATGGTGACTGGAGCCCTACTGGAAATAAAGGCCAAATGAGATGGAATGAATAATTCACAGGAATTACACGCAGCATCATAAATTCCATATTCTCTTGTATAACAAAACCAACTTAACAAGAAAAAATTACAAAATTACTAAAGGAAAAAGTGTGTTAAAAGCAAAAGATAAAAGCATCTCTGAGAAAGATAAAAGTGGAAATGACAGCAGCAAAACAAACAGCATTTCTCATGGCTATTTCTACTTCAATATTTAACAGAACAGTTATATCACACCTTATCTCTGAACCTACCATTTTTTCTCCCATTCTACATATGTATGAATTTCACTATATTCCCCATATTATGGGTGAAGAAATTGAGGTATAGGAAGAAAGACAGATTATTTGGTGATGCCCACCTTTGGATATGAGCCCATAAGATGGTACAGGAATCTTGATTGTCTGGGAAGTATCTCATAGTTTAGATCATAATTCCAAACTTCATGAGGGAGAGAGGTAAGCAAGTAACGGGCAAAACTATGTTGCACTGATGTACTCCTGTCTAGGAAAGGCTGTAGGACCGATATGGTTGTGGGCTAGTTACAGGTCACAGTCTATGCATTAGACAGGCTTATGCTTATGATACACTCTGCAGAGGCTGCTGGCACTGAGGAGGGATGGCAGCATGAAAATGTGGTCTGAAAAGCCACCCCTGAAGCCAGAAAAATAAGATGTCTGCAGACTGTGTCTCTTCCTTGTTTTTTCTCAGCACTTGCACTAGAGTCCTGGAAACAGAAAAAAAAAATGGAAAGAAAATTCATCCAGTTTGAATCTGACGAATAAAGAGATGACTGAGGACAAAGACATGAGAATAATAGCTTCTGTCCTTCATTTTTCGAACATTAGAAAAGTGGTACTTCATCTGTAAGGAATTCCATGTTCAGAAAGTCAGGGTTTGCCTGGGGCTTTCATTAAAACATTGCTTGAGGGAAGACTGAACAAGACGAATAATTAACACATTGGTATGTTACTTTGGCTTGAGAGCAATGTTCTATATAATAGGTGTTTGACAGCATGAATTCAGTCAGATGTTCATAATACAAGTATTGCCACTTGGCTGAGACAGGGTTATTTACTGGATGTAGTTTAACTTACTGGGGGTATTGTTTGAAGATGGACTAACTAGGAAAGAGAGCAAAGGGCTCAGCTGGTGTTCCATGTACTGGTGTTCTATTACCCACAACTACATACATTTAGCCATAGCCACATATCTTTTTGGATAATGCTATAGGAAATGTTGTCAGAAAGTCAACACCTTACAGAGTGACTTTTTAATCATGATTATGTTAACATTTGTTCTGTGCTAGACCTTTCCGATATACATGATTACTGCCTCTTGAGGCAAAGCCTCTCACAGGACATGGCCTTTCGTGAGTATCCACTTGTCTGAGTACTGGAAACTTCAGACACTGATAATAAATGAAATCAGATAGAAGTATCTGATTCTCTATTCACTAAATGAATGTAAGAAAGTAAAAGCTGTTGTGTTGAGCCGAACTGAATTCCGTAAAGGTGCTCACCAGTTTAACTCTGCATTGGGAATGATAGGCCTAACCCATCCAGCAAGTGATCAGGGACTTCAAAAATTATATTTCACATTCACTAGTGCCTTGGTGAATTTGGCTAATGTGAATTTGTCTAGCCTCTTTCAGAACCCACTTATTTATCGGCCTCTCAAATATCCTGTGGGAATGATAACCACAAATTTCTCTCCATATTTTCATTAATGCTATCAAAATGTAATTTTCTTCTTTTTTTGTAACCTTGCTGCCAAGTGAGTCACCAGTTTTCCACTCATTCTAATCTTATGAATTCTTCAACTTTCTGACTTTAACGACCTCTGTCACTATAAATTTCATTCCCAGTCATCTCTTTTCCAAGCTGAAGAGACAATCTTTCATATCTTCTCCTCATAATGGAAGCTTCCACATTACTCCTATTGCACCTGTTTTGCATGAATTGTCTGGTGTAGGGCATTTTCCAGCAGCAGAGCAGAACTGCAGGTACCACTGGGACATAGGAGCACCATGTGGGTGACATATAATATCATAAAAATACTTTCCTCTTCTGCTAACTCTGTTGGTCTTTTGATCACTGAGTTGATGTCAGTGCTCTGTAGGCTTCCATAGCCCTCCCAGTCCTTGCTCAGGCCTGTGGGGCTCCCCTAACCTGCCCGTGCCTCAGGATCCCATGTCATGGGGCTCATTATCATGTGGGGCTGATGAAGACCCCATCACTCACACACATATAGTCCTAGTAGGGGACTGCCTCCTTGTAGAGGGGCACAGGGCTTCCAGCTCCCTGTCCCCAAGGGGTAGTTGTCCATTGCTGCAGTTGAGAGCAGAGTTACTTGGAAAAGGTTCACTGCAAGAAATCTCCTGTGATGGTAGTAGCTAGCAGTGCTCATGGTTATACTTTGGCTTTTCCCCTGACACTTTATGTCATGGGTGTCCAGCATTTTGTTTTGCCTGGTCTGCATTGAGATTGTATTTAAATATATAGTCTAGCTGATGGATATAAGTAACAAAACTTATTTTTTATACAATTTATTAAAACAAAAAACACAGAACTAACAAAAGCATAAAACTAGTGGGAAATTTGATTTTGTTTTGTGAAATTAATGCATAACCCTGATTTGATGACAGTGGTTGCAATCCTTAGTGAGTTCTCCAGGCACTCATCAGAGATTTTTGGTGTAATGTTGCTCTTCCTATGCTTCATCCTTGAAAACACTTGTTCACAAATGTACGTACTGCTAAAAGCAATGACATGAATAGGACATGACTGTGAAATGAGGGATATTGCCCTCTGGTAAGATGGCTCCTAAAGGAGTCTGAAACATGGTCAGATTTTTGAGTTGAATGCTCTGTTCCATTTGAAAATTCACAGATAATGTATTGACTGAAAATGATGTTGCAAATATTAAAAAAACCTGATGATTTTTGGCAGTCTTGAAACCCATTCGTAAGTTCCACTTTCACAACAGAAAGCAAAGATTAGCCAGTCCACCAAAATGCATGCAGTTATTTGCCTTTACTTGAGTTAGCACTGCACTGTTATCACACACTGTGTCATTGTTGCTGAGAGACAAGTGTATACCTGGGACCAGGTCAGTCTGCTCAGCAAGGCAGAGCCACTGCCATGATGGCATGGGGTACGAGGCAAGGGATGGCTGCAGGACAAGCTGGGCTGAGCCACAGGCTAGATGTGCATGGTTTAGTATCAGCCTGTGTGGATTTGCCAGAACTCAAATTGTTTTTCCCAAGTCTTTTTTGGTAAAATCAAGAACACTTGAATTTGTTTTAGCTACCCAAACTATTCCCCAGTTATCTTGAAGTTCCTCAGTCAATTACAGATACAAATCGAACTGTTTCATACCTGCCACCATCTCTGGTCACTTCACTGGCTTCTCCTTTTTCCCGAGTTTTATCTTGTTTTCTCCTTATGAGTCCCACTATTTTCTTTCCACAGCTGAAGAAGCAGTAAGTAAGGTGAAAAATGTTATTTGTGTCTAATATTTTTGTTGACATGACTTTTTTAAGTTGCATTGCAGCTGTGTGAATATTATGGCAATTCACATTCTCTGGTCTTTGGCTTTTTTTCCAGTACTCCCAAGATGATTCAAACAAAATTTCATTTTAGGTATTTTCTCTGTTATTTGTTTTCTAGAAGAATGTAGCTAAACATATATGTCAACTGTCTTGTGTCTCATGAAAAGATTGCTAATATTAGGAAAAGGATTTAAAATTAAACGTGAGGCATTCCATTTTGTGACTGTGACCTACTTAACTAAATCTCAATTCCAGAGCAACTCTATTGTAAACTTTTACATAAAACCATCACTTCATTTGAAGTAATAACTTTTAGTTACTCCTGATCTTTGTGTACGTAGGAATTGTAGAAAATAAATCACTCCAGCTGAGTAAGAATAGACAATAATATGATGTACAAAATTTATTGGAAATGAAAGCCATTTACAGTGTGCAAGACAGAAAGCTGTGTCTATGCGTTCAGGAAAGATAATATTTTTTGATGGCTTGTGCTGAAGAAAATTTATTCTAAATAATCCACCATTATATATTTTAAGAATGTAAATTATATTCAAGAGGAATTATTACTTGATTTTATGTATACATATGTGTGTATACTGACATATATATATGTAGGCACAAAAGGCAACTTGAGAATGTTTAAAAGAATGAGTTTGCTTCCTTGCATTACCATGCAACCTCCAAAGCGTAGCATGGAGCATAGAACCAATGAAAGCAGAAGTGACAAAAGAACCCAAACATACAAACCATGGAAAAAAACAACAATTCTTTATGCCATACAAGCAGACATTTTAAAGTGGAAGATCTGGAAAAACCTACAGATCTTTTCTTTGGTTTAGCTCCAAGAAAAGAGATTAGAGTAGATGAACAGTTTTAAAGACCATGCTTAATAAGTATGGAATATGGCAATTTCATCAAATCATTTTGTAATATCATAGAATCATAGTATTATAGAATTGTTTGTGTTGAAATGGACCTTTAAGGGTTTAGTCCAGCTCCCCTGCAATGAAGAAGGACTTCTATAGCTAGATCAAGTTTCTCAGAGCTCTGTCTAGCCTGACTATGAATGTCTCCAGGGATGGGGCATCCACCACCTGTCTGGACAACCTGTGCCTCACCACACTTACTATAAAAAGCTTCTTCCTTATACCCAGCCTAAATCTCCCCTTTTTTAGTTTGAAACCATTTCCCCATGTCCTGTCACAACAGATCCTGGTAAAGAGCCTGTCCTTCCTTTCTTATAGATATTGAAAAGCCACTCTCAGGTCTTCCTCTGCAGGCTCCAGAGAGAGACCTGAGAGTGCTTCTCCAGGCTGAACTCTTAGGCAATAGGGAATTGATTGAAGAACTTATTCAAAAAAAAAAAAAAAAAAAAAAAAAAGCCCCAGCTTTTTCGGTCTGTCCTCATAGCAGAGGTGTTTCATTCCTTGAATAACTTTTGTGATTATTCTCTCGATGCACTCAAACCTGTCTCTTCTGTGTTGAGGACTCCACATCTGAAGAGAAAAGCAAAAACTAAAGGTAAATACTCTATAATAACAACAACAACAACAACAAAACAACAACAACAATAATAATAATAATAATAAAAAGACAAGCTATTTTGACAAGCAAACAAGCAAGGAATCAGATGCATAAGCTTGAGAGAAAGTAGTTTAATGTGGAAAACAGAGGAAAAACAATAGTTTTCTGGTGGAAACTTGAGTTATACATGACTGGTAATAGGGCTACTCTGGTTCTTTGTGTCATGGATTCCATTGTATAAAGGTTTACTGCCTCACAGTGTAGTGTAAAATTAAAGAGGGGATGATAGAGTATAGGACCTTTTTGTTACTTGCTCTTTCCCTGTAGTATTTTTGGAGATATAGCAAGAGGAATATTTGGCTGTGTCCACATAATAACTATCTTTAAATTCTGCCAACTGTCTAAAAAGAGTGTATGAACCGCCTAAAGATCCATGTCAGATGAGAGAAAAAGAAGTGGCTGGAGCAGACTTGAAGAACACTTCTGCCTATCTTGTCTTATACTGCTTATGGTATTTCCATTTAGACTCTGCTAATTCACCTCCTAATTAAATGTTAAGTCAGCTGTAATATAGAGAATATACCCAAACCAATGAAGATGAAAAGGAAATGGAAGGATAACAGACATAAATACTCTAGACTTTTAAAGACTTATCAATGCTTTAAAATTGAATTTTACTTAAAAAAAAATAAAGTACCCATATGCCTAAACCCAAGACACTGTAACTGGAAAGGTTTTAAAGAAACAGTGAAATGTGTGAAGCTTGATTGCATAGATATTTGTGTGCTTAGACCCCAATGTGTGCTCCTCAGCATGAGGAAAAGCGGGTTGCTGGCAAGTGGTGCTTGAGGGTCATGACTCCAGATTGATATCCTCTGCTTTGTTAAGGACATTGACAATATGGGTAAGAATGCAACATCTTCCTCTTAAGTTGGTTGTAATTAGAAGAAGCAGGCTGATAGGTTGGCTAAAATTATAAATTATAAAATTATAAATTATAAAATTATTTTTGGGGCCACTTTCCTTTGGCAAATCGTTTAGCTCTGGTGCATGTGTTTCCCCCTTGTCCTGAATGCTGATTTACAGCACAGCAACATCTTAGAGTGAGCAGAGTCATGTTCATTTTTGAAAGTAACAAAATGGGAAGGTGCATTCAAGGAGGGCACCTAATGCAGCACTTGCTAAGGAAAGGTATGCTCGGATCGCAGGTGAATTTAGAGCTTGCCCAGGATAAAACTTCCCCCAACCTGAACAGTATTAATTACATGTTCTCAACACCAAAATGTTTTTCCTGACACATTTCTACTGTTCTATAGTGCTTGACAATGAAAATGCAGATATGACAGTTCAAACCACCCAGGAAATCCCAGGTGCCGGTTCAGTTCGCCTGGTATATGGGGAAAAAAAAGAGGCAAAAATTTCCTTCTTATTTGCCTTTGGGCAACAGAGAAAAATTAAGAAGGAAAGCCTGAAAACGTATGTTCTCCAGCTCCCCATTTATAGAGTCTTGTTTACTCCTAATAGCCCCACTCATACATGTCAGCTTACTGTGCGCAATAAACCATAATATATATTTTAAATTAAATCAAGTCACAACAATCATTCCTTTTGGTAGCCAGTACTAATCACCTCTTAGAAAGTTTGCCCTGCCAATGGATGGAAAATACGTATGTAATTTTGATAAGACTTCTGCTGACAAAGTAATTTAACTGATGGCAGTGAAACCTAAGATTGCAAGCAAACCATGCCAGCCAAAATAATTATTGCCTGCTCTAAGTTTTCCCCCAAAGGCCACCTGCATAATTTATGTGATCTATTAAACTGTGTATATTTTTAAAGAGTTTAGTTATATTTTCAGAGTGACCTATTCAAATCAGAGCAGCATTTTTCTCACTCTAAATTATAAATGTCATATAAAATGTGTTTTCATAGTGTAAAAATAGAACTATAAATGGAAATCACCTAAAGTCAGAGAACAAAAACAGAGATGTACTGGGACTTAAAGGGCTCTGTTTGGACTTGTCTAAACTGCTGCTATGTTTGACTTGGATGGTCTGTCTGGTTTAAGGGCTATACTTTAGCAGCTTTTTAAAATTAACTTTCCCTGATGGCCTTTTAAGCAATACAGTTTGCCACACAATTTTATAGACTCTCATGTGAGCAGTGCTGCTCTGCATCAGTGTACAGTCCTGCCCACTTATCATAAGGTTGATTTTGCTGGAATGCAGAGATATTCAATGTAAAGAGGTCTACAGAAGCCTCCTCTGCAAGGATTGTTACGAAGTGCACAATATTAACAGGTATTCACATTCCTCTATGAGTTTTTGTTAGCATTCCTTACAATATTTGAAATGTCTTTCCTCTATTCTTAGAGCATATTCCTCCTGACACTCCAAAGTTGGCATCTGCTTTTGATCTAAGAAACATTTCTCTTGCTGTTTCTTTGTACTAATGATATCTCAGATGTTGCTCCCATTGAAACTGCTCTACTAAAAATTTTGTATATGAAGCAGGAAAAATACTAAATTTTAGTTATAACATATAATAACTGAGTATTAAAGGGATATTTTCTGATTAGAGTACTTACATAGTTGATACATATGGAACTACTAAGTTCTGTGGTTGCTAATTT
The DNA here is from genome assembly GCF_038088225.1 of Cyrtonyx montezumae. Taxonomy (NCBI): domain Eukaryota; kingdom Metazoa; phylum Chordata; class Aves; order Galliformes; family Odontophoridae; genus Cyrtonyx; species Cyrtonyx montezumae. The sequence goes on along the minus strand of NW_027072034.1, from coordinate 40,857,335 downwards.
CAAACATTTAAATCTAATGGAAACTATTGTCTGTCTGAATGTTTTCTGACATGGTAGCTTTAGTACAACCTCAAGTTGCTCAGCACTTTTGGAACAAGTTATTTTATGTATTACTACGTTGAATACAAGGAAGGCCAATCACAGTTTGTTGAATATCCCAGCCAAGCTTATTTGTCAATATATGTAAGAGAATGTTTCAGTTTTCAAGGTTAAGGTCATCATTTATTTGTCACCGTGAAATTAATATGAAGAAGCAAGTAGAACATTACCTGATTAAAAATATGGGTCAGAAATGTCAAAGAAAAAACAAAGATCTTCTACATTTCTGCACCTAAAGAGAAGTTTTATTTCTCAGTGAATTCCTTTCTAAAATAGAGTGTGAGTTTTAAAGTGTTGTATACAAATGAATTTATTTCAAAACTGGTATAAGTCCATTGCTTGCCTACTAATGAAATCCTGGAGCTCTCTCTTGTATTTCTGAAGTGAACATATGGAGTATTATGGCCTTCTATATCACTGGGAAAACTTAATCCAGTGCCTATGAGGCACTACAGTAAAACTGAAACATAAAACTGTAAATATGTGTATATTAATTAACAAAGTCATTTGCTTTCTACTTCTGAAATTCAAATGTTTTTATGATCTTTCGCCTTGTCTACATCCAGGCTCGCATACAGTGAAAAGGAGAAAATCTTTCTGTATGGGTTATGATGCAAATTTTATACTTTATTTTTCATGTTCAGATAATTTTATGGATCAATGAAGTATTTATACTACAGCTTAACGCAACTGTTATTTTTTATTTTTTTTTATTTTTATTTTTTATTTTTGTTCAGTTTTATTTCTTGATGTTCCTAAAATTCAGAGAAAGATAAATCTATTGTACTACAGAAATGTATAGCTTTGAAAAACTTACATTTGCCCTTGACCCCATGGTGGCACGATGTATTGTAAGAGAGAGACAGATAGTTAAGTCCTTATCTAATCCTTCATTAGCACTACATAAGTATTTTTAGACATTCAGATTCATTCACAGTGTGGATGAATTTGGAATGCAGAAGCTGTTTCTGAAGACTTGAAAAACTGCATTACTGTAATTTTAATTTCCAATAAAACTAGTCAGACAAGAGGATGATTACCATTTACCAACCATAGTGAAGCAGTGAATTAATTTTATGAAAGTACAATGAACTAAACCATTTGTCAGTGAGCATAATCAGAACTACATATAGATGTTTTTAGTCTATATTTTGAATGTATCTCTATTTAATGAGGGTAAAAAATCTACTTGAAATTCATTCTGACACAGAATATATCAATCTTTGAAAAACTCAATTCTCAAGGAAATTGTTAGCAAATTATAAACATAACACAAAATATCAATGACTATGATGTATTTTAAACACAATTATGATAATAAAATATAATCAAATATGTTCAAGCAGTACCAATTACTAGTGCATATCATTAAGCCATCTGCTAATTAATCCAAAGCAATAATATGGTTTATGTAATAAGTTCCAGCATTTCTCTTTGAAGATGTATGCAGAAAAATAAGTACCTTAAGTTGAATGAAGTAGGAAATGATTCTATGAGTCTACAGCTTCACAGTAGTAACTTGGAAACCCTAAGAAATTTTTACTTAATTGTTGTCACTACAGCAACTGTTTTAAATATCACCAGCCCACTGGAAGCAAAGCTTCCAAATGGAAGGGCAAGAATGTAGGAGGAGTCTGAGTGGAAAGCAGTTTTTAACAGTCAGTAAATCACAGAAAGGAGGAGGTCATCTCTAAAGCCTGAAATGGTAAGAAAAACTCCTATTGATTTCAGGAGGCTGCTTATGAGGTGGGAACACTCAGTATTAACAGATCTGAACTTCTTTAATTGTACTACAGAATTTGGTAGATTTATGTAACTACTCCATCTGGTTAAGTACCTTGTAGATAGTGTATGGCATTTTAAATATCTATCAAACTTTTTTCTCTGTCATCCTAAAGTTTTCTGGTACACCTACAGAATATGTGTCGCTCTTATATTTTTATGAGAATCTCTCTGATCATTTTCCTTATTTCGTCTGTGGTAATTAAATAAAATATTTTAAGTATATAGATCTGTAAATGTAGCATTCTCAAAAGATTTAGAGAACATCCTTCAAGCAGAGCGTTAGTACATTCAGCACCAAGTCTTCTGACAAAGCCTCATTTTCCTCTTCAAAAAGGAAAGATGTTGCATTTTATTGCATTATGACTTTAGTACTGTTTGAACTACAAATGCTATATTAGCAATATTTGTTTAAAAAAGAGACTGCTTGTGCAAATCTTGTGCAAAAAGAGGAGGCTAGTGACATTTTTGGTGGAATTTATTTAACCAGAGAACCAGATCAGCTAAGAACAATAAAAGAAAAAGAGAACTTGAATTGTTAGGATCCTTAATTTTTCAAATGCAGGAAAAACATGACCATGCATGTCTTTTTCCTTTGGCCAAGACAGCCAGAACATTCAGGGTTTCAGGCTGAACTTAATGAAAGGGGTATCCTGCAGCTGATTCCAGGTTCCTCATAGAAGTGGATACTGCTGTTCCCTGAAAGGGCAGGTTGTACAGTGTACAGCTTGCTGCCTGACACTTTTTCTGAAGTGCATCATTGTGATTTTCTACACAAGCCCAGCTGTTTTTTATAATTCATGCATACCTTCTTGATTTCATCATAAGTGAAAAGCAGCCCTAATGGTGATGGGGTTGTCAAGGTCAAAGTAGACTGGTCTGTGGTACTTATGAAGGAGAGCTAGGCTGAGTCAGTGTCCGGCTTACAGATCTGGCACAAGGTAGGTAAAACTGGTGTTCAGAACCAGTTCTGGTTTTCCTCTGCAAACCAGCTGCCAGGGGGAACACCTTCCCTGAGACACTGAGGCCAACACACAGCTCCCCTCTGGGTGCAAAAGTGTTCACACTGAGAGAGACAACCTGTAGCAGGCAGAATAATAGTGCTGTGGTGAGCCCACATAGAACAACAAACTAATGAATATAATAAAGAATTAATGATAAGAATATTATTCCTTTCCAACATTCCCACTCATCTCCTAGACCACTGTTTTCAGAACCTAAGTCTATAACTTCCTTAGAAAGTCATATACCAGTCAGATTCCAAAGCAAATATATTGGTAAATAAATGCCCGTGTTTCTTTGTTCCCCAACAGACATAGGGAAAGGTAGGAGTACAACATTTTATCTTCATTTCCAAAAGAACTCACAAGAATTCTTGCAAACACTGAGCATATTTTTTGCTTTGTGGTAGAGATGAACCAAAATGCACATTTGGATTTAGAGGCTCAAGAATTTGGGTCACTGTGCTTATGAGCAGGTTTCACACATTTCAATGACAAAAGTGAGCCAAAGAATTTGGGTTTAATTTTGGGCATTGGTTCTAAGCCCTGCTAAGAGGCAGAAGAGAATGTGCTCTGCTCTCTGCTTAGATTATTGTAGTGACTTCATAGTAATGAAAGTTTTTATGCCTCCCCTTAGTTTTTCTCTGCGTTTCTCCTTCCCTCACTTCTGTTCCACTTTTAAAACATAACTGGGCAAATACTCTATTTTTTTTTCCAGATTTTCCATACAACTCAGTATGCAAGCATTAATATGCAAATCAGTTGTATAAAAAATGCTGCATGCAGTCTCCAAAACTCTAGCAGAAATGAAGCATCAGCAGGTAATACTCAGTTAAATATTCCATTGATTTTTGTACTGAGACAGAAGTGAGATACAGAGAACTGTTGAGAGTGAGAAATGACATCTAAGCCCACTAAGAACATTAGAAGCTGATTGTTGCACAGCCTACCAGGATGGCAACTAAATGCTTCCAAAGCGACCTTAGAGATACTGAATTTTTTTTTACTTACCTTGTCATTTTATGAGTTCTTTATTCTTTGATTAAAACTTCTGTTCCCTTTTTCAATTAACATTCTTTTTAAAAATGTTCCATGTTTCTGCTTTAATTCCATCATCCATGCTATGACTAAAGATGGTGTATTACCAACATTAACTTATCATACATCATTTAACACTCCAGACAGTTTCATTTTCTCTTTTATGAATATTTCCCCCTCTCTTTTCCCTTTTTGTTAAGCACTAAGATAACATGACTTTTCAGCTTGGCCTTTCTCTATTAAATAAAAGACAAAAAAACAAATAAATAAAAAAATTAGTTTATTTTTTTTTCCCTTCACATTATCACTACTGGCAATGAAAAAATAGGAACAGTAATTAGCTTTAAAAAGATTTTACCCATGTTTGAAAAAAAGGAAAAAAAAGTACACTATATGACAGGCATTTTGTGTATTTAATCATTTATTTCCTCAAATTTCCGTAAATTTTTAACTGTCCAAAAAAATACAATGAAATTCAGCTCTCAGTCTCAGTCAGACCTACATGTTTAGAGACTCTTTCTATCCCTCCAATCAAACTGGGTGGAGGAGACTGGATTTTGAGTGAGCTGGAGTAATAAGTGAAAAAGTGGTAATAAGTAATCTGTGATGCTCAGGCCCACTGGAGAAAGGGCAAATCCAAGTTTATTCACCATAGCTGATGGAAGTAATGAGCTCACACCAACCTGGTCTGCCAACATACATGAAGAAGGGATAGGTTTCCTCTCCCCTCGCTCATACAGGGACACAAGAAGCAAGATAAGTCCTCCTCATGCTGAGTATTACCACATCCTGCCTGTATTCTTGAAAACACTGTGTGTACTACTTGAGCAGGAAAGCATTGGTTAGCATAAATGAATTTATAATTCCTCCTTGCCCATGCTTGGTGAACCATGACATGAGACAGCTCTGAATGAGCTTATAAAAGGTAATTCAGAAAGATTAATCAGTATAGAGCACTATTTACCAAATTTCAGATATGAAAACAAAGGAAAGACAAAGAAAACACAGCAGGGCCAGGCCAGGCCAGTGCCTGAATGGGGTCATTCCATACTACATAACAGCATGTGGAAAGATATAAAGCTGTGGGCAGTTGCAGGGGCAGCTGATGCTTGGGGTTTCTCGGCATCAGTTGGTGGGTTGGTAGCAGGTCACTGGTTGATGGGCAGTTGTATTGTTAGCTGCGTGTTGGTCAGTGAGCGGCAAGTGATTGTATTGCATCTATATATATATATATATATATGGTCAAAATTTCATTTTTGTTTCTATTTTTCTTTTCTGTCTTTCTAAATAGCTTCTATTTCAACCCACAAGTTCCACTTTCTTTCCAGTTTTCTCCCTCATCCTACCTGTGGTGCAATGAGCAAACTGCTGCATGGTGTTTAGCTACCTGCCATATTAAACCACAACACTTGGAGACCATGTGTTATAAGACGTTAGCTTTTATTGTTGTGAAAATGAGCCATCATGTTCAGCTTGTTACCAGATTTTTTATACAAGAATAAGTAATTCTTCAAAGACAAGCAAGCCCTGCAGTTTCCAGAGTATCTAGCTGCAATGAGCTTCCCACCAAAACATGTTATCATGTTCAGGAGGCTGAAATATCCTATCAAATCAGTATTCAATTATTATTAAAAAAAAAAAGATTATCTAATTTCCTGAGTGGCCTGAAAGTGGATCTGACAGTCTCCTACCATCTATCATTATTCCTTTCTACGTACTCACTACTCAAAAAGAAAGCATTTAAAATCTGAATACTGCAAAGGAATGTTGAAGGAAATATTTACTACCATACAGGGAACTTCAGTAAGACTAAAATAATTTAGAAACAGTTCAGATACCTTCCTGTGGATTGCATTTTTTTTTCAGATGCCACTTCTCAAGATACAATACTGAAGGCATATTTCACTCTCTCTATACATGCGTTTCCTATTTGCTAATATTAAATTCCACATGCCAGTCTTATTTTTAGATCCTCATTAAATTCTTTTGTAATCCATTCTTGTCCCCCAGAGTATTGACTTTAGAAATCCTCTTGCTTTTCACATCTGTAAATTTTGATTCACTCTGTCTCAAATGAATTTTTAAATCACTAATATAAATGTTAAATAGAAAATAGCTCCTGGCAACCTCGTCTGTCAAATTCTGCTGGGTGGATCCTTTATCATGTATTATGATCCTTCAGGGTCTTGCTTACTATCCATTATTAATCCATTTTCCCTGTCCAGTTTTTGTATCTCCCCTATGACTTTCCGTACTACTTTCTTATGATCTATGTTTGGAAAAGTGATGCTAATATATATGCAAATCTGTTTCACACTGTTAATCTGTAAAGCATATCAGATACAGATCACATTAGTTTGATATGTGTCAGCGGTTTGCGGGACAGTTTGACCCGGTACCGTGACAATTGAGGCAGGGGACCCACGGGCCCACACCCCGGGGAAGGGGAAGGGGGAAAAGGGAAAAAGGAGAAGGGAGATGGGCCCAGGAACAGAACAGCGGCAACGATCTGAGGAGGAAAGCTAATTTACTAAATAAGATATCAGAAAGCAAAATAACACAATATAATATAATATAATTGGAATTGAGGCAAATGAATCAAATAAAATGAGCAAGAGAGAGAGTGTCCGATAAACCGAAGGCCTTACGCTAACGCTGAAGGCGGACGGCTGCAACAAACACCCACTGCCGAGCTCGGTCCCGAAGGGAAGAGAGAGTCCCGTGACTGCAGACAGTTTTTATCTTTCCCTCTGAGCGTAAACACGTAAGAACGCAAAGCATCGCAAAGTCCTCTGGGGAATGGAGTTCTTCTCTTCTGAGACAGGCATACCTGGAACTATCGATGGTCCACAGAGCTGGAATATTAACTCCTTAACTCCAAATGCACTGCATGATGTTATGATGTGGAATACCAGTACCAAAATCATAAAACCATAACATTCCACCCCTTATTCAATATCATTACATCATGCTTAATATATATATATACATAGAGAAACAATGATTAACAAGCATTAAATACAAACACATACAACATACATATATACATATATACATATATACATAGTAATAGAATTACTGAGGGCGCTCTCCCCACATCAAATTCCCTTGTGGTACACATTGAACATCCCCATTCTTCTGCATCACCCACCAGGTAGATCCAGGTCCCTGAGCAAAAACAGTTCCACGGAGAGGTTTGCCCTCTCCAGAAGCTGGAAGAACCCAAACCGCTTTTCCCAACATGTTCTTCACATGTACTACAGGAACCTTATCTCCTTCTACAGTAGGTAGAGAGCTGGATTGGGCAGGACCATCGCGATTGATGGATCCTCTGGTGTTGACCAACCAGGTGGCTTCTGACAAATTCTTCTCCCAGTGCTTAAATGTTCCACCACCCATTGCTTTCAACATTGTTTTTAACAACCCATTGTACCTTTCAATTTTACCAGAAGCTGGTGCATGATAGGGGATATGATAAATCCACTCGATGCCATGATCTTTGGCCCAAGTATTTACAAGAGAATTTTTGAAATGAGTTCCATTATCTGACTCAATTCTCTCTGGAGTGCCGTGTCGCCATAGGACTTGTTTCTCGAGCCCTAAGATGGTGTTCCGGGCGGTAGCATGGGGTACTGCATATGTTTCAAGCCACCCAGTAGTTGCCTCTACCATGGTGAGCACATAACGCTTACCACTGCGAGATCGTGGTAAGGTGATATAATCAACCTGCCACGCCTCCCCATATTTATACTTTTGCCATCGCCCTTCTTCCCAAAGAGGTTTCATCCTCTTGGCCTGTTTAATTGTGGCGCATGTGTCACAGTCATGGATAACCTGTGCAATAACATCCATAGTTAAGTCCACCCCTCGGTCTCTAGCCCATTTATATGTTGCATCTCTTCCTTGATGGCCCGAGGTCTCATGGGCCCACCGAGCTAGAAATAATTCACTTTTGTGTTGCCAGTCCAAGTCTACTTGAGCCACCTTAACTTTGGCAGCTCGATCTACCTGATGGTTATTTTGCTGTTCTTCAGTTGCCCGGCTCTTAGGAACATGAGCATCTACATGGCGCACCTTTACAACCATATTCTTTATTCGGGCAGCAATGTTTTTCCACAGTTCAGCAGCCCAAATAGGTTTACCTCTCCGTTGCCAACCATTTTGTTCCCACTGCTGTAACCACCCCCATAAAGCATTTGCCACCATCCATGAGTCAGTGTAAAGATAAAGCACTGGCCACCTCTCTCGTTCAGCAATATCTAAGGCCAGCTGGACAGCCTTTACCTCTGCAAATTGACTTGATTCTCCTTTTCCTTCAGTGGCCTCAGCAACTCGTCGTGTGGGGCTCCACACAGCAGATTTCCATCTGCGGTGCTTACCCACAATGCGACACGATCCATCTGTGAACAGGGCGTATCTCTTTTCATTGTCTGGTAGTTCATTGTATGGTGGGGCTTCTTTAGCACGTGACACCTCCTCAGCTGGCGTTGTTCCAAACGTTTTACCTTCAGGCCAGTCCATGATCACCTCCAGGATTCCTGGACGGTTGAGGTTCCCCATCCGAGCTCGCTGTGTAATCAGTGCAGTCCACTTACTCCAAGTGGCATCAGTAGCATGATGGGTAGAGGGAGCTGTTCCTTTGAACATCCAGTTCAGCACTGGCAATAGAGGTGCCAGGAGGAGCTGCGTTTCAGTACCGATTACTTCGGAAGCAGCTCGAACCCCCTCGTACGCGGCTAAGATCTCCTTCTCAGTTGGAGTGTAGCGCTCCTCAGACCCCCTGTACGCCCGACTCCAGAATCCAAGGGGTCGGCCTCGGGTCTCTCCAGGAGCTCTTTGCCACAAACTCCAAGTGGGACCTTCCTTTCCAGCAGCAGTGTAGAGGATGTTCTTTACATCCTGTCCCGTCCGCACTGGCCCCAGGGCCACGGCACGAGCTATCTCCTGCTTAATTTGCTCAAAAGCCTGCTGCTGCTCAGGGCCCCACACAAAATCATTCTTCTTCCGCGTCACCCGATAGAGAGGGCTCACAATGAGACTGTAGTTTGGAACATGCATTCTCCAAAAGCCCACTACACCCAGAAAAGCTTGGGTTTCTGTCTTACTGGTGGGTGGAGACATGGCAGTAATTTTGTCAATCACATCTGTTGGGATGTGACGACGTCCATCTTGCCACTTTATACCTAGGAACTGAATTTCCTGTGCAGGCCCTTTCACTTTGCTTCGCTTGATAGCAAAGCCAGCTCGTAGGAGAATTTGGATAATCTGCTCTCCTTTCTCAAAGACTTCCTCTGCTGTATTGCCCCATACAACAATGTCATCAATGTATTGCAGATGCTCAGGAGCACCACCCTGCTCCAATGCAGTTTGGATCAACCCATGACAAATGGTTGGGCTGTGCTTCCACCCCTGGGGCAAACGGTTCCAGGTGTACTGAACGCCCCTCCAGGTGAAGGCAAACTGTGGCCTGCATTCTGTGGCCAGAGGAATTGAAAAGAAGGCATTAGCAATGTCAATGGTGGCATACCACTTGGCTGCTTTTGACTCCAGTTCGTACTGGAGTTGTAACATGTCCGGTACAGCAGCACTCAGTGGGGGTGTGACTTCATTCAGGCCACGGTAATCTACCGTCAGCCTCCATTCTCCACTGGCTTTACGCACCGGCCATATGGGGCTGTTAAACGGTGAGTGAGTTTTGCTGATCACTCCCTGTCTCTCTAGCTGACGGATCAAGTTATGAATGGGGAGCAAGGAATCCCTGTTCGTGCGGTACTGCCGTCTGTGCACCGTTTTTGTAGCAATTGGTACCTGTTGCTCCTCCACTTGGAGCAACCCCACAACAGATGGATCTTCTGACAGGCCAGGTAAAACAGATAGCTGCTTAATGTTGTCTGTGTCCACAGCAGCTATTCCAAAAGCCCATCGGTACCCCTTGGGATCCTTAAAGTGCCCCCTTCTGAGATAGTCTATACCGAGTATGCATGGAGCCCCCTGTCCGGTCACTATAGGATGCTTCTGCCAGTCTTTACCAGTGAGGCTTATTTCTGCCTCCAACACAGACAATTCCTGAGAGCCCCCAGTCACTCCAGAGATATGGATCAGTTCTGTCCCTTTATAACTCGAAGGCATTAGAGTACACTGTGCACCAGTATCCACCAGTGCCTCATATTTTTGTGGTTCTGATGTGCCAGGCCACCGAATCCACACAGTCCAATACACTCTATTATCCCTCTCCCTCCTCTGGCTGAGGGCAGGGCCCCTCTATTGGTTACCTGTAGTGACAGGAACAACTTCACTGGTCGTTGGTCTGTGTTGTAATTCTCTCACCCGTGCTCGCAGTGCAGGGGTGGGTTTTTGATGCCATTCCTTCATATCTTCTCCATTTTCACGTAAGTAACTCCACAGAGCTGCGCGTGACATGAAGTTAGTGCTGTCATTTGCTCGAGCAGGACGGCGTTTGCTTCTGAAAGCTGCAATCTTTTCAACCCTATCAATCAGTCGGGATACTTTCTCTAACACGTCTTCCATCTGTACTTCTAACCTTGTTATGGCTGAAATGGAAGCGTGTGATGGCGGAAATTTTTGTTCAAAGTTTTGAAGTGTAAGAATCAGTTCAAAAACTGGAGGTTTTCTGTCTTGGTCCTCATATCTGTTGAACGTTGTCACTAGTGTACCGGCATACCTTTCTGGTGCTGTTTTTGAAAGCTTCTGACATATTTCGGGTGTACTCCTTACTTTCTCTGGATCATGGTCCCGATCTTCAGGATCAAACGTGGGATCATACAGCATTTCCGCCACAGCTGTTTCTCTCAAATACTGGATGCCTTCCTCAATAGTTTTCCATCTTTTCACTTTAGGTGCCAGGTCACTCTTGTAGGGATATCTTTCCCTCACAGCTACTAACATTCGTTGCCAGAGGCTGGCGATTCCATCCATATACCGGCTGATCCCTCTGTCGACAGCTGGGTCACGGGCAATGTTTCCTAGTTGGCGAGCTTCGTTACTGTCGAGGGACACGCTGTTGGCCCCGTTGTCCCAACACCGAAGCAACCAAGTGACAATACTCTCATCCGGACGTCGAATAAACTCCTTTCTTGAGCCTTGGATCTCAGACATTTTCATGGGTCGACGAAACGTGGTAACTTTGACTCTCTCATCATCCTCATCATCACTATGTCCATGCCTCTCACTTTTCTTTGTTGCCTTTCTTGGTGGTGGTGGTGTTGAGGACCCCCCCTCGCCTGGATCTTCCTCTTCTTTCGCCACCTCTTCTTTGCGTTCTAGACGTGAGGACACACGTTTCCATTTCTGGCCTTCTACCGGGGCAACCGACTTTGATACCGGTGCTTCCTTTTTGGTCTGAGCCTCAGTTTGGACACTCTCTCTCTCCAGAACAGTATATATGCCTCGGTAAGCATAAGCCAAGCCCCAGATAAGCTGTTCCACCTCAGATCTTTCTGAGCCGCAACACCCATTACTCAGATACAGGCCTAGCTCCTCAGGATCCTGCAAGTGTTCAGGAGTAAAATCCCATGGCACCGGGGGACCCCATGCTTCTAATTTCTTTCCTAAAACTCTCCACTTTCCCTGCCATTCAACATTCTCTGTTTCTGGGAAAAGCTTCCTCCACACGATGTAAAATCCTATTACAAAGAGTACATTCAGGAGGACTGATATCCCAATCAATAACATAGTCCCTAAGCTGTAATCTTGAAAATCCATAAGGAACTGAGAGGAGAACCTGGACACCCATTCAAATATTGTTTGGTTTGTTAACATGGTATCGTCTGTTACATTAGCCGGGGTGCCCAGGTATCTGGTAGGTACCTCCATCACTGCTTTTAGTTTTTCATATAGGGACCAGGCTCCATAGATCAGACTGGCAAGCTTAACCAAGTTCCAGTACGTTTTGAGCATTAAAAGGGAAAAAGCAATGAAATACAATCCCTGTAAGGGCAGTTTTAACAGAAACAGTAAAAACATTTTTTTTTTCTTTTACTCAAACAAGCTGGCAGCACCCGAAAAGTTTACAAATATCCCAGAAGAACTGGCAGTACGCCTGGACTTCAAGGTCGTGTTTTGCCGTACAGGACCTGCAGTACAGATAAGCTTCCTAACAAAGACAGAGATTCACTCTAAAAGTATGTCTCTGTCCGGCTAAGGCAGCTAGTCGAGCCCCACGTTGGGCGCCAAAAATTGTCAGCGGTTTGCGGGACAGTTTGACCCGGTACCGTGACAATTGAGGCAGGGGACCCACGGGCCCACACCCCGGGGAAGGGGAAGGGGGAAAAGGGAAAAAGGAGAAGGGAGATGGGCCCAGGAACAGAACAGCGGCAACGATCTGAGGAGGAAAGCTAATTTACTAAATAAGATATCAGAAAGGAAAATAACACAATATAATATAATATAATTGGAATTGAGGCAAATGAATCAAATAAAATGAGCAAGAGAGAGAGTGTCCGATAAACCGAAGGCCTTACGCTAACGCTGAAGGCGGACGGCTGCAACAAACACCCACTGCCGAGCTCGGTCCCGAAGGGAAGAGAGAGTCCCGTGACTGCAGACAGTTTTTATCTTTCCCTCTGAGCGTAAACACGTAAGAACGCAAAGCATCGCAAAGTCCTCTGGGGAATGGAGTTCTTCTCTTCTGAGACAGGCATACCTGGAACTATCGATGGTCCACAGAGCTGGAATATTAACTCCTTAACTCCAAATGCACTGCATGATGTTATGATGTGGAATACCAGTACCAAAATCATAAAACCATAACAATATGTTTCCAATTTCATGCAAACACCAGCTAACAACTCATCGCTTTCAAACACCTTACTATATTCTTTATACGCAAAAATGCCACCCCAGACAACATTAAACAATGGCAACATCTGTTTTCAAAAAATCAGTGTTGGTTCTCTGGTTTTGGGTAACAGGATGGTTTCTTATTACTCAAAATGGGATATCAGAGAATTTCTTCCAGGCAGCTCAAACAATTCCTTCTCTTAAACCAAAGCCATTTCACCTTTGTTGTTTCTCAACATCACTGTACATTCTAACCTGCTATGGCTGCTGCTAATACCATCGTGTTCCAGGAAACAATAAGGATCAGCTAAACTGTCTCTCTCTCTCAGCAGCTGCAGAGATCAGGCATGTGAAGTAGGCGTTTAATTATCTTGCCATTATCCCATCACCACACAATGATCGCTTTATCATTTATCGGGAAATTGTAGTCCTCACCTCTTACAAATGCTCATTACTTTTACATCTCTTTTGAGTTATACTGGTTTTCAACATCTTCACAAGCATGGTATAGAGATAGAAGGTGAAGAGTATAAATATCAACTACTTTGGGATGCTCAGGAATTGAAATTCCAGTTCTAAATTAAAACAGTATAAAGATTTCACTCATTATTGAAGCGAAGTCTTCTCCACAGAGAAGTTTAATTAACAGTTTCACAGCTACTGAGGACTTTGATCAGTTTGGAATTTTACAGTGAGAAGAGAGAAGCGAGTGGGAGTTGGAGCATGCTGGCTCTACAGGACAGGCTATGGTGGATTTCTTGCTGGAATAGGTAGTAGCAGTCATCAGGTGTGAGGCTGTACTCTACTCTGAAGCAGAGGGAGTGAGGCTGCATGAGAGATCTTCTTTTGGAACAAAGAAGAACGTATTACTTTCCCAGAGCTCCTGAGAGACTGTCTTCAGCTTAAGGTAGCTCGAGACTCAAGAGACAACAGCATATTGACTCTTGAGGGTGAAGCAGCTCCTGCAATAGGAAGGGAATGGATAAAGAACATGAAAAATGTAGAAAATACTATCACATTCAGTGACTACTTGTATTGGTCTCTGGAAACAAAGCCTCCTTTCCAGAACTCTGTGTTAGTGTAGTTTGGGAAGCAAAAGTGTAGCAAACTGTAGGGGAAAAACAGATTATGAACTTCTTAGAGAAGCTGAACACTTTGCAATATATGGAGTTGATTTGTTTCGTAGAAGCATGCTGACAGAGCTTGTGGATGTGATAGTTATATGTTCATTATCTGTGAGAAAGCGGACCCAGGGAGCCGTAGACCCTTCACCCTTGCTCAATCGCTGGAAAAACAATGGAGCACATTCTCTCGAAATCTGTTTTGTAGCATGTGAAGGGCAAGAAATTAATTAGGAATGGTTAACACATTTACTAATGGAAAATGTTGTTTAACCAACTTGGTGGACTTCTGTAGAAAAATAAGTGGGGATATGGATGAGGAGAGAACAGTGATTTTATTAAAGCACGTGAAAGATAAAAAATAGGACAATTTCAATCCAGAGAAAACTTGTGGAACTTGAGAACTGTGCAGTATGGACACAGACTGAAAACATGACCTCCAGAAGCTGTTTGAAATGTCTGAGCACATTTACTCTACTGAGGAGGAGGCAAAAGGAGGAGGCAAAAAGGCAGTATAATTCAATCTAAAAATCTTGAGGGCTAATTACAAAGATGGTGGGGCCAGTGTATTCTTGATAATACAAGATGGAACAGTGAAGGTCTGGTCATGAAATGTATCTTGATAGCTTAATTCTAGACATTAGGAAAACCTGCTCCATCAGGAAAAGATTACAACAGAAGAACAGGGTCCTGGAGTGGAATCTCTCTCCTTGGAGGATTTCAAGAACAGATCAGACAAAGAGGATTTATTGATTTTGGGAATAGCCTCTGGTTTGAGTGAGAAATTGGATTAGATGACCACTAGAGATATCTTTCAGTCTCATATCATGCAATAGACTTGGGGGGCTGGAAACATGAAGAAAACAAGGTAGAGGGTCCTGTTTTTAGAATAGTAATATTTTAAAAGAATTGGGATCTGCCTTCATTCAAATAAATTTCTAAATTCTCTTTTTAAAATGTGTTTATATAAACATACAATAAGAAATTTAACAAAGGAAGAAGGGACTAAAAGATAACAAAATGTGATCACATAGACTCCCTGCTAGTACTTGAAAAAATATAGCTTCAAATGTTGGCTGCATTTTTCAGGAGATGAAAGAAAAATAGAGTATATGCCCTATGTAACTCTCCTAGAGCGGTCTTGGCAATCTACATAGTATATAAATGTAAAATAATCACTCTTATAGTCAGTAGACAGAAACTCCTGAAAGATAATTATTTAGCTTGAGTTTTTCACTCTTAAATCATTACTGATTATGACAATAGCCCTCTATGGAAGAAAAGCCATTAGTGTTAAGGGAATTGCAGTCACTGCATAATGTGTTAGCACCTTTCTGGTGTAGCTGTGGTTTGCTTATCGCACAGAAATTTACCTGTCCTCTGTAGTCTCCTGTAGAACATATCTAAATTTATTTTCTTTGTTCTGAATATGGTCAGTGCCTTGACTGTTTTGGTATGCAAATGTGCATCTACAGTGCATGTGGAGGAAACTGAGCTATTCTAAACATCCTATGTAACAGTGAGCGATCAAACTAGATGAAAAAAGGAAAAATTATCTTAAGAGGCCTTGTGATCTGGCAGCTGAATTAATTCAACTTCTTGAACTACCTCAAGAACTGCTGCAATGTACTGTAGTATAGACCTGTAACAGCATCTGAGCATCTGTGATTACAGTGGGCACATCTGACAGCAAGTAATACTTCCAAGCTTTCCAGAAATCAAACTACCAGATATTTTCAAACTGGTCAGTGTGTTAAATCCTGTTATTTTGAAAATGGTTACAGTTGAAATAATCAATAGCAAATAGAAAATGAGAACCACATTAAATCAAAGAGTACTGTTTGCCAGTGATCACAACTCACTGCAGCTGCATTCAGATTGCATGACTCACCATGAGGCATATTGTTCAGAAAATGAAATCACTGGGAGCTTGTCAGTCTTCAGTTGGATTTGAACATTCTCCTGGGAGAGACAGGTTGTTGTATTCCTGAATTTATAACATTGCCATTAAGACCATGGAACAACTATTCTTACAACATCACTTTAGGGAATAAATGTAAACATATCTTGGCTCCGCTGCTTAGATTCAAAAAGGGAGTAAGGATATGAAATTTGGAAATAACTATCTATCTCTGAATATGGCATAACTAGTAGCCTAGGAGTGTTATTCATCTAAGGTTCAAATTCAGATTAAGTAAAATGCTACCTTCAAAATAGCTCTCATATAAGTGCATAACCAGCACCTGAAATGGGTATTATTTAAAGGGAGACTGACTATCCTTGTCTCAACAAAACCACCTGCTTTCTTTGTGAGAATGTCAGGAGGGGTGAGAAGAAAATCAGAAGTCATATATATATGCTTCTGCCTTAACAGTTATCCCCTAGAATGACTTCCAAAATGGTTGGGAGACTAATAAGGATATATATGGGTTTTATTAATTATTTTAAGACCAGAGGTCCTAAGCATGGTTACATCGGTGCAACAGTTGCACTCTGGTTGTACATTTGGTCAGTAGTTCATGTTCTATGCTATGATTTCCCCCCTTTACGATTTGTTTTGCACCCAATGAAAAATGAAGCTGGAATGCCTCCTACAGGCTTTGTTCATATCTACTAGTCTTGTCTGACATGTCTCAGGAAAGTTGCACCTACAGTATTTGAAATATTAACACTGAAGCAATGCTGATAAAGATTGCCTCAAATAAGGTCTCTGATATGAAGACTAGAAGCTATTTGAATTTAAAAGAAACGTAAAGAGATGAAAGCAGTAAGTTACTCACAAATAAATGTTCAACGGGAGTCATGCATGCATTTTATCTACAGTTCTGCTTACTGCATGGATATGGATGCTTTTTGACAGGTTATTTCATTTGATGTTATAGCACAACAGAATATGCTTCTTACAGAGGTATTACTTTAAGACCTAGAAAAGTCCTTTGATTCAAGTGTTGATCTGATTCAAAACCAACAAAGCACGATCACAAGAATAATTCATTTTTCTGGTGCTACCTCTTTTCCACAAGCTGTAAATTGTACCAGACATAATTTTAAATTGCTCTTGGGAAGAAGAGCCTGATAAGTCATTAAGTCTGTAGCAAGAATTTATGTCTCAGTACTACCACATATATCTTGCTTTCTCATGCAATCTAGAGAATAGACTATAAATCAACATGCTCAGAATAAGTACTTAACAGAAAATATCTTTATTTATTTATTTATTTATTCATCACGAAAAAAATCCATGTTAGCTTGCTAATTAAGATTATATTTTTTAATGAAAAGATTAATAATTACAACAACAATGTTCATCTGCCTCATACTAGATTTTACTGGATTCCCCTCTTCAGAGCACTTGGAGTGGATCAGTATTAAGCAAGTTTTCAGTTTTCCTATAGTTCAGGAATGATCACTGAGTTGGGATTATTAAGCTTGTTTTTGAACAGTGTGCTCTCAACTTAGCAATGGTCTACCATTCCGTACTCTTATTTAAACATTCTTTCTTAAACAGCCCCGGTTTTTGGATGTTTCTTTTTTTGATTTGTTGTTTTTTGTTTGGCAAATTCTAAGTTTTTTATTTATACACACTTAACACAGGTAAGTGCATGATTGTTATATTTACCCTTGGACTATTTGTATCTAAGGAAAACACAAGAAATTAGCTGAGAAGAATACTTGGTATGCTTTCAGATGAACGTGTATAATGAAATAGTAACTACATAGCAGCCATATATATAGGTTTAAGTGGGTATGCAGAGCTTTCAAATCATTGCAGCCTTAAAAACATAACTGCAATGTGTAGTAGACTTGCTAAGTCAGGGCTTGAACCCATGACTGAGCACTTGGTAGGAATGCAGGGCCAGCCCAGGGGAGCAGAAGTGCATTCAATACACTTGAGTGACCTGAAGGAGCAGAGCCAGGATCCACCCCTTCCCAGACCTCATCTAAGGGTTGGTAGAGGAAGGAAGGGTATCTTGTTGGAGGTCCCTGCCTGTGTGAGGACTTTTAAGGATAGGTAGATTCTTTTCTTTGTTTCTGTGTCCATGGCTGCCAAGTTTGAGCATATCCTCACTTGCTGCAGCCTGGGACTTGCTACTAGTCTGTCATCGCTGTGCCTTCCATCGTGTTACAAGATGTAATCATTTTTCTGGTAATTCAAAGGAAACACATTGCCAGCAGAACAGCTAGCAATTGTCACACAGGACCAGAATGTAAGAACTTACATCAGGAACTTGAAATATTTCCCAAAAAGCAAATAGGAATCATTAAGGCAAATCACAGCACAGATGTACAAGCAATCGTAACACTCCTTATCTGGACTGATAAGAATAAAGAAAAATCTACTAATTAATAATCTATTCTATTGGACAGACATAAATGCAGTATTATGAAATTCACAGACAGTAGGCAGAAGCTAAACAAGTTTCCAACCTAGAAAGAGAAAAGATAAAACCAAGTACCAAAGATACACAGAATACTCATAATGTTTGATACTGAACTTTCTCTGAAGTTTCTCTCAGGTTATGATGGCAACTTTCGTGAAGAGCTTCCTTACAATAGAGCTAATATCACTCCAGGAATGTGATAAATCAGCAGGTTAAAGAGTGGGCAAGTGAAGGTGAAGTGGCTCATAGGCTAGCTTTAATTATTCTGCCCACAATAATGATGATAATTTTATCATAGAATAGCTCTGCTCACAGTTGCACAGATACCCTGAAGTTAGAGTCATTATTCATACAAATGTCTGAGAATAACATTAATATCAGATACTACCTTAGGTGAAAATGTCTTCACAAAAGTATGAAAGGCTGCATCTTTTATTCAGGAAGATAAACAAAAGTACTTTAAATTTTGTGCGTGATACAGAATACACATAGAGGTTCTTTATCCAACCCATGAAGTTATTCCTGTTTTCAGCTAGGATTTGTCAGTGTAATTAATTGTGTCATTCTTAGCCATCTCTGTGTTTGGCTGTCAGGTCAACTCAGCTGATAAGGTATTCTGAGCGAGTTTCTTGAAATTAACTTTTTACAGCACCTGTTAAAATGGTTATTTTAATAGCAGATTCTGGGCACACTGTCAACAAAAAGAAATTTTACCACTATTAAACACAGCCCAGAAAATTGCTTCAGTTTCTTCTGAGCAAATACTATGTTGTGAGTTGGCAAAAATTCTGGCTAGCTTCTGTCTAGAATGTATTGTATTAAGAAACTCATTACATTATACTACTTTCATTATGTTAATTAGCCACACAGAGTGAGTACTGTCTTTTAGATGTTTTTGATACATTGTATTGAACCATTCAGTGTATTTTGCGTTCTATGAGTGTAACTAAGATATTTAAGTTCTTTATACCATTTGTTTCTTGTTTTTTGACAAAACCCACGTAATTCTATATTTTATATTTAAAAAAACAGTGGAAAAGTACTACTTAAATATTTGAGGATCCATGGTTTGGGAAGTATTACTTCAGTCCTCAGGAAGTTATTTAATAAAAAATGGATTTTTCTGTGTGAAGTAGATATTGGAAAAAATACATTCTCATACACTTGCATATAGAAATGTCCTTACAGTAACAACCACCAAATCTCCATCTTAAATAATAAAAGCTTGATAAAGTTCACTGCTGGTTAATGATGTTTTACTCTGTCTAATTTTATGCTAAATGCCAGGTGTTCATAGTGTAATCAAGTATGCTCCTTCCTTGCTTGTATAAATATCCATGTTCTTCCCATAGCATGCCACCAGTATTACACCGATGTGAGTTCAACATGATGTACTCTAAGATGCAGATTTTACTGTTAAAGGCAGTGTAAACCTTATTCTCTGAATATCTACCCACTCTTAACTTTTTTTTTCATTCCAACTAATGCCATTGAAGTTGATGGAACTTAAGGGCTCATAAATCTCTGTATGGTCAAATGTAATACTGACTATAGTAAACAGTAACTGATTGTTCAAAAAGTGGTATTGGGCCAGTGGCATTGGTTTGCTGGAAAATTTAAATCATCCCTTATCCAGGCACACCTGGTAAATATCAAAATACCAAAGGCCTAACGCACTACTGTGTTACACCAGGTTTATGTCAAAGAAACCCTACATGCTTAAGTGAGGGGCTTTATAGGCTCAAGGGGCTAAAGGTCAAGCTCTAATCCTACAGAGCTCCTCTCCTCTTAAACCCAACTATTTTAACATACTTACTGATTTATTTCCTGTTGCAGTGTCCTGCCACCTTTGAATTCATCCCAAACACCTAGAAGGAACTGAAATCTCATTTACTCAAAAGCAAAATGAATCATAGGCTTCCAGTTTCTACCACTCTGATGATCCCTTGTAGATGATGGGAAGCTGGAGTAGAGAGAAAAAGAATGGTTCCTCCTTTGTGAAGAGTCCTGTCCCGCTCTTCAGTACAGGGGTTCAGACAGCAATTTCAGGATTATGGGTTTTGGACTGTGGATCTTGCGTGAACAAGAAATGATTCATGATTGCAGCATCCAGATATCAGAAAATGTAGAAATTAAAAACAAGTTTTTATTTCAGCTTTTCCTACTGATGTCTGTGTGTTCTTCTAAAACTACTCTTCCATCAGTGTCCCTGCTGCCCATGTGTCCTATGCCTGCAGTATCCATTACTCCAGATGTAATGTATAGTACGTGAGCGGCATTTAGCTGTAGATATATCATGATTTCAAACTTGTTAAACATATTTTGCATGGTCTCATATTGGTGAATTCCTGAGTGCTACACAGATATTCTCATTTTTAGAAGTTGAGCTTGTTACCCGGATCTGTCACTCCCTTTCATGTGTACCAGTTTTCTTTGGACAGGTCTGTATTTTCTAGGAAGGAAAAGAAGCCACATTGTTTTATAGCATTTATTGCATCAGTGCCTTTTAACTTATTTCCTTCTTCTCTGTTTTGATTTCCAGATATTCCTCATTCTCCCTTTGGGCAACTCCTATCACAAACAAAATTATAGTTATATACGGCTTATGCCACAGTATTCTGAAGTGTAGCAAAATGACACGGATTGCAGTTACTATATGTGGAACCTTTCAAAGGCTATAGATTTGGCAGTTCTAGCTGGTGTAAATCCTATTCAGCTATTGCCCCACAGCTATTAACAGTGGTAATGCTTACTGGTCTGAGCTCACAACTGTATGAATTTTATAGCCCCTTGAGAATCATTTCTAGGCTTTCCTCAAGCATATCTACAGGAAAAGAGGGGACAGATGCTTTAGCAGGGTCTGTGTTGATAGAACAAGGGGAAATGGCTTCAAGCTTAAAGAGGGTAGATTTCGTTTGGACATAGGTAAAAATCTTTTTCAGTAAGAGTGGTGAGGCATCTCCAGAGGAGGAGTGATGCCCCATCCCTGGGGACTTCCAAGGCAAGGGTGAATCAGGCCCTGGAATTGGACAAGATGACCTCTAAAGTTCCCTTCCCACTCTATTCTATGATTCTATGATGTCAGAATGAAAAGAAATTTAGGACTGAGTTCACCTAACAAACATAGAAAAGTAATTCGGCAGCTGAGGCTCCATGGAAAGCAATGTAGGTAGGAAAAAAAATGTCTGATTCATAATGAATGTATTTGAAGTCCTCATGAGCCTGGGTACTTACAGAAAAGCCCAGCAACCAATGTTTCTTATTATGAAAATGTTTCCTTAATTTTTTTCCAGTACCTGTTTTTAAACATCCTCAGGCAATATTGCAAGTAATCAATGGCAGTTAGTCTTATCAGGTCACAACAGATTAAGTTATATTTTACAATATAAATTATTATTTAAATGTTATTAAGTAGTGTTAGCTCTATGGTAACAAGAAATGGCACATACTGTACAAACAGATAAGCCTGCTTTTCCCGTGCCTGTAACTGGGGTGCTGTGCTGAGCCGATTCTCAAAAGGAAAAGGATATGATTACTAAGATAAAACAAAATCGCACATTATGGTTATTATGGGAAAGAGGGAGAGAGAATGTTAAATGTATTTAAACTGCAGGAGGTTAAAACAGTGTGTGCCAAAATCTCTGAACATGTCAGTATTAATAACAGCTGGGAGCTCAAACAGAGCTGACTCTCCATTCCTAATACACAGTTCAGCATTCAAGGTGCCAAGATGCTGAATTTATCTCTGATTTATCAAGCTTTCTCTTTCAACCTCAACACCCCTCCCACATAATGACTATTACTGATGATAAAGAGAGTACACAGATGCTGGAAAACAAATTTATTTCTTACCTCTGCTGCATGCAAGAGACAGTATTTCAATACACCAGATTATAAATTTGAACTCTTGAGATATAACTGAGGGGTAGAAGTTAAGGATAAATCAATTAAAAAAAATCCCAATCTAAGGACACACTCTTAATGAAATAAAAATCCAAAATCAATCTCAGTAATGAGATCAGAAAACGGAACAAGCATGAGGCTTCCAAACAAATACACACTGCTTTTGAACAAAAACTCTTGCACTAAGATCAGAAGGCAAGTCCTTTGGAACCATGCAGTGTAAAATCTGAGGCAAGTGATGTATGAGTGACACTGACTGACTGCAATTCAAGCTGCATTTGAAGTCAGGACCTTCAACGCTGAAATGTATGCATATCCTACTCAAAATAGTCAAGTTTTGCTAATGAGCGTGATAGTATGTTCTCATCTTTTGACAGCCAGAAGAGTCCTTCCTTTGATCATCTTTATACACCTCTTATATGGATAAGGCAGCCTATTCTAAGCATTTAGAGGCCTCCGGTATTATGTTAAAGAGCATATTTTTTATGTAAAAATGCTTGCTTGGGTTATGAAGTCTAAAAATATTAACTAAAAGAAATACCATTCATAGATGTTGTGTCCTAAAGTCTTTTAGTGGATGTACGCTAGAAGAGGCCGAAATCTTCAATTTTCTGGCTTTGGGTTTCTCAGATCTTCCTTCTACCAATTGCACTGTCAAGTAAGTGCTGCAGTTCCTTGCACCAGATATGAGTTCCCAAAGGTAAGAAGCAAGAAGTGCTGGAGCACCGTTCCTGTGGGGAAAGTCTGAGGGGCTGGCCTTGTTCCATCTGGAGAGGTGAAGACGGTGGAGAGAACTCATTGTGGCCTTCAGGATCTTGAAGAGAGCATACAAGGAGGGAGACTGACTTTTTATAGAGTCTAATAGTGGTAGGACAAGGAGGAATGGCTTAAAATTAATAGAGGGGAAATTTAGCTTGGAAATTCTTTGTTCAGGCCACAGCCTGAGGCTGTGGAATGTGTGGCCCAGAGAGGCTGTGGGTGCCCCATGCCTGGAGACATTCAAAGACAAGTTGGATGGGGCCCTGGAAACCTGATTTGATTAGAGGGCAACCCTGCCCTTAGCAAGGAAGATGGAGCTCACAGATCTTTAGGGTCCCTTCCAACCTAAGCCTTTCTATGATATTAGTTTCTGATAATGTAGTCGTTCTGTAGTGAACAGTATTTTCTACTGTTTTGTACTGTACTAATTAAAAAATTATTTTGATGTTATATTTATTCTACAGTACTGAGTAATTCCTTTCACAGTCACAAGACAATACACCTTGTCCCAGAATGAGGTGGTGGGCATGCAGCAGATGTAGGAAAGCACTCAAACACCTAAACCCATCAGCCCATGGTCCCAGTATAGTCTTAAACTGATACGGATTTGGAGTCAGACTTAAGTAGAGATGTTAAGACTACAATTTAGTAAGGAGAAATTTTGAAAACAGAGAAATCTCCAAATTCTACCCCACCACATGCATAAATAAAGTACCATAACATAGCTGAGACAGCACATGTAATAGAAGGTTTTGTAACATGAATGCTGTGTTTCATTTTACAAGGAATGACACAGAGTTAATCTAATTGTGCACAGGCCAAGCAGTCATCGGCATTTAATTTATATGATATGGGGTGTAAGACTTTCTATCTTTTCTGCATCCAGTTAATTCAGTTAGATGTAGTGGGAGCTATATATGGTTACCCTAGTGAGAACAAATCCTGTGAATTATTCTGGAATGAAGACAGTAAAAGAATGATGAGGTTTTTTCCCACAAGACAAGCCAGATACTTAAGAGTTTTCTTTAAGCCAGATCACATTTTCTAATGAAGCGCAAAACAAAACCAGAGCCAACACAAAATAAGCCCCAAATCTGGGACTGAAACTGTGACTAATTAACATCTGGATGGAGTGCAGCTGATCAGACTTGTTTGCCATCAAGACACCATCATCTCAGTTGAAGCAGGGTTCCATGGGTAGACTAGGTCTCAGGCTAACAGAGAGCTAGTAGAGATACTTCTCAGTTCAAAATGAAATCACCTATGGAATTGTTTGGTTTAAGGCTTTGCTATCACTTCTAACTGAGAGGGAAGGTCTTTGGCTGGTGGTGAGCTTGGGCTGCTCTGACAGAAAAGACCATAGGTTATGTTGCTGCAGACCAGGGCGCTACTGTGATCTGGAAGTGGTCTGGCAGTGGGGAGTATGGAAGAGCTGTTCAGTGGTGAAAAGTTTAGATCAGTCTGAATTTCTAGCACATCACAGTCTCTGGCACAGATGTGAGGTGCCAGGGATGAGGCAACAACAATACAAAGTGTAATGAACACAGCGGTGCCTGTTGAAAGCTGAATCCTTTTGTGCACAGGTTATGTGTCCATTAGGGGAATCAGTGGAGCTATTTCTGTGAAGCAGTGGGTGCACATGCTCAGGAAACTGAGAACTGCAATAATTAAGTGTAACTTCTTCCATGGACCTCTGTTGTTTTACTGTATGTGCTCTAAGAGCCTTCCTGGATTTACTTTTTTCCAGCTGTATCATTTACACCCCTCATTTGGAAGGTGGATTGGGAAGTTGGCATTTCCTCAGTCAGACCCATCCCAAGTTGTCCCAGTGTGACATGATGGAGAAAAGTCTGGGAAAAACTTGATTATAAAAGTGCAAGCTATGCTTAGAAGGGGGAAAGAGGGAGGAGAGAAAAGATTAAACATCATTTTCTGTCACTGTATCATTTCCATCCAGGTCAAGGCAAAAAATCTTGCTTCCTACCTCGATAAACCATTAGTAATAGGTCAGGAGTCAGCTGCTTCCCTTATCGGCACCAGGAGCTTAAATGTCAGCGATTAAATGTTTCCATGGAGATCCCCTGAGTTTCACTAATGTGCACACATTATTTACACCCACACTCTGTTGGAGAAATGATAATGACAGAGCGTTTTGTTGTGCCCTGGCGTATCTGAAGCAAGCAGTGCAGCTGGACTACGAAATGGCATCTCAGAGCACAGAGCCAGATTTCAGGGATGTGAGGAACACCTGTTCATCCGATTTTCGGAAATGGCCCCTGCTGGAAAGAAGCAGCCAGCTTTGTTATGTTACGTTCTGGACAGATGACTCCAGTGCAGGGGGACTGTCACAGCTGCTAAGTATTAACAAATGAATTCTTTTAGGAGGCTGAAGTAGGTAGTACATCAACTGTGTGACCTACATAGGCTGTGCATGGTTGAGTTGTTAATTTATTTCAGCTGGGGAAAGAGCAGATAAATTCACGATCAGAGGAGTGGGGGAATATCTTGTTTATTCCAAATTGGTTCAGCCTGGTCCAAGCTGATTATCTCACAGGGGAGTCACTCCAGAGTGACTTTCTACATTAGTATTAATCACTGAAGTGTGAAAATTGGTGTTATTTTGAAGATTTTTTCTACCGTTCAAAGAAAACTCATTTCTACTTTCCACAAACATTAAAGTTGCCAAGTAGAGATGATGCTGTTGTGAATTTTGATATCACATATGCAGTATATGTATAATATGTCCTCAAATCTTTACTTTCTATACATATTGTAGGAAGGAAACATTTTAATGCAAAATAGAAAGAAGTGCCATGGGACTTGTTATAGCATCTTCTGCAGACTGAACAACAGGGTCAAAATAATTTGTTAGGTTATCCAATCAAAGAATTTGACATACAATGACCTGATAAAATATACAGTTGTATAGATTTAAGCAGTACAAAGGTGTTTACTGTTAATTAATAATAAATAACAGGTTTTTTTCATTAAAGAAAGCTTCATAGTGAAATTACCCTTAATTGCTGATTGTTGTGTAATCAGTGGGGCTAACGTACGTTCTTCCTTGGCCATCAGTTTTCTCTTGAGATGCAAAATACAATGATGCAAAATGATATAATGAAGCAAAATACAATACAAAATATAATTAGCAACTGAAGTTCATACCTACTCAGATTAGATTTGTCACGAGCAACTCAAAATCCCATTTTCTCTACTACAACTCAGTTCCATACGAAGTGACTTGGCCCCAGAGCACATGGCCATCTCCCACACCAGGGTTTGTTGGCTTATACTGTTGAGCTTTTCTTCAGTTGCTTTTATCTAAGCCTTCTTAGATAGAAGGCTTACCTCTTCCTTACCAAACACCTTCTCCAAGCCATACATGGACTAGGTTTGGTTTTTGAGAGGTAGGGATTTCCAGCTAAGCATAGGCAGAGCTGGAGAACAGAGCAGGACCAGCAGGAGCTCTGGAAGCTCTCAGATGTATGAGCTCTTGAGTGCTGGATGCTCAGCAAGACACTTTTGTGTGGAGTTTTCCCTTGATTAGAGAGGAATCTTTCCTGAACAGCTGGGTTGTAGCTGTGTTTTTGCAATATTGTTCCTGGAAGTGTGATTCTGTATGATGGCATTTCTGAGAAGGTACCACAGCACTATTTACTCTGATTTAGTGTACAGCTTAAATTAAATCCTTCCTGGAAGTGTGGCTGATCCATATGTAAAAATCTCTCTTGTATCAAATCTATTGGAAGCATTTGTTTCTCAGTTTGGAAAAGAGAAACAAGGTATGTGAGGACAGACATTTGAATGTAGTAGGGATTGTATAGGCAAATTCATAAAGAAACAGACTTGGCTTGTTTGTTGCATATCTTGGTTAGAATACACCATCAGTGTATTCTACACTATCAGGTTTTGAACAAATTACAGAAAAAGTAGGTTCATAGTGAAATTAAGAAGATTCTTCCGTTGTTGGTGAGGCTAATGAACTTACCGGATCTAAAGTGGATTTTTGACATGGGCATTTTTTACAGTGCAGAACTGGAAAAAGATTTGGCTTATTCAACATTGAATAAACAAAGAAACAATTTTAAGGAAGAAACATAACTATAGTAGATCTCTGATATCTCTGAATATTTTAAATAGATGCTCACACATCATGTTTTTAAATGGAGGTAGCTCTCTCAGCCTTGAAATTTACTGGCTGTAGCCTACAAGTATAAAAGGGATATTGATTGCTCAGATCAATTATCACACCGGGCAGAAGTCTCACTATGAAGAAAACTTGCTGAATGGATGAGAACCCAGTGAATCTATGAGATGCAAGCTTAAGCCATGAAAATCTTATTCAGCACTTTAGGGAAATCTATAGCACTCTTTCCTGAGTTGTTCTTTTGCTGAGGTTGTTGACCCTTTTCAACTCAGCTGTATCAGTTCCAGCTAACCAAGTAGTTCAGATGCACTTTGTGATGTGATCTGCAGAAACCTAAAGAACAAGGAAACACTTTAGCAAACAACAGTGAAATCACTTCTGATCTATCCTGGTGAGAGATCAATCATGCCATATGAGTAGAGACCACACAGTGTCTTCCTTCAGAATTAGTTCAAGTTCAGCCAGGTAATTAGTTTATGGCCTATAAATAAAAAATGCTGCTTAATGTACTCTGATGTACCTGAGATATGTACCACAGCTCCTCCTGTGAGTACTGAATATGAAGAAGGATGTAAAGGCCATGTATTTCCATGGTGAGCTGCAACGTAACTCTGAAGAATGGCATTCTTTATGTTTTAAAAATAGTTCAGTTTATTTTCCAAAGAGCAACATTCCCTTTTGTAATGAAGTTCAGGCCCTGGGTCTTGAGAATTCTTTGGTTTCCTTCTTGCATCGCCTATTCCTTCATTCACACTACACATTTACATCATTTAAACATGACTACTGGAAGTGTGAACGACATGTAAAGAACTTAACTTTTATAAAGATTAAACATAAAGGATCATGTGCAATAGGAGAAAGAGATTAGGCAAATAGATCCCAACCACGACCTTCGGCACAGGACTTGGTCTTTGAAACTGCCAGTGAATTTGCACAGTGTACAAGAAGAGATGCTGAGCCACTACCCCCACAGAAAAAATGATTACAAATTCTCAGGGAGACATTTGGATCTCACATTTGCCAGGAGAACATGAATTCCCTTTACTCATCTCTCAGACAAGTAGTCTAATTATCATGCAGAATGAGAAAATGTTTTGCTACTGATTTCTTTTCAATGTAGAAGTCATAGCATCCCCATAACATGGGTGCTATAGAATATAGGTTTCTTGCTTCTTCAGAAAAAAAAAATCAAAAAAAGGGAAACTTACATTGTTACTTCGGCTTTAACATCTTTTTCATTTATTCACATTTTCTTTACACTGTTGCTTGCTTTTCTATGTCAGTATCATATACCCTTTTAGAGACCCACAGGAATTGCTCCAAATATTCAGTGTAATGTTTTATATCATATTTTGCTTTACATTGTACTTCTGTCAATATGGTAAGTTTTATTACTGTGACAGATTGCATCCTCAGCTGTGAAGCACAGTCTGTTTGCTTTAGATTTCTAATGTGAAGGGAAGGATTGTATCTATTGATCTACATCTTGAGATACATAAAAATCCAACACTTCAAATAAACCCACAAGTTTTACAAAATGAACTCTGAAATTCAATAAGTTTCAAAACAGGCCAGTTCATTAGTATACCTAGCTCAATAATCTAATTTACTCAACTATCTATCTATATATATTCAATATATATTCTATATACATATATATTCAACTAATTAGCTGCAGCTAATATCTGATTCTCTGATGTATACCCTTTATTCCTTACTTGACAATGTGATTTAGCTATGTAATATCCTGTTTTGATCTGTGGTTTTATCTGGGCCTTGGAAGAAAGTAGGATGATGCATGTTTAGAAAGTAGTTGGGCTTAGCACAGTAATTGTTGTACACATATTATTGTACACATGCACATATAGAAAAGCTTTTATATTATTTGCTTCCACTAACTTATACATCAGCAAATTAACAGCCTGTAGGTACAGAGGAACAAAATAGTATTAA
This sequence comes from Cyrtonyx montezumae, assembly GCF_038088225.1. NCBI lineage: Eukaryota > Metazoa > Chordata > Aves > Galliformes > Odontophoridae > Cyrtonyx > Cyrtonyx montezumae. Next base: position 40,828,351 of record NW_027072034.1, on the reverse strand, counting down.
CTCTGATTTAAAGTAAGCTTTATTTCTGAACTGATGCAGTGTTGGCATTTCATTGCTGCATTAAAATAAAATCCATCCTGAATTCTTGACAAAGAAATTTGAAATAAAATGAAGATGAGTAACACTGCCTTTTGGCTCGAGATTACTTTTCAGAGTAGCTGGAATAACACACAGAACTATCCATAAACATGCACCTAGTGTTCTTTAGAGCTTCCCTATTTTAATGGGACAAACTTTAAAGGGTAAAGAAATAGGCAAGCAATGCACTTAAGTCATCCATTCAGTAGAATGAATATTTTACCAGTGCTTCTCTTTTCCTCAACCTGCTTTCACACTTGCTTCTGTTACTTCACCTTGCTCTTACACTGAGCTCAGTGCAGTATTTTACATCATTCTTGTGTGGGAAAGCTGTGCTGATGTTCAGAGATAGTGAGCTGGGTCTTACAGACCTTTGGGGCTAGTCTGTGTGTTCCATAGGGCTCAGGGATCACAAGAGATGATAAAATGCTAAAAAAGTCAGTACATAACATTATGTGGAAACATTCGTGTGCAGTTAATAAGCTCTTTAGGTTTATTACTAATGCTACTTTATAGAAGGAGGTAAAAAAATATTGTTTGAGTTCTGTGACAAGTGTGTAGTCACTGCCTTTTTCTTCGGTATGTTTCCATATAGATGTGTGCAGCTACATCCGAGTTCCTGTCTGGGAGTGCCACAGTTACATAAGAATAAACAGTAACAGAATAAATGTGGCCATTCCTGGCCCTGAATTTAGAGACTGTAAATATTATAAGTAGCACCAGGGTCACCAAATTTTTCTGTAGGAACCATTCTTCTCAGTGAATTATCACATTTTGTTTCTGAGTATCATGAACAGAATTTGATAGCTGCTCTTTTAAGAGCATGTGCCGCAACATGTCAGCCCTGCAGTGCTCCTCAGTGCCGAGGTTTAGTGGAGGAAACTCCCATTCCCCCTCTTCTCCATCTCCCTGCTCATCTAGACATGCAGGAGTTAATAAAAACTGCACAAAAGAAAACATTCTCCAAACAAACCTCACAACTTCTTGCTATCACTGTTTACCATTAATTTGTCTGATGTTACATGTCATAAAGATCACACTGCCTAGTAAAGCTTACTGTCAAATATTTTATTGAAGTGACATAGACACAAATAATATTGTTTTATGAACTACTTATGTACACAGTTTATACTCAGAAGTTGCACCACTTTAAGACAAACCTGCAGAAAACTTTCTCTTCCCCTTAATCCCTCTCTCTCCCTCTTTCAACAGCAATTAACACACACAACTGTGTCTTAAATTAAGATTTCTTTTCCTCAGTGTTCTTCTATGAATAAATCATAGTTATTTAGGTATAAAATGTAATCATCTTCTGCTGTGATGTATGTATGACTATGTAACTATTATCTATTTAATGTATTACTTCATTCCAAATACATTGTTTTTTCTTACACAATAAATAAAGAAGTTGATTTTTTTGCAGATTTGTGAGTATATTGCTTTCAAAAGGCTTTGACTTTTGAGCATCTCTTTTTGTTACATTTGTCTGTGGTAAAGTGACATTTGATCATGCTAAGGTAAACACACAATTTGACATACAAATATTGCTCGGAAATGTTGTTAAGACTCTTACTGAGAAAGCTATTTAATCAAAGAAAATGAATTTATTTTTATTTTCATTTTCAGTTTAATATCTTAATTTGTTCAGCTGTTTCCGAGTGTGGCCATGAGACTGCCTGTCATCTGCTGTGATGTGCAGGGAGTTCCTCTCTTAGGCAAGCTGCACAGACTCATTCCAATTAAAATTTGCAAATAAAAACTGTGCAGTTTGGCACTATGTGCCTAGAATGTTTCATTGCTGAGTCCAGGAATGATTGCTGCTGCCTGGGAGGTTGCCTGGTTCCCAGAAATCTAAACAGCAGTCTATAATAAAGAGACTGTTTTGGCTGTGTACAACGATTATTCATCAGCTTTTTGGATTCATGTACTTGAATTTGTTAGAACCATTTCAACGTGAGCACATTTGGCAGAAATATTCCACTGAAATCATAGGAGTTTAGAAACCATGTTGATTTCATCAGATATTTATTTCAGTGGAAAGAAAGTGAGAAAAAAAAAAAAAAGCTGTATCATAAGAAATGAGGATTTGCATATATGTGGGGGAGTCATATTTTGGTTCAATTTTTTATTTGAAATGATCTCATTCAAATCTCAAGTTTAAATTAAACTGGGTAGTCCCACCACAAAGAAAAATGAAATCTCCGTAAAGAGAATTTTTCCTATAAAAATTTCATGTTTCTGCACATCTGATTTTTCTAAAGGAGCTCAGATATGAAAAGGGGTAATCCAGTGTGAGAACAAGGAGGTGTTCTCCATACCTCCCTAGTCACAGTGACAAGTTGGAGATGTCACTAGATCTCAGGACAGATGTTTCAGTTTCAGAGGATATTAAAGGTTATCTTGGGCCATTTTCTGTTTTCATATAGCAGACATGGAGTGAAGCTTCTGCCCTGATAGCCAGCTCTTCTGAGAGAATAGCAGGTGTCTTAAACTAGTTGGGATTTTGTTTTTAGTTGTTTCTGTTGTTGTGGAAGTATTGCTGTTTTAAGTCCTTGTTTTGGAACTGGTACAGTGTTACTTAGCTACTAGCCTTTCCATATTTCTCTATTGTAGTTTGCTTGTGGATCTACCTTTTCAGAAGCCCTATACTTCAGGGATGCTTCACAGTGGAAATCAGTGATCTTACTTTTAGCACCCTTCCTTACTACCACGTTTTAAAATTGTGAGTATCCCTTAAAATGTCTTTTGATAGTTTGTTCCTGTTTTCTGTTTCTTATCCCTAAACACAAACATAATTGCCTGATACTCTGTTTCCAATTGTATGTATTTCTGTTCAGCTTGCCACACAGACGTTAAAATGAAAGGTGCCAGCTGTTCCTTCCATTAAAGCAAAGCCCCAAGCATGGACTCACTGGCATTGCCCTGCAAATTCACCTAACAATTCACCTCACAACATAGGGCAGGAGAGTTGGCAGCTAGACTTAGACTCTGGCTCAAAAACTAGGCAGCCACAGCTCTTGCTTGTCTGACATGTACATGTCAAAGCATTTGCATGCACATGAGAAATGTTATCACTGGATTTACTTCCCAGTTTAATTGTATTCATTATCTATAGGTTCATGTTCCAGCAGGAGATTAACAAGTGTCCCAGATATGATACTTTGATTAAATACAGTTTCAGCCCATTTATATTTTATATTTTATTTTAGATTTTCTCCTCAGATTCCTCCTAAATGATGTGGCGGAGGGGTGTGGGGGGAAAGGGGTTGTACCTCTTATCTGCTATGGTTCTGTCATGTCTTTGCTTGAATATTTCCTAGAGGCTGTGAAACACTCAGTGATCATTAATAAAATGCATTTGTATTGGTGGTATTACTTCTAGTCTTCTCTCACATTTTTTTTCACCCTGAAAGTTAGCATTTACTTTGCAGGGTAAAATAAGGCAATTGGATTTCTCATGCAGTACAGCTTCTGAAGTCAGTCTTTCTGCACTGAAATGGAGTGTAGTCTTCCTTCAACTTTTTGTTATTTTGTAGCTTTAATAATATTAGATCTGTGTTTCTGAATAGCTACCATGTCATTTACCCAAATTCTGGTTTCTCCAACTTCAGCACTGCCTTTTGATTTCTCTGATCCCTATTATTTCCTCTTCTTTCTGAATTTCCACAGGTGTTACTAAGAACTAGGATCCACGAGCACCAAGAAGAGCAGCCAGACAGCTAGTCTGTCTGCTAAAACCTCTCTGAGACAGGGACTGCAGCCCTCAAACTGCTCTACCCAGTACAACGTCTGAAAATCTCCCTGTCCTGCAGAATGTTTTGTAACTTTTATCAGCTTTACTGTAAGGATTTGTGACATGCTGTCAGAAGTCATACTATCAAAGTTTTGCTGTCAGTATGTTTGTTGTTGTTTTTTGTTTGTTTTTAAGAAACACTTCACATTTTGCGACCAGTTGTAGAAACTTGCTAGTCTTATATCCAGTGTCATAAAGTTCATGTATTCAGTGTTAGTTTAACTGTAACAGTGAATTGTAAGCCTAAGTAATTTCCATTACTAGTCTCCTTTTAATTGTCTTTATGATGTTTTATTTATAAAATTTTACTTTTTCTGTTTTTTTTCTTCTTTTCCACAATGCTGACAATATCTCTGTCATCCTGTGCATTCACTGATGCCTCGCTGTCTATTTAGCATGCTGTTTCCTATTTGTGTCCTGCTTTATCTTTGTGTCTGATGCTTCCCTGAGCTTTCCAAAATATTTTTTTTATTTTTTGTCTTTTTAACTGCATAAACACCATCCATTAACAGTCACATTCCCTGAGTTGCACGTTTCCTTGATATCTTGCAATAAGGCATAATTATATCTCCTATATTTCAACTGCAGTACATAGAGAACACTGCATTTCAAGGCCAGATTTACTAGAAAAGGTGTAGAATATTCAAATAAATTTCTAGTACTACTGATAGGGCTTTGAGATGGAACTGCATCTAACCTTGTTCCCTCATCAGAATTTTTCCATCCTATCTCCATATCTTCCCATTTGGCATTTTTCTGACCCACTTGTCCAAAGCATTTAGTTACCAGCATGAAAACTAAAAATGTTCTCAGCTGTGCTCCTGTAGCTCTGACTCCTGTTGCTAGCCATAAATTATTTTTAGAACTACTAGTTGCATGGGTCAGCCGTTTTTTCCAGCATCCCATGTGATTCACTGGTGTTTGTTGAAAGAGCATCTATTTATTATCTATCTCTTTTGGGAAATAAAATGTTTCTAGAGTTGTTCTTGTACTTGAGTCCTCTTGTTTGTATACAGACATATCTAGCTCACAGTAGAATATGTGTCAAACTCTTCATAATATGACTGTTACTTCACTACATCTGTTTTTCTTTTGATCTACAGCTTTGGTTGTTAATTAGCCTTGACATCTTTAACTGAGGAATATCTATTTGCAATGGTTATTGCTTCCTCTTTTTGTCTATGTGCAATATTAGTATGCTTTCAGGAAGTAACTCAGTTCAGACATCATATTCAGGGAAAATCACCAAAATAGAAAGAACCGAGGAATCGTACTACTTAGAGACATTTTTCTTCCTCAATAGAAACTGTCTTCTCACCTCAAAAACTCTAAATAAACTTTGAAGTTAATATCTCTGTCACTTCCACTTTTAGCTAATTATTTTTGAAGACTTCCGCTTGGTGTCAACAGAGGTTGTACTAGATGGCAGTTGGCAGTTACCACTCTTGTAGACAAAAGACAAAACAGAGGGGAAAAAAGTAAAAAGGAAAATGGTGAGAGAGGAGACAAAGGCCTGATATCATCCACTTTCAAAGAATAGATGGGATCTGAGCTTCACAATCATAAGGTATATATGTGGGATTTTAATTTTCTAAGGATAGAAAATTCCATGTTTCAACAGGTCCCTGCAGGGGTATAAATCTATACCATATTTAAAGAAAATCAGTATAGAAAGTAGTGAATGTGAAATATGCTTTGGAAAGAATGAAAAATTATTTTTTGTGCAATCACAAATGTGATTTAGAAATAAAATCATCTGATTTTCAGTGCCTGTCGTGGAATTCAGTGATATGAAACCACAAAATGCTTGGCATCATGGCTATCAGTAAAGAATAACTTAACACTTCAAGGATGAAGGCCAGGAAAAGGACGTAATTTTCTTTAAATGAACATATAACACTCTCTGTACTTATTATTTACTTTTAATGAGTCAATAAGTCATTAAAACTAATCAGGAGGCTTATTTCTGCTATGCATGCCTATGAAATGATGTTCAATAGAATTGTTTCTATTTTTACAGTTACACAAGCATAAAATCAATGATCAATGATTTTTTAACCTCTCAATACAGCTGTATTTTCCAAATCATTCATCCAACACAATCATCCTATTCATTTTCTGACATGAATAATGATTCCCTAAAAATAAATTATCATTAGATGCACATTAATATATATGTAGAAATACGACTACATTATGCCAGAGATAAGAAAGATTTTTCCATGCAAAGAGGATTTGAAGTTTTCTTAGTTCATACCTCTTGACTTTACTGAACATGAGAAGTTGAATTATGCAAAATGTCAAACAGCTGTGAGAAAGCATGAAAGAAGGCTGAGAAATCCATTGTAGTTCATGGTGAAAAGTCACAAGGCCCAGTGAGGTCACTGAGTTCTGCCTGGTTGCCTCCAATTACTGAGACTTATGACTTATAAAATATGCAGTATTGTAGAGCTTCTGTCTAGTTTTATACACAGAGAAAAGACTATTTCGACTGGAAAATTGTATTTTTATTTCTCCGAAAAATGTCTATCAGCTGTGGTTATAGACTTTACAATCAGCTGTGATATTTATGATGAGCTCACTTAACCACTTGCTTAGAGTTTAATTTCAGATACCTCATGACACGTAAAGAGGACCTAGTAAGACTCATGAGAACTGTTTTCTTCTTGTTTTCATTTTATGTGAGTCTTTAGATTAGACAGAGCCTACTTCTTTTTTGTAGTAATTAATAATTTCATTTAGATACATATATAGGTATTCTCCAGTCTGTATGGTTTCCAAGTTCATTCAAATTAGAGCATACTAAATGCACCGTCTATATTATACAGTTGGATTTCCATTCTATACAGTACTACAGTAAAGATGGAAGGTAGCCATGTCAGGTGATCAAAAGCAAGTCTACATAAAGCTGATGAACTCTTGAGTCATGAAGTCCTGTAGTAATATCAAGTTTAGGGAGGCTTATGGAAGATCTGTTTCATTCTATGATTAAAGTCAAAGTATGTTTGCTATGAGCACTTTATAAGGTGAAACCCTGTAGTAAAATGTAGAAATCTAGACAATACCCTTGAGAAGATAGTAGGCACTAAACTTAGAGCCCTATGTTCCTAAAATAACATTTTCAGAGGGAAAAGTTGTGAAAGACCACATCCCAAGCTGTCTCTTAGAAAGTAAGGAATGACTACACTACTGAAGATGAAAAAATTCTTCCCAAATATCAGCCAAAAATAAAAATAAAAATAATAATTGTAAAAGAGAAGGACCTACTAATCCTTCCTCCTATGGGTAGATATAGTAATAAATGAGAGCATAAGCGGTATAAGCAAATCAGCCACTGAAGAAGCTCCTCTATTGCCTGTTTATTTTCTATTTTCAAGCTCTGGAAATAAGAACCCCATCCCAAGAAAATAAATGTATCCCTAATTAGGTATCAAACTCCATTCTTTATAGAGGTGACAGACAATCTTTGTCTTTTCTTCCTATGATTACAATAAGTGAAACTTATTCCTGTCATAAAGTTCCCTTGCACTTGATTGCTGCAGCAGACTCATAACTACTCATTAATTACAGACTCCATTCCCCAGGCTTTTCCTGGTTTTCCTGCTCAATTGTCCCAATAGAAACCAAAGACCTCTCTCTATCCCAGTTCCCTTCTCTCCCACATGTGGGCAACCACTGAACCCCACCCCAAGAAACTGCTAGCTGTGGTGGTCAGACAAACAAAAAAGGTCAATAAATTCTGAGTGCCACAGGTGTTTAGAATAGTTGTCATTGTAACCAAGGTACAAACTATGGTGAGTAGTGGGATATACAAAGATTAAAATGTGGAAATTAAGCATCTATCTGAATTTAGCACTTACATTTTCATTCTGTCTCACTAGTGGTGAACACTGCAGCTGTATGTAAAACCTACTCTCAAATTGCCCATGAGCTGTAAGATTTCATGCATCTCCCATTGATAAGTTGTAGTGAATTCCCCGCTATGCTCTTTTCTCCTCCCTCCCATTTATCTGAATTGTACAGGAGAACTAAGCTAGCTGGACTGGAATTATGATTTTTTATCTTAAACTAATGGATTAAAAAAACCCCTATCATTTATATTTACCAGTAATTGTAATACAGAAATGCTACGAACTATAAACTGTCATGTCATGCATAAAAGGACTGTTAATGTTCAGCTCACATTCTAGCTGTGCTCATAAGCTCCATAAATCACATCTATAAATAGACCTGAGTTAGTGCCATGGGGAAAGCCTCTGAATATTCATAAGCTTCTCGTTTCGTATTTTGTCACCAGAGTAAGCCTTGAAACCATAAGCAGTTTGCATTCAGTGAATTGGTGGCAAGGTAATGCCATTATGATAACAAATATAAATCAGTGTGATAAACAACTGCTATCTGCAGATCATCTATATTGTCCTTGTGTGTAAAGTGAAAGCCATTTATTCACATGTCATAAATAGCTTCTTTGATTAATAACATTGCTTGTCCCTGATGAGATGCTGTTTTCTTAAGGATATCTGGAGGCTAAATATATTATCATATTCAGAGAAGAAGAAAATATTTTCTTATTTCTTACATATTCTGTAATTACTATTCATTACTTTGATGGCATCATAGACCTAAATGATGTTTTATAAAATAAAATCCTTCCTCCGAAGATTTTACAATGTAAGCAATCCAGTATTTTTCTTCAGAAATATCTATGCCTGTTGGATTTTTTCAACTATATGTTAAATCTCCTGAAAAAATATTTAGAATAATCATACTAATCATGTTTATAAATTGGATTTAGTAGCTACCATAAGCAGAGAGCTGATGGAACAGATATAAAAACTAAATTAACATTTCATTTCACTATCTCAAAGAATCCTTTTTCCTTGCCACTTACGGAGGAAAAAAACCCTTTAAAATGTGCATTATCAAAAGGGCTGAGGGTAGATATTAAAAAAAAAGTGAAGTAACAATGATGGAACAAATTTTAGCTTGGTTTAAAGGAGCTGCAAAGCACCCTCCGGGTGTGTAACAGAGAGCTCTAATTTTATCTCTAACTGGAGACACAAATAACAGATAGAGATAATATATGAGAAGCTCACATGAGAAGAATAAATATTGATAATCAGGTAAAAATTGAAAAAAAAATGTAAAAATTGAAAGGAAAACAAAGACCAATCACCCACAGTTCTAAAAAAAATTGCTTGCAGACAAAAGGCACTTTAGAAGCCATTTCTGGTTACATTGCTATGTTCAACAGAGTGACGCAGCTGAATAAGTGAGAAGAACTCCTGAACATTTACATTAATTTTGCAGTAGGAATCAATTCAACCATATCAAAGCTCAGTTGAAGTATATAAATGAGGAAGTGTGAGGAAATTTCTAATATCACTCCATGGCTTGTGCTGCACTACAGCTGCACAGAGGATAAAATTCTTCAAAGATGTTACTTACCTGTATGTACTGTTGTTTTTTGTTTGTTTGTTTGGTTGGTTGGTATTTTTTTTCCCTATAAGCTTGCATAAAAACATATCTTTTCACTAAATATTTCTTTTTTTTTCCTTGTTTTTAGGGGTAAGTAGAATATTCTATTTTTTTTTCATGAGTACCTTTCTATTGGTGCTTATTTCTGTGAATTTTGAAAATCAAACATATAATGGGTACCAGCCTTCTGAGCTGGAGAGGGGAAATGAGGTCACCTCCCACAACCCATCATTCACAAACTGGACTTTGACTGCAGTAATGACTTGAAGTCCAGCCAGCCTGTATTATTTCATGAAGCCCTCCATCAATGTGAGCTGCTGACAGCTGTAAAACCTTTACTGAAAGCAAGAAAATAAAAGAAGAAATTCAGAATGAAGTCAAGATGTTTAAGTTGATAGTTGTTTTCACAAAGGTATCTATCAAGATTAAAATATTTAGCAATTGTGCACATTTGCATTAGCATCATTGAAATATAGGGCCACAGTTAGTATGATACCAGTAATGTGAGAAACACAATTGGACAGCGTTCATCTTCATTTTTATCATCTGATCAATCTGATTTATTTTGTAGGTGTGCTGTGTTGGGTGATATCTGTGAAGCATTCATGGTTCTCAGCAATAAGAAGCATGAAAGGCAATGTCATTCTTAAACTCTCATGGGAACCACAGCAGCAAAACAATTGCAAATAATAAGAAAAGAATTATCTCAGAATTAATGACCTATTGGGTACAACAGTTAAAGGCTATCCCACTACTGTATAAAAGACATCTAAGGGAACTTTCTGTCCTGAAAATCTATATGTCTGTAGAGAAATAAATGCAAAAGATGGTGATACAACCCTCATCTCCCCAGGCATAAAGTTCCCTAGAGGGAGGCACTATTAAGGTCAGAGAAACCCAGCAAATTCTGTGCAGCTACTTGAGAAAGTATGTTAGAAGACTTAAGCTCTTTTTGAATTTAGAAGGAAAGTGAATCTACCAAACTAACTCTTCTAAAGGATAATAAATGCATAATCATAGTTTAAGTCTTTTGGAGTAGAGTTTACACCTGATTCTAATTTTAATTCATTTTCTTGTAACTTCACAGAGATTCTTCTACTCTTGAAGCTCAGCCTGGACTTGAGCTATGACTATAAGAAAAATAATTTATCTGAAACTGCCATCATTAAAAGCAGTACTAAATCAGTCTTAAGGCAGTCATGAGAAAAAGAATATCATCTTTAAGTATCATAACTCATAAGCTGTAAGCATCAGGCAGCTAGGTGAATGTGCACCTTCCCGTATTTGACCTACACTTCACACTACCCTCTAGCTAAAGATCAGATATTAGCATTGACTTTGAATAAAAATGTCTGAATTGACACAGGTGCAACAAAAAAGTATTCATGTATTCCTCCTCAAAGTTAAAATAGATCTGAAGTTTGGATATGTGGCATGCATATATCCCAGGTCCCTCAGAGGTTTGGAAGACCAGGTTAATGGTTGAAAATTCCACCAAGTTGCTTTTTTTTTCAGCCCAAATAGAAAACTGAAACTATTGACACATTTTAAGTGAGGATATTATTCACTTATTCCCCATTGCTTTCTTTCTTTCTTTCTTTCTTTCTTTCTTTCTTTCTTTCTTTCTTTCTTTCTTTCTTTCTTTCTTTCTTTCTTTCTTTCTTTCTTTCTTTCTTTCTTTCTTTCTTTCTTTCTTTCTTTCTTTCTTTCTTTCTTTCTTTCTTTCTTTCTTTCTTTCTTTCTTTCTTTCTTTCTTTCTTTCTTTCTTTCTTTCTTTTTTTAAGATTTCTGGCAGATTAAAATCACATTCAAATTTATAAAACTGACAGACTCTGAATATTCAGATGAGAACCCAAACAAAAACTGTGCAAAATTAGTTCCAAAATAGAAAAAGAATCCTTTGGAACACTCAATTTTTTAAATGAAAAATATGAGAAAATAATTAGTAGTCTTTTTACTCCCGTGAGAAAAGAAAAAAAAAAAGTATTAACTTCTTTGCCAAATTCCTTGAATAATATGCCCTGATAATAGCAAACACTGATAATACCAAGCCAAAGGAACACTTGCTGCTGTGATATGGTTGGACTAGATGATCTTGTAGGTCCTTTCCAACCTTATGAACTTATGAACTTATGATATATTGTCCTCATCTCATCTAGTATAGAGCTAATTTTCTTCCTAGTAGCTAATATAGTTCTGTGTTTTGGATTTAGGGTGAGAATAATGTTGGTAACGCACTGAAGTTTTAGTTGTTGCTGAGAAGTGCTTACACTAAATCAGGAATATTTCAGCCTCTTCTACTGCCCTGCCAGTGAGAAGGCTGCAGGTGCGCAAGGAGGTGGAAGACGACATAGCCAGGACAGCTGATCTAAGCTGGCCAAAGGGATGTCCCATACCATACAGCACCATGTGCAACTATAACACTGAGGGGAACTGGCCAGGATAGGTGGCTGTCACTGCCTTGGCATTGGTCAGCTGGTGGTGAACAATTGCATAGTGTATCATTTGTTTCATTTTTTTAATTTTTTTCCTGTTATTGTATTTTTTTCCTCTTTTTTTTCCTAATAATTTTTTCTTACTCTTTAAGCTGTCCTTTTTACAACCCATGAGCTCTTATGCTTTTCCATTCTCTCCCACATCCTATTGTGGGGGAAGTAAATGAATAGCTGTGTGATGTTTATCTACCTGCTATGTTAAACCACAACCTACACAAATAGAAATGTAGTTTTGACCTAGAGTGCTAAACTTCTCCAGGCTTGTTATAAGTCTTAAGAAATATGTCCATATTGAACATACCAACACCAACTACTCACGTATCATAGTACAGACTGACAAATTGTGTTCCCCTTTTTCAATTTTTACACTGTATATTTTTTTCTTGTTTCTCAGTTCGTATGTTTAATTTTACTTAATTGGTCTGCAGTGAGATCATTTTCTGGTTACTTCAACATAGTAAACAAAACCAAGCAAACATGATTTCTATAGGGGCAAAAAATTGTTGCAGTTTTCAGCTCATTCATACCACTTAAAGTTCAGATCAAAGAGGACATAAAAGACACATACATCCTTTGAAGGTCAAAATGCTACCACGAACAGGAATCCCAGGGTATTATAATTTCCACTTGGTCAGTCTTTGCTGCAAGAATTCAAGGCAGATATAATAGAAAATAGTCCTCAGATTTATTTCACACAGGTTTTAGCTCATAGCTGTAGACCCATTTTCCTTGGTTGTTTCCTCTATGTTTTCTGAATTTTCTACATGGCATTATATAATAGGAATATATGTATTAGGCATGATGATGTCTTGACTCCAGAATTAAGGATTTTCATTTCTGATATAGAGAACAATGTTTTACAGCTGAAAGATTAAAAACATAGGCTGCCAACAGTTCCCAGAGGACTTAAGGAGTACATTATATTAATGTGAAATGAATAGTAAACTGTAGAGTGTAGAATTCCAGTTCTGTGCAACCAGGAGTTAAGCATAAAATGGTTAGGGCATACAAGAAAAAATAGGATGTACAAAATCTTGTAAGTAGTTATAACAGGAGATAATGGCTTTAAGTTGTGCCAGTAGAGGTTGTTTGGATATTAGGAAAAATTTCTTCTCAGAAAGAGTGATAACACGCTGGAACAGGCTTCCTAGGGAAGGGGTGAAGTCATTGTCCCTGGAGGCTTTCAGGAGTAGATTTTGAGTTGAGTTACATGGTTTAGTGGAGGTAGTGGGTTGACGGTTGGACAAGATGATCTTAGTGGTCTTTCTGACTTCAATGATGCTATGGTTCTGTGAATACTGTATATAAGTATCTGACACAAAGGAGATTACAATGAAGGGAAGTAATGAACCTTCCCCTTAGTATATACACATCTTATTCAAAGGTTATTTCACCCTACGTTATAGATTTCTTATGAGATACTACTTTCTGGGAAGTCAGAAAATGTTGATTCATGTAGGATTGTCTTGACTATTTGAGTCAGTACCTTATTCCACATATGTTAAAGGTAATGTGTAGTTAGAATCAAATGTTTGCAGATGGCAGTAGAGTCCTGAAGCATGTGCTGTTTCAAAATGATGTTGTGAAGAGATGCTAAGCAATACTATTTTAGCAAAAAGCTCGTTCTACCAGTATGAAGTGTATCAGTGAAACAAATGTGGTATATTTTTACAGTTTTGAGCATCATTAAGCAATGTCAGAAGCAGACTTCAGCTCTAAATCTGGCACCAATAAATGCACATGTCATTCCCTACTTCCTGTTCATAAGTTTCTACAGTTTTGTTGACATTGTTACAGAATTTGGTGGAAAAATGAAGAAAAATTGTAAATGGATTATGGGGGAAAGCAAAGTTGAATAAGGTCTGGCATTTTTCTGTATAGGTATATTTTGACCTGCAGTTCTACTGATAAATAGATATCCTGGAAAAATATACAAGAATGTATGAGCATACTCAGATGAGTTTACATACTTCATCTTGTCTCTGTTAATGGCTGATAAAGGATTATTGGGGGAAAGATGACAAATACAGTAATCCTTTTCCTAGCATAACCTCCCAAGTTCCAGTAATTGGTAGTTTAATTGTTTCCTAAATCAGCATTTAATATTTCAGTGAAGCATTTCATATTTCTGCTAAATGTCTTTTCTGTAGTTTTGTCCTAGATATTTTTGGAACTCATTTATATTTTTGATCTCTCCTATACTTATGTATTCTATTACTTACATGTACTGGATGAAAAAAAAAGCCACAGTTCTTTTTGCTTTCAAGTTGTTGACATTTCAAGAGTATTTTTTATGTTTTCTGAGATACAATGAATGATAATTTCTTTTCACTTCATCATTTTAACTTTATAGATTTCATCCATGTACATATATTTTCTAAGCAATCTTCTCTTCCCTTTTACTAAAGACCTTTTGTTGCTTTTTTCCCTAGTAGATAGTTTTTAGATTGAATTATCAGAATTGCATGTACTAAGTGCATAAATGACAATAAGATGCATGAGTTGCATAGGCAGCAACAGAACGATATCTGTCTAATTTTCAAGTTCTACTCTAATTTTGTTAAGGAGCTGAGAGGAGACAAAACCAAAATGGCTGACTTAAACTGGCCAAAGGTATATACCATATGATGTTGTGTGAAGAAACTATAATGCTATTTTTTGTCTCTCTCATCATTAAATGGATATTTTACAATGACTGTCCTAGAGCTCTTTCCTGAGTCCCAGTTGTCTTTAATTCACTGAAACCCATCACTCTGAACATGTAATGTAGATTAGCTGAGGCTGAGCATTTAAATTAGTCGTGCTATACATTCATAGTAAAAATGAACTCCATGTTTGCTTAAAGCTACAGACACTAAGAAATATGTTAATGCCACCTCAGATTGATTATCTGGAATATTTTTGTCAATTTATGTCTTGTTTAAAGCTTTCCTTACTAGGCTGGCCATTTATGGTCAAATATAGCAGTGGTTCAGGCTAAGTGTAATGAAAGACACTTTTCCCATGAGGACAGTGAGGCAGTGGAGCAGATCATCCCTAGAGGATGTACTGTCTACATCCTTGAAGAGTTTTAAATCCTGAGTGTATCACACCCTGAGTAGCCTGGTCTGGCTCTGCTTTGGACAGGGAATTGGACTGGCAACCTTCCTAACTGAATTTTCCTGTGACCCCATGAAAGTTAACAGTAAGAGAATTTTATATTTATATTTTATATTTATTTTTATTTTTATTACACACCAGAGACAGAAGTAACTAGAATGTGCTAAGTAATTATATAAAATTATTGAGCAGGAGCAGAATTATCCTTAAAGTTAGAGCTAATATGTGTAACCGCTGCCAAGGCTCAACAACAGATACCTTTCCATTATGTTCAATTACTCATTTTCCTCATCTGAGGCTTAGAAAACTAATATATATCAGTAGGAACACTATAGTTTCTCTTCTTTTGACTTCTCCTTTCTAAGATGTTAACATTTTGAAAATAAATAAGGAAAAATTTACACAGATAATAGCACTGTAGCACTGTACTCCCAATGTCATCAAAGCTTAATATTATTATTTCCTTTGCATTCATTCTGAACAAATAAATGTATGCACATATATTTGTATCTCTATGAACATTCTAGATGAGAAAAACATAGGGCTTGAAAAAGTAGTTGTATTGCAAATGGTTTATATATGCAATATAAAATATCATTCAAAGAGTCATGATACGTTGTTTGAGCTCAGGGGTCAGAAATACCCATTCTATACATATTGCTTTTAGCTACACCTCTTTTTGGAGCTCTTTCCTATGGCAAGGGACCTGTCAACAACTTTTCCTGGACTGGTAAGGGGTTGGAAGAAAGGCAGTAGAGAATTAATTACTGCACAGGAAATACCAGAAAGAATTGTCTTTAGTGGAATTTACCATTGTTAAGAGCTGTGATGGCTTCCAAAGTTATGCTGTTGAGCTCTACTTCTACCTTTACTACTATTTTGATTTGCTGCTTTTGTAAGAAATATCCTAAATCAGAGCTTGAAAAATGTTGGTTTCAGCTGGGATGGAGTATTATACCCTTTGGGCATGACACATTCTATAAATGCTTCCCTACATATGAAATGAGGATCTGTTTTACATAGATATGACGTATGTACACATAAATGTGCACTATTCAAGTTTATCTGTACCTGTCATTTTTTTCTAGATTTTTTCCTTTATGTTCTAGTGAGAGCTTAGAAAGCATTACGTCAGACATCTGCAGGAGAATTTTTTACTGCAAGACCGTGCCTTCTTGTCTTGCCTGACATCAAAGTTTTCCTAAAGCTAATTTAATTACAGCTATCACCTTCTTTGTTTGCTGCTATGATGGATATTCAGCTGTGGAATCAATGAATAACATTATGTGTCCACTGAAGTCACCCCTCAAGCTTCGATGGTGACTTCATGGCAGGAGGGTGCTAATCTAAATTTTCAGGGACAACTTGGTGAGGAAAAGCTCAAGAAAAAGGACAAAGAAGAGTAAATGACGAGATGTACAATTCCACATAAAGAAAGATGTGCCAGAAGAAATTATAAAAGGTTGGCAAGTCATGAAATTAGAGATACAATTTAGAAGGAAGATATCTGAATGCATATTTGCCAGTTATGTCTCCAAGCATGCTCCAAGCAACATTCTGGAAAAAGCATGTCATGGTTTTACATGGTTTTACAAATCTAAAAGATTGTTTCGCCCTGACATTTGCATTTTTGGTTTTTGTAAGCAAGATGTTGTATGCAACTGCCTATTACCAAATGAAAATACTGCGTTACAAGCTGCAATTGACGTTTCACATTTTTAAAATTCTTTTATGGAAAAAATATGATTTATATTACAGCATTGCCTAGAAGACTATCCCATTTTGTTGGATGGCATAAATACAACTCTTGTTCAAAAATGCATATTATTTATCTAGATAGTGCCGAGAAATTGTAGGATACAGGAAACAGCAGTGTTTCACTTAGGAAAGACCGGGTCAATAGAGAATCAGGAGTAGCAGATGACTCTGTCTATTTACAGACATGTTTTGAATGCTTAATCTCTATTCTTTTTGTTGATGGTGGATAAAAGGTACCAGTATCTGATCTATTTTAGACCACTGTTGCAGTCTAAATGTGTAATGAAGAATACCTAGTGGTACCTATTTCTGTGTATTATCTGATATTGTGCTAAATAGCACATGATATTTTTTCCTTCAAAATAATAATAATAATAATAATAATAATAATAATAATAATAATAATAAACAGAACATTTTTATTTATCTCTATTACAATTTCTATTTAAATTTTTCTAAGTAGGAGAGTTACTTTTGCAGAACAAGTATGAGAGATACTGAAAACTCAGAAAAAAATCAAAACATTCAAAAAAGTGAGATTGTGCTCTGTAACTTGCTTGTTGCAAAGGCAAACATAAATGATTAAGTGGATGGTAGCTGCTTATGTCACCATCTGAGAAAGACAATTGAGTGTGTCTGAGGCAATTCTTCCCTGGCCTGGTGATTCTTACCAAATCCGGATGTTACTTGTTTTGCATTTTAACTCCTGTGACTATCTGGCAGGATAGAAATAAATGCATGTTTCTTTGTAATCTGGTAGAAGAATCAGTCTTTAAGTGTTGTGATTATTTCCACTGCTTCCTTTCTTGCCTTCATGTAGCCATTACTTTCCACCGTTAATTTCTACATATTAACTGTTGTATTCTTATTTAGCAGCCTTTTTTAAATCTCCTTCTGTCTTCAGAAGTACTACTTTAAAAAGTCCAACTGCACTTCTATGATGATTTCTCACATGAAAAACTGTATCACAATTGGAAGCCCACTACATAATTCATTAGAGCGCTTTTTGCAGAAATCATAATGCTGCTGACTGAGCTGATGGGAGTCATATGGAACTCCTATCTTTTTTGTTGTTTTTGAGGAAATCCTTTGTTTCAGTAAAAGGTGTATATGATACCTGTCCTAAAACCTGATAATGATTTCCTTTATCAAACACTTCTTTCAAATTAGGGTTTTTTTTTACTTCCTCTTTAGTACAAAACTAGCTGTGTTTGGTGGCCACTAATACTGTAGGCTTCGTGGTCCAGTGGATGTATTTACATTTTAAGTTCTGGTAGGATTAACTTGAAGAATTTATCAATTTACTTTGGTTATTATTTGTGATATTGCACAAGGTCCCTAGCCATAATTCGCATATGAGACTTGGAAAATATCCCCCCAGTACTGCAACAGTACAAGAACTTGCAGAAAGATTACAGTGAACATCTAATTCAGAATTCTTGTACAAGAAGGAAGGAAGGAAAGGCAGGCATGATAGATACTTCAATGAGTCAAGAAACGTTCCCAGAGGAGAGTCAATTTTTGCATTATTTATGTCTCTTTTCAGCAGTGAATGTTTAACAGCATGGATCAAGTAATGAATTCTCTGGTATGTGCAGCCTTCTCTGACAGCATAGGAATATCAGACCTGATTTTTTTCTACAAGATTGTTCCTTGAAAGCAAGCATTGCTAATTCTTACTAGTATATATTTAGCAAGACATTAGGGACAGCTTCAGATGTGCCCAGCTGCTTAGATACTGTGCAATATTTTCAGGTTTAAAAATGTAGCAGTTATTCCAAAAGAAAAAACAAAAAACAAACCAAAACAAAACAAAAACACAACAAAGCAAAACAGGAAAAATCTCTAGAAATATGGGTTCTTCTGTGAGGATTAAGATAATATCATGTCTGGAATCCTGACAAGGCCAAGGTAAGGTTTAACCTAAGATCACACTCTGACAGTCCAGTAATTTTGTTTTATACTAATAACATGGCTTGTGACATCCCTGTTCTGACTCCTGCTCATACGGTCAGGTTCCTCAAGCAGAAAAATTTGCTTCTGGAAGAGACAATTAATTCTTTTTCTACCCTTGTGTTCACTAGGGGTCTTCATACAGCCATGAGAAGAAACTGCTGCTTCCAGAATTCTCTGGCATTTTCTGAAAGAAGTGAAGGAGTTAATAATCCAAAATTGTTCTGAATTACCAGAAGCTGGTGAGTGTGAGATTAGTGAGGCCATGTACCCCATCGTTCTAGAAGCTCCCCAGAAGGGCTGAATATCAGGTGAATAATAAAACAGCTGGACCAGTCCTGTGTTTATAGACCGAAAATGCAACTGCACCTCAGCTGTGTCCATATCTTTACGATACAGACATTACCCAGCAGGATGAGCAATGGTATTTGAACATAGACAAGAAACTGAAAAGGATGTCTTTCTCTGGCTGAAAGGATTTATTTTCTTATTCAGGTCCTAAGACAAACAAATGAATCTAGACAGATCTGGAAGTAAATCTGGGTTCCAAGATACATCAGTACTAAAATGGAAGAGCCTTGGAAAATGGAGATTTAAAGGAACAATGGGACTGAGTAAGAAAGAGCATGAAATAGCATCAGAGGAGAAGGTTTTAGCCTCTGGGAAATGAAAGGAAGACTGGGAGAAAGGTGATAGTTCTCCATTACACTTTCCTTCAATCTGCTAGTGCAGAGCTCGTATATGGGACAATAAATGATACTTGACCTCAGGTCAGATGCTTAGATCTTATAACAGTGGTGATGGGGAAAATGATGTTAGCTGAAGTAGTCACAGTACCTGTAGAAGTATTTTAAGACATAAAAAAGATGATGCCATTGGCCTTCAGTTCAGGTTTCCTCAATATATATTATATATATATAAATTTTAATAAGTTGCCAGTTGCCTGCTTTAAATTCTTTTTATCTCCCATTCCTTGTTTCACACTCTCCCTTCAGGCTTTCTTTCTATTTTTAGTTTCTTTTTCCCTTTAGTTAAATACTCAAAGTAGTACTATAGAAGGAACAACAGTTTATGAACTAATGCTGTCTGCATTTGTCCTTCTCAGTGTGAATGAAGAAGTTCTGTCCTGCTGGCACTCAAAAAGAATAAAACAAGCAGAAAAAAAAAGAAGAGATCTCTGGAAAGAAAGTTGAAATGCTGCAGACAAGTTTACTGTAGGCAGAAGTGTGAGATATCCACAGGCAAATTCAAGATCAGAGAACTCGTAACACAAAAAGTGATAAAGCAATTCCTTGCCATAAAGATGACCCAAGAATAATTGGAAGAGAAAATAAGATGGGTGTGTGTGAGAGCTATGAACAATTACTCTCTTCTCACAATTTTGCAAGCCTATAGCCTGCAAAACAGCAATGAACCTTTGTGAATAGAGTGGTATTCAGAATTGATGGTGGGCAAGGGTTGCGAAGTGGTAGTTCTCGAGGATTATGCCTATGCACAGCCAACACCCACTCCCTAGCAGCTTTATAATAATTAAAAAAATAAGAACAAACAAATATGTAAAAATATATGCATCAATAGAAAATGTTATGTACTAACTTTTCTGTTATGAATTTAGTACTCAAGTCTGGAAGCCAGGGCAGGCCAGGTTCTGTTCCAACCTAACAATACAAATTCAGCTTGGAAGAAATGGCTAAGAAGGAAGTATTAATGTTTACTATCAATTAAGACAGCAGAAATAATTCTGGAGTTGTGTTAAATAATTTAGTTATTCTCAAAGTTAATGAATAGGAAGGTGCATTCCTGCCACAAAGTCCTTGTTGACTGAGTTAATAGCTTGCTGCCAACATCACCGTCTGGGATTCATCAGAGGGAGAGTAAGTCAGGATGAACAAAGTGCCATTCAGCTTATTTCTGATGTGCTAGTTAAGTCTTGCATTACTCTCATAGAACTGTAAATGGCTTGTGCACATTATTTATGCTTGTACGCACACAGCACTCATGTTTACAGTCTGCAGGTGCAAAAGTATGTTTTCTTCCTGTTTGTCATTCTCAGTTCAGTATTGGTACAACACTAGTGTTCTCCCAGCTAAAGTCTCTATTTCCTTCTATCATGGCTGTAGTTTCATATACATTGCACTTGAAGAAGTTGAGATTTTTATTAAGTAATTCTGAAGGCATGTAATATCTTCATACAAAATAAAATTAAAAATATTGCAAGTGCTGCCCTGTTCTACCTAACAGAGCTCAATGTCTGGCTATTAAAGACTGACTACTCGCTATTAAGTCCAAAAATTAGATGGAGAGATTAGTGGAACAAATGAAATTAGATTTTATTAATTGTTTTTCATTACTTTTCAATCCTATGAACAGAGTACTGGTAGCATACATGGCATGGCTGCTCACATGAACTCTGCTGTTGAGCTGCTAGAAAAGCTCAGTTCACATTTGTCCACTGAGAGATTCTGATTGCTTGTCATGACTGTCACTGGGAAAGGTACCTAATTTTAACATGTTATGTTTGGACCTATCTTGAAAGATACATTCATATTTCACTAGGGCGAGTTATAGCTTTGAAACTAGAACTACTTCACGCACCAGCTAAATTCTTTGTTAGTACAGGGTGTGACAGATACAAATAGTTTTATGTCAATTCAGTTTGATGTAAAACAAATCACATCAAATATGTCACAGATGCAGCCCCACCAAGCTTAGTTCTGCATTAGGCTCACAATCATTTGAAGACTGCTTGAATGTGTAGAGATGTGCACTGGTTGTTGTACTTCAGTTTTACAGATATGTAAAGAAAACAGAGAGTAATGTCAAGATTACCAACAAGGGAACCATATGCCTATATAGTTTCCTAGAATTCTTGGGAATGATCTGCTTCTCAGTAGAGCAGATCCATGCAACCGTTTCAGGAACTTCTTAGCTATATGCCTTTAATGCTATGTATCTGAGACATTTTATATGCCTCAGGTATTTTAATATATACACAGGTTCAGCAGAGGCAATATTAAATCCCTTGTTCTCAAGGAAATGAATACCTGCACTCTATGTGAATGACAATTTACATTAATAGAGCTCCTCTTGTTTTCTATACTACAGATATCAAACTCACTGCATCAATCCTTATTATCCTGCCACACTGTAGCAGAAATTTTACTTAGACACTTAGACGATATGTACTATGCTTTGAGGGAAGGTATCTTGCACTGAAAAATATGTTTTTTCTTAAATTCACTTATAGGCATACTTCTTATGCTAGAATAAATCAGATACAATGATCAAGAAGGTTTTGGTAGCGTCGGCTGATGAAAGATTCAACATGAGCTGACAATGTCCACTTGCAGCTCAAGAAGACCGACCGTGTCCTGGGTTGCATAAAGAAAGATGTGATCATCAGGGTGAGTGAGGTGATTTTGTCCCTTTATTCTGCTCTCATGAGATCCCATCTGGGATACTGAGTCCAGTTCTGGAGCCCACAACACAAGGACATGGGGCTGTTGGAGCAGATCCAAAGGAGGGCACTAAGTAGATCAGAGGTCTAGAGCACCTCGCCTGCTAGTACAGTCTGAGAGAACTGGAGCTCTTCAGCCTAGAGAAGAGAGCCTAGAGAGGTGGTCTTTCAGTACCTGAAGGGGACCTATAGAAAATCTGGGGAGGGACTTTTTAAAAGGGTGGGTAGTGATAGGATGAGGGGAAATGGCCTTAAACTGAAAAGCATAGATTTAGACCATATATCAGGAAGAAATTCTTTCCTGGTGAGATGCTGTAAAGGGTTGCCCAGTTGTTGATGCCCCCTCCCTGGAAGGATTCAAGGTCAGGCTGAGCTACCTGGTCTAGAGGGAGGAGTCCCTGCCTACAGCTGGGGGTTGGAACTAGATGATCTTAAAGGTTCCTTCCAACCCATATCTTTGATTCTATGATATTTCCATTAGAGATTGCACTGATTCTGTAGCCAAACTACTTAAATTCTAGCAAGTTCATCCTTCTCCTCATGGTACTACACGGTTCCCAGAGTCAGATTGCCTCTTGTCAGGAAAAGGTAACTACGCTGTTTTTTGTGTCCACTGTTTCTAACTAATTATAAAGTACGGCATGAGTTTTCATGTTATAGACCAAAGTCAGTCATTAGGAGTCTTTACTGGGTCTGATGCTTTTGAACAACTTCACCAGCAACATTGAAAGTGGGATTGAGTGCATCCTCAGCAAGTTTGCAGATGACACCATGCTGTGTGTTGCATTCAGCATGCCTGAGAAATGAGATGCTATTCAGGGACACCTAGCCAGGCTCAAGTAAGGGGCCCAGGTAAACTTTGTGAGGTTCAGTAAATTAAAGCGCAAGGTCTTGAACCTGAGTCATGGCAATTCCTACTATCAATACAAGCTGGGAAATGTAAGCATATACGTTTGCTGAAAAGAACCTGGGGGTACTGGTGAATGGCAAGCTGGACATAAGCCAGCAATGAGCCCTCATAGCCATATCCTGGGCTGCATCAGAAGAAGCAGGGCCAGCATGTTAAGCAAGGTGGTCCTGCCCCTCTACTCTGTGCTGAAGAGACTTCATTTGGAGTACTGCATCCAGATTTGGAATCCTCTGTACAGGAGAAACATAAACCTGTTGGAACACATCTGGAAGAGGGACACAAAAATGATCCAAGGGATGGACCATATCTGTTCCAAGGATCAGATGAGAGAGCTGGGGCTATTCAGCTTAAAGTGGGGAAGGCTCTGTGGTGACCTGATAGTGGACTTTCGGTATCTAAAGGGAGCAGTAAGAAGGAAGTGGACGGATTCTTTAGCAGGATCTGTTGTGATAGGACAAGGAGAAATGGTTTCAAACTAAAAAGATTTAAATTGAATATATAAGTTTTTTACAATAGTGGTGATGAGGCATTGGAACAGACTGCCCAGAGAGGTGTTGGGTGCCCCATCCCTGGAGATATCCAAAGTCAGACTGGATGGGACTGTTAGCACCTGACCTAACTGTAGGTGTTCCTGTTCATTGCAGGGAATTTGGACTAGATGACCTCAAATTGTTCTATGATTCTATGATCTTGGATTTGTACTGACATGCAAAGCACACCTATAGGTAAATTAAGTGTATAAGATGCATAATCTGTAATACATTAATATATGAAAATGGTAGTGTATATACACCTAAATTTTTGCATTGCAAACTTTTAATCTACTAAGAGTATGATATGAACATATTAGTTAATAAAATAGCCATTCACTTGTGCATGTGCTCTAAGAAATATGTACGTGCTGAATATAATGGAGTATCAGTTATTTTTTTTTACTTGAGCTACCCATTGCACTGTGCCATCATAAGAAATGCATTGTGTAGTGGTGCAGCTCTGGAGAGAACTATGCCATTGTATCTCACAAAGTGCCAGGTGCCCATCAAATGCGGCCTAGTCTTGAGGTAGTAAATGGATAAATATGTAATTACCAGAGTGGGAGAAGATAAGGGCACGAAGCATGGAATAAGAAAGACTATTTAAATGCAGAGCAGAGAGTTAGAAGTTTTATTCCTCCTACCCTTCAGATATTTCTGTGCTTTTGTCTTAGGCATTGTGAACTTGAGCTCACTTTTATTGGGTCAAATGATTTAAAAGGTGCCCCCTTCTAACCTTGTCAATTTGTTGGCATATTAATTCATGCTTTCTTGTGGTAATGGCAAAAGATGTCTTCACTGCAGAGAAGCAGGATTTTTAATATATGAAAAATTACATTTCAAAATTTGATGTAATTTTATACCATCCAATCAAGCAAAGCTGTTCAAAATTTCCTGTGAACTGCAATTCTGTAGACAGCTTGATTTTGGAACAACAGCAAATGTTATTTTGCTGACCACATTTCCCCAGGCTCTGAAGCAGCTCCACTGGTTTTCTTGAGATGTAGATAACCTTCATCAAATAGCTGAATACATCCTAAGGATCTGCAAGATAAGCTGGGGCTGCCATGGCCCCACAGTATGGAAGATTGCAGCTCATTGAGCTCCCACACTCTGCCCTGCCTCTACTCAGGCCAGGAATGCTCAGTGTCCATGGGCTCCTATGCTGAATTTCATAGGCACCGTGGCTTCCAGTGACAGAAAGTCATCTAGATAGAGATGCACCAAACAGGAGAGGTTGAGCTGGGTACTGCAAGTATTAGTGAAAAAATATCAGCTGTCTCTATTTTTACTTTTGATGATGAAATAATAGAGCTTATTATGCTTCCTTCACTCCTATGAGAATAATTTAGCTAGCTGCTTCCTGTGAGCCTACTTAACCTCACCAGCTTGACCTGGTCTCGTTGTGACAATGACCTTTAACTCCTGTGTTCTCTAGCTTAAGAAAGACAGCAAATCAGTCAGGGCTATAGATGAGTTTGCAGAAATAACAGTTAGAATGAGTGAACAGCTTGGAAATAATCAAATCTGATTCTGGAGCAATTGAAAGACAGTAAACATGAAGCTTAAGGATATCAGTTTCACAGGGTCACTTATCTGAGGGAAACTGTGTGATAAACAGTGTTGTTTCGAATGGGAGTCTTTTCTTGATTTGAATTATTCATTTTTACTCTTGACCATTATTCTGATGTTACTTGGTTATAAATCATATCGCATCAAATAATAATACGGTATCATAGCAACATAGAAGAAACCAGCCTTACAGATTCTGGAGATGCTGATATCATTGCGTTTAGTTCATGTAAAGGAATTATTGAGGTGACATCTTCAAAGAAGTTTATTTTCCATTAAAAAAAAGTCAGGCTACTCTCTGATTTGACATTGTGCCTCTATATTGCTTCCAGCTTCCTTTAAAAAGTCCCTAAAAGTCAATTCTTTTTTATAATCATTGTACTGTTAAACAACTTTGTCATGGCCTTGGCTCTTGAATGAGTTGTGCTGGAAAACATTTTTCTTTCATTTTAATGTCAGCCACCAACCCAAAGCTGTCACTGCAATAAAACTGAAATAGACTGTATCCCACTTAACGTCACCTGATGTGCCTAAGTATTTTTCAGGAAGGTGAGGAGAACAGTAATTTCAAATGAAAAAAAAAAATCTTACTAAATTGTGTAAGATTAACTTGGTTCATAATAGCTAAAACTCAAACAATATTTTTGTTATATGCAGAGATTTCAGAGCCCATCTTCCTGACCCAAATCATTATAGCACTAGATCTAGCAGTGGAAATGAAATCTGAGATACAATCTCTACTTCCTCCATGCAGTTTTATCAATATGTTCTTCAGAATACATGCAAATACATTCACATTCTCAATGGTTAGCGAGCTGACAGCTATGGAAATAAAATTCTGCATTATTTTCAGAAAGCAGCCTTCCTCCCTAACACAGTCATCTCAACATTACAATGATGGAAAGGACAGAAAAATCACGGACTGGAAATGAGACACGCTTTTTACAAGGTATCATTGAGAACCCCAGAACATTTGCAAGCATTTTTGCCACTGTCATTTTCAGTTTTCTTCAGAAATCTGTGTTGTTTTTACATTACATCAATAGCTGCTTGTCTCTGATACCATACATCACAGTGCCATCTAGTGTAGAAAGGGAAGAACACGGAGAAGAAAATGGATGGTGTCAGCTTCAGTTTGTGTGAAAGCAAAATGCACAGCCCTGGCTAAACAGGATGTCTGCCTTTACCAGCCGCCTCTGATTTCAGTAGCTCACCTTGAATATATGTTAGTACCAAGGACAGAAATAGCTGCATTTCCCCACACTCAGATCTACAGTTATATGTGTTGTGACAGGATACTTTATGAAGCTGAATACTTTTATC
Organism: Cyrtonyx montezumae; assembly: GCF_038088225.1. Classification (NCBI taxonomy): domain Eukaryota; kingdom Metazoa; phylum Chordata; class Aves; order Galliformes; family Odontophoridae; genus Cyrtonyx; species Cyrtonyx montezumae. The sequence continues at coordinate 40,801,902 of NW_027072034.1, read as the reverse complement.
TAGTGTTTGATTATTTGAAGCTGTCCACTCTGAACTCTGCCTGCATAAAATAGGATGAAAAACACAAAGAGGAATGTGTGAGGGGAAACTGCTTTCATTATTATTTTGCGGTGAAAATTTCTCATAAAAAAGGCTTCATGCATCCACAGCTATTTTTTTCTAAACGTAAGCCAGCTAAGCTACTGCTGTCTAGATGAGATAATAATTTGCAATGCTAGAACTAGAAGGAACATGAAAGATAATGTTAGATACACAGAAAAAGCTTCTTTCTTTTTGCCAAATCTCATCCTGGTAGTGGAAATTCTACACTACAAGCACAAAAGTCTCTCTTCATAGAATCGTATAGTCATCTGAGTTGGAAGGGACCTTTAAAGGTCACCTAGTTCAACTCCCCTGCAGCGAACAGGTACACCTACATCTAGATCAGGGTGCTCAGAGCCCCAACCAGCTTGATCTTGAGTATTTTCAGAAACAGGGCATTTCATCTGCAACCACTGTGAATAAGGTCCTACACAGAGGACTTTTTACCTGCTTTTACCTGATTTTTGTTATACGTGTTCACACTCTGTTTTATGTGTGAGATATGAAATCCCTGAAAATAGATCCTCATGCGCCACAGTTTACTCTCCTCCACGGACTGACCTTAGCAGAAGAGAAAGGCAGTCTTGATTTGAATCAGCTGGCCTCTAATCTTGCAGAGATAGAGCGGAAGGTCTTGTGGGCACATCCAAAGCTTTTCCAGCTGCATGTCTTGACTTTACTATGCTGCTGTCCAACCCCTTACACATTGCACATCTCTGGAAAACATCGCTAGGCGTTACGTTCACTGCTTAAGGAAGAGAGGTAGGGCTTGTGTGTGATGGGGCTCACTGCTGCCTGCTGCAGGGACATCTCTCTTGAGCAGGGCCCAGCTACATACTCCATCTAGCTGATGCAGAACAAAAGTAGGGATGATCAGTGATGACACAACTGAGGAGTTCCTCTTCTCTGAGAGGCAAAGAGATCCTTTCCATGAGGACCTTCAAGGCATCCAGGTAGAAAGGATCACCACAGTTAGACACATCAAACCAGAGATTCTGACTACCTTCGGCACAGCCTACTGGCTGCTTGTGATCACAGTGGAGTTTTGTCTGGAGGGCACATGACAGGCAGGTTGCTCCCCCTGAGGGTATTGCAAAACCAGGCACTTTTAGAATACTCTTCACATCTTTCAGAAAACAAAACAAAACAAAACATTTTTTAGGTATATGACATACCCTTGTATGTGCCTCTAGATTCATGTCAGAAAACAAATTCCTTCTCTATTAACCTCAGTGGAGACAGCATTACACTGTTATGAAAGTTTGATAACATTTTTTCACATCCTCATCTTTAGCACTTTAAAAAAGCACCAAGTGTTTTTTGACTCTCCCTCTGCATATACTCTCCCCAAATAAAATGTTAATGGACTATTTAGACAAAAACAGCTCTTGTTCATAAGCAGCATTATTACTTCAAAAGTTTTGATTATAGTGATTGTGGCAGAATACGAACTTTAAAAAGTAGGCATGAGCAAAACAGATATGCACTGAAGGGTCAAGGTACTAGCAAGGAAAACACCCAAAAACTCAGGAAAAAAAATCCAAAAATTTATTTGTGTAGTGGCTCAGTGGAAAGTGAGGTATTCTTATGCTTTATGCTTCATGCTGTCAGCTTAATTGTGACAGAACAAATATTTGATTGATTTTTTTTCAATCTAGATATTGTAAAGAATTTTGGAGGAACTATAACGAAAAAAGAGAATTTTTTCTTTCTATTTAAACAAAAAGATATGTGATTTCTATACCGAGTGCTGTCAAGTTTTTACCACGTTTAGAATTTAAGATTACTCCTCTATTTAATACTGATAAATCTAACTTGAAGCATTTCTGTGTGTTTTTAACCTAGAGACTGTATTAAGATGCATGAACCATGATCCATGGTGAGGTGTGAGCAAATCTATAAGTCAAAATCACTCAAATTCTATTTGCATGGAATGTTTATGTTTTCTGCAATTTTAATTTTGTCAACACTGAAAACAGATCATGATTTTGTTTTTAAGGTGGATAAAAGTGGTTAAACTCTTCTGAAGTGCAGCAGAGAGCTTTCCTTGTACCCTGTCCCCAAAATAAAACAACAAAGTACTTTCAACCAAACACAACAATAAACAATATTGCGTTGTTATCTAGTAACTTTTGAAACTGTAGCACTACCTGTTTTACTTCTATGATGATAATGCTAAGTGGAGAGTATACTTGAGACTTACCTTTGTGACTTAATGCAAGAGCCCTTGGCAAAAATTAAGAGCCCAATAGAGTTTTTGTAGTCTTTTTTTAGTTCACACTGCAATATGTTAAAATATAATTTTACTAAAAAGACATAGACCATTTCTGATGTTCAAACACTAGGTAAATATTTGCTATGTTCCATCTCTGCTGGCTGTCATGGAGGGTGGCTATGCAAGTGGTGATTCAGCCTTTGGTCTGACGCTCATTGTACAGAGCCTGCTCCAGATGCCATAAATATATCTTATTGGGATGTTTTATTTCTCTCACTTTCCTGCAGGCAGTCTGGACTGGAGTGGATTTATGTATTTTTATTCTAGGTCTGTTTTTGCTGGAAGGCTTACAAAAAAAGGCAGGCTTTGCATTTTAAGGGAGCTGAAGTTGCACACCATGTACATCCTAATTTAGTTATGGAGTTGATTTATGCTCAGACTCACTGAAGTGGTCTCCCTTCACTACCCTTCAGATCTTGAAATATTTTCTTTCTTTCTTTTGTCCAGCTCCAAATCAGAGAAGTTTGGCTAAGTATCAACCTTAGATTTTGTTATTTTGATTACCTTTTTGTATTAACAGTTCTACTGAGACTGCTTGGAGAGAATGCTGAGACCCTTTATTGCAGCTAAAAGTTTTAATTTTGTACATTATAATCATCTTTGTAAAATTCTGTATATCCACTGCAAAATTATTCTTTTACTTACTGTGTGGATTCTTTTAATGTAATGCAGTCATCATAAAATATTTCTATTGCATCTCCTGGGAGGTGCATGTAGCCTCCAGCAGATAGTAGCTTGAAAAGCACTTCTGAGACTGATATATTTGGATACAACAACCAAACACAGTGGGTTTGTGCAGAGTCCTTGCTAGATTTCAGAAAACAGTATGGTTGCATTACCGTAGTGCTGTGTATACTGTTATCAGTCACAGAGTAGTACCATGTTTACAGAGCTCTGCTAGGTGCTTTGGAGTGCTGGGGCTGCTGTATGTTGGCTCTGCACCACCATGTGTTGGCAACATCCTCGCTGCTCTCCTTTGTCCAAGAGGAGCCTTTCTCTGACAGAAGTCAAAGGTGAACCCTGCTCTGGGATTTGCCACTTGACAAAATACTGTATGGGGCAGTTGTATCTGCTCTGCTACACCTCAGCTTTGGTTTCCTGGCTCTTTCAGCAGTAGAAGCCAACCCCGATATTCTGCGCTCAAAAGTGAGGAAATTCAGGAGTGGGTCCTCTCTGGCATAGTTTTATTAATCCAATGTTTTCAACTTGAGCTGTCCAAATAGAAGTTAACTTCTAGTCCAGTCAGAGCTCATACTTTACATTTTCCAGTGAAAATTTTATCTCTCTTTTTATAATAGAATGCCCACATTTATTTTTTTATCTTGTGGTACCCACTGATGGTACCAATGGAAAGCACTGCCTTAGTATATGGTCCTTTCTTCTTATAGTATGCTTCATAATAAAGCAACAGAGAACAAACCATCCTAAATCATTGATAAGGCAAGTTAAATAGGGACGTATACATCTCCACAATAATGCTTCAGGTTTTCTTCAGTGAAACACGTCTGTCTCAATTCTGATTAAAATGTTAGAAAGTGAAAGTCAGTATTGTTATGGAAAAAATAAATTGAAACAAAGTCAGATTCTTCAGATCAAGATAATCATCTCAGAAAATATGTGTGTAAAGTCCTTAGAGATGTGGAAGACTGTGAAAAAGAAATGGCACACAATTATTTATTATCCCTAGCCACTTGGCTATCTTATGATGACGATTCGTATACATGCATGTTTTCTTATTACTTTTTTGTCACATTGTGACAGATAGCACAGCCTGATATGTATTTTAGGTAAATGTAAAGAAAAATCCACTATATTATGAAAAATTTAACAACTTGCCTCTCTTTCACAGAAAGCAGCATGAACATCTGCAACTTGTTCTTTGAACAACAGCAAGAGGAGGGAGGAGACCATTTTTAAAGAGGTAATTTTCTCAGGCTCTAAAACAGTTGTGGAAAACACAGAAGAATTATGCTTGCCAACTGATAGTTCAGATTTGTGATCTCATAACTTATTTTGTTGTGCATGCTGTCAGATGTTTTAACACTCTACTATGGTTTTATTGCAGTCCTGTGCAGCTTTTTTAACAACTTCAACCTGACATTTGTTCAGTTTGTGTGTATGTATGAGACTGCTAGTGCCTTGTATGTGATAAATCAGTTGTTTTGCTTAAAAAAACAAACGAACAAAAAAACATAGATAAACTGATAATTAAAATCTAATGCCAATCTTAAAAGTTGGCTATTAATCTTTATAATTATTTCTTTATATTCCTGCTTAACTGGTTAAGACAACAGAAACTTTTATTTGTGATAACTAATTCAAACGTTGCATTTACACAACATAATTGGACTTTAGTGCCAACTTTTCCTGTGCTGAAAATGCTGGGCCAGATCCTTTAAACAAGTTGTTTTGTACTAAATATAGGGCTACCAAATACAAATAACTTAAATAGTTCACCTCCTGAATTCATCAGAGCAATATTTATTCGCTTTATGTGCCATTGTTTATAGTGTGTTACGTTATGAAATGGAAGCTAGCACCATTCATCATTCTGATCTCCTAAAATCTGCCTCAGTCATATCAACAGAAGTGTAATAAGAAAGTTTAAAGTATGTTTCTGTGAAGATTTCTATTTTACATAATGCGTGTGCCATGAGTTTGGAGCTAAAGTGGTTTTAAGGCGGTTGCAGTCTTTGGACCTGCAGACTTACAGCTTATTTGCTTACTCATACATTTCCAATTAAGTCTTAATTTTAATATATACTAACTAGTTTCTCCATCTGAGAGAATAATCAAATGCTAGCAAACATCTCTTGAAATAACAGATTTGTATATTGTATTAATCAACCTTCCCTTCTCTGTGTATTTAAATTCTGGAAGTGGCATATACTTATTGCCTTTTTTATTTTTGCTACAGATTCCAAAATATTATTATTATTACAATTATTTAAAATCCAAAGTAGCTGCTAGAAATGAAATGTCAAGTTTTCTTTGTGCAAGTTATTCTGGTTTTGTCATCTGGAAAATAGAAATATTCTCATTTCCAAGAATATTTTTATCCATTTCTTTCAGGTTTCTAGAAACCACATCAAAGTGAATTCAAAAGTTTATACATAATCTTTAGTCATGTATTTTTTCCCAAAATTGTAATTATCTTTTCTTACTTCACACTGGCATATGAATTATGTTAGATTAACTTGGAATTGCTGAAAGTTTGTATCAATTAACTAGATATTGACAGTACACATTTTAAATTCACAGATAACATTGAAATGGAAGGAACCACAGCTGGAAAGACAGAATTAATGTCCAGAGTAACCTTGACAAATGGAAGAATAAAAGAAATTTATTTAATAAACATAAAATTATGCATTTTTTGAGAGCTGTGCACAGATGCTTCTTGGGTCACAAGTTGAAAAAAAGACAAATCAGCTGAGAAAAAAAGACAAACTGCTTTATTCTGCAACATTTGTGACAGACAGATAAAAATTTGGTCTGTTAAATAATCTTTTCATTCTTTTCAGCGCAGAATACTGGATTTTTTATTTTATTCTATTTATTATTTTTTTTTGTGATTCTTAGTTTTAATTTTGAGCTTTAAGTAATGAGATCCAAATTCTTCCATTCACGCCTGCCAGAAAACTAGCCTGTTCAGTTTGCTTCAGTAGCCAACGTGCTCTAATCCCTGAATGACCACTCAGCTTTATGCAGCCTTTTAACCTTTAGTTACTGCACTCCCTATACCCAAAAGCATCAAAAGCATGATGAGGATCTTGAGGTAGTCATGAGTTTGCTTTTTCTCACACTTGATTTATCATCAGCGTGGTCTGGCTAACCTTGTGAAAGAATAAAAAAATGTCAGAGTTAAAGTCATAGTCCTTTTCCAATGATGTAATTTGGTCTAGGATTTCATCTAAGGATATAAAGGGATTAATAGCACATCACATGGCAGCACAAAGCTGTTGTGAAACTCACATTATCCAACCTGTGATCTGTCCAACCACTTGGGCGTGTGGAAGGAAGATTTCACAACTGCTCCATAAATATATAATTTACAACATAGCTGTATGTCTCAGTAATGACTGGTCAAGTCTCTTCTTTTCAGTCCATTGGTAAAATTTGGAGACAATCATGTACAAGAATCAGAGGGTGCAATAAGACAACTTACACTGATGGCGAGATTGTGAGGAGCACACTGGAACACCAGGATTTCAGAAAGAAATGTGAAAATGTGGAAAAGTTCCTAGCACTCAGCTCTTAGGTACAGAGAAAGGATGAGAAAAGCCATAAAAATATGGTTAGAGAAAGAGAAGGAAGGAGCTTCCAGGGAAGATGTGTCAGCAGGACTTGGGCACACAGTTGTAGGTAAAAATGGGGTCTGCAATGCAATCAGATGCAGAGCAGCACAACTTGGAAATGAGTTTGGGCTGTATAAATGAGGACAAACACCTGCAACTGGGCCTGACTGAGCTCTCAGTGCTTTATTCAGAACTGAAGGCAAGACAAATAAGAACCTTTTTGTGATATTCAGAACTGTGATATACATCCCTACTTTGTTGCTTCATTATGCAGCTGTGTAAAGATAATTGAGAGAACTATGCTAGATTTTTCATCAACAAGCAATAAAATGTGATAAATATGTTACATGGAATGGCAAATGTTAGAATTAATAAGCTGAAATGTTGGCGAATTACTGTTTATATACTTGACATGTAATAATTGCTTCATTTATCATCCGAATCTGGAAAACTTAAATAGCAGGCATTTATAATTAATTTTCTCCTCTTGCAAGCTGCAATTCATTCCACAGTCAAAAGAGTCAGTGTTAATTTCTTTTCTATCAGCCACAGGCCATAAGTTAATGCATTAAAGAAAAATCAGAACATTTAAAATAACAGTCTAATTAAATTACATCCTCTACTTGGATGAAAAAACACATGATTCTTCAGGAGATAATCAGTCACCACAGTAAACACCATTTAGTTCTTCTCACAAATCTGTGACTACCCAGTGGCAATTTTAGTCTGTCAAGAAGAAGAATTCTCTTTACTGAGTAGATGAAGAATATTGACTTCAGCCTCATTAGCAGCTTCAAATTAGAATGACAATGGGATTTCGTTAAATAATATTTTTCCATCTACTGAGTTTCCTTCATTATGCAGAAGAATATGCTTTACATAGAGTTTGACAAAGCCCACATTTCTGGTTTGTGCTTCCTAGCTGATCAGCTAGATAATGTCCTTTCCTTAGGGTCCTTCCTTTTTGATCAGCAGGAACTTGGTATTGCTTCACTGAAATCAGTGAGGCAGGTGGTGTTCATCTCAGTTCAGAACACTGAAAGTACCTTGCTCCAGGGCTGAATCTATCCATGTCCTCAGGAGGATTTGGGGACTTCTAGATGGACCTCATCAGTTGAAGTGGCTGCACACAAAGCACTTTTCACCGCTGGCAGCTGCTGTGCCATGGAGTGGTCTGTGAGAGGCTCATTAAAGACCTCTGGTCTTTTGTTTATTCAGCATGACTATTGAAAGAACAGCTGTATAGGTATAAGAGAGCTCTTTTGAGTACACAGCTGGGAAAAAATGAAAGAGAGGATCTCTTTTGAGACTATCTTCTTTTCTGCAGCAATCTGAATTCAGGTGTCCAATAAATAAATGCCCATTTCTCTACGTGTAATAATTTAGCCTGAACATGCACTTGTTAGAGCTGAAAAATAATTAAGGTGGTTTTTTTCCTTCTGTTAGGATGTGTTCTTTTGCCATAAGTATTGTTAGTTTCTGACAAGAATGAGTATGTCATGTTTAAAATATCCACTTCTGTATTTTTCTATTTCCTTTTAATGATGTTTTTCTGCCTAAATGCTAGCAAAAATCTTGAAATACTAAAGATCAGTTTATTTCATAAGATGAAAATAATGAATATTTCCTCGTGTATGAACATTGCTAATTAGTTCTCAGTAAAATTTTAAGAATACCTTTTCAAGTGTTTTTAATTTTATGATCTTCAGGGCAAAAGAACATGTGATTTCTCTTACTGTTCCCCACCCTAATTAGTAACTTAATTCCATCTATAGAACTAAGCAGAGCTGACAGACTACAGCTTCTTCTGCATTCTTACAATTCTCTTTTTCACAAGATACCACTGAGGTCAGGGGCTTTAAAAGGGATAGAAACTTGTCTCCTTTGAGATGCATTCCAGCACCTTTCTCACAGAAAATTAAGAAGGTCATTCATTTACGTAGGTTATTCCATAGTCCTCCCTTTGGAATTTAAATTCTTATGAGAAATCTTCCAATACTTGCTGGCCCTAAGAAAAGTCAGATCAAACTGCACTGGAGGTATACGAGACTCAAACTTCTCAGGCCCCTGCTCCCACAGCTGCTTAGGCATTTTGCATTAAAAGTCCATGGGAAACAATGAACAGAAGCCTCTCAAGGAGAACTCTGCTTTCTCTTCCCAGTGGAATGTCTTTGCCAATGGGCACTTGGATCAGGCTGTTGTGCTCTCTTGCCCTTCCCAGAGTGGACAGTGGAGAGAGGAGGGGAGTTCTCCCCTTCTTGTCTGTACTGAGGATGCTCACCTGGGATAAAGGTATAGATTATTTTAGCTCACTCTGGATCCATGCAAGTCAAACTAAGACAGTATGTTTAAAAGTGAGTGCAAGACATTGGGGAAAAAAGAAAAAAGGAAAAAAGTATAGCCAATTGCCTACAATGAAAGGGATATTTTCAGCATCTAAATCTCAGAAATCATTTCAGGCATGAAATCTAATTTTATTTAAGTACCATCTTGTATCCCTGACTTAGCTCTAAGATTAAGTGAGAGAGCATGCAAGCATTTCTTCATCGCCAGCAAAGGCTTTCTCTTCTCTCCCTGCCCCCACCCTCGTCAGGCTGAGTTGTCTACAGCTGCAATTTCAGCCCCTGGAACAGAACACCTAGAAAAAACTATAGTAATGTTCAGCACTGGCACATCCTCGTTCCTTTACTGATTATGTCAGGAATCACCTACAGTTGTGTTGAAGAGCATGTGAAACCCAGACTCACTAAGTCTGAAGACAATGCATTCAGCAGAAGGGAAAGTCAATCTAAATCAATTTTTCCTGGAAAAAACACTAGTTTCATACAAACAGGCATTTTGATCATGAGGTTGACTGGACATCCTAATTATGACTAGAATATCAGGGCTTTTTACCCACTGGCTGTTCATTATGCTTCATAGAAGCAACATAAAAAGTTACGACTGTTGAAACCATGAAAAAGAATTTTCTCTTGAATTATATGGAAATTGAAACTAAAATTAAATTTCTAAATACTTTTCATGATGCACATATATTAACAATAATTAATTTTAATCAATTTGTAGCTGCATTATAACTCCATTACATTTATACTAATTGTGTTGAAGCAAATGTGCCTGTACTATAATGTGTATTTATTTTCTTTTATTAAGCCCAAGCAATCAGGTGATGTAATTATGATGTGGTGTTTAAGCAGCAAGATAACCACAATATGCTGGCACAAGTCTAGCCACGTCCATAATCATAAACAATTATACTTTTCACTGCAGAAGATCTTTGGGCTTTTCCAATAAGCAGCATGAAAAGTGCCTCAGTCTTCTGGTTAATATAGGTGGAAGGAAAATGATTTTCTGATATTTTCAGAAGCAACAATTTCCCTTGAGGGAGAAGATGTGGGATGAAATCACCTACCTCCATTATTAAGGACCTAGTTTCAAGGCTTTGTTCTCTAGATTCACTAGTACATGAACACCTCACTCAAATTGAGTTGCACCACTATAATGTTATTAATGAGAGCTTTTGAGATTATTCTCACTCTGAAAGGTCTTCCATATTTGACCTCAAAAACTATTGTGCAAATTTGGGCAATTCTTTAAAAAAATTCTAGTGAATCAAAATGTTTTATTTTAAACAAACAAGTAAGTTTTTTCCAGATAAAAAACAAAACAACAACAAAAAAAGGAAATAATTACTGATATAATCAGTGAGACGTTCCCACACTGAAGATTAACACATTCCTCAGCTTTTAAGAGCACTTGGAGACCAAATCTATATATGAGCAGAGTTCTGCTATAACTCAAATCCAGCCATCACAGGAAATTCAGTTTTAGCCCTGAGATGTGGGAAAAAATCACATTACAACATAATTATTTAAAAATTTAGAAGTAAAAATTTCTGTTTACTGGTCTTATTTTAAGTCAGTGATAGGGAGTAAGCAGGCAAAACTAAATTGAGGCGGGACCCCTTGGTTTCTTCTGGGATCATGAGTCATAGAACCACAATGAATATAGCTGTTGGTCACAAAAAGTAGAAAAAAGAGTTTACCAATTGGTGCTTCTTAACTACTGGTGCAGATGCTCTCAGATTTGCTGCACATGTCTGCTTCTGGCAAAATTAAAATTGCACAGAGCTCTCCTTAAGAGAAGTAGGTAAAAAATAACATATTTTAAATAAAATTTATCCATATTCTTCTGAAGTGTTTATTCTTCTCTTTTATTAAGGCTTTTATCAAAAAGAAAAAAAACTAGATTAGTTTCCTTAATTCATCATAGGCTGTTTTCCATACTGCTTTGTATCTTGTTTTTGTCTCTACAGGTGTTCTGTGACAGTTCATTCTCTCTGCCTCTCTCCCCTCTGTATGTTCTCCACTTCAAGAGTTTGTTTTTCCTCCATGTGAAGGACTGTTCCACCTTAACTCGATTTCCCTTTTCCGATTCTTCTTGTTTTTTTCCTTCCTCAGATTATCTTCTTTCCTCGACCTTTAAATTAATAGTAACAGGGTTTTGAATTTTTGTTGTTGCTTTGTTTTTAACTCAATAAAATGAGACAAATAATAGTCTGAAGAAATAATTAATTTGTAAAAGCTAGCTCATGGCAGTTGCCAGGCAACAGTCTACATTATCATCAGTCAGTTAATGGTTGGTTTAATTACTGTCTTAATAAGCATTGTTTAATCTTGAGCTGTCTCCTATAACACAGTTGTAAGGCAAAGCCCACTGTGCTGCAGTTTGGGGTCCTTGCTCATGAAAGACAGCAGTGACAAGGTTTGACAATTGCCCCCCACAATACAAACTCTCTTACATTATGAAAGAAAATAATCCACGCCATAGGCATTTATACAGGACACGAACATTCACAGCAACATCTGCATTTTCAAAGGTACTTGAACACCTGAGCTGACTGACAGAGAAACCCAAGTGCTGAAGTTGTGCATAAGTTTTGCTTTTGGTCTGCATATATTGCCCTTCTGACACCATAAAGGCCCATTGTTCATGTTGAGCTTGCAAGTGCCAAAATTGTCTAAACTGCAGGTTTTAACTGATTCTAAACAAAGTAATATATAGGCCTCACTGCTTTCACATTAATTCAACTTTAGAAACTCTTTTGCCATGTGCATTTAACAGGTTTTGTCATACTCAGTTATGACAGTTGCTACTCATTTTAGTACTGATACAAATGGATTCATGAAATAAACACATTTTAGGAATGATAATCCTTTATGTAATTGCTCATAGCTCTCTACTATATATTCTACTAGTATGAAACAATCATCTCAAATTGTACATTTAACCTGGACAGTGGAAGAACAAATTGCTGGGAAAAAAAGAGCTGAGCTGTTCAGCAAGGAATGTAGATGACATCAAGCTGAGTGGTGCAGTTGACGTACTAGAGGGAAGAGATGCCAGCCATGGACCGAATTGAGAGGTGGGCCCATGCCAACCTCATGGATTTCAACAAGGCCAAATGCAAGGTGCTGCACCTGAGGTGGGGCCAGACTGGGCAGAGAATGGCTTGAGAATAGCCCTGAGAAGAAGAATTTGGGAGTGTCAGTTGACGAAAGACTCAACATGAGCTGGCAACATGCTCTTTCAGCTCAGAAGGCCAATCGTATCCTGGGTTGAATCAAGAGAAACACGACCAGCAGGTCGAGGGAGGTGGTTTTATCCCTCTACTCTGTTCTCATGAGAACCCACCTGGAGTACTGTGTCCAATTCTGTGGTCCTCGACACAAGAAGGATTCATAACTGTTGGACTGGGTCCAGAAGAGAGCCACAAAGATGTTCTGAGGGCTGGAGCAACTCCCCTAGAAGAAAAGGTTCTGGGGCAACCTTATAGTGACCTTCCAGTACCTGATGAAAAAATAGCTGTGGAGAGACTTTTTATAAAGGCATGTAGCAACAGGACAAGGGGAAATGGCTTTAAACTGGAAAAGGGTAGAATTAGACTAGATATTAAGAAGATAATATTTATTGTGAAGGTGATGAGACTCTGGAACAGGTTGCCCAGAGAAATTGTGGATTCAAGGCCAGACTGGCCAGGGCTTTGGGCAACCTTGTCTAGTGGGAGATGTGCCTGTCTATAGCAGGAGGACTGGAACTAGATGATCTTAAATATAGCTTCCAACCTAAACCATTCTATGATTGTTTGAAACTTTCTCAAGATTTTCCTAATCTTTACTTGAAGAGTAGTGAGGAAATTTCAGACAAGATCTGAAACAGGATGCTGAAGCTGGACTTAGGAATGCTAGCCAAATTACTGTCCAAAATATCTTCACATATCAATTACCTAAGCTCAGTGTATGCGTGCCTGATCTACACTTCAGATGTTTGAATTCTTCCATTGCAGGCTTAAAACTGCTTTGACCTGAACACTTTTTCACTTCTGATCGTGTGAGCTCATAAATTTCCTACTTTTACAAACATTTTTATACAACTCAACACGTATAGTCCCTTATCGCAGAACTGTGGCCTGAAGAGTTTGTCTCCTTACAACTAAATATTTTGAATTCTAGTCAAGTGTCAAAATACTGGGGAACTGCACATATTTAAGTCCAGCAGAATCAAATCTCCCTTTTCCACTTCGTTTTTAGGTGCTAGCTAATTAGCTAATCAGATTATCTTCCAGGTTGATATATACTAGCAGGAAATCTACTTGCATGGAGTGGTAAGATTCCCATGACCAGAAACAGAGAGAACAGAGAATGTTGTCACCAATATAAAAGCAAGAACAGGACATGGGGAAAAAAGAAAGACAAGAAAGATACACATTCCTTTCAGTATGTTGGCTGCAAGACATGCATCTGTGTATGGAAATTATCAATTAGTGTAGCAGTATTGGAATGTCCAAAAGTCTTGAGAATAAAAGCATAAAGTCAAATTTTCAGTATTTCTGATGTTTGAAGTTTACAAGATGAATGCTTTTAGCCAGGAAAAATCTTGTGTCATTAATAAAGAGGCAAAATATAATTGACCAAAAAAATAAGTAAATTCTCACCTTTTTCTCCAGATCTAATCTGTCAGAGATTCATTTTGTGGTAATATTTCCATTCTAAAAGTCAGGGTGTTTTTCTTTTTTGTATGTTATACAATCAAAGCTAATAGATATTAATATGTAATAGTCTGTCGTTACCCAAACAAGATGGGAATCAGCCATTAAATATAATAGATACATGTTTGTTGTTTTCTTCTCTGATTTCAGAAAGCTAATTCCTACAAAATACTTCCCATTAACATAAAAGAAAAACAAAAACACTAGAATATTTGACTCATACTCCGTTGTTCCAATATCGTATATTTTTTCCACTTTGATAGAAAGTTTCATTTACTTGGAATAAAATAGTCAAATTTTTACAAAAATGCATATGTAAAGGGTATTTGGATATCTTATTCTTTAAGCTGTTTTGAAAATAACTATCCATGCTCCTACATACTATTAAACATCATGATATTTGGTGATAATCGTCTCCTTTATTTTGTAATCAGACATATTTTATAGATATTCAGCCCCATACATCTCCAGTGAATATTCTGAAATGTAAAGCTGAGAATCAGTCCTTTATTAATAGAATTAAATAAATAAATGCTGTATTTTCTGCATTTAAGATTACAATTTTTTTTCACACTTTATTTCTTCTGCAAAGGAAGATTTTGTCCATAAAATGAATGAAATCTCAAAATAAAAATGTGACCTCAATAATTACCTTAAAAAACCCAGGCTTACTAGAAATAAAAAGAAATGAGAGGAAATGAATTCATTATATGATGCTTTACATGATTTCAGCTATTAATGGCAAAGTCAGTGGTCTTCATACCCTCTGTCCATTACCATATATGTCTGGTCCAATAAAGTGCTTAATTTATTTCTCACTGGAATATAATATTAAAAAAAAAAAAAGTAAGAACAAGATGAAAATGTAATAAATATAAAGTAAGGAAAGTAACTCTATGCTGTTAAAACAGAAATCTTTGAGTGGCTATGGTAATTTGATAAATAATCTCCTTTGAAAGGTTTGATTTATGAATTATGAACCCCCTACAGTCTTCAATTTTTTTGCGTCTACTACTTTTTACTAATCTTTTTCCTCATGTTATTGAGACATCATTGATTTACACAAGCTGATTTTAGCTGAGCATATCAATTAGTACATAGTATTAAATGCATAAATGCATAGTCCATAACAATGCTTCACAATATAATTTCTCTCAAGATACTGCTGTTTAGAAGTGGCGATTGTTGTGCTATAAAACAGCAGGATTCTTAATGCCTTTTAGCAGAAAATCTATTCATATTTCTAGTCAGTGCCAAAATAAAGATTCCACCATCACATATAAATTATGGCATTGAAGTATGTTACAAGTTGTCTAGGAGCACTTACAAGATACATAGTGAACAGGTGAAGGTAAGAAACGAGACTGGTAATGCGAACTTGAAGAGAATTTATCTAATACTTGGTCGACAGTACTCTCATGATCTTGCATACATAGGTGAATGAAAAAGAGCTCTGATCACTGCTGGAAGACAGCTGTAGCAGCTGCAGAATGTATCACAGTTGTTTACATTAATATGTGAGGCTATAAACTCAAGGGGCTGAGAGGATATGTCTGTCATTCAACCAAAGTTATTAAGCAGAGTGCTAATCTTCAACACTTGTATAAGAGAGGCAGTTGGCAAAGCAACAAAATATATCTGACATTAATAAATTAGATTACAGAACCACAGCTTGGAACTGACCTCCTCTCCCACTTCTGTTTGAGGAAGTATCAATTAGAGCAGGTTACTATGGATTGTATTCAAGCAGCTTGAGAATATCTCCAGGGATGGAGATTTCACTGCCTCCCTACCCAGTCTAGTCTAGCCTCTGGCCATCATCACAGTCAACTTATTTTTTTCCCAGTATCTTATGAGAACTTGTTTTGACTAGCTTTTTTCTTCTGCCTCTCATCATTCCCCTGTGGACAGCCAAGAATAAAATAGCAGTCTGTCTAGTCTATAGAGTTAGATGGGATTCAGTCTGCAGAATGCCTTCTTTGAATTTACATTAAACAGCACACTTCTCTTAGTTTCATCAGTGTTTGTAGTCCACCTTTTTAGATTGGAAAGCTGATTTATCACAAAAGGAAACCTGTTTATCCTTTGCTTGAAAGAGACATATCAAACAGATAAAATTAGTTTGAAATATCAAAATCTCTATGAAGCAAAGATCTTGAAGACCCTTCATGACAGATGAGAGAGTGAATATCATAAACAGAGGACATACCTGGATATTACGGATTTCAGCCTTATCTGCCTGCTATTTTCAGCACTGGGTGAGAAGGATAGAAGGGAAGAAAAGCATTTTTTATCTCTAAGTTTTGGTAAAACATTTTAAGATATCTGTAGTACTGAAACTTATTTCTGATCTTGAATAATATTTCAAAGTGGATTTTTCATTAAAATATTTGAGTTTTAACAAGCCAAGGTTTTCTAAGGTTCTGAATTCTATGCAGGTCATTCTGAAGACCTCAAACAGATCCAGTCTCTGAGGTGAAATGGAATGTTGGATATTGCATTTAATTTTAAGTAGCTCATTATCAGAAATGAAGCATAAAATCTGGGAAGAATTTTGAGAGCAGTAATAAAAGTAAATAAGCATAGAAAAACTGATGACTATCACATCTAAGTAACTTGGCTAAGAGAAACAGAGAGAATAGAAATGTATCTTTGCAAATATCTGGAGAGCATAATCATCAGCAGTAACTCATTCATTAACCCCTACTAAGCCACATAATTGTATTAACTTTCAGAGTTACTCTGGATTCGTAGAGTATTAAAAAAAAACCTGATAGAAAGCAATAAACCAGGGACTGTGGCACACTATTAGAAGAAAACAAAATACGTTGAACACGTGGGAAACTTATTGAAGTTTAATTGTACCTAACCTGTGTACAGAGTAAGAGATGGTTGTTTGCAAATGTGAACTGTGATGAGTACCAGAAATGTTTTGTTTTTTTGGTTTTTTTTGCAAGAAGATTCACAATTTTGGGCAATTAGAAAGTTCCTCGATATAAGAGTTTGAGATCTTACCAATCATGAGCAGCCTAGTAATCTAAACAACATTTTGTAAATTACAAACTTTATGTTTGGCAGTGAATAGCATGGTTTAGCTAAGATAACTGTTATCTTATTCTTCCACATTAGATAGCATTTACAGAAATTCAATCATGAAGTCTGTGTTTTGTGTTTGTTTCAGAAATGGCTAAGTATATAATATTTATTATAGAAATTCTAACTGAAAATTCACTAATATTTGGGAATATATTTTATTATTTTTTTCCTTTGTATTTGATGGCATATACTATTGGATATACACTTAATATTTAAAAGGATCAGTAAAGCAGTTTTGATCTGATTTAAGTAACAGAGGAAGGTAATATGGGGTAAAATCACACCTGAGATAGTTTATATCTTACAGAAATGACTTTTGATACAGACTTGTCCATTTTGCAGTAAGGTGAATTAATAGTCAAATCTGGTCTTTACATTGGTAAAGGACAAAAGGTCTAAGAGACCTTAAGCTAGTAAGATCTTTAATATATATATTTTAATGTCAAAAATTTAATTTTTTTTTAGTTAAAATTTGAAGTTATAATTTCTCCCTGATTGCTGATCTCTAAATTTGCAATTGAAAGGTTTTATGGAGTTTGACTTCCCAGAGATCAGACAGAATGAATTTTGTCCACATGTGTTGGGAAGTAACATCAAGACCTAAAATAGTATTTTAGACAACTATTTCTCACCAGAAGTTTTACTTGCCTTTATACACTCACAGTGTTGTCCATACAGTATTTATGATTTAAAGAATTGACTAAGATTTTGGTACTGACAAAAGAGAAGTCAGAGACAAAAGGATTTTCTCAAGGTCCCTCTTCCTAGTCTTTGGGTATTTCCATTTAAAACTGTCAGCTGATTTGAACTGTTCCACTGTTTTGTGGAAAAACTCTTTATGAAATTTATTCATTCAGTCATAGAATCATAGAATGGTAGAATATCCCAAGTTGGAAAGGGCTCAGAAGGATCATCAACTCTAATTCCTGGCTCCACAAAGGTCTACTCAATATCTTCTGTCTGAGAGCACTGTCCAAACACTCCGTGAACTCTGGCAGCTCAGGGCCATGCCCACTGTCCTGTGGTGAAGATCTTTTTCCTAATTCCCAACCCCACCCTCCCCTGGTGCAGCATAATGACTTTCCCTTGGTTCCTTCTCTCATTACTGACATGGCTAAAACTATTGCTTTCATTTCCTTGTCCAGTTCTTTCCTATCTGATTTAAGATTTGGAATGAAATTGTGCTCTTCTACATTTCTAACTTCATTTCTCTTAGAAGGAAAATTAATAATTGGAATTTTCTGCAATTTAATGGTGTTAAAGTGTTATATCTATAATTACAATGTAGATTTTGTTGAATGGAGTTGAATTTTTGTTGAATGGAAACCAGCTTCAAACTTTCTGTAATGGAAGAAAATAATCTAATTCAGGAATGAATAAACAAGAAAACATTACTTCACAGGCAGGTCACAAGGTCAAATTTTGGAGTAAGTTGATTATGGAGGTTGAAATGTCTCTTTCCAAGGATCTTGAATCTTATTTGTTGAGCAATGAGAAAAGTGAGGAGAGGGGTAGAGCAGGGACAATGACAACTGTAGTCTGCTTAGTGTGTCTGCTAAGACAATGTACTGCTTTACTTCCATGAGTCAGCTGTCCTTTCATCAGAAACCATTTTCTTTTGAACATCAGAACTCCTTTAAGATGAAAATGGCAAAGTGAATATAACCATTGAAACACCAATAGAACATATAGCTATGTTGTCTATATGTTTTGCTTTCCAATGTTCAGAGCCTCTCAACTACTCAAAAACTTAAGAGAGAAATGGTAAGAAAGGGCAAATTTATCTAGTTAGAGGACACAGAAATGTGGTAAGAGATGTACTGTAATACACAACAACAGTAAAGCCACAACACACGAGTCAGAGAGAGATATTTATTGTTATAATTATTGCCTAATATGATATGAAGTTTAAATCAACAGTGGTAAGGAGAAAAAAGCAAACACACCAAAAGAGGGCTTTGCAATTAAAAAGAGCAGTGGTCGATTACTAAATTAAACAACATTTTAAAATTAACTCTACAGTCCGTTACAGCTCTATGTCTTGTACATATATTGATAGAATTTAACAAAGAAATCGAAGTTTCTTTAGTTTGCTGAGATAGACTTGACGTCAGGCGTCTTGACGACTACCCCGGCTCCCGGATAGCACAGCAACAAGCAAAATGGAAACACTGCCACCTCGTGTCTGAGCTGACGCCAAAAGATGCTCAGCTCCAGGTGGAAAGATCTAAGTACGTTGTCTGTTGCGAGAGAGGAGCTACTGAGATTCTAAATCTGAATTTTTATACGAATCTGCACAGATTTAAAATAAATATACACAAACAACGCTGTACACAGAGTAATCATAGCAATACATCTAAGAATGTGAAGATTTAGTGTCTATATATGTATATATGTATATAATCACACAGCATGCTCAGGAAACTCAATTTTATATGTACTTAGGATTGCTATCCCCAGACAAGTTATCAGTTGCAACTATAGCCATAAAGCTGTCGTTTATAATAAGTTTTTATGTATTTATTGAGGCTTTTTTTTTTTAATTTAAGATAGCTAACTTACTCCAAAAGAAATGTCAATGCTATAAAAGTAGTTCAGCTGTGCAAATGCTTCCATAAATTTTAATACACATCTCATTTAGCAAAATTTTAAAATGTTGTGTTACTTTTTCCAGAGGATATATAAAATCAGCTTCAATTAAGAGAGTTTTAATGAAATGATGGTGTTCTGCAAATAAAGCAAAAATCTGTTTATTTTGCTATGTAAATTTTTCTTTTATGGCAGTAGTTTGGCAGAAAGTGTACTTAGAGAATGCAAATAGGGAGGGTTAAATCATCTCATTTTAGTGACTCAGCTTTATTCAAATTAGCAGCTACAGTCACAGTAGCTTTCAAAGTGTTTTATTGCTATGAGCATGCAGTAATCCAGACCAGAGCTTTCAAGTTAACTGCACTGGCACCATTAATGCATATCTAATTTGGACATGAATTATTCAGTTCCCATTACTTTAGTCATTATTAAAAACCTTTAGCAAGTCAGGTTAGTGGATAAGAGAAGATAAATTCTTTTGCCACTCTACAAATGCACAGCATTTTCAATAGAGTGATTATACTGTTATGAGAGATGGAGTATTTTCTGATGACTTATGATATTAAAGCATTATAAAAATATGTGAGGATGTATAATCACCACAGTCACACTTAAGGTCAACTCTGTCAATCACCATTGCTGAGGCTTGGTTGAAGTATGACTGTACTATGAAACTTATTCCATAAGCAAGCCCTTCAAGAAACCCAATCATTTGAGACCTGAAATTCTTTGGTTTCAAGGCAAGGTAGCCAGAACTGAATTCCTGAACTGATGAGTGAAAGCAGCAATGAGGATTAATGACAGGATCCTTTTGAACTACTGAAGATTTTGTTTGAATCTGTAAAACCACCTTAGTAGTGATTAAGCTTAGGGTCTTAGGTAATTACATTCTGAAAGATGTTGGTTGTCCTGCACCGAAGGCAAACTTAGAAGTCATCAGCATGTCAGAACATCTATGAACTGGAGAGGAGCCTGGCTTTTGGTCTGTCTTCTTGTGGATATTGCCAGGCTTTTTATCTTTTGTAACTGGTATGAAATGCCAATTCAGAGTCAGTTCTATTATGACTTACACAAATCATGTCTAATTCAGCTAGCCCTTACCTTACTCTTTTGTCAAAAAAGAAAAAAGAAAAAAGAAAAAGGAAAAAAGAAAAAAGAAAAAAGAAAAAAGAAAGAAGAAAAAAGAAAAAAGAAAGAAGAAAAAAGAAAAAATCCTTTCAATTTACTCTAGAAATCTTTGTCAACAACGTTTATCTGTTGTAGTTCATCTGCTGTCTCTAAAACTAACAAGAATTATATCAAGACTTCATTTATTTCTTTGTCCAATCTACCTTAGAGGACATACCATGCCTGCAAAGATGTTCATGTTCTGAGAATAGGGCTGCAGAGCCTCAGTCTTTCAGAAGTTTTGGAAGTGTTCTATTTGAGTTTGTTCACAAGGAAGATTCTACACAGAAAATTTTGATAGCATGGAGACTTATTACATGTCTTACCCACCACACTGAGGTGGAATATTTTCCAGGTAGCCACTACAAGAATTCCTGAAATGGGAATGACTGAAGTAAAAAGTCCCCAAAAAGACTGGAAGGTCAGTAATATTTTCCACTTCAGGACAACTGAAGCTCATTTCTCAATTGGTTGAGATGTGACAAGGAAGGAAAAAGAAATAACAACAGTCTTTCTGTGTGTGCTGTTAAATTGCTTCAAACTTTGTTCCTTGACATTTTGTTGGCTGATAAGAAGATACACCTAAGAATAAAATACACATATGGGACATTTATTTGTCATATCATCCCTGACAAGTGAAATTTCCCATTAGACTATAAATGCAGAACAGCTGTGAAAACCTAGACAACTTATTATAAGCAAGTATAGTCTGAACTAGGAAAGGAAAAGCAGTTATTTTGGAAAATGAGTCTCGAGGCTTTAAATAACTTCACAGAAAAATTAAGAAGGTTCTTTATACTAATCATGCTTGTCTAAAGTGAGTAGTATGGATTTATTTATTTAGTGTGGGTCTTATCAAAATACAAGATACTAACAACTTTCTATTTATTTAATAGAGAGAAAAGACAATTACTAATAGTATGTACTGTTATCTTACACTGACAAATGTGAGATCAGGTCATCCCCAAACATTTGAAGTTTGCTTGTCAGTATAAAGCAAGTCGTAATGTGGTTTTAATGTTTTGGCTGTGTCAAAATACAGACATTAAGCACAAATTTGGGCAAAATCTTCTGTAAGTGAAACAATAAGAGTCAATAAACTTATTCTGAAGTTAACTAGACTGTAGGATGGCTTGTCCTATCCAACAACAACGGTAGGCATATACAAACATTTTATAATCAAGTTATAGTACAGCACCCTTTGTTAAACAAGTTGCCTGGAAGTTTGACATAACATTTTATTTTCCAAACAATGCTCTCATATAAAAAAAATTAAAAGGAAAGTTCATGTAGTCATCTTATGTCAAAAGAAAGGCATGTATTTCAGTCACTGAAATCAACATAATTCCTCAGGCGGGTACCAAAGAATAATTTAACACAAGTGGTGGTCTGTGTTTAAGAAAAGCAAAACAGTAGAACAGCAGGGATTCTGCAGGTCAGGAAACAGCGTGGGAAAACCTGCTGGTACTATGTATGGCATCTTCTTTTCAATGAACAGCAATTTCAAACAGTCTTTTTAAAGTCATCAGTAAATACATAAAACATTTCAGAGGAATTTTCTCTTTAGTCAATTAGCAACAGAGATGATAAACAATTTCTAGTACTAGTTTTACTGGATATATAATTGCATTTTGATGCTTAAGAAACAAAATGCGCTGAAATCATTTTTTGTAATGAAGATCTGCAGTGATATGTTATATTCCTACAGTTATAAAATTTCATGGAAGTTTTCCTCTCTTCTCTATTCCTACTCATTTAAAAAATATAATCACAGTATAGGCAAAAGCTGATCAGCAAAATAAAACAGGGTAAATATGTGAAGACATTCTAGTTCTTTTTCACTACAGTAACCATTTCTTGCCTTGCATCTATAGAATCCAAGAAGTTAGATGGCCTTTACCCTTTACCCTTTTTTAAGCCCAAACCTGAGTCTAGTATATCAAATTAACATCAAAAAATAGCACCACATTACCTTTATCCAATAACATGATAAATAGACAGAATCCTTCTTTTTCAGTGTACTTTTTTGGATGGCAGGTTTAGTATGAATCTCTAAAATAACATATACAGTTGACTCAAACTATCCCACAGGGCTGTCTCTATTCCTATGAGAATTTGACATTTATAAGTTTATATAAGGTCATATTTCTCTGCAGGCTAAGAACTGCAGCAATGTCAGTTTTCCTACTTAACAAAGCTGGTTCCCGAAAGGGCAGGTGACTACAGGTTCCAATTACTTTCACATTATTTCCAAAAGAATTGAGAGTGGAAAGAAAAAATGTTATTTAATAACATTTCACATTTATTCAGAAATTTTAAACTTTAACATTATTTTAATTTGATAAGTAAGAATCTGTTCTTTTAGTAAAAAGAAGATGAAGACAGAGCTACTACTGAAAAGAAAGAAACAAAACATTCATAAGCAAAGGGACTTGCCCAAGGTCACAATCAGATCAGCTGTAGTGACAGCAATGAAGTGTGTGTTGATGGAGGACAGTGTTCTATGCCTACAAAAGAAAGGTACTTTTCCCCTTTTTAGGATCTGGAGTTCATTACCCTCAAGGGACTGTAGGAAGTTCTGATTCAGTTCTAGTGATATTTTCTGGAATAATATTTTTTATGGCATTTATTTTTTTAGTATGATAACCCAAAACCTCTTTGTTAGGTAGCCATGTACAGTATTTGAAAGTTGCAGTTAGTTTGAATTTGTGATAATTCAAATATGATACACCTTCATGTAACATGTTAGACCTGTTTCCTTCAATTAGATTTATGCCATCGGGAATAACTTACTCCTCCCACTTCTCATTCTTCTGGTATGCAATTGAATTTAAACGAACAAACAAATGAACAAACAAACAAACAAACAAGCAAATAAAAAGTAGACATCCCCCTCTTTGAATTCATAAAAAAAATAACTTGTTTTTTATCAATTAACTTCATTTATGATTAAATATTTTTTCTAAAAAGCGAATGTTACTATGTTTTTATTTACATGACACTACAGCATGGTAACATTTTAGTTTGAGTTTGTAAGATGGTGGTGCAGTCACTTATGCTCTAAGAAAAGTCTTGCACGCGATCTGCACTCCTAGTTCTCAGTTCCTCCTTATCTATTTCCCTTGTATTCTTCTTTCTCCTAGTACAAAGGAATACAGAAAATACCGCTCTGCTTTCTCCCAGATTCTTATTTACAATCTATTTGCTTCCACCAAAAGGAAAGCAAAAAATAAAAACTCACCAATAAAATAAAAAAAAAAGAAAACAAACAATTTGCATTTGCCAAAAGCCTCAATAGACACATATCTAGGTGGATTTTTTCATACCAATACTTTTACTTGTTCTCATAATGTCAGCTCTCTAGCTTCTGCATAGAAGAAAGAGAATAATCTTAAGTTATTATCAAAAAGATGGAACTGCTCATGAAACTATTCCACAAATTAAATCTGCTCATGAATGTGTATGACATTCCAAGATCACTTCATGTTTTCTGTTTTCAGTTATGCCTTCACTTTACTTTTTTTGTTACTCTAATCAGATGCCTGTGTTTTTCAAGTGGTCTTCCAGCTCTCAACAGTTTTTGATGCCTAATAGTGTGGTGTCACTATCTATATTATAGCCTTGGTATGATCCCTGTCTGTTTACTATGATTAGGAAAATGATCAGAGCACTCCATATCATTCCATGCTTAGAGTTTTTTCTCATGTAGAAACCAAAATATGGAGGAGCTCATACCTTTACCAGTTTAGATATAATCTAAAGTACTTGCGTTACAAAGCTGAGTTAATTTGGTTTCACTCTATTTCCTGAAGGAGTGTAACTACCAGCATCACACTGGTAGTTACACTCCTTCAGTCTGTCAGTTTTAACAGAGCCATCATAGTTCAAGAAGTTTCAAATCCAGACCAAAGAGTGTCATACAGAAACACACATAACCCATCATACAACATTTTTACAAAGAGAAGCTTAGGAAGTAGGAAAGAAGACTCTCTGGCACTGTGGTAGAATATTTTACAGCAGTTTGTCCAAAGCAACATATTCCTTTCATCTCAAATCAAACAGTTTGCCTGGCTGCTAATATTCATTAACATGAATATTATTTCTCAGGTAAAATATAACTTCTACTCTTCTGGAGTGCTGTCTTACATCTGGAGAGGTGTCTAACAAGACACAGGCAAATGGCTAATGTGCCTTCTGATATTTCTATGATGTTCTGATTTCTATGATGGATGGACATATTATTGGTCTATTTCTCATTTTCAGGCTTTTACCATGTGTGATATGTGATACTTCAAATGTTAAATACATTACACTTTAGATGCGAAAATATAAATGTGTGAATTCTTACCATATTTGACCTAGTAATAATAAAAGTGTCTTCAACTCATTTACCTGTGTTTATGTAGATTCTAAAATGTGTGTGAAGTAAGAAAAATAACAAGTCCTGCACCTCATTATCAATATAGTTTTGTTATGCAGCTGTGCTACCATTCTTGTCTACAGGGACAGTTGTGGCTGTGATTCAACCTTGAGATTCTTCCTTGCATGCTTATCTGTATATTAACAGTAATTACCCTGTATTTTTGTTTACCTGCTCTGTACCTGCTTTGAGTATAAACAGACATACATTGAAATGATAGAAAAATATCCTTATTGTACTTTATCATAAAAAAATCTGCTATACATAAACTGTATGGAAAGCATGGAATTGATATTTCTGATGAATTTTTAAGCTCTTGAATAAGCTTAGTTTTAAATAAGTAGTATACTTCCAAATATAAAGTAGGTATATAAAGTAATTAAAATTCTATTTAAATATGATTTTTGCCTCATTATCAGCATAGTTTACGTGATCGTGCTCAGTGCAAAAGGGAAAAGGGATTCACAAGGCAAACAACAAAGAACAGTCTAAGCCTTTTGGTTTTTAGAATAGAAAGAGGATGAAAATAATCAGTTATAGAAACAAAACAGGAATTTCAGGCTGTAAAGAAAATGTTGAAAATGTTAAACCAACTTCATAACACTTTTCAACTTGCTGTAGATGCTATCTCTGAGTGTTTCCATAGGAATCCAAAGCTTCTGGTCTTAATAAACAAGGAGAATTACTAATTTAAAGATATTTCCTACATGAATTCTCTATATACTCACCAACAAACTCTACATGAATTGAGACTAGAAGGGATTAGAGACTTGAAATTTAGATTTTCAGTCAGAAAAAAACTCCATAAACATAAAACTTAGCAACATAAAATTTGATTGCACAAAACTTGAGGAAACTTCATTTCACTTTTGGGATTATGCTTCCATTTAAGGTTTCTGCTTCCTATTCAATTTTTCATTCATTCATTATGCCAGAATGAGCTATTTCTAAGGCACAATATGAATTCCTCTTTTTCTAATCTGTCCCGTGATAGAAAAACAGAAGGAAAATAACACTGTATGATGCCAGCAACTTCCAGTTTTTTCTTCTACCACCATCCTTCTCCCATCTTATTTGAATTTCACTGCAAAAAAAGAAATACAACAGCTGCCTTCCACTATTTTTGACAGCAGAATCAGATTAGTGGAAAACTCTGCAAATTGCCTGTTCTTTTATTAGCTCTAAGGGATACAAGGTTTTTTGATCTTCTAAGCAATAGCTTTAAGAAACAAAGCACAAAATAGACAGTGGAGACTAAGCACAGTTTCCTAAAAAGATGAAGTTGAGAAAATCTTGTGTGACAGTAGAGGGTATAGTGAAGTAATGGTTCCCTCTCTGCAGTTTGCCTGCAGTATGGTGTAATGCATCAGACTCACATTACAGAGTCTTAAGTACAGCTAAGAAATAAAAGTGAAAAAAAAATACAAGAAAGAGAATACAAAACAGTTATGTGCAGGGCTAGGGCTATAGATGGCATAGTTAGTAGACATCAACTATAACTGTACCTTGGGTATTTCTGCTCTCCAATCAACTATAGGGAAAATAAACTGATAAATGTGTATTAAGATATAAAATGACCTTTACATAACATGGACCTGTTCCCACTTCAATTCAAGTATACTATGTGAACTCTGATGTATCTAAGAGTATACACACACCGCTATAAAATGTTTCAGATAAATCACCAAGTTCTGACTACATCCTACATATATTTTAAAAGTGGCTAATGCTACAGATGGAGTGAAAAAGCTCAGACAGCCATAGGCATGTCAGAATGTAATGAAATTTAATCAATAAATTAAATTTGTTAAATTTGTTAAATTCTGTATGCTGTAGGTAAATAGCAATTGAATACAAAGGTTTGAATAACTGATTGGAACAGTTCAAAGACCATATGAATTAAATGCCATTGCTTAGACAAAATTTGAGCTTGCTGAAAGACATGAGGAGGTGATACGTATTTTCCACTGTCATGAAAGTCTACAGAATTACAAGTTTTCTTTTCCCTTCTTAATAGAATTATTAACACATGATCTAATACTTTTGTAGAATATCATTCAACTTCTCTCAAGGATTTGGCTCTGACAGGTTATTTCACCCAGTGTAACCTTTTCTCTTATGACTGCTGTTTTAATTCCTGTTACCTTTGGAAAGCTATTTATGTGTTGCTCATGTAACTAACTGTTAATGATCATTCTTCCTCATTTTCACTCCATAATATTGATTCAATACAAGGTTAAAACTAATTTGATTGCATCTGTTGTTTTTGGAAAAAATACCTAAAAAAAATGGAAGGAAAAAAACCAACAAAAATGGATCTGGAGCTACTGGGTAATTAATAGAGATATTTCTTCTTACTCTGGAGAAGAAAGTGTGCTGAGAATGTTGTTGCAGTTTAAGAATTACTACATTTCATTTTTCTTCTATCTGAAGGAAAGTCCTTGTTTTTCACGAAAGCTATGAACAGTTAAATTAAGGAAAGAAATAAGGTATGAAGGAATTTCAACACTCAGTTCAAATCTGTATTCTTGGCAATAATTGCACCTTTAAGTAGAAAGTCTTGCAAGGTGTTATCTAAAAGAGCATAGGAAAATTTTCTTATTTTCCATGGCTCTTGGATTCCTCTGAAGGCTTTTAAACTCCTGGAAGTTTAGGAAAGATTAAAGTTTTCTGAAAATGTAGGTACACAGGCTCAGTTTATTGCAGTGATTTCAATGAGTGTCTTTGTTCAACTCTGTCACACTCCAGAACCCTTGGAAGATCTGTATTTATTTATTGTTCTAAATGTGAGTCACTTCTAAAGTAATGCCTCCTATTTATTTCCAACCTTCAAAAGATACAAAGAGCACAGTAGCACATTTTGATAGAGAAAATTTTCAGCTGCAAAACGTTATTTTTCAACACAGTCACTACCATTGACTATGCATTTTAGCCAATAATTAACAAGAGCCTGCATGCCACTCATAAAAATATGCATAGCTGTCTGAAACATTCTCTTTCATGTCACTGTCGCCACTACTGAAATACACCACACACCTCTGCACTGTGCTCACATCCACTGTTTGGTCTCCATAAATGAAGAGTAAGCATTGATGAATGTCAGTGGATGCAATTTTTCCTCATGGAGGATTATGTTTCCACCCCTTTGCTTAATTCACACTTCCATGTCAGATGCCTTTTTGTAAGACTGCCCCTCTGCTGCCATCTGTCACACGGCAACAACATGTAATGAGATATTGGTGGGAAGGTTCAACTTCTACTGCTATACCATCTACATTTGCCTCTAAAGTTGTGGACCAACAAAAGAAAATAGGAGGCCTTACTTTTGGAGCAGCACTCATCTATCTGTAAGTCTAAACCCTTTAATAATAGCTGATTCCCACAATTTTGAAGTTCATCTGGTAGGATCCCTAGAATGAATGCACTCTATGGTGATTTCAATAAGTTCAATTTGCGATAAATTTTTCCACACGCTTTTACTTTCATGAAGAAATAATATGGATTATCTGTTTCTGTAATTATCTTGAAAGGCTTTTTTTTTATTATTATTATTGCAAACAACTTGGTTGGTTACTTTTCACTTCATTATATTCATCAATATTCTCTGTTTTTCATTTAAGCAGCTTAAGTGCCTCATTATTTTTTGTTTTTGTTTTCATTTCATTTTCTAGTGTTTCTAACTTTCATAGAAGACAGAATAATCTCAAAAATTTACTCAGTTTTCTACGCTGACAAATTAGTAGGTTGTCTTCCCAAACTATATAATGTCATCTTGGATCTGAGATGTACTAAAGCCAGAGAAGCTCTTCACTTAGGACCCACCAAATCCATCTGATAAAAAAGATAAGTAAAATAAAAGAACAAAAATGAAGAAAAATAGTTAAAATATTGATTGTGTAAAAGTGTATTTATTACATGCAAATTATTTTCGTTCTACTGGCAAATAACAAGTTTAAACCCTTTGCAATGAGACGTAAAAATAATAAAATATCATTTAAGTTTTATTTTTTAAATATATCAGTTACAACTCCCAGGCATAGTAATAATAATTATTATTATTTCAGTTTTGACTGAAATTTTAACGTTTTCAGAGAAAATACTACATTGTATACTCTAAATAGAGTAATATGATCTAAGAAAAAGCTGTTCCAATGATTGAAATTATGGAGAAAATCATCACTTTTACAACAATTACCTGAATGGCATCCACATTTGAATGGTAAAAATGAAAACTAGGCTGAAACTAAGATATTGACGTATTGAACGCTAGGCTGAGGCTAGTATATTGAAGCACTGTATCTTTTGCATAGGCTATATAGCTATATATCTGTGTTCTCCTGCAGGGGAGCATGGCCACATACTGTATCACTTTAAAAGCAGAAAGAAGAGAATATAACAGTTAACATCAGTATGTTTAAAATTCACTTAATTTTAAGTGGGCAAATAATACTAAAAATAGTATGTTCTGCCAAGCTATCAGGCAAGAGTGACACATTTATATGAATCAGTGAGCTCATGTTCAGAGCGTGTCCATGACCTTTTAGATCAGCTAGGGGTTGGATGAATTACTGGTAGACAGCTAGATGCACCTAGTGTGTCTGAATGTTTCATTTGCTACCATTAAAATACAAAGTTGTGCTTTTTCTCTTTTCTGACAGTTATTATTTCAAGCATATGTGGTTCTAGCTTTCCAAATCACATATATTGGTAACGTAAACCAGGCCCAGCTACTCTGCACATATGGATTAAATTACCTCTTGGGACACCAATGAGATCTTAACTGTGATGTGATGATCATCAGTTGGGTTTTACCCTTCTCAATCACTAAGGCTAGAAGTATACATTAAGCCATAAAAATCCTATTTAGGGTAGTGTTAAAGGTCTGATGTATTCCTAGCAGTATTCAAGAAGATGAAATCTGAAGCTGTTGATGACCAGAAGTTGGAAACTGAGTTTTTACTTTCCAAAGGCAATATCTTAAAAGAAAATCTGACATACTCACTCCTAAGAATGGACCACATAAGATTTATCAGCTTCAGATATATGCAGTTCAACGGTTATCAGGTATTTACACATAGTAAATTTGTGATATTATGAAAATTGTTTTTAAATGCTGAGAAAATTGTAACTACTTAGGAGCTGAAGTTACACTTCATTGGAAAAGATGGTGTCCTGTCACAATTATGATTTGATAATTTGAAGATCTTTTTAAAAGAAAAATGTGTTTTCTCTGTTAAAAAGAGATAGCATCTTTCTGTCACAGAACAATATCATTATTCTTTCTGATGGCAAAATTTGAAATGAAAGGAATGTTTTTTATTAGATACATGATAACTTTATTCCAATTTTTACATTTTTCATTACATTTACTATTTCATTATTTTAAACATCAATCTTTAAACAAATATTGTTTATTTTCCCTTTGTCCTTAGCTAAAATATTCTTTATTAGTCACTGACAAAAAAGTCTAAACTTGCACTCTTTTTGCTATAATCTTTTCTTTCTGTTGCCAATAAATAAATAAATAAATAAATAAAAATTAAATTGGTATCTATGCTACTTTACTCAACACATTTCTATCATTTTTCTTTTTCTGGTTCTGTAATATTCCAATACATCATCAAAATCTAAATTTTCATGAAAAGTAAAACTTCTCTTTTCTATTTATTCAGTAGGAAATCTGTTTAATTCTATGCATTTGTTTAGAAAAAACTTAATTCAGTGTAAAAAAAGACAAGAAAATTAATGCAGACAAAATATTCCGTAGTGATTAAAAATAAATAAATCTAGAAACAGTTTTATTTAAAATCTTTGAGGAAAACAATGCCCTGAAAATTTTAAATGCTTTATCATTTTTTTTCTATTTGTTTAATTTTTCCCCAGAATGTTGCATTCAAAATTTTGTAGGTTAACACATTTTAGTTAAAATACTCAGTCCACAACAGAAAATGGCTTGGGTCTATGAAACTGCTGTATGTCAGAGAAGATAATATAAATTCAGTTCACTGGAATTATATTGGTTGTGGTCCTTATATTAGATACAGGAAAAAAATGACATTTTAAAAATTTTCTTGCTGTTTGGAAAAGGAATCACCAGGAAACACAATTTTTTGGTGTTTGGTTCTCAGTCTGCTAACTTGAGAAACTTCTATATATTCAAAAATTTATTTCTTCACAAACTTAAAATCCTAAGCTACTCAAATGAAAATAAATGTATTTGGAATATATTTTTGGTTATGTAGAAGTCAGAGAAATAAACAATCTTTTCAATTACATCTCTAGAGAAGGAGTGATAAAAATTATGTATACATTAAATTACTTAGTCATCTCTTCCTACTACTTTTTTTTAAGCAAGTAATTATATTTAAAGCATTAGAAATATAAGCATTAATAAAGTCTAGTGTAGTACATTTTCTCTTGAATTAGATGTCACCAAACGCAATTTGCATCTTTTCAAAGATTCAAAAATTCAAAGATTGCACTGTTTAGATGAATGGCATATAACAGCACTGAAAGTTGCTATATTAATATAGGCCCATTATGATTGATATTAAATGTACGTTCTATGAGAGAAGTCACAAAACAACTTCATCTTAAGTGACCCACAGCTGCATTAGCTGCATTAAAAGTATGTGCATGCTAAAGCTACTCTAATTGAATATCTATTTTTGGTTCCTTACTTTGTCTGGCTCATAAAAGTTGTGTGTTGATAAATTTTGGTGAATGACACTTGGAGGTAAAAGTGTTTGTTTTGGAAAGTAAAACCAGATAAACAGGAATACAGAAGAAAGCCCTAAATGCCAAGCACTGTAACAACATGCCACTTTTCATGTCCATTATGCGAAAGTATTTATATAAAAATTTGAAATGAAGTTTGGATAAGCAGCTCAACAGTAGCTGAAGACATAAGGTGTAATTTAAAAATACATATTGGAGAACTGTCTGCATTTACTTTCATGACATTAGAAGACCAAAAGCATGGAATCTATTTTTGACAGGAGAAGAAAATAGAAAAAGGGGTTTACATAGCTTCCTCTTCACGTAGTGAGATATTAGCTTTTTGTTAATGAAGTAAGAAGTGCAGTATAATGGGTTTTAATTACAATTTCCTTACCCCTATTTATCAAATTCAAGTCACCAGAGATATGCTCTTCTGCATGATTGCAGCCCAGCACTGTAAGTTCACATTTTCACAAGGTTAGCTGCTATGAGGTGTGCTGAAGACCTGCTTTCATACCAGGTTTGAGCTGACCCCATGCACAGCATACACTGCAAAGGAGAATGTAAATTCCTTTGCATAGAAACCCTAATAAAATTTGATTGAGCTAGGGTGCCAAATCAAATTACCTATTATTCTCTATGTGGCATACTAACTGCCAAAACAAAATTTCTTATAATATTATAAGCTTGACTTTGTATTAATTGAATCTGAAGTATAAATACCTGGTTCCACTGACAGAAATACGAATGTTGTCGTTGACTTTACTGAGGTCAGATTTCAACTGTTGCATATTGTAGCTTATCGAGACTGCTGATTTGCACCACTTGAAAGTGCGCCCCAGATTTCCTAAGCACTTAGCTGTGGACTGGAGATAAGGTTAACCATCAGTTTTCCTTACAGGTGGAACAATATCCACCAAAAGGTCAGAACCTCCTGTCATTACCAGCCTGAGGTGGATTTCAGAGGCTGCTGTAGAAGTACCTTAATGAACTGCAGAAGACAATATAGCAATGCTCAAAGTTATTTTGCAGCAAAGGAGAATATATGACCTTTATTTTAAAGAACATATGATAGATTACTTTTTCCTCCATTATTGCAGAATCTTTTTCAGTAGTTACAGACATGACTTGGAATGTTACTTCATTTAGTTTTGAGGCCCCAGACTTTACTGGTATATGAATGAGTTACAGTCATAGTCCCTTTGCGTAGGACATTTGATATCAAACAGGAGATTTGATAAAACTCAATCAGCACATAAGAGTTACATTTTCATCACTCAGGGCAGACAACAGGAGTAGGGTGCCAAAATTTTTCCTCAAATACCATGGGATTGCTTCATTATTAAGAATACTTACCTTGTCTGTAACATCTCTGATTTGCTCAAGGTGGGATTTTTAGTTCTTTCCATATTGTTTCCTTCCTTCACTCAAACCATAAAGAATTATGCTCAGTGGTGTAAGAAAAGCACTTCATTTCTGATAGTCTACTTTGCCTGTGGCATTCTAGAATTTTCTCCAACTATGTTATGAAGTACACAATGATCATGTTTTACATTACTTCTTATCCATTGTAAAAATTCTTCAAAAATGATATACCTCATCCTTTGTTGTTTGTGGTGTTTTGTAACTGAGTCTAGTTGAAGATCAAAATGCATAGCTATAGAGTGTCTAAGAGAAGGCAGTTCTTTCAGGGAACATTACGTAATCTCCCATGCCTTTACTGCCTCATCAGACAACATTGTACTCTATGATACCAGTCCCACCTGTCTGAGTAGTTTTACCACATTAGACATTTTCCAGGCCTTCCTGCATGCTCCAGGAGCTTCAAAGGCCAGCTGCAGCCATGGCCTCAGTGGAGAGACAGAGGATTGTTTTTTTATACGTATCATAAGTATGAAGTGTCTGAAAGCCAGCTTCTGGGAGCTTCGGTTCATTTCACAGTTCTGGCATCTTCTGAAATCTCAGTGCGAGGGGCAGGGTTTGTTGCTCAGCATGTGCATTAAAAGTGGTCCTTGTCTGAACATGCAATATTGAATCAATTTAATAACTCCTCAGATAATTTAAGTATGCTTTTATTAGAACAAAAGATAAAAGGCACCCAACAATGCAAATAATTTCATTTAATGAAACTATTGGGTACATATCATAGCTCATATCATAAAAAATAACAACAGGAAAAAACCATACCAGATAGGATCAAATCATGTCCTTAGGTTAATTTTGGGCTACTGTATGCATCTGTCAGCTGTAAAATAAAATGCTAGTGGTCACCATTTGAATGCATCACTTTACTCCACAGTATTGTTGCAGTAGTGATACTGTCTTCAGTAATGGGAAACTGGAATATTAAATGCCATTGCAAATGCTGACTTTTAGTGGGTACAGCAGTAAAAGAACAGACAAAAAAAAAAAAAAAAAAAGAAGGGTTTCTAATACTAGAGGAACGAAGTGAAAAACACCATAAAGATTTCAAAAACAAGACTGGAAGATTCTTTGAGTATATAATTATGATATGCAGCTTATTTGCACAGTTTATGTTAGATGAAAGATCGTCTAAAGGAAAAACAAGAGTTCAGAATGTAGGCACTCTGTGTAGGATTAAAAGACTATTATAGATAGACCTGTTAACCTGTCTTGAAAGGAACATAAAGTATGGTATAAAAAAGCTGGAAATAGAATGTGATGGAGTGCTCTAAAAGAAACATGAAGAGATTAATTATCACTGTATGTAAGATAAGTTTTACAGAACAACATTGTGATTAGGTGATTCTCACATCATTTTTTTGTTGAAGTATATATCAGAAAGCTAGATGTTGGTTACAAGGGAAGAATAAAGAACACATGACATAAAAACAAACAAAAAAAACCAACCCTGTATTCCTTTTGGCAGTAAAGCTCTGATGCATATGAATAACTATGTGGAGTATTTACAAAAAGCAAAATTCTAATGTTTTACAGTGGTTCGAGACTCAGGAAGTGCCTGTTATATCTGCAACATATAATATTGTTTCTATTAAAAGATACTGGGTCCTTACAAAGCAAAATTCATGAGCATACCCAATTGCTGCAGAAGGCAAAAATGTTTAAAAGCCATGTACGCATAATGGAAGCAATTGTGACATTACCAATGTTATTCCTGACACAAGTGAGAAAGATGAAGAACAGATTAAAATGTTTTTACATGTATTTTTCAGAAAGGCTTTACAGGGTAAAGAAATGTGACTGCCCTTTTGCAATCAGCAATCTGAAGCACAAAGAAAAAATTAGACCTGATTACAGTTGCACAGTATATCTGCAGCACAGATGGGAGAATAAGAATAGTAACCATCAAACAATCATTACATTTGTAGAACATTTGATTTTATAGGATCTGGTCTAAATCTTCTTTATGGACTTAATAGAGAGAAGCAACAAGAGTCTCAGTGGAGCCCATGAAAATGCTGTTAGGCCAGGATGTAGCATAGAATAATGGAATAATGACCTCTATGCTTGAGATAAAACAGAACTTTCTGAAGTAGTATAAAATGAAGGCATAATATATTGCAGATTGAATACTCAAAGAGAATATTTTGATTGCTTGGAATGATTCCAAAAATCCTGCCGTAGATCTTTAATTACAGGTTTTATTATTGTTTATTATACAATTCAATCTTTGGCACACTTTAATAGTGCTCTCTTCAACACTCTTCTCTGGTGATAGTCAGCCAAATGCTACTTAGTATTGCAGAAAACCAAAAAGGTCCCTCAAACAAGCATTAAATCATTCTGCACTCGTTTCTCACCTGAACCTCCACTTCAGCATCCAGAACTTCTCAGTGTGCACCCTCAGTCTATTGGAAAGAAGCAGGATATACCAGGTTCAGTTACGTTTTGTGTGGTGACTGTATCACCACCTGAAAATTGGTAGAGCTGAGAACACAGTATTTCAGTAGGACAGAAATTATGTAACTGATCTTGTTAATCATCTGTTTCTAAAGATGTCTTATTCTACTGCTCCCTCTGCTCTAATTTTTCTTTTAAACAGTACCATTGCTAATTTATATTTCCTAGCTCTTTGTAGTATTCACTTTGACATAGGTAATAATAAATATATATTTTTTTCAACTTTCTCAATACTATCACATCAAAGTAAATGAACAATTAGGTTGGCATATCTGTATCTTAAATATATGTTGGATATTCAAGACTCTCTTAATATCTTATCCTGAATTTTCTCTCAGGAAACCCTGACTGAACATATTAGTACATAAAATTCAACCACACTAATCATGAAGTATGACTCATGCTGCACATGATGTAGCCTGATTCCTCATTTGTTAAATGCAATCCAGTATACCTCTAAGGTAAAAAGCCTAGAATGAAGTTCATACTTAAAGAGTCATTTTAAACTCTGAAATCACAGAGATATGAATGAAAGTTGACTGATTTTTGTTTAAATTACAGTACCACTGCCATTATAAACAAATTTCTTTGCTTAAACTGCTTAGGCTATCTTTGAAGATTAAGGAAGTCTGAAAATGTTTTTCTCTAGATGCAATTACCATGTGGACTAACTGAAAAGAAAGAGGAAAATAACTGGACAGAAGGAAGGTGTTAAAAAAAATACTAGTGAGAATGCTTTAGAAAATGAAAAAAAAGGGAGTATGGCACTGCAATGAACTACAAGTACATAAAATACTTCTTCACTGTAGAAAGAAGCAAGTTCTCTGTGCCTACCTTAGAGAGGATGGAAAAAGAATCTCTGGCCTTAGAAAAATGTAGAAATTAGAGTAGTCAGAAAAATATTTGATATTAAGTAAAATTTTCTAAGAATGTGGATGATGATGCACTCAAATAGAATGCCTGAAGATCTTTTGGAGTTTCTGTCACTGAAAATTTCTAAGAAAAGATCAGGTAAACATCTATCAGAGTTGACAGGTACAGTTGATTCTGTCTGCAGGGGAAAGAATAGAGTAGATGACCTCCTGAGATCACTTCCAGCCTTATTTGTCTACCTATCTCAGTACAGATATTTTATGGTAGAAAGTGCTCTTGAAAAGGACATTCGCAGAACTACTTAAAAGGAGCAAAGTTCTTGGCTAAAAAGGTTACCTACAGTTTTTTGTGATCAAAAAACTTACATAGTAAATGGATTCTCATTTGACTATTGCTATCAGTTGGATTTCTATTTTCAAGGTTTCCATGGAAAGCCACGTTGCCTCCCTCAGCATTTTGTATAAGACAGTGAAACATATTTAAATGTCTGTTTTCCAAATACTTTTACAGGATATGATTTTTGTAATTTATACATTTACTGATCCTGTGATATTTTGGACTATGTTTTGCATGCAACATCAAAATATTTAGAAGAAATTGAATTCCATCAGCACTGTTGTCTATGGTTTCCTCAGAAATATTTAAGGTATAACACAGAAACTTCAGGACCATTCATCAAGGAGTGGCATCTAGAATACCTACCATGCTGAATTTTTACTACAAAGTTTATTGTCAGGTTTTTATGATCATTATAAAATAACCAGAAGTTGATCAAACAAAAAGCACAGCAAATATGACACTTTTATGAAACTTACTCTTCCCTTTTCCCTTTCCCTGAGTGTCTCACTCAAAACACACAGGAAGAATTTTATAGACCTAATTGCTTCAGTGCTGAGTACTTAAATGCCAGAGTTGGTATATTTTTTATCAGATTAATTACTTGCCCCACACTTCACTGAGAAGGTTTTTATGGTTTAACCTGGTAAACAGTTCAGCACTACACAGCCATTTACTCACTCCACCCTCTCAGTGGGATTGGGAAAAGAATTGGAAAGTAGAGTTCATGGGTTTAGATAAAAACTATTTACTAAGACAGAGAAGGAAGTAAGATGCCTTGGTGAGGCCTCATCTGGAGTACTGTGTCCAGTTCTGGGCTCCTCGGTATAAAAAAGACAGAGATCTCTTGGAAAGAGTCCAGTGCAGGGCCACAAAGATGGTGAAGGATCTGGAGGATCTCTCCTATGAAGAAAGGCTAAGTGAACTGGGTCTCTTTAGTCTTGAGAAAATAAGACTGAGAGGGGACCTGATCCAGGTTTATAAATATCTGAGGTGTGGGAGACAAAGTGGCGAGGCCAGACTCTTTTCAGCAGTGTGTGGAGATAGGACAAAGGGGAACGGACAGAAACTGCAGCACAGGAGGCTCTGCACAAATGTGCACAATAACTTCTTTATGGTGAGGGTGACGGAGCAGTGGCACAGCTGCACAGGGGGGTTGTGGGATCTCCTTCTCTGGAGATATTCAAGACCACCCTGGACGCCTACCTGTGTGACCTGGTGTAGGGAACCTGCTTTGGCAGGGGGTTGGACTCGATGATCTCTTGAAGTCCCTTCCAACCCCTATGATTCTATGATAAGTAGGTAACAATAATAATATATGTTTATGTACATATCTATCTATATATGTATACTATAGACACACACGTATATACATACACATATATACAATACAAGCAGTGGCTGAATCCTCAGCCAACTCCACACAGTTTTGCAGTTTTACACACAACATCATGTAGTATGGAATATCTCTTTGGACAGTTTAGATCATCTGTATTTGTTATGTCTCCTGCTACCTCTTTGTGACTCTCAGCCCCTTTGCTGGCAAGACAGTACAAGAAGTTGAAAGATCCTTGGTTCTGTATGGAAAATATTACTGGTAAGGTTCTCAGAAATTCTACTTACAACTGGAATAGCTGACCTTAAACTATACAGCACAGAAATCCATAGATTAGGGATTACACTGTAGTGACAAGAAGTGGCTACAGTGCACAGATTTTCATAATGATATGTGAGGCAATTCATCCATTAGCAGCAATATTTTGTTCATGCTATAAAATATTACCCAATAACTTTAGTGTGAAAAGTAGCTATATGCAAATACTAATTCATCTTTCTGGCAAAACTAAAGACAGAAGATCAAGGAAAGCTAAATTTAGCTTCCTCGTGTTGGTAGCACTGGGGACAAATCTGGGCTTAACACAGAGTGGAGAAAGTCCTTACTGAAGGGCAGATGGTGCTCTGTGATGCGGTCTTTAAATGCATTACAGCCCCTAATTTTCTTTGAATACAACATATGTGAACATTTAATGCATTTTCAGTAGGCTGTCTAAGGAAAACTATATTCTTTGGTTAAAATTCATGCAGAAAGATTCAGAGAGGAGCAAGCTTGTTCTCTCTGTATGAAAAAGAAAGAAATTTAGAGTAGAATATTATTCTTCATAAAAGCAATCACTTAAGACAAATCATACAGAATACTGGTGGTCTTGAACAGACCTGCTTTCAGTTACCTGGGCCCAAATCTGACTAAGCAAATGTGTAAGCTATTTTTCTGAAGTAAGATGAGATGAAATTTTAAACTTAGATTCATAGGTTCATAGGTTCATTAGGTTGGAAAGGACCTACAAGATCATCTAGTCCAACCATCCTCCTATCACCATCCCTACCCACTGAACTACTAAATGAAATCCCTTAGCGCCTCATCTAAACGCTTCTTGAACAGCGCTAGGGATGGTGCCTCAACCACCTCCCTAGGCAGGCCATTCCAGTGCCTGACCACTCTTTCAGAAAAAAAATGTTTCCTCAGGTCTAATCTAAATCTTCCCCGGTGCAACTTGTGGCCATTCCCTCTCGTCCTGTTGTTATTTATCAGGGAGAAGAGGCCCACCCCCTCCTCACCACAACCCCCCTTCAGGAAGTGGTAGAGTGCAATAAGGTCTCCTCTGAGCCTCCTCTTCTCCAGACTAAACAATCCCAGCTCCCTCAGCCGCTCCTCATAAGACTTGTGCTCCAGACAATATATATTGTTCTTAATATTCATTTCTTGTCGATGAATTGAGTATAAAATGGCAAGAATTATATTTTTCAGAGAAATATATCGATAAATACAAGGATTGTAGAAAACAAATCATTATATATTTCTTTATATTTCTTCAGTCTTCCTATGGTACAGAACTTTTAAACTGTTTTGCAGATAGCAACATTGTTTCATTTTTAAATGTGAATTTTCTATGCATGAATTCTTAGCTCTACTATGTATTTCATGACAGAATGTGTGGCAAGTGGCTGCCCTGCGGCACTTAACTCCACCCAGGCCACATGGCCAGTATGTAGGAAGACTGGGAGACAAAAGTTGATGCTTTGCATCATCAGCTATACTGAAAATTGAAGAAAAATGTGTATTTTTAGAGCTATATTCACAATATCTTGCACTTAATTTCCACCTCAGCGTTATCTATCATGAGACAGTTTTGGTTAAAGATACTGTTTGTTAAATGCATGTAGACATCTTTCAGAAGACTTTACCTGTACTTTGTTTTTCTACAACTCTTTCTACTAGCAAATAAAACTTCATCATTTTTTTTTCCTTTTACCATTTTCTCTTCCTATAGCCAGTACAGTTTTCAAGGTGGCTTTACCCTGAGAGTCATGAGATCCTGCTTGCAACCTTTTCTTCCTTGCTTAGTCTGCAAATTCTGGATAGAGTTTTCTCTTTTGAATTAGAGTACATGGCTCTTCTATATTACAGTCTTTAATCTCTCAATCCTGTCATTGTCTCCGATTGGTTCTCACAATTTTTCAAAGTTTGCCCTTTCGAAATAAAAATCCTTACTAACAGACACACTTTTATTTATCCTGCTGTTTCATTTAAACTGGATCAGCTAGGGATCATTAGATTCAAGGTTGTTTTATGAAAAAAGCTCTTTTATAATGGGACTCTTGTGTTACCATGTACTTCACATTACATCTATGCCTTGTTTAACATTGCCAGTAAGGAACAGTTATTAAAGGTACAGGACAACTAACGAACACAGGAATTTTAGATATTAATACATTATATGTCATAAATCCCTAAAAGGAATGGTATTAAAATCACAAGTCCAAGAATTAAAAAATGAAAGTACAACACAAAATCTAAATTACTCTAGCAATCAATTGTGCCCATTTTTCATGTGCAACATTCTAAAATATTTAGTGATTATTATTACTGTTTTTTCTCTCAGGCAGTGCATAAAAGGCACGAATATGAAGCTGTCATCTTCTTTGGGAAATATTTCTTTGTTTTGAAAGAGCTGAATCCTTCTACTGAATCTTTACACAAAAGTGTCATAAGAATGGCAGAAATAGTATGTTCCAAAGTATTTTAGTTTTACTTTCCAGATTCAGTTATAGCAGTATTTTGTCACATCAGGATTTAACATTCTGCCTTTGGCAGAAAGAAACATGAAAACCATAACTAATTAAATACCTTCAGTTTGATTCAGCAAATTAGCATGAAAACTTCATTTCAGTATCAGACAAAGTAGTCATATAAGTGTCTCATTCAAAACTCTAACCTGACAGACAATTTTGGGATATACTGAAAGATACTTGTTATGGACAGATTGGACATTAGGAAACACCTCTCTGAGAGAGTGGTCAGGTGCTGGAATGGGCTGCCAAGGATCTGATAGAATCACAGTCCCTAGAGGTGTTCAATAAAGGTTTAGATGTTGCACTGAGGGACGTGATTTAGTGGAAAATATTGGTAATAGATGGACGTTTGGACTGGATGATCTTAGAGGACTTCTGCAATCTTCGTGATTCTATGATTCTATAAAAGAAACAGCCTTTTTCCTTTACAGTCTGATCTTACATTCATTTACATAAGTAGATTTATTTTGAAATAACTAGGTGAATTATGTATTTTGGTGTCATTTGCTCAATTCTGAGAAAAGAATCTTGAGTAAAATAAAGAAGTTTTAGTAGAGGAGATTTCTACATTCTTATGCAACACTTTATCATAGTGTCAATCAAAACCAGGAAAGGACCTTGCGTTCTCAAAGTCAGGAAATTTTGTTTTAGGAGGATGAATAATCTCACCTTTGTAATGATAAGAAAATAAGGAAAAAAGAGAAACTCTATAATTTAGCATAATTTAGCAATGATTTAAGAGTTCTCAAAAGTTATAATGTTCATGAAGGTTTTGCTTGTGTTAAAAAATATAGGTTGAATTCAGTTTTGTTATTTTGTCAGGAATGCCTCCGGCTAGAGAACAGAAGTGATAAAGATTTGGTGTCATTTTTTTTAATGCTGGCTTGCAAAGCAACAGAGAAACAACAGTATTTTTCCATTATTTTATTTTCAGTGACCATGAAATATTGTCCTCTAAGAAAGTCGCGATGTGCACCTTTTTTTTTTTTCAGTTACAATGTCTAATGTGGGGTATATGTTAGCCAAAATTTGTCGGTCTCAATTTTCTTGAATAGCTAACCTATAATTAATTAATCTCTTAACCAATTTAAGCCATTATGGATTGGCTTGACAACTTGATGGCAAAAAGCTAGCTGGGTGAACAGGGCCAGAGAGTGGCAGCTAGTGGATAGAACTCTACCTGGATGTCTGTGACAAGTGGATACCACAGCGGTCTGCAGTGGGGTCTGTCAGGTCTGAATCTTCACCATTGTACTGAAAGACAACGTGGAGTGCACTGCTGAAATGTTTGTTTACAATGCCAAACTGCTTTGAACAATCAATATT
Organism: Cyrtonyx montezumae; assembly: GCF_038088225.1. Lineage (NCBI taxonomy): Eukaryota > Metazoa > Chordata > Aves > Galliformes > Odontophoridae > Cyrtonyx > Cyrtonyx montezumae. Next base: position 40,759,660 of record NW_027072034.1, on the reverse strand, counting down.
TTGGAAGGCATACATACAGAGAACTGACAAATTGCTGCAATTCACTTAGTTTCATTTATTTTTTAATTAAGACATCATATTCGCAGACACGAGAAAGCAGATATAGTACTGATATCCACAATGGTGTTGTTGGGTTGATCATATCCTTTAGTACATCAGAGAGTAATATAACTCTTGCCAGCCTCCCTTTCTGAGTGGTATTAGCAACAGCTCCATTCTGAAATGTGTTGCCAAGTGAATAGAGGCAATCAAAACCACTTACCTAGGGTCATTCATTACTCTCATGAGTTTTCCCATGTCTGTCTGCACATGCAAAGGTACTGGCAACTACTTAACAAGTTTGAGTACACTTAATGAAGGATAGGGTATAAAAGTAAACATATTGCTATGGATTTTCATTCTGTTCATTTCAAAACTAATCATCCTTGAAAAGAAAATTGTGAATGATAGAAGTCTGAATTATTCTGTATTTTGTATCTTAACATTTGCAACACAGAGCAGGAAAATCTATAAAAACAAATTTGCAGGTTCAGTTACTTAATTGTTTTCATTTTTTATTCTATCACTTCTGGTGCTATTTTAGGTTGAAGGACACACTGCAAAAACAACAAACTCTTGAGTACATCAAAAGATTTCAAATTAATTCAAGGGAGCACAAAGAGAATGTTTTTATATATCATACCTTACCTTTAGCTATTTTTTTGTGAAAAAAGAAGAAGTTACTATAAGCATTGAATATGAATATTAAGGCTACATATTTGTTAGTCAGATGCATTTATAAGGATCATTTAATTATGCTTCAGTTCTGTCATCCTGAATGCTCTCTTTTCTAAAATATATTGTAAATAAATCTAAAAGGATATGTGTTATTAAAAGTATGCAGTAATGAGTGTTAAGAATAAATGATGTATGTTATGTAACAGTTAAATCTTAGATTATTGATTGAGGGTAATTAAAGAAAAATATTACAGTTTCATCACACATTTCAGACTCTGCACACACTCTGCTCTTCATAATGCCAAAACCAAAAGGACCTGCACCTTAATTGGTCTGTCTCTCCTCAGCAAAAGCAACAATGGCAAGAATGGAGACAAATAAAATTAATGAATAAATGAATGAAAATGTGAAAATACTTTTCATACACATATACAAAGAAAAATGACAGTGTTTTTTAAGGAGAATAAGAGTTGGAAAGACTATCTAGATAGCATAGCACTTAGTTCACTGTAATGTGGCGTTTTAACTAAAATGTAATATTCAGTAATAATCAATGTAAAATATATTTGTATTACTTAGATTAGTAAAGAAATCTGGGTAATAGATTTCCAACACTAACTGTAAATGGAAATTCATCACAGAACTTAGCTGATTTACTGCTGTCCTTGACTCAGTTTTACTCAATTTGTGTATTGGTAATCTAGAATTGAATTAAAAAATTACTTCTAATAAAGTTTGCATATGACATGATTATTGACTCAAGTCGTAAATAATATATAGGGAATTCTGAATCAGTAATTTCAATTCATTTTTAAACATCATACATTTTAATGCTGCCATATGCAAGGTTGTACATCGAGGAATACAGAAAGTAGGTCATTCACACAAGACACAAAAATCATTTCTTAGAAAGTCTATCTCTATAGAAGCTTTTAGGGATTGGTGAATAACCAATTGAACATGAGTTCATATTGTAATATAGTGACATAAACCAATGTAGCATGTAAAGTGAAGACTAATCATACAAACTACAGATATAATATGACATTAGTATGTTATCATTGACAGCATTATTAGGACACTGCGTCCAAATATCAAAAAACAACTCAAACCAAAACAAAAAACAATCCAACCCAAACCAAAAATACAGGAGGCAAATATATAATTTGCCTTGGATTTACAGAATCTGCAATAAAACAGATCTATCTGAAAGATTGAAAATGTTCAATGTTTAATCAATACTAAAAAATGCAGTGAGGCTAGAAATAAGACGTAGATTTTTAAACAAAGACAATAATAAAATAAACCTTACCCAAAGATATGTTAATTTCGACACTGTTTTCTGTTCTGATTTAAAGAGGAGATACCTTTTAATAAATATGCTCTAATCTGATCAGGAGGTAAACATGAGATATATGAAAACAAATCATGAAAACAAAGAATTACATTCTGTTTGAAATTAGATCTCAGTCTAAATGACCTGAGTGGTAACAGGTAGCTAGGAACATGCCAGTAAGATATATTTTCATTGGTAAACTTATTTTTTGCAAACCAGTTGAAGACATAGATTTGGTGTGAGGCCTTGTCTTTGCTCTATTCTATGTGACCCTGAAAAAGATGAGAGTGCCTCGGAGGAAATAAGAATGTTCATTCAGCTAATAGCAGTTATTTGCCTCTGACCTTTCTTTATGGGGATCTGAAGTTCAGTATGTTCATAATTTATCTCTTGTCTCTTTTTTTTTAGCATTGTGAACCAAATCTCAGTCAGGAGTATCATTCAGGCACCATCACTGATTGTAAGGATCTGATCTCTGTATCTTGAAAATCAAAGCTTGTTTAAATATACATTCTTTGGTACAATGTCTCTCATATTCAATTTTTCTCATTCAATCAAGCACCTAAACTCTTGTCTGACATTTTCCATCTAAATACTATGACTTCTTTTCTATGTTCTTGATACAAGAATAGGAAATTTTCATTTGATAAAACAGGGCAAAGGGTGTTTCCCTAGTCATTTCCTTTTGTATTTCTGATTTTTTTTTCTCTACTGCACTGCATTAAGATGCCATTGCTTTAATTCAGTACTGAAGAATCCTGTCCCTCCAGTCAATTGTTAATGTCAGTATATATTTTTCATTCTTTTTATTTTTAAATAAGCACTTTCATGCTTTTTGTTATGTTTCTTTTCATATTTGGGAAGAGTGTCCAATAACTATCTCTCTAGCTATCTCATCACAGACCCCTCTTTATAGCTCATTATGCTTGTGCTTCCTGCACATGTGATGAGGCTACCACACATTTTAAAATCACCTATTTGGTTTTTTTTTTTTTTCAACAATCATAATTTGTAAGGCATCTGTTGACTTTTTCTTTAGATAGAGAAGACGAAATTCTTGGAGCAGCGAACTGTCATTTTGTCCTTTTCTTCACTGTGACTGCTAACTCCACTGATAATGTTCCTACTACCTACCACTGACTTCTCTTGTGCAAGAGAAAACAGTGTATCCAAAATCTGATTTGCTCCTGGCAGAAAGTATTATTGTAAGGACTGCAGTTCTTCACCCAGGACTAAGGAATATCAGCAATATGAGATACAGGTTTCTGGAGTTTGCTCAGAGGCCTAAGTTAGAACTATGCAAAATCTTATTCCTCAAAATAATTTTCAGAAAGTCATCTATATCAGGGATGGTATCATGCAAGATTTCAGGGATCTCATGTGCAAGGAATGAACCTCTGAGAGCCCAGAGCTGGGCGTAGTAAGACTCAAGACTGACTAAACTGCCCTTAGCATAGGAACTATGTTGTATTTGGTCCTTGAAGGATTATGCAGAGTTGTATGAGAGTCTGCTTTATCCTCCTGGTCAAAAGCATCAGGATTTGACCACAGAAGGCATAATTTCTGGTGCAAACTCATTTGGCTTTCAATGTCACTTCTAGCTTCCATTTCATTTGCAGAAAGAAACAATTTTGTGGAAATGTATATCAAAATGACTTAATTTTACATAGTAAATATTTCCTTTGAGCAGCAGTAAACAGCACAGACTGGATTCAAAACTCAACAGCAAATTAAAGACCACTACTTAGTGAAATTCTTATTACTGCAGTTTCTTTGATGAACCCCACTAGCAGGAAATCACAATCAAAATATCACAGGTAGATCTTCCACAACTTTGCGATTTTGAAAGAAATGTTAAAATAGATTTAAAACACCTAATGCTATCTCTAACTTAATAAATATATATCATATGTACTACCTTCCTCATGCATGTCCTGAATATTAGTAAACTGAACATGAATTGTAGGTGAGACTTAATAGTTTCTTGAAAGCTTGCCTATGAATTCACTATGAAGACAAATGGGTCACTGCTCTTCAAAAACCCAGTATAGTTTGAACATAAGCTACACTACCAAATTAAGGAAAGGCATATGAGAAAATCCATGCAGACCTCAGCAAGCAAGCAATTCATTTTCAAGGTAAAGAGTTAAGGTAACAATTTTCTGTTAAGAATATTTTATTTTATTTTATTTTATTTTATTTTATTTTATTTTATTTTAGTCTTATATGGGAAATACTCTTGGAAATAAATGTGTTCATTTAAATTATTGTTCAAAAATTGTACTAGAATTTATAATCAGTTTTTACATAACATAATTAACACCAGAGAGAACTGAGTAAAGAATGGCACCTCAGGGTCATTTATTATAATAAACTAAATCGTTGTCTTACAATTATATTAATTTTTTTTATATTATCTCCCTTTTTCTGCTTTCATCCAGTTAGAAATTATTGTAGGTAATTACCTTATAATGAGTAAAAATTACTGAAGATGCAGTCAGCTCGATGTAAAATCGATTGAAACCAAGTCATTAAAGATAAATAAATCACGTCGCAAAACCAGTATGTGGCGCTGTCTCCTGTAAAAAAATCATCCCCAGTTTTGCAAAGCTGGTCTCCTAAACAGCTTGTGTTTACATTGTGAGAAGTATGTCACCCTAATGTGAAGTACAGATAGGACAGCAAATCTTGTTTTTTTTTTAAATAATATCAGTGCTATTAATTTTAAATAATTTATCGGTACTAATTATACTACTTTTAATACTGAAAGATTATTTAATTTTATTTATTGATAAAAAATAGCAGTAGTCAAATTGCATGAATGTGTTTATTATGCCTGCTGTTGTGGTTATGGATTTTATTTAATTAAAAAGAAAACTAAGGCATGTTATACATAAGTAAATAACAAATATTATCTGGAAAATAACTTGTGATTCAGAAAACAAAACTGAATCCAAGAATAATGGCAAGAAGTGTTTTGAGAAGTTCAAGAAAAGGAATCTTTTCTGTCTTAAAAGAATATAGCTGTTATCAGCTGGGACTCCTGACAGGTCCAAAAATGTCTGACTAATTAAAATACTTCATGATAATCTTTATAAAGATTGCTTGCTTTTTGTATCTCATTTATTTCCAAATTTATGTATTATAATCATTAATTTATTTCCTCTTTAATACAACTGTATTACAAATATGTGTATTTTATCTTTCAGTCTACTGGATAGTTTACCCATGGTGGGTTTTGATTAACCAAAAAATTCTTGAGCTGAGGAGGTTGTTTCTTAATCTCTTGCAAGGGAACAAGACGTGTGAATTCAGTTTTACTGGCACCAAACAGCCAGCCTTTTGTGTGCTAAACAAGTCAGCCCTCACTTAAAAGAAATTCACAGGCTGCACTGATGATCTCTGTAACCGTGACCTCTCAAACACAAGCAACTGAGTAAACTGTGTATTCATGAACTTTTACATTTTTAAGGGCTCTATGCCCTTTGCTGCTAGGCTTTATAAAACAAAAGAATCAGGATTCCTACCCTTTTACTTAAATCTATGACACACTAAATAAATTGCTTTGGCACTAACACTGTGGATATATCTATAGAACCATCTGCCCCCTCCAGATCTGTATTGATTTATATATATATATTTCAGGCAGTTTGTATTATCTGCTGAATTATGGCAAAAGTTGAAAGCATTTGGTGTATCTGTAAACACTATGAATCAGTCTTTTCCTGACTCAAGGCAAAAAGTTACAAAGAATTCACTTAAGGCTTCATAAAATCTAAGTGAAAGTTTGTTAGAAACTGGGAATTTCTGAATGTTGGAGCCTGAATGGTCTCATCACTATTTTTCACAGTAGCACTAGGATTGTGCTTTACTTATGTACTGGTCAATTATGTGATTCATTATTCTTTTCTAACATGGAGATGACAGACTAACGCCAGCAGCTGCTGCCAGCAGAACCCTCAACTGGTTTTCTAGGCAGCAAGAAGTGTGTCTGAATTGGGATCTCTATTTCTGGGTCACTTACGATTTCTGCTCATTGAAAGCTGCAGGTGATCATTCCAGCTCCACGGATGAGGAAGATTTCTTCAGGTGTTGCTGAGGCAGTCTTCCTTGCTCATACAGTGCACGCAGCAGGGAGGCTTCTAAGCTAGGAAGTGGCAGGTGACCTCTTCTGGTTACTGTGCTCCCTCCAGCATCGAAGGACACAAACTGTCATTGCAATTTGTTAACACTTGCAGGAGTGAATGTAGCCTACTGGCTTCTCTTCAGTGCTTCCGAGTCAATTGACAAGAGAATTTAGCTCAGACACTGTGAGCTGCAAAGTAACATCTAAACTACATTTGTTTCACTTCCAGTTATATCTTAAGTTACTCACGCAGCATAACTGCTGATTCCTTAGACAAGATTTAACAGACACTGGTTTTCTATTTTGCACATATATAGGTTTATGGCAGGAGTGTATATATCTATATCTATCTATGTATATGTGTACTGGTAATCACTGGGGTATGTGCTTTACTTCATATATGTGTGCATTAGAACACACATTAAGAAAAGTTAAAGCTGTGTGAAATTAATTATACAAGACTGGTCTCATCATTTTGATGAAATGTTAGGTGACTTTCCTAGAACACATCTAGTTTATGCTAAAGCTTGTTTCATACACTGTTCGATAACCACATTAAGCAGTTATTTGCAGTAATAATATAGCCAGTACTATTAATGGCTACTTCAACTAGCAGCTTGTACCACATCTGCAATGGTCTGAAGACTCATTTCATCTCGTACTCAGGGTTTTCATGTTCAGGAGGCCCAAACAAGAGATGGCAGTGTGAGCAGACCCCATTGCTCTCTCGCAGCACATACTTGCAGCGGGAGGAGTCCGTGCATTGTACGTGCAGGGAGGAATGCAGCGTGTAACCTCTGTGCTACATACCACCACACGCAAGAGCTGAAGGAACAGAAGGGACCTGAGTTGCCGCGTACTGCGTGGGAGCCATTTTAAAGCTGAAGACGGTATTTTAACTTCGCAGCCCTCACCCAGAAGCGTTGGAATGATGAGTTGTACACTTTCATTCTTTAATAATTCTCTTCAGGAGAGCTTGCACGGCTTCCACCTTGGGCCAAACGCTCACCGCGTTCCCCGTAAGCGCGCCTCGCTTCTAAAACTCTGCTCACCGCGTCCTTGCCCGACCCTGCATGTAACAGAGCGAGGGCCGGGTTTGGGCCGAGCAACGGCGCACTGCTCGCTCCCCAGCAGCCGGGCAGCACCCGCAAGTCGCTCCCCAGGCCCCTACGTGTATGAGTTCCGATGTGAGGGCGCCGTGCTCAGCTCCTGCCCACCGAGTGCCCACAGGTGGCGAAGCACGGCGGGGTCCCCACTCCCAGCGGCCGACCTGCCCGCGGCCACACCGCCCGCCCGCCCCGGCGCTGATGCTCGGCGCAGCCAATGGCGCGGCCGCTGTCAGCCTCGGCCCGCCCGCCGCCGCCGAGCGGGGGAGGGCTGTGGGCCGAGGGGAGGGAGGGAGAGAGGGGGTGAGGAGAGTTGAATGATTGAACTTTCTTGTTTAGTTTCTGCAGCGCGGAGCTGTCTGCCCCCAGTGCAGCAAGGCACCCGCCCGGCGAGCAGCAGCTCAGCCCGCAGTGCCCGTCTGCTCTCCCCTCCCGCGGATCGATGGTGCGGAGGAGGACTCCCGGCGCGTCCCTCGCCCTGCTCCTCTGGGTGACGGCCGTCTGCGGCAGCTCCGCCGGCCCGGGGGCCGCCACCGCCCGCAGGCAGGACGAGGCGTTCTCCACCGCCAGATGCACCTCCAGGTGCCTGAGCCTGCAGATCACCCGCATCTCCGCCTTCTTCAAGCATTTCCAGGTAGGAAACGGTCACCCGGCTCCCGCTGCCCTCCCGCAGCGGCCTTATGGATGAGCGCTCCGGGGCAAACTTCGGGGCGGCTTTCCGTGGGACGGCGGCGGGCAGGTGGGCACGGCCCCGTCGCCAGGAGGAGGCGGCCGCTCTTCGGGCTGCCCGCGGGGCGAAGGGATGCGGGCAGGTGCCCCTGCAACACGCGGGCGTGATTCTGGCTGACGGAATGGGAATGGGGCGGGGGAGTGCCCTGGAAAGCGACTGCGGGAGGTGAGTGCCTCTTCTCCGCCATCGAACAAACGCCTTTCCTTTCTTTCCTCCTCACCTGTTCTGAACTATGTAAGCACAGAGGCAAAGGAATGACGGAAGCCTTACGGAGCGGCCGGTGCTGCTCGCTCTGTAGCCGCCGGGTTCCTTTTGGGAAGGGTCCGCTTGCCCGTGGGGAATCGCAGCCGCCCCACCTCGAGGTAGCGCAGCCCTACACACGGCGCGCTCCTCGCCTTCCCCGCGCGTCTCCGTGAATCACAAACTGGAACCAAACGTTTTGGGCTCAAGTAGCTTTAAGGTGTCGGCACAAAAGGCTGTCGGGAGAGATGCTTAAGGGTAAGCCGACAGCAGAAAAGAAAAAGCGTGAAAGGAAAGCTTAACGCGCTCGTTTTAGCGATGCCCGTGGCTGGCTCCCAGCTGGACGGATGAGGGACACCCCGCAGGCGGAGGGACGCGCTGCCGGGGCTGGGGCTCCGCCGGGTCCGGGGCGGCGAAGCGCTCGCTGTCAGCGCGGTCGAAGCGAAGAGCTCGTTAAAATAGTTCATTATCTCTGGAGCGGTTATTGCCGTTGTCAGGCGATTGTAACTTATTTGTTTTACAGTTTCAGTGGCTAACGAGGCAGTTTAGCTCGAGCCAGTTCCCGGTGTAAGGCTTTTTCTTTGTATGTGCTTGTGTTTTCTTGTCATGATTTCTTTTCTGAGTTAAAACTGCTGACAGAATGCACAACGCCGAACAATAGTGATTACATTTTAATTAGCCAGGGTGAAATAAGCTGCAAATTACTCAGTTAGGACTTAACTGTTTTTGGGGTTTTTTTTTTGCTGGTCAGTGAAAATCTTGCAGTTTTTTAACCCCAACCTGCTAAAGCACACAGTAATTTATCTAAATAACCAGGGACTGCAACATATGGAACAACTGTAAACGTTTGGAAGATAAAGTGTTCTCCCTTATAGAAGTTAAGCTTTCCACTGTCTTTTAAAGAAGGAAAAGAGGAGAGCTTTTTAATACGAGAGGGCGTTGGATGCTCTCACAACTAGACGTCTATGAGTGCTAAAAGATATAATATTCCTCTTATTTTCTCTCTTCTTCCTCTTAACACAGCCATCCTCCTTCCCCTCTATTTTCATCTAAACTGGCAGCAGTTTCTGGAGTTCTTTTCATTGCAGAGATATCCACTTATCTTGTAATCTGATTCAACCTTTGAAGTGAACCAAACACCAGCTCCTCCAAATAGTATCAGAAAGTAACTGTAGTATCTCAGTTAGAACAAAATTTGAAAGACATGATCCACTCATTTCCCAGCACTGCTTTAGGCACCACCTCAGTGGTAGGAGGTCATGGAGATAGCAAATACATGCTTGATGGAGGACTTTGCCATGTTTCAAAGAGTTCATGTCATGTGGTTCATGGTACCAAAAGCACTTCAACAATCTTGACAGAGAATGAGGGTAAGTAGTATGAACAGCAAATAATCACTGCTTCTCTAACTGCTGTTTGCCTTGTTTGAATTGCGATTGGTATTTTTCATTTTGTTCACAAGGTAGTTTCATTATTTTTCCCCTGCAGAGCATTTTCACTCACTTTTCTTTACCATCTCTGTTTAAGAAGGTTGAGAGAGTTGTTCTCTTGGTGTTTTTGTTAAGTTTTGTTTGAGAGTTAGTTATAAGCCCATTTTAAAGGTGTATTCTTAGCAGGATATTATATTAACCAAGACACAAGTCAAATAATTGATTTTTTTTTCCATGTAGATTACTGGTGTGAGCTAGAAGAAAAATGGGCCACTTAAATCTAAACTGTATGATCTTCAGAATGCCTTCTGAAAAGGCAGATATCTGCTTTTTGCTATGCACTTCCTAAGAGTTTTCCAGATTTTGAGAATTAGGAGAATTCTAGGCATAGATCGCAACAAAGGACATATGTGATCAATATGGGAGATATCCCATCATGTGGGTTATACATGTATGAAATGCATACATTTATTTTATGTCTACATTAAATACATACATTTTATATCTATATATGACCTCTACACATCGAGGAGTTTCATACAAACCATGCTGGAACAAGATCCTTCCTTGAAACAAGAAGAGTGAACAAATTAAAAATTAAGCAAATTAATTACACTACTCATCCACAATGGAGGGTGATGTTCGGTTTCTGAATGAGGAGGCTACAGCATTCATCTTCTGTCTTCCTGAAGTGTGTGCAGCATTGGACTGTTGCAGATGGGAGAAAGCATTTTCATCCCAAGTGTGGAGCTTTGGCTACTGGACAGCGCAGAATGAAATGTTCATTGACTTGTGATTGAGGAGAGTAGGGAAAAGAGAGCATGACTCTCTAGCACATTGTTTAGAGCACTTTAAACTATTTTGGGTATTAAGACTGGGGTTTAAGCCTTCAATATAGTGACTTTTGAGCAACTTGCATGAGGCAGTAACAGGAGTGATCACTGAAATCCTTCCATGTGCTGAGATGACTGCACTGTAGAGCAGAATTCCTACCTCTGTGCTTTGTTTCTGGCTTTTTTTCCCCTCAAATGATCTGAACAGGACAGGGTGGGGTGTTCTCCCAGAAACCAAGTTGTATGACAGTCAAGTGGCCTGCCTACAGGGGAGAAGACAGTTAATTGTACTTGACAGTTAGGCTCTATCCCTACGGGGCTGTTATCTAAAAGATTATGACTGTATGCTAGAAGAAGGGAAGCACAATTCCTTCTCAGTTTTGGAGAGTAGAGAAGGTCTAAGATGACTGGGCTCCATGTGAAAATCCAAGGAATACCAAGAAAGTAGGCATAGAGATTGAGGTTGTAAAGTGAGGTGTTACATTGTTTCCCTCATCAGTTTCAGACAAATAGTTAAGGAAGTTTCCCTCTCCATGTTTTAGCTGACATACTAGTGATGTCAGAGGTTCTAATTTGAGGTATCCAAAGTTTCTTTGTAAATCCAGCTTTATGGTAACTCACACTAGGGAAAAGCCTCATGAAGTACTGGTCCATAGGTTCATAGGTTCATTAGATTGGAAAGGACCTATAAGATCATCTAGTCCAACCATCCTCCTATCGCTATCCCTACCCACTGAACTACTAAATCAAATCCCTTAGCACCTCATCAAAATGCTTCTTGAACAGCGCTAGGGATGGTGCCTCAACCACCTCCCTAGGCAGGCCATTCCAGTGCCTGACCACTCTTTCAGAGAAAGGTCACAGTTACTGACGTTTTTTCTTTGGTATTTATCCATTTTATTATAAATAAGGACCTGAAATAATAACCTAGCTAGCTCAAAAAGAAGTCAGATTAGTTTAGCTAGAGATTTTCTGTATAACCTATCCATTTTACTTGAGTAAGACTAAAGGCTCCTTGCACTGCTATGTATGGGTATAGCCTAGTCCATCAGTGGTATTAGTTTAGATGAACTCATCTCATTTTGAGGGAGCAGGTTATGGCAATGGCCTTTAGCATTCCATTTTCAAAGTGAGTGAAAGCACAGCTTAGATTTTAACCTCTACTTTCCTGTTTTCTCAGCCAAGTTCAGAAAACACCTTGGATGAAAGTTTTATTTGTGAATAAGAGCTTGGGGTATATGTCAGAGTAAGCTCATAGGCTAAATGTACAATATGAAAATATTATGGAGAGCAAACAGTGTTTACTTGGAGCTGTGAGCTTACAGATATTTTGTTTTAGTTATCATATGTTACATACCTCTCAAAAATCTTTTGGCTTTATGCATACAACTTGCCAAATAGGCTCAGGTAATGGAGGTGTACATCTTGTGTGCCAGGTCAGGAGCCAAGAGAATAGTGGCACATAACACAGTATGGAAGAACTACAGCAGGAAGAGGTTGTTGGTAGTTACTGGTTAGAATTGCCATGTGTGATGTGACGAGTCACAGGATCAAGAGAGAAACCATGGCTGTGTGCTAATAGAATCACTGGGTTGGAGTCCAGCAACACTTCTAGCTGACCCTGCACATGGCCGTTGAACTAAATCCCAGAACAAGTTGGCCAGAGCTATCTCCAGTCAGATTCTGGATACTGAAGAGGATGGAGACTCTACAACCATTCTGAGCAGCCTCTTCTTGTATTTGGTCACCTTCACTTTAAAAAGAAAAAAACAAAACAAAAAATCCCAGTGCTTTCTGATGTTCAGAGGGAAGCTCCCATGTTTTGTTCTCCTCTAGCCTTGTCACTGGGCACATCTGAGAAGAATTTATCTGATTTTGTTCTCTTTATTCCCTTCCATCAGATAGTTATAAATGATGATGATAGCCCTAGAATCTTTTCTATTGCAGGCACAACAAATTAAGCTCTCTCAGTCTCTACTTTTGAAAGAGATGCTATTGTCTTTTAATCATAGTGGGTCTTTGCTGGATATGCTTCACTAAGTCTGCATCTCTTGAATACTGGGGAGCCTGATACTGGACCAGGAGAAGTAACTGGAACAGCCAGTAGGAGTAATTACATCATAAAGATTCAGTGCTTTTAAGTGCACTCTCAGTATAATCAATTTCTTGTATTAGCTTATGTATGATCATAAATGGTTATTTATGATTGTCTATGCAGTAAAAAAAAAACTATGCTAGTGCTAAATCCAAGCAGATCCTCCTTTCCTCTTAGTTTTTTAGATGTCTACATATCACTGTCGTTTTTCTGTTTTGGTAGTCTTCAGATGTGAACTGAATATTGGCTAATATATTAATTCATTATTAAGAGGGAAATCCATATATATATATACACGCAGTGTGATACAGAATTGTAAATTACCGTTCATGAGCTGTTGCTTTAAACTAAGGTGGGCACTGATTAAAAATGTACCAACAAGTGTGGATGAACTTGGTCACGTGGGGGTTCTGTATTCATACCTAATCTTATCTTCTTGAATACTCATTTAATGAGTTCCAGTCAACTTTTTGTTGCAGTGTAGATATCCCTCAAATGACAAGTCATGTTTGTGATAAATGAAGGGAAATTATTGTGAGATTTTCCCCTTTTAACTGTGTCAACCTAAATCTAGTAGTAATGTACTAAGACTTACAACTTAGTAAGTATCAAGCCAGATTGGCTTATCCTAACTCAAAATTTGTTTTTGAAAGGATGGAAATATTCTTTTAAACTAACAGTCACATACTATGTAATGGATATCAAAGGGAGCAATAAAGCCTTAAAGGTTTAAGTTGAATGACTGATAACTGTGTAGTGGTAGGAGTCTGTTTTCAGGGCTTTAAATAGAGTGTAGCCTGTCAGAGCAACTAAGGGTTTTGAGGGAAACCAGGCAATTCTTTTTAATAAACAATAACAAAGTTATCAGATTCTATACCTCCAAGTAAATAGTGTGTAAGTGATTACCTTTATATAGGCAGTGCCAGATTTTACCTATAAGTCAGGCAGCTAGTTGTATAAATGCCAGCACATCTGCCTTCAAATTGCTTGTAACTCCAAAGTGATTGCACCTGCAAAAACCTGCAATTGATTCCAGATGGAAGCTGTAGGCCAAACTGGAAAATCTAGGATTCATATGTCTCTTCATGCCCTGCTGCAGAAATGACTTAAGATCATGAAGAAATCATTAATTGTAACTGTTTCGAATAACTTGAAAACTTTAAATTACATAGGTAACTCTGAATGTAGTGTCTCCTATTTTGTTTTAGTAAACTACAACAGATACAAAGAGCACAATAACGCTACTTGATAGAGCAAATTCTTAGCTACAAAACACTACGTTTCAACATAGTCACTGCCATTAGCTAAGCGTTTTCACCAGTGATGAACAAGAGCCTGCATGCTGTGCTTGTAAAAATCTACACCAGTGGTGGTGACCTGCATTTTCACAGCTGCTATACATTGAAAACATGACACATTGTTTTGAGGAAAATGTTGTCCATGCAGTCAATTTATCATCCTTAGCAGGTAGAAGTCAGTAGGCTCTAAACCTTCCTGGTAGGACAATCCTGCTGACTGGCTATACACTCCATGATCTTCAAACTGGCGTGGAGCCATGTATTATTGTGTTACAGAAGATAGGTTTTCTTCTCTGATTTAACTTGAATTTTGAGCCTTCAGCTTAATTGATGTCACAATATATCTGTCAGAGGTTATGGTTCATCTGGGTTCCAGGAAATTCAGAAGGATCACACCTTTGCTATCCTAAAACACAGCACATGTGACTTTGCCTGCTGAGGGCTGCATCTGGAACCTTTTCTTCAATGGGGAATTCACATTTTGCCAATTCGCTGGCAGCTGTTTTGGCTTGTAGTGGTGACACTGCTTTTTGTCATCAGTAATGATGCCATCCAGGGAACTATCACTTCCAGTTCTATATTCATTGAATCATAGAATGGTTTGGGTTTGGAAGGGACTTTTAAGATCATCTAGTTCCAGCCCCTCTGCTATAGCAGGGACACCTCTCTCTAGACCAGGTTGCTCGAAGTCTCATCCATCCTGCTTCCAGGGAGGGTGCATTCACAACTTTGCTGGGCAGCCTATACCACTGTCTCACCACCCTCACAGTAAAGAATTTCTTCCTGGTATCTAGTCTAAATCTACCCTCTTCCAGTTTAAAGCTGTTTCTCCTTGTCCTGTCGCTACCTTCCCTTACAAAAAAATCCTCCCTGCTTTCCTGTAGGCCCTGTTCAGGTACTGGAGAGCTGCTATAAAGTCCATTTGGAGTTTTCCTTTCCTTATAGGGGAGCTGCTCCAGCCCACTGATCATCTTCATGGCCCTCCTCTGGACCTGCTCCAAGAACTCCATGTCTTTCTTGTACTGGGGGCTCCAGAACTGAATGTAGTACTCCAGGTGGGGTCTCATGAGAGCAGAGGGGCAGAATCACCTCCCCTGGCCTGCTGGTCACACTTTTCTTGATGCAACCCAGGATACAGTTGGCCTTCTGGGCTGCAAGTGCACATTGCTGGCTCATGTTGAATCTTTCATCAATTGAAACCTCCAAATCCTCCTCTGGGCTGCTCTCAAGTTATTCTCCACCCAACTTGTATCTGTACTTGGGATTGCCACAACCCAAGTGCAGGACCTTGCATTTGGCCTTGTTGAAATTCATGAGGTTGGCACAGGCCCACCTCTCAAGCCTGTCTTGGTCACTCTGTATAGCATCCCTTCCCTCTAACGTGTCAACTGCACCAATCAGGTTGGTGTCATCTGCAAACCTGCTGAGAGTACACTTGATCCCACTATCCTTGTCACCTACAAAGATGTTAAATAACAGTGGTCCAAACACTAATCCCTGAGGAATGCCTCTCATCACTAGTCTCCGCTTGGATGTTGAGCCAGCCACGACTTGTTTCAGTAAGTCCTGACAGTTTTGCATATGGGGTTCTTTCTGTTCCTGTGTGTTTGTGAGACCTACCTGTTGTAAACATAGCAATATTCCAAAGTCACTTAAGCAGATATTCAGCTCTCTGCGCTGTTCCTAGATCATAATTAGCTGATTTGTGCAAAAGAGCTGATGGGATTCTCTTAATTTCATAGCATGACAGTTATGCCTTGCAGTCTGGAACATGGCTGGTTTTTCACATTGCTATCACTGCTGCTGAAACGTAGAACCCACCCCCTCACTGTGCTCACATCCACTGTTTGGTCTACATAAACTTTTAACAAGCGTCAATAAGCGTCAGTGGGTAGCATTTTTCTGCGTGAAGGAATTAAATGGCACACCTTTGCTTCATCTGCACTTCCATGTCAGACATCATTTTGTCACACTGCTACTCTGCTGACATCTGTCACATGGAAACAAAAGGTAACATAATAGTGATAGGACAAAGAGCAATGGCCTGAAACTTGAACAGAGGAAGTTTCATACCAAACACTAAGAACTTCTGTATGGTAAGGTTAGGACAGGTTACCTAGAGAAGCTGTGGAGTCTCCTACTGTGGAGATATTCAAGAACCATCTGGATACCTTCTTGTGTGACGTGTGGTAGGGTACCTGCTTTAGCAGGGGATTGGATTCAATGCTTTCTTGAGATCCTTTCCAACCACTGCAATCTGTGACTCTTCAATGAAATATTGGCAGGAAGGTTCATCCTCTACTGTGATACCACCAGCATCCACCCCTGACACTGGCCAATGTAATAAAATGGGAGGTGTTACTTTTGGAGCAGCTGTCGCATAGAGTCTTTTGAAAGTACCTGCACTACTTTTGTAATGATACTTAGTAGGCGTGTTGTGTTTTAATGGTGGAATGCTCCAGTTTCAATTCACAGGCTGCCCAGGCACTGAGATGTAGGTCTTCCAGGACATGTTCATAATCTTTTCTACATGTTACTACTTAGAAAATGAGTGCCATCTGCTTGTATTGCCATTTCAGTATTCATCTCCTTTCCAAATATAGTCTTTGTGTTAAATAATTCTGACTTTCATATGTCTCTTTACAAGAACACAGCTGTTAATTACGTTCCACAGACAAATTTGAACATTTGCTGTAACTTTATGATTTCATAAAAAATTGTAAAACTCTAGATTATTCTTCTGTTTTTATTCTTCAGATGGCATATGGTTTGGATAATTATTCTGACAAGAGAGGCATGGATCTTCTAACATGATCTTATGTAAAGTTTCTGGAGATGAAATGTTCATTTTGAATAATGATGTCTACACTATTCTAGATGTTGAGAATTTGCATTGTGGAATTGATTCTCAATTAGTCTTTGCAAACACATCCAGGTTGGGGGTATGACTTTTCCTCATGACCAGACTTGAATCTCTTGGGCATTTGTAAAGGCTCATGCAGTCAATGTGAGCTCAAGAGTTATAGAACCTGATCATTGCTATCTAGCAGTTATGATTTGTTAATGCAATTAACAAATGTTAATTTGTTAATATAATTACAATTAGGATTTAGGAGGACAATGAGTAAACTGTATGGAAAAATAAAAGATTGGTGAACAATTTTATTGAACAGTCTTGCTTTTGTTTGTGGATGAGTATATATTAAAAAAAAATTTGCTCATAAAATATAAATTGCTGTTAGTGTGATAAATGTGCATGATACTGGACATAATAAAACTAATAGGAATGCTGCTAATGTGTTTTGAGGTAGATGTTCTATGTGTAGAAAATGTTGGCAAGGCATGTTTTTAATGTCAAGGGTGTATATTGAGAAAAAGGAGGTGTTGCTTTTCAAAAGTATTAGAAAATTTCTAAAAGAGAAATACTCGTATTTCTCAAATACAACTCCTTTTTCCATTCCAACATATACCCACTTACTACAGAAAGTAGTGAAAAAGTATGAAAAGATAGGCTATGCACTTGGTAGTGTTCATATTATTATTAAACTATTGTCTGCATATGAATTGTTGGTGATAATAGCACTCTTAACTGTCTTGAAGTGTATTTTGTTCAGTAAGTGTCGTACAACAAAAACCAACCAAAAAAAGAAACATTCCTCAGACTGTTTGAAAACCAGACTAATTTCCCAGATGCTGAACATTTTCCCATTTGCAAAGGGCAAATTTATTGAGTTCTGAATTTATGCATATCCACAATAGAGATTGTTATTCATAGCCTGGTCTGTGACTTCATTAGCTGTTCTGTGTGATTTTTTTGCTTTCTGTGATTATCTGGGTTTCAGTACATTCTGTAAACAGAGAAAGAAAGTACTATTTTGCTTCTGTGTTTTTAAAAATCAGAAGTACGATTAATGATCAATACTATAATATAATAGAAAAGATGAATTCCAAATGATGTTAAGTAGTCAGTGCCTAGCAAATATAAAAAGCTCACTTGACTAGGAGTTTACACCCAGCATCTTCATATTCTGATCTTTCTCACAGCTAAGCCTTATAAGACCTTAAATCTCAAAAACCTTTGAAGTCTATGAAAAGCCTACTGTTGATTTCGGATGGATCAGGTTCATGTATAAACACTGGACCTATGCAGCCTTTGTCAGCAATGAAGAATGCTGTGAACTTGCTAGCGCAACCATAGTTGAACCCTTTTCCTTTTTTCTTTTTTAATCCTTTAATGTCTGTAAGGACGTGTCACAGGATATGAAGGTGGAGAAATAAGGTGTTGAAAGGTAAGAGGACCCTTAAACCTTGAAAATAGACTGCATTCATTTTCATCCACTAAAAAGAATACTAGATATTTCTAGATTTGGGGAACAATCTCCGCTTGAAGTTTATATAAAAATTTCCATTGACTTTTCTGAACTGTATTCTCATCAGTGTTTCTCTAGACTGTCAAAGAGATTTGATGTCTAAATCCTATAAACATATTTATGAATCAAAAACATAATACAGAAAAACATCTACATCTTATACCATTATGGACACTCCATGTTTTGCATTTTTTAATTTTTTTTTCCCCTTGGTTTGTATTTTACATTATCATCATTTAAAACAGCAATGACTTAACTCAAAAGGAATAAACTCCCTGACACCAACTGAGTTTACTAGAGGAAGTTATGGCCCAGAACTTGAAGCAGAAGCAAATGAAGAGACAGTCTCAAAAGGGAGAAGGCTGGACAAGGGTTACCTCTAATAACCACGCACTGTGGAAGACAAGGCTGGGAATAGAAAATGTCTCAGAATAGAGGGGATTGCAGACTTTATTGATTTATTGAGATTAAAGAGTGAATTAATTGAAACTAACACATAAAATAGGGAACATCTCTGTCATGGATACAGTGTGCGTAGAAAGACGTGTTTGTAAATACTTTTAATTTCATCTCATTCTGCGCTGCTTTGGTTTTACCTGATTTGAAAAAGTTTATTACTTTTATTTATAGTTCAGTCTTTTTCAGTCTTCTTTGGGAAGAATGCTTACAGGCAACACCTCCAAGAAAATTCACTATGAAGATCTAGATAATTCATAGTGCTGTCATTTATCTGTCCTATGCAAGCAAATATTAAGTTGGTTCTAGACCAGGGATGCTCAAGTGTACAGCCTGTCAAGGCAACTGTGCTGACATTGGACTAGCTTCTATTCACCCTGGTTTTGTCCAGTTCTTTACTTAAAGTACCTTGGCAGGGTGAAAGGCAGTTAAGCTGTGTCTGGATGATGGCAGCTTGCTTTTCTATTTGTCTTTCCTAAATTCTTTAACCACCACCAATCACTCTGATGAATTGCGAGAAAAGAGGTACAAAGGAACAGGCTGCTTTTGCTTTCTGAACAATTCCTGCTCTCCAAACGTCATCACATTCTCTAGAGTGCTTTCAGCCAGACATAGGTTTTGTTGGTGGCCACCTGTTTTCTTGAGTCAATCAGTAGTATGATTTGCTTATGTGTGTTTTAGATTAAATAAAGATCCCAATTCTTTGGGAAAAATTTTGGTTCATCTTACGTGTGTACTCTGTGCCTTTTCAGAAGTGCTGGATTTATTGCACTGCACGTACATAGTAAGTTTAATCACGTGATGAGAGAATTGCTATACACATGATATATTCCCATGTACTAGACAAAGCCTAGTTGCCTCTCTAGGCATAATATTGGGTTGTGTCTACTGTAAAGTTGTTCTCTTCCTAGTCAGAAGTTTGACAAACTGCTGCCACTGTAATTTCCCTACTTGTCACATCTCAAACTGTAAACTTAGCCAAGGTAGTAAAGAACTCACGCTTCTGCTGCCGGTGAAGCTTCCAATCTAGCTGTTATGGATCTTACAAGATAATATGGGACAAATAATTATTGCTTTGAAGTGGATGTCTTCATTCCACAGAGCTAGAGACTAAAGTTGGTGGTGAAGATTATAAAAGAATAATCTACTCATTTGATACAGTGAAAGCATAGTTTGATTTTCCTTCTTGTTCTTGGGATTTATGATAATTATTTTGTTTATCTTTTATATGGATTACTCTTTGTGGGAGATATCTTTGCATTAACTTCCATTAAAAAAAGAAAAGAACATACACTTTATACCCATGAACATGATTTCTCATCTCATGATTTAAATAAATCATTTGCAGTGAATTCATGATGTTTTTAAGCTGTTAGTATTTTTGTACAACAAAAACATTCCAATCAGATGTCTAGGCTTTTTTGGTCATAAGCACTGTAAGTTCGTTTCTTAACCCCATTTGCCTTAGGGCTTTGGATTTTGTTGTAATTTAGAACATGGGACAGACAAATTTGTAAGGAAACAAATAGCTGAAATCCAAAGAGAGATAACAATAACAATAAAGTCCTAATACAATGACTATTATTTTTTTCATAATTGATGTTCTTTTATAGAAACTAATTCAGGAAGGTGTTTTTCTTTTTTTTCTTTTTTCCAGTTAGATGATGGTTATAACACCTTTGAAAACAGTGAAATCATGTTACTGTTTAACTATGGCTAGATAAAAATGGATCACATCGTCTGTCCCCATTTTTTTTAGTCATGAAGTGTGTACATGTTGACATCCAATTAATCTCTAGCAATTTTGTAAAATTAATGTATTAGAGCTTGAGGCTTTTTTCTCTTTTGTCATTCTGGACCTGAAATAGGTGGAAAGAATGTGTGGCATTAAAAAAAAAATGTACAGAAAGAACCCAAAATCATCCAATTACTAAGATGTATGACTCTCTTTATATGGTAATTATCAGGTCTAGGATGTTTGTCAGAAAACAGAAAGAGAACGTGGATTTTTGCAACTAGCTGCTTATTGTTGGATTTTGAGTTATGTCATAAGATGGTAAGCTTTTGTTAAATTTAATGAATTTTCCATCCAGTGGATCCTCATTGACCAATTGGAGTAGGAGTGCATTTGATATTGCACATGCAGCATATTAGCTCATCTTATGAAAAATTTTACTTAAGCATAGATAAACACAGTCATACATCTGAGAACTAGACAGAGCAGAAGCTGCAATTTCAGCTGCAATTATATGTTAAACAGTAACTAATAATTATTTCAAGCCTCCTTGAATCTTGTTTTTCTCAAGTAGAAAAAAAAGAGCAGAATTGTGGACTAGACTTGAAAATTGCACCAAACTTCAACCTTTTTCCAAGTTGTAGAAAGAAATGAACATCTGGAGTTTTCTGGAGGGTATGTTGGCTGCTTTTCTGGGGGGATAGAAAGGACTTGATTTTAGAGACTAAAGAGCTTTACACATTAATGTAGTATAAGTTCATGTGCTCTCATTAGCTGGAGATTTTTCAGGTTTTTGAAAGATACTAATCAGCTCTTTTATTTACATGATCAGTAGTTTAATACAGATTTTTTCTGGAGCTTTCATTACTGGCCTGAATCTAATATTTCTACAGTTGATGGTAATGTCACTAGAGATTTGAATGGAAATGATCTTAGGCCAGTACCAAATATATTGGAAAGATCTGTTCAGAATTTGTGGATTAAAAAAAAAAATAAAAGAAGAGATAATTTCCAATATTCTGTTTAAATTAACTCGAATTTGTTAAATACCATCTTAATTCATCTTGACATAATTCTTTACAATTCACTGTGGTACTAAATGCTACTATGCCACTAGGATAAAGTAAAACTGAATTGCCAGCTATTTACCAGATGGAAAAACCCCTGATTTCAAGCAGATATATTTTTAGAAGTGATTACTTCAGATTGTATGAAAAGATAGAGAGACATTTTGTGTAATCAGGGCTAAGGATATCACTAAAGATGGTATTTTTTTAATGTGATAATGCCCAGTTACTGACTGTTACTGTATATATCCAGGTGCCCTTAGGGATTTCAAAGCATCCCCATAAGTTTCATCAACAGGCATGGCTTGTCCTCTTAATAATAGAAGCAGATGTCAAATTTCATGCCCCTAAGATGCTTACTCATACCTAGTAGATCCATCTGGTATAGATCGAGCCTCAGTCAATTTGTTCTCATCCGTGACCTTCCCACTGAGAAAGCAAATCAAGCAGAGCTCCTCAGTCCAATGAAAAACAAATGTGAATATTATCAACATATTTGTAGTACCACATCCCACTTCACTTCACTGTCTTTCCTAATTACTTTACACAGGTGAGAAGATTTACAAGATGGAACAATGCAATAGGGATAGAATTTCTGAAGCATACCACCAGTATCTGGTTTCCAAAGATGGAACAACTAAAATACGTCAGTTTTGTGATAATAGACTATTTAAGATTAAGAAAGAAAATTTTAATAGAAGTCTACTGATAATTCAAGATGTTGATAACTGGTATTAATCTCAGTTATAGATGCTTCAGCTTGTAATACATGGACATTATTATTTTCATTTCCTTTATGGTTGTTTAGATTGGAGACAAAAAACAAAATTTTAAAGTTCAGAACTAGTCTGATCATACCAGTGGAATTTTTTCAAAAATTCTGTGTTTAATTGTTTACACTGACTGGACTCTTCAAAATATTGCATCTTGGTTTGGAACTTAAACTGAGTCTTGTCACCTCTTATGTTACAAAGCTTTTCAATAACCTCAGCACAAATTAAGCTGTCTAAATTTTAAACTCTTTTACCTAATGCCAGAAATGTCTGAAACATGATATACTTGTCAGGAAACAATTGCTATGCATAGCAGTTATGTCTCTGGCAACCAGACGTGTGTCAATGACAAATACTTCAATCCTGTCTTGAAGAGAGATTGATGTTCTTTTTGTGGTATATCTTCATTAGCAAATGATCAGAATGTATTTTTGAAATCAGTTGCATGAAAGGTGTTTATAGTTCTGGAAAGGTTTATCACAATACAGCAAGTCAACTTAGAACTTGCACTGAATATTGTCACTGTAGAGAGATCCAGTTAATATCCCTGTAGCTCAGGCAATATGAATAGTTTTAGTATTTTGTATCTTTCTCAAATAATAACATTTTATGTTGATTTCCTCTCGCTTTCATCTGTCTTTCTTCCCACAATCTAAGATCGGTTGCAGGGTGGTGACCTTTCCAGAAGACTGGACTGTAGCAGTTGTGTATTTATCGTATGGCATGCAGGTCTTAACAAGCTGAAAAAAACTAAGTGGAAGAAATGAACTGTATCCATTGCAGTGTGAATTAAATGTGGCTCTTCTATCAGGAACGTATTACGTCTGTGAAGGGTAGAAGGGTCCCGGCTAGGATCAAGTGGAATGGGAAAGATTCATGTCCCACCCTACTGTGTGCAACTTCACATGATGAATGTTTTTCATCTATTTTCAACACAATGCCATTGCAAACCTTTGTTGTTCTGGGAGCCTTTGCAGTTCCTTAAAGTAGAGTGTGAGTAAAAATGTGGTCAAATATGGTTCACAAATATGAACAAGACTTAAAGGTCCAGGAGCTGGAGAGAGACAGCAGCACCCAAGACAAGAGAAAGGGGTCATAGCTTCCTCTTTGTTAAATGATAAAATAAGGAGAAGGACATTCATCATCTGGTGATATGTGGCTGCAACTGGCATCCACTTTGTTATTGGCTTAATAATGCAGTCGTGTGGATTGCTTCCTGCACAACTGAGAGCTGAATTGGGAAGAGACTGGCTGAAGGCCAAACCAATAGAAGCTGTAGAGAGACGTGTGATTAGTAGCTTGGTTATGCTATATAATAAAGTTGTGGGCTAATTAAACTGTACCCATTACATTTTGCTTGTCTTCTTGTAATGCCTACAGTCAAGGAAGACATACTGAAAAACTGCAGCAATTAAAACACGTCTAGGAAATAGGACTTCTTCCTGAAGTGCTGCTTTAACTGCTGTGTCAAAAGCTGTTTTTTAGTGTGGCTGACATATGTTTTTTTGAGTTAGTGCTTTCTGAGCATATGTTAACAGTATCATCTTGTTTTTCACTCAGATTGAAAATAGCCTGTACTGTGTGAGTCCAAGACAAATTTTCATTTGGGCTATTCTTGGATTAAATTCCTTAAATTCCTGGATGACTTCAGAAAACTTGCTCAAATGTCACTAGGAAACCCCAGGTCTGTTGAACTGCATCTCACAGATCCTGATTTTTTTATAGAAAACAGGGAGAAAAACAACCAACAGTGTTTTATACAACTGTTAGATCTACAAGAACTGTGCAGATTTTGACATTTGTTTCTTTTGAGAGTATTCCTTTGCTGTATCAGGCTTTTGAAATAGAATTTATTTACAGAAAACTTTATTTATAAATATACATGGATCTTTGGAACTATCAATGTGTAATTGAAGTCAAAATTTTAGACTGCTTATTTAGTCTTTATGACCATTACTTGCACTATTTTCTTAGTGCTGAGATTACACTTTTCTACACAATTCTACAATATTGAAAGAACTTGGGACATTGAAACAAAGTATGCATTTTGGCAATTATGTTTGATGAGCTTATTACATTTCACAATTCAAAACGGAGAAATTTCACAATAATATATAAAGATGATTAAGAATAGCATAGGGGGTATTTGTAATTAACTTTTTTTCTGTTGATAATGTATGAAGTTTATTTTAATTCTAAATAGAAATAGGTATATTTGCCAATTTCTAGTTGATATAGCTACCACTTCATATTTGAAATATTTAATATGTTGGAAACTATTAATAAGAGAAGGCAAATAAAGTAAATCCTGAAATTTATCATGTTAATTTCATATGATTTTATAAAAAATTATCGGTATGTTAAGTAATAGGAATGTGAGTATAAAATTTGATACTGACTGATAACTGAGTCCATAGTAAAGTGTGTTCCAAAAAACTGACTATTTTGGTAAGGGAAGCTGTGTTCGTATATTTTTGTCTAAGATATAAACATTAATGATGTTCCTCTTAGACGTACCAGAACAGAATATGAGAAAATGTAGTAAAATATCCCATGGTCAGTATGCATCCCATGTTCTTATATAGTTAATCTATTTATTTTAAACATTTAGATGATCTAGCAATATGTGGTTTTTATCCTTTTGTTTATTCTTAGTTTCTTCAATATGTAAGACACCAGAACCCTTACACCATTGCAAATCCAGAGAGGAATGTCTTATGAAGAAAATCTAGTCTAGGAGGAACAACTGAAATATTTCTCTGCTGTGTTTGCGGGAGATGTTAGAAGTTTCAGAGACGTGTCTAAACATACCTTTTTTTAGTGTAGATCAGAGTGTTTGTACTGAGTGCTTTGAGTTACATGATTATCTTTTTCAATACCATGGACCAACTTGAGAATTCATGCAGTAGGTTTCTTCTGGATAAATGTTACTGGAAGATGTGATCTTTGGGAACCTAATGTACTGTAACAGTTAATGGGCACTAAGTCCATGGGGCCAGACTAATGTAAAGAATAAGGAACGTTGGAATACATCTAGTGCAGGCATTAGATCTGTCAACACCACTTGCTTTGCTCAATAGTTATGCTGTGGATCATGCTAATTCATAGTGTAGAGACACCCTTGGGTATTTGTAGCTGACTGTGGAATGATCAGCTGGCACGAAATGCAGGTGAATGAAGCCTCTGGTAAGTAAACCACATCACATACTCTTGGGAATCACCCTGCTACCTAATAATCTTGTAGTTAAACAGAAAATGACTGTATACATATTTAAGTAGATCATATACATCTACATTGTCTTTTGTAAAAGCATTTTTAGAATCTATTTTGTTCATATTAAGTGTTTATTTCCCACTGGCTACTTGAACCAGCATGCCCTTTTTTTATTATTTCATTTGTGTAGAAAAATCTACTTTATGACATCTTAGGAAAGTCACATTAAGAAATACTTTGCAAGGGTGGGGTTTTCAAGTAGAGCATAGAAACAATTAGTTGATGAAAGATCTTTTATGTTGCCTATTCATGCTTTAGATTAGCCATTATTCATCTCAACAACTGGATTACCTAACCTCAAGAAATGAATGCAAGATTTGGCTCAAAGCATGTGCCTTATTGTGAGATTCTGTATTTACTTCTGAAGTCTTCAAGTTAATGTCAGTATCTTTAATTCATCCTATTGCTGAGTTAAGTGAAGTTTTCAGCCTGGTTTCCTTTATAAATTGATGTAAACTTTTGCTATATAGAATAAAACCTCAGTTGAGATCAGTCTTAGAAGTGGTAACAGTGAAGTCTGTGAAACCACAAGAAGGCAGTCATAACTCACAAGTGAGACACAAGGATTCTTGCGGCTCATTTGTTTTTACAGCTTGTGTTTATTTAGTCATTTTTTAATCAATTTTAGAAAGCACCACTGTAAAAAGAGAAATCGTATTGCATACTGGATTTTTTTAAAAGCAACACATCAAAATAAAATCAGTAATTTTCAAAATGACTTGATGTCTTCCTATTTCATTGGTAATGACCTTTAGATTTTGATCACTGTCTTCTAGGAACCTACTAATGACAACAGCTATACAAGGAATACTGTTGTGTCTCACAATTTAGGTGGTAGTTGCTGATTTTACTCAATAGTTTTTGTGATTACTGAAATCTTAACTTTTTTTTTTCTTTGTGTTCTCCTTTTGGTGCATATAAAGTTGTGGTTTTACATATTTCAGTGTAAACTTTTAAGAGAACATTCTGTAATACATACAATAATTGAAGATGACTTTGAAGAACTGTTTGGGAAATATCAGTGCAATGTTGAGGTCAGTACAGTTCTGTTTATCCCCACCCGTCCACAAGATGAACCCACCATATCATTGTGATCAGAGCTACTGCACTACATGATTGTGTCATCAGTGTAAATCCATAAGAAAGTATAAGACTTTCTAGAAGTAATAGTGCTGCTGATACTTCAATTAAATTATTGGTTATATGTATATGCTGATGGTAAATGCAGATGTTTAAAATTAGGCTGCAGTGTTACGCAAGCTGTTATTCATGATACTTTAACTTTGTTTTGTAGTTACAAACTGTGGTTATGTCATCAGAGTCAACAGTTAGGCAGATCAGTTTTATAACTGTTTTTTACATTTGGTCACCTCTTTAACTTAATTTCTTTGGGTTAACCAGTAACCAACATTTACTTTTCTACAGTTTAAGTATAGAAATAGATTCTGCTAAGTAGGATGTATATTTTGTTTATTGTGAAAGACCATGGTTTCTAGGTACAGTAACAGAAAGTCTTCACATATTTGTTCCAAAGTGCATTTATCTGTTCATTGGTTTATTTAAAAAAAAAGAAAAGAAAAAAAGGAAGATAGAAAAAAGGTTACGTCTGTTGTATGTATTGTATGTACTCAGAGGATTTGTTATATCTACACAAGTTTTAATATAAAACACTGTAAAGTTATTCTAGTGCCTGATGGTAATACATTAAACAACTTTTGTACTCTTCTTTATGTTAGTGTCCCATTGAATGACATTTTTTTCCTTTGGTTTGGTAGGTCTTAAATGTTTTGTTGTTTTTTGTGGTTTGGATGATCTTTATTTGGTTTTTTGAAATTTTAACTTTTGATTTTGTTAATGAGATCAAGGGAATATTTATTACACATCAGGGAAAAATGAAGGTTGCTGTAGACTCCAGCCTACAGTCTCCTGCTGCTAGCTGCAACAAGGACAGCTGCCTCAGGGGCCAGGAAACTGAAGGTTTCCCCTATGCAGGCAGTGCATTCTCCAAGGGGTCAGCCCATGACTGGCTGCCCAGGATGGGCAGTGTCAGGTGTGGCTGACAAGGCACAACACTGAGCCACAGGGCTCCAGTCTGAAGAAAAAGGAGCATGGAATGAAGATAAAGCCTAAGCACAGGGACCTAAGTCCTGCTGGGAGCCAGAGCCAGAGATGAGTTGCATTGTGCATCCAGGAAGCACTACTAACTAAACAGATGTGAAATGCATCCATAAGGTAGGGTTAGAGCCAGGCTGACCTGTACCGCAACCTACTTTATGCCCATTGATCAAGAAGACTGCAAACAAAATCTGAAGGCCTGATGTAGAATCTTTAAATAATTTTTATGAATGTTCTTCAGGTGTTGAGGTGTTCATTTTTTCTGCAGCATATGACAATGTTTTATATTACCTGGACCTTTTTAGTACGGTCTGGAGTTGCCATGTGGATTAATATAGCTTAGAGTTGATGAAAGTGTAACTGACCAAAGTCAAATCATCTTCTGTCAGGATGGAATAAATATCCCAAACCAATGATTATAGTGGAAACAGTTGCTATATATGCAAATGCCAGTGCTGTCTGTGTAAGAGTGAGAAGTAATCCTGCTTAGTAATGTTCACTTTCTGATTTTTTTATTCTTGCTTTATACAATTTAATTATTTATTAGAACAACTATAAAGCAGGATAAATGCCTTCCTAAGGATTTAATTTTTTGCTTAAGTCATAATTTACAATAAAATGAGAAATTTTATAAAAGGAACAAGATATATGCATTTCAATTGTATATATGTAGGATCATAGAACACATTTTCCCTTGATGGAAGAAAAGGAACCATATTATTTCTGGGATTCTGTTGTGTTTTATGGATGGTATCATTTAGTACTAATAATTTTCTCTCTATGGCTTCTCCAGTGGATGATCTTCAAACTTGCTTGGAGAGAAATACTTAGAAGTAAAGAAATGAAAACATATTTGCAAAAATTGTCCAATAGTAGCAATCTTGCTTTCCAAAGGTAGACCTTATCATTGAGCTTTGTGACTTTGCTCGTTCACTTTTTTCTTCAAGGTGGTTTAGTTCCACTGGTCAGATTTCAGTCTTGCCTCAAACATACTGTTGAAAAGTAATTTCAGAGGGCATAAGTGCTTAAGTTTATTCTGGATTGGTGAGACAATTCTGTGGAAAGTTTTCTAGCTGTTGCATAAAAAGGTATGCTCTTTTCATTTTTCAGCCAAGTTTCCAAATTAAAATGAGAGCCAGTTATTTGTATGCAAAAGGATAATTAAAATGCCAGAGCCCAGGAGAGATGTGTGAGACTCTGGTTCCCTATTTTGTACATCTACTTTGAGTTCATGTTTATGCTCAAGAGAAATAACCTTGAGAAATAACATTTTCTTTGTGATTTTCTATCTGTTGGGCTTGGTATCTCTTCTTATTAAGTGTTCAGGCTTTTCTGAAATTCATTCCTAGGTGCATGCTTTGGCATTTGGGATATTAAAAGCCTAATCTGAATTTTTTAATTCCATTCTGCAC
Source organism: Cyrtonyx montezumae (assembly GCF_038088225.1). Taxonomy (NCBI): domain Eukaryota; kingdom Metazoa; phylum Chordata; class Aves; order Galliformes; family Odontophoridae; genus Cyrtonyx; species Cyrtonyx montezumae. The sequence goes on along the minus strand of NW_027072034.1, from coordinate 40,730,547 downwards.
CTTTTTTTCACACATTAGAGTTGAACCTAGGAATGCATAGTACTGCCACTGATAAGTCCTTATATTAATTTCTGCCTTAGTAAATATGGAGGCAGAAAATGTATATGGGGCACAGTATAAGAAATATTTTAACATTACATATGATTACATGCTGCTGAACTTTTTGAAAGTTTAAGAAATATGTTAGGAATTTGTCTCCTTAGATTCATCACTGCAGCAGCTATTGATTTCTTTGCTCTATTCTACATCATTAGGAAACTTTGAAGGGCTTGTTTTTATGCTTCTTTTTGTCATTAGAGAGGTCATTAGAAGAGATAGTGGTTTCACTCAAAAGTGCATGTGAATTTTCACTTTTCTTCAGAGGAGAAGAGAATTCCAAAACTGGTAGAAGGCATACCAGGTATTGTCATCTCAGATTAAGTGGCTCATTCATTTCTCACAACTGATTTTTGATGATTCAAAAGAATTATATCTTCTAATATATAATTATGAACAAGGATACAAATGAAAGAAATTTTGTTTTTTTTTTTCCTCCATTAAAAGGATAGTGTCAAGTTGCTTGGGACTGAGTCTTCATTTCCTCTTTAACATGTAGTTTTATTTTTACTAGATGCTGCAAAACTTTATGATTTTTCAGGGCATGAGAGGACACAGAACACAGAGGCTTCTACCTTAGCTGCTCAGGGCATTTGTTTACCATAGGAAATTAAGCATGTACTTAGGCCTGCTGAAATGAAGCCCACTTAAGACTGTTTAGAGATATCAATCAATTTCATTGCAAGTAGAATCATAAAATCATTTAGGTTGGAAAATACCTTTAAGATCATCATTCTAACCATCAGCCAAACACTGCCAAGTCTATTACTAAACCATGATCACATCTCTTAAATACCTCTAGGGTTGGGGACTTCACTACTTCCTTGAATAGCCAATTGCAATGAAATAAACACTGAAAATATCCAATCTAAACCTCCCCTGGTACAACTTTAGGCTGTTTCCTTGTGTGCTGTCACTTGTCACCTGAGAAAAGAGACCTACACCCTCCTTTCTGTAGCTTCGTTTCAGGTAGCTGTGGAAAGCAATGATGTCTCCCCGGTCCTTCTCTTCTGTAGATAGAACAACCCCAATTCTCTCAGCCATTCTTCGTATGTCTTGTTTTCTTGTCTTGTCACCAGTTTCATTGCCCCTCTTTGCATGCACTTGAGAAGCTCAATATTCTTCTAGTGAGAGGCCCAAAACTGAATACAATACTTGATGTGTGGTTTCAGCAGCACTGAATATAGAAGGACAGTCCCTTCCCTAGTCCTGCTGGCTGGTCATACTATCTCTGATGCAGGCCAGAGTGGCACTGGTCTTGGACACCTGGGCATGCTGTTGGTTCATGTTCAGTTGGCTGTCAGCCAGGCCCTTTAAGTCCTTTTCTGACTGTCAACTTCCCAGCTACTCTTTCCCAAGCTTCTACTGCTGTATTGGCTTGTTATGGCCCAAGTACTTTCTGTGGTTTGTGTTTTCATGAAAAGTTTGAATGATAAATTTTGTAATATTTGTATGAATATTTTTTTCCCCTTTCTTTCTGTAATCACTGGATTTCACATAATCACAGCACCTATTTGCTGACCTCTAGAGCATTTTGCTGCCTGCTGTGAGCCTGCTTCTGGGGCATTAGGAAGAGGCTACTGGGTATGATGAAGGCAGAGGAATACTCTCTACTCTCTCTACTCTCTTTCAAGCTGGGTCACAGTAGGCTGCAGTTAGGAAATTATGAAATATTAAGAGACTTTCTTTCCCTTGGGATGATGTTGAAATTATTGGGAGCACAGGTAGTGTTCTCAGTCCTCCTAGCTGGAAACAGGTAGAAGAGAATGGACCAGTTATATGAATGACTGCATGGATAGTGTTGAGCTCAGGGTTTCAGATACTCAAATGTGATCTCAAATGGATCTTCAACAGACTGAGCATGTTGACATCCAATTGAATGCAACTGACCAGGAGAGGCAAGCATATACAGGGCAGGAAGCTGGCTTGGCTGATCACCAGAGCTTTAAACTAGATTGACAGGGGGGATGGGCAGTAATTCTAAGTGAAAGAGAAGGGCTGAACACTGTCACTTTAGGAAGCAGCAGAGGAAAGCCTCAAATTTGTCACAGAGGAATCTGAGGTGAGAGGACAGTGATACCAATAATCCAGATGAAGTGCCCCTACACCAGTACATGCAGCATGGGAAAGAAGGAGGACTAGTTGAAAAGCATGGTGCAATTAGAAAACTGTGATCTCCTTGCTAATGCAGAAACAATAGGATAAATTGCACAATGAGAATACTACAGTTGAGGGCTACAAGCTTTTTAGAAGAGATAGGCAAGGCAGGAGGGACATGGAAGTTACTTTCTATGTTAAAATGTGGGTAGATTGCAAAGGGCTGCCTCTGAGAAACAGTCATGATCAGGTTGAGAGCTTGCAGGTTAAAATAAAGACAAAATCAGTAAAGTATAGCTGTTCGTTGGGGTTTGCTACAAACAATCTAATCAAGAGTAACCTATTGACAAGGCCTTGCTTCAGCTTCAAGAGTCGTCTTGGTTGTAGGCTCTCATCTTGATAGGGGATTTCACCCACCTGCTGGGAAAGCAACATCATGGTCTGTAAACAATCCAGGATACTTCTGGAGTTGGTTGAGGATTACTTCCTAGTCCAGGTGTTGGACAGACCAAACAGAGAAGTGTTACTGGACTTGGTGCTCACCAAGGCAGAGGGAGATCATTAAAGATATTAAGATTAGAGGCAGTCTGAGCTGTACCCTGGCTGAGTCTGTGATTCAAGGAATACACACTTGGCAAAGAGCGGAGTCAGGACCCTAAACTTCAGGAGAATGAACTTCTGGCTGTTTAGATGAGAGCCCCTGGAAAACTGTGCTTGGGGACATTGGAATGGAACAGAGCTGGCAGCTCTTTAAGGTTGCTTTTCTGAGGGTACAAGAGTTCACTATCTTCCAGCATAAGAAAGCCACCATGGCTGAGCAAGGCCCTGCTGGTCAAACTAGGAGAAAGGAAAGTACAGGCACTAGAAGTAGGAACATGAGACATGTAAAGCATACAGGGATGCTGCCAGGACATGCAGAGATGGGATAGGAAAATCAAGGCATGGGTGGAACTGCACTTCATGGGATATGTGAAAAATAACAAGGGGTTCTACAGGAATGTTGATCGGAAAAACCAGGACAAGGAGAGCTTACCTCCTCTGATAAATTAGAAGGAATAACTGGCTTCAAGAAACACGGAGGCTGAGATTTTCAAGTTCTTTGCCTCAGTCTTCACTGTCAGTCAGACTTCTCCCTACTTCTCTCATACCTGAAAGTCTAGGCAGGGACTGAGGAAATAAAATCCCTCCCACTTTAAGAACAGAGCAAGTCGAATACTACTTCAAGAGGCTGAACTTATACAAGTATATGGACTTGGATGACATGCATCCCAGTGTCCTGAATAAATTGGGTGATCTGGTTACCAAGCCACTCACTGTCATATTAGAAAAGTCATGACTGTCATGGACAGTCCCTGGTGACTGGAAAAAGGGAAATACCACTCCTATTTTTAAGAACGTGAGAAAGGAAGACCCGGGGAACTACAGGCCAGTGCCTGAGGAGATTGTGGACCAGATTCTCCTGGTGTTATGTTAAGGCAAGATGAGGAAATGATTCAAGACAGCCATCACAACTTCACCAAGGGCAGAACATGCTTGACCAATCTGGTAGCCTTCTATACTGGAGTGATAGCACTGGCAGGCAAAGGAAGGGCAACTGATGTTTTCTACCTGGACTTGTGTAGGGCTTTTGACATGTTCCCACATGACATTCTCATCTTTAAATTGGGGAGATATGGATTTGAAATACAGAGCATTCAGTAGATAAAGAATTGGCTGAATGATTTTAGCCAGAGGGTTGATTTGGATCTATGCCCAGCTAGATGCCAGTGATGATTGGTGTCCCCAGAGGTCAATTTTTGGAGTGGTTCTCTTCAACATCTTTATCAGAAACCTAGACAGTGGGATTGAGTGCACCTTCAGCAAGTTTACTGATGACAGTAAGCCAAGTTGTGCAGTTAATACAGTGGAAAGAAGAGATGCCATCCAGAGAGTGGTAAGCTAGGAAAGTGGTTCCACATGAGTCAAAGTTCAACAAAAGTACAAGGTGTTGCATGTGAATTGTGTCAGTTCCAAATATATGTACAGACTAGGAGAAAAACTCATTGAGAGCAGACCTGCAGAGAAAGACTTGGAGGGTTCTGGTGGATGAAAAGCTAGACATGAGCCAGCAGCCCAGAAGACGCACTGTATCCTGAGCTGCTTCAAAGGAGAGGTGGCCAACAAGATGAGAGATATTATTGTCCCCCCTTTACTCTGCCATCATAAGGCCCCATCGGGAGTAGTGCATTCATATCTGGGGTTCCCAGTGCAAGATGTGGAGCCATTGGAGTGAGTCCAGAGATCACAAAGGTAATCAGAGCACCTCTCTTATGAAGATAGTCTGAGGTAGATGGACTTGTTGAGCTTGGAGAAGGCTCAGGGAGACTTTCTTGCTTTCCAGGTACTTAAGGGGAGGTTATAAGCAGGAGGGAGACCAACTTTTTACATGATCTAGTAGTGATAGGATGAGGGGGAATGGCTTTAATCTAAAAAGAGGTATGTTTTAGATTAGATTTTAGACAGAAATTCTTTACCAAGTGGTTTAAGGCCATGTTGGATGGGGCCCTGGTCAGCCTGATCTAGTGGGTGGGCAACCCTGTCCATGGCAAGGAGGTTGTAACTAGATGATTTGTAAGGTACCTTCCAACCTAAACTATTTGATGATTTTATAATTCAATGTCTTTCACTTGTCCAAACAGTCCTTGTCTTTCAAGGTTTTGTTCTATTTGTCTACATTCTTCTTTCAGGCAGACTGAAGGCACATGATTATCAGGTGGTGGCCCGAGTTCTTCTTGTTTCCCTCTACTATGTGATATTGGAGACTGTTAGTCTTGTCTTCCTCAAGTCTTTCATGCGATGCATTAGTGCTGAGAAGATAGACTATGTGGTTTGTGCAGTTAAGCACAGCTTCTTCTCTTTCCCATGCAAATAAGTTACCTTATGGTCCCTTTGAAGGTACATGAATGGGAAGCTTATAAACAGAAAAACAGGATTTAACTCTTCCCCAAGGGCATTTCTACACCGTGATTCTAAGACCAAGTCAAAACTGTCATTGGCATAAGTCATATCAGGAGCGGCTTGAAGAAAAAGCAGATGTGAGGGAACTGATGATTTTTGGGTTGCAAAATGCTCTAGATAAAACACAAGATTTCTGATATTTTGAAATTAGAGTTTCTACCAGGTCATTGGATTAAAAGCAGTAAAAATAAAAAACATAAGTGAACATTTGTGTAACTTGGGTTATCCATTTGCTAAGGTGGAGAACGAAGTGTGTTCTTGCTTCCTCTTGTACCCTGTGGTTCAAAGCACAGTGCAGTGAAAAATCATTTATATGTTAGTTTGTATGAAATTAGCCTTGTTAAACAGTACTTTAATGTTTTGCTATACTTACTTTTCAAGTCAAGTAATAACAGTTTTTAGTGGAGAAATGAAAATTTTTCTAGACAATATACATTGTGAATAAGGAGAGACACACATCTGGACATTTACTGCATTTATTGTCTCAAGTAACAGATATAATTCAAAAGCAAGAGTGCTTTTTTCTAGTTCAGTAGAAAGCAGTAGCATAACTGAAACAGAGTTCTGAGCTACTACTAATCTGTTATTACAATCAGCTACTTCTGTCACATTTTATATGAAGAAGAAAGGGAGGATAAATTGGAAGCAGCACATAAAATATTGTTTTAACATTACTGTTGGCTAGATCTGTAAGTGGAGATAATAAATCCTCATATGGCACTGAGGATAATACTAAAGTATTCCCACTAGTGTGTGTTATTTATGGCTGTTCTAAAGTTTTATTTCTTCTATATATGTCTCTTTCTTTTTGAAGGGGTTGGACCTGACATGTTGCTCATAGCTAGCTCTTCTTATGTTAACAAATCTCAATTTTAGCTAAATTCTATGGTAACGTAAGAAAAAAGTAGTATTCTAAAATCAAATAATGATTACCTAGTGAACTGCTGAAATGATAAAACTAAACATATGTTCATAAAATATTTAAATTAAATTGTATGAATTAGAATTTTGAAACTACTCCTAAATGAGCCTGGAAGTGGAAAGGAGTAGATATGTCTCTACATTTATTATTCCCAGAGCCCCTTAAGTAATACAGGAGTATAAATTTTTAGCCTTAGAGCTCATATGAACAAAAATGATATATATAGAAATTTAGTGCTTAAGATACATGAATAACATGCAAGTTATATGCTTTGTTTTGATTCCTGAACTTCCCGGTGTGTCTGATCCAAATCTATATTAATGACATCTCATCAATAAAAAACACCCTTAGTGTTGAAAATGTAGAAGACATTGATTTATCTTACATGGCTGAAACACCAGTTTGTAGCCTAATTACCTTTTCCTCCCTTTTTTGATTTTTCTGCTAACCAAAGCTTAGAAGATTATTTCAATTGCCTTCAGGAGTGACTCCCTGTTGGTACTTTTAGGGAATCATCTTTGGTGAGCAGTTCTTCTAAAGTGCAAGAAAGAGATATCCTCAATTAGATGATTGATCTAATTGAAAGTTTTTCCTACTATCAAAGGAGAGAGTAGAAATTTTTCTTTTTATTTTTAAAAATTTTTAAAATTTATTTAATTTTGTGTGCTTGTCTTTAAGTGCAAACGGCAATTCTATATCCTGTTGGTATAATTAGAATCACCTGTGTTTATGTAAGAAGATGATTTCTTTGTTGTACAAGGCCAGGATTGCCCAGGTCTATCTTATATTTTTTCTATCCTCCTCAGTACAGAAAGTGGATGTATATTTTGTCATGTGTTAGCCCCACAAACGTTTCTGTTTCCTGAACTGTGGCTTCTACTGGGAAATACTATTTCCAAAACTGACCTTTTATATTTTGCTGTGGTAAAATTGCAGGTTGATGAATGTACCCATGCGTATTTCATATTTGTCTTTTTATTTTCATCACATTCTCATTTGCTTTAGCTAAAAAAATATTTTGCACATGATACTGAATTCATTGTTTTGCTGCAGTTTAAGGTAAATAAAGAGTTCCTGACCAGTGAAATGTGTTGTCTTGTGAAAAATATTAATCAAAACTGTCATGGTTGACTTTTGACAAACACAGTTCACATTTAATCCAATTTTCTATTTTCTTCAAGGATATTCATTATGTTTCCTTGTTAATTTATTTTAAGTATTGTGAAATATTGAAATGTAACCGCTGAGCTTTCAGTTCATTAATCACTAAATATCCATATCGATTTCTTAAATACAAGTATTACCTTTGCTTTCTTGCTGGTAAATCTAGATAATAAGTGTTAGCAAAAGCGGACTAAGAGGAAACTTTAGCAAATTTTCCACCAGCTTTACTTGATTAAATGCTTTTGTATCTTTTCTCATGTTCACTTACACTTGCCTGAGCCTTTTACTCAGCACAAAGGAGTTGGATTCAGAATTGTTACTAATGCTGTGACACATCATGCTCTAAAAAGAAGTGGAAGGTTAATTCTGTTTGAAACTGTTAGGATGGATCAGATCTGTTCTTAAAAAGATAGAAATACATCTTTTTAATTTGTCTTTCAGAACAATGGATCACTTGCTTGGTGCCAGAATCACAAACAATGTTCAAAGGTATGTCCTTTTCTTTCTTATCCTGTTTGTGAAGTTATATGGTGGCTTTCTGTGTTCTCTGTATATTAAGTACTTTTCATCTTTTATTTGGAAACCTCTAAATGTCCAAAATTAAAACCAAGTGATCTACTCTTTTTCAGGAGAAAAGATCTTGAGTATAGGTAATCTAATGTAATTCTCAATCATGAAAAGAAAAAAGAAAAAAAAGGAAAAAAAGTTGGTTGATAAGGGATTTTTTGTGATTATCAACAAGCTTTACACTGGCTGAAATCTGGTATATCATTTTTGTTTCAGTATTTTTGGATATAAGTAGTAAAACTGTCAATGACTTTAAAATATTCACTCAAAAGTGCCAAGGTATGCCAGCATTCAACTCTTTATACAGTTTGAGTATTTAATTTTTAGCATGACACTGAATTTCTTTGAAATGATTCTTGAAACAAATCACTGATGCCCCGTCTAATCCTAGCATCCAGACCTGGCAAGCTTAGAGAGTATGTGAGCTAACAGTCAACTGACTGTGCAAGAATATTATTGTGGTATCTGAACAGAAATGGCAATAGTTTGGGAGCTTGGATGGTCAGAGTGGAATTACACATTCTAGGTACTGTTTGTTCATAAATGTAATGAGAAATGCATCTTCTCAATGACTTGGAAATATACCTGAAAATTGTGAAGAGTTTAATATTCTTATCTAATCTTCCTGAAAATATATTTCTATAATAATATGGGCATTCTATCTTCAGTTTATTCTGTGAAGGGTATATTGCAAATTGGATTGGAACAAAATAGTATAATTCTGTATTGTTTTCTTAATCTATGTGAATGCTTATCTTGATTTGTAATGTGATAATTCCTCCACATTTGAGAAGTGAAATTGCTGGTTCACTGAAGAGATAATCTAGTTTCCTTTGAAGTGCATGAGATTGGAAAATGGAAATTAACTGTTACTGACTGTTCCAAATAAAACAAATTTGAACACTGTCATTGGTATTAAAAACTACATGTCACAATGTCAGTAAAAGGAGAGTGGAAAAGATTTTTTTTTTCACACTGCTACGTGTTGAATTTTTGCAATGAAATCTTATCATTCTGGAGAAAAAGGGATTTGTTATAACTGAATTGCTTTTTAAGGAGGGTGTGATGGTCTTGCATGTTACTGCAGTGATCCTGTTGTACTTTTTTAATTTAGTTATCAGTGCTGCTGTGGTATCCAGTCTGAAAGATTTTACAGTTGGTTTGCATCTGCCTAGCAAAGAATGAGTCATATCTGAAAAGCGCAGCTTTTAAAGCAAGTTACACAAATATCTATCTGAATCAATCTGAAGTTCATAGAATCATAGAATAGCTTGGTTTGGAAGGAACCTCAAGGTTCATCATGTACCAGTCTCCCTTCCACAGGCAGGGTTGCCAGCTACTAGATCAGATTGTCCAGGGCCAATCTTAAACCCCTCAAGGAAATCCTGGAAGAAACAACTGTCATGACACATTTAATATAGGGCTTTTGCATGTGTTTTCTCCTCATTGGAAAGCCTTTGATTTCTGTTTTGGATTCAGTTTTCCTAGGCCTGAATTAAAAAATGTTGCAAATCTTTGTTATTCTCTGAGAATAAGATTAATCTGACACAGAAATCTGTAGTAATTTTGTGGATGCACTTTTGAATGTAGAATAACTAGGATAAATCTTGGAATACTAGTGTATTATTCTAATTATTTTTTTTCCTCCTGGAAATATGTATTCTTTTATATGTAAGGACACTTCTGTAGTAGAACACTGCTGTAGAAGATCACTTTTTAGTTCATTTTGTTAGAAGTACCTCTGAAGTTAATTCAAGCAATTACACTGTTGCCCTCTAATACAAATGTAGCCAACAACTGTTAGTTAGAAGATGAATTCTTATGAGAGAAACCAATTTTTAAATAGATGCAAATCTAATGAAGTAAAATAGATGTTGCTCTCATAGGAATGGTTGTAGACTGCTACCTATATCTAGCTCACATTACTATTTTTGTTATGTTAATGAAGCAAATCACAAAAGCATGACTATGAACATCAAAATATGCACCAATGATTTTATATGTAATTTAAGAAGATTTCTCTAGTGGTCTATTTTACAAAGTCAAACACAAGGGAACTGTGTTTTAAGATTAGATAGTGAATTTATTATGTTAAAAATATTCTACAAGGGTTGCTCCAAAATTTATTTCCTGTTAATCTGACCCACTATGTCGGAGGCAGATGTTGATGATACTGCAGTGGAGGCTGTACCTTCTTACCAATATTCCATTACATTTTGTTGCTGTGTGGTAGATGGCAGCGGAGGGACAGTCTGACAGAATGGATTCTGCATGGAAGAGTGAATGAAACAAAGATGTGGAATTTAATTCCTCCATGCAGAAAAAAATGGCATCCACTGACATCCATTGATGCTTGCTGAACATTTCTGGAGACCAAACAGTGGACTGTGAGCACAGTGAGGTGGTGGGTGATGTGCTTCAACTGTGGTCATAGCTGCAGTGGTTTACCTCCATTGGTGTAGATTTTTTCAGGTGCTGCATGCAGGCTCTTGTTCATCTCTGGTGAAGAAGCATAGCTAATGGTGGTGAGTGTTGAAAACTAGTGTTTTGTGATTGAGGATTTGCTCTACCAAACAGTGTTATTATATGTTGTAGTTTCCATAGAACAAATAGGAGACATTACTTTCAGAACAACCTATATGTTGCCTATTTTGGTAACAGCAGTTATTATTCACTGCAATCACACACTGTCGTGTCTTTGCTTCTAGGGAGCTCAGTGGAAGATTGAGGTCTTTCTTGGGACTCTATCAATTGCCCAGTTGTCTTATACTTCAAATATGAGTGCTGAGGTAAACATGGAGACTGTAGTCTTGACCTTTGTACTGTAGTCAGTGAAGTCTGTCATGAGTGTCTAAAATAGAACAAAATACCTTGCAAAGTCAACTCAAATGTCGCACTGGAGGCTGGCTCTGTTTGTACAATAGCAATAAACTGCTGTGTTTTGAGCTTCTCCACTGACTATATATTTGCTATTTAATTTAACCTTCAAATCTTTACATAATTCTTATTTAAATCTTTGAATTTCCTTAACTCATCCTCTGAAAACCTTCACATGGCCTTATGCCTCCTTCTCCCCTCTATGGTCTCTATTCTGTCCTCACTTACTCATTTCCTACAGATCTGTGGAAGTATCACTGAACTGATTAATTTGGAAAGGATCATTTAAGATCTTGTAGTGCAACCTCCCTGCTCGAAAAGGATCAACTGGAGGAAGTTGTTTAGAACAGTTGGGTATTGAGTATTTCCACAAATGATACCTCAGCTTCAGTTTGTTTCAATATTTGTCCATTCTTTTTTTCTTATGTCCAGAATGTATTTCCTGTGGGATTTTTTGTTTTTGTTTTATTGTTTGTTTTTCAATTTTTATTGTTTTAAATTTGTGCCCATTGCCTCTGGACTGATCAGTGGTCACTACTGGAGGAGTCTGACTACATTTTCTTTTTCACCCCTGTAAGGGGAAGGTAAGTTCCCCCCAGGCATTTGCTTTTCCAGATTGAACAGTCCCAGCTCTCAGCCTCTTTGCATATGGCAGATGCTCCAGTCCTTTAATCATATTCATGGCCCTTTCTTCTTCTCTGCCTATGCTTTCTAAGCCCAAAATGATTCCTGCCAATTGTCATTCACAACGATCCTTCCCTAAATCCCACTATCTTCTGTTGTTTTATTAACACTGAATCTTGCTAAACTGAATGCAACACATAGAATTACTGTTTCAGTTCTGTCCTTGCCAGTCTGTGGGTTCCATAGTACAGACACTATTTATTTCTCAAGCACTAGGAACAAGTGCTTCCCTATGAAACGAGTCAAACACTGGTGAGAATAACACAAAATGACGAAGTGTTCTACATTTATGCTAGTTTAGTGAAAAATGCATTTTATTCCAAAAAGGGTCCAGAATGACTTGGAAAGACGTATACATATATAAATAATAAATGTGTATATGTATTTTACAGTTCCTTACACAAGTTTTTTGTTTTTAAAGCAACTGAAAGTCAAAAGACTAGCAGGCATAATTTAGAACTGCATGTGCAGTGGCATTTGCAAGGACTGGAGATAAATGGAGATCATCATAATGCACTGCAGTAGAACTTTCTTGTTCGCAGCAGTCAAGGCACTGGTCCCTGATTGATTGAATCTTCAGGAAGGCTGAAAGGCTATTTTTAGTTTTCAGGGCTTAGAAGAAAATGTGAAAATAAAGATAAATACGTTTACAAATGCTGCAGCCAAATTTAACATACTGGTTCAGAAAAAAACAACCTTGATTTCATTTTAGAATAAGACACACTACTGAATTCAGCCTGTGAGCAATTCTTCCAGGTTTCCAGCCGAGCACTTTTCAAAGATAATGCAGGTGGAAAGATGAGTTAATGGTTTAAACAATTAGAGATTTGATGCACTCTTCCATCTGTCAAAGCCCACTGAAATGAAAGCTCACAGTTTTAATTTGTGCCTCCAGCATCAAACTCAGTCTGAAATGGTGTCAGTGATTTGCCCTGCCCACAGTACTGTCATTCTTATGGTAAGCATTCTGTGCACACATGCTGGGAGACTTTTATCAAACATATTAGTGTGCATTTGAGAGATCATTAGCCTGAAATAGCTGGAACATTCCAGGTTTCTTAGCCTGGAAACTCACATCTCTGCTGGAAGGAAAGTTGAGCCACTCTTATTTACACAAGAATGCTACAGCAGGATAGGGATAACTTTGTAATAATTAGGAGGAACAGTGATTCTTCTATTGTCAATTATCATGATTTAAGTGCTAGCCCTGAGGATGAGGTAATTGATGTTTTAATTTTTTTTTTTGAGAGAGAAATAGAAAAGGAGTAAAATTTCCTTCTTAATATGCTAGACAGTATATTTCTTTCATCTACTTAAAGATAAGGTAAAACTATTTAATAGAATCTGAGTTTATAAGAAATGCTCACAGTGTTAGTTTGCTAAACAGATAAATAATCCTAAGCATATATGAAATAAGAAGGCAGATTTAATACTGCTTGGATTACTGTGGATGATTTAATTTTTCATTATATTCATCTACAGAAAGATAGAGGGGGTGGGAGAATGATAGTGATTAGATCAATAAAACTAAAGTAGTTGAAAGTTGACTGAAGTTTCTAGATATTTTTGTTTGAGGAAGTAGGAAGAAAGCTTTGTGATTCAGTGTTTATATTTATACAAAAGGATTAGTGTATAAATGTGCAATGGTGGCAGAAATCCTTTTGTTCTCTGAGGGCCTTGAGAACTGACAGATTAACAGTTAAAATCCAAATAATGTTTACAATATTTTGTAATCTTATGATGTATTCTCTGTACTTGTAAGTATCAAGTTTTATTTTTTGAGTATCAAAAAGCAGCTCTAGTAGAATATGCGATATTGAAATAAGAGGAAATAAAGTTAATACTCATAGTTGTCATGCAAGATCACCATTCCAGTCTCCTATAGTGTTACCAACTAGACAAGTAAACTTGCAGGCATAGAATTGCTATTGGAATAAGTTACTTAATCTCTATTACTTGTTTTGAGTGGTACTGTGAGACAGAAGGGGTTATTTCCTAGACACTAGTTTAGGTTACTTAACTTTTAATACTTATTTGTTCAACTTGAATTTTTTTTGTCTTAAAAACTAGATCTATGGAGCTCCTGGAAGGTACTGTTGTGGCCTTCCTTTCATATGGTTCTGCTGATAACTTTCTGTCTCTATAACAAGTTGTTAGACTTACATTCTTTTCATTTTTTCTGCTTTTAAAAGATAATCACCACAGCCTGAATCCTTACGATGATTAGAGAGGAGACGATTATATTGGTTGTCTCCCTGTGCAGCAGTTTTTCATCCATTTGGAACACTGATGAGTTTCTCATTGGTCTTCATCATGGGTATATAGAAAAGGATGCCTGTTTTGGATCTAGCTTCTCTGGCTGGTTGTCCACTTGCTAGCAGAAGTAATCAAGGCTGGTCACTGTGCTGTTTGAAATTTGAACTGCTGAATACTGAGTAAAATGAGGCAATACTGTGCATAGCCAGCTGAAGATTAAGTAGCCCTCTTTCATGAAGAAAGGACACAAAATTGTCATTAGTGGCTGAATTGAACTAGCACTAGCTTTGAGGATAATACAGGATCCTCAACTCTTATCTCAAAAATGCAAATGTTGACTTTAGACCTTAGTCTGTATACTCTACAATATATACAAAAATGCTCTACAGCTAAGGAGAGAAATGTGTGCATGGGCACGCATGCACACACATGCATAACAGATATTTATTGAGACTGGCATTCTGAAGCACTAAATGCTTCTTTAACTTAGCTTTGTCTGCTTCAGTGAACACTGTTCAGAAACCAGGGATATTGAGACTGCAAAACCCTTTATTTAGAGGTATTTGAGCACGAAAATAATCCCTTCCTAGAAACTTTTGAAATAGCAGCTGAGCTATGCAGCCTAATCAACTGTAAATCTTTGCCATCTAGCAAGGAGTTGATTAAGTAACATCTTGCAGAAGACCAATCGTCACTGGAGCAGCACTGGTCAGACAGGAAAGACAGACAATACTACTGAGACTAATACTAATTAGCAGTATATATGCTTTAAAACAAATAACAAATTTATCCTTTTAAAACTTTAGAGTTTCCCTGGGTCTTTCACCATTCAGGTTTTTCTAATTTTGTACATATTTTTTCCTCATCTTTCAGTTATTTGGCAGTCAGAACGCAGAGGTAAATATATAACATACAGGTGTATTTGAGATTATGATTTCTCAAACACGTTTTTAGTTCCCTAAGCTCAGCTGCATGAATTTTAATAGCTCATATAAGTCAGAGAATCTGTACAAAATTTATAACTTTGCAGTTGAGATCAGAATCTTAATTTTGTCATACTAAAGTATATTTCATTAACCTAATTAATTTCTGATGCAAAACAGGCTGTTATAGTCTGTTTAAATGTATGATCCTTTTCTCCTCTTGTGGGAGACAACTGCAGAATTAGATCACATATAGCTCCAGTTAAGTGACAAAGACAAAATGTTCTTACATTGACCTTTTAATGTAGTAATAAAATACATTCAAGACACTGTAAAGGGATAGAGCTTGAAAACCATGCAAGTCTCTATCTAACACTTGACTTTAAAAGGAGTTTTCGTTGAAAATACCAAGGGCCTTATCCAAAACCCACTGAGGTAAGGAATAGTGACTTAAACAAGCATAAGTCAAGATTGTACTTTTTCAAGTGACTAACCTTGGAGTTTCTCCATTACCATAATATTGAAGGACATATAAAAACATGTTTAGCTGTTTGAAGATACTGTGCTGAGAGGAAATCAACTATCATTGAAGCTCACTGCTAAGGAGGTAAGAGCCCTTTTCTCCACACTTACATTGAGTTGTAAGGAGTGCATTGAACTAGACATAGGAGCTATGGCTATTTTTCACTTCTGAGTGCCTGCAAAGAATTGAGGAGCTGCCTAAGCTCAGGAGCATGGTCCTTCCAGAAAAGGAACTTGCACGTTAAGACTCATACACTCAGTGTGATATTTAATATGCATTTAATTAAGCTAATTGATGTTTAGTATCATCTGTATATTAGAATAACTCTCTATGTTCAGCAAAAACAAATTTTTCTAAGCGGGTATGATGTCAAAAAGCTGTTGTGTCATGGAGTTTAAGCAGATCTTGATTTTCATTGGACATTTCTGCCTAAAATCAGTTCAGGGTATAGTATCAGGTTAATAGATCAGAAAGATAACCCTTCTTTGCCAATTCTTTAATAATAATCATACTTACTCTAAGAACCACGTTCATTTGGATTTTAATCAACTCAAATGTTTTTAATTATTTCAATAGCCTGAAAATTTTGAATACACAGAGGCAGCGTAGAAATATACCAGGCACAAATTTCTGGGAGTAAAATACTGACAGAAAGCAGACACAGGAGAACACTCAAGCCTACTTACCAATACTGTAACCTTTCTGAAGACATATCTATTTCTGAAATTGAAGGCTACTTCCTGCGCTCTAATTTTAAATTGGTTTACATCTTCTCCTCATACAAAATGAAGAATTACACAGGGCATAAACTAAAGGGGAAAATCATAACCATATTTCTTGAATATTGATAAATGCATTTAATGTTCATGGGAAAGGTGAAGAAATATTTTGGGTTCATTTTCAATATACAGAGTTCTTCACAAAGGAATACCATCAGGATCCATGAGGTGGAAATGAAAGAAGAAAAAATAACTATTCAGCTCTGTACCATTTTATTGCTGGCACAAATAGGCATAAAAGGGAATTGGTTTTTTTTCTGAAGGTTTTTTCAGTTTGTGTTTAGAAATGAAAGATTTGTGTAATTAATTCTGGAAAGAAATTTTTCCTCTGTATTATACTATGGGAATCCTGAAATTATGAACAAGGAGCTTTACTCCATGATATCTAATGCTGTGTTTGCAAATAGATGTAATATTTCTGGATTCCACTAAATATATGCAAAAATAGAAAAATAAAAATAAAGAGAACGGATGCCATTTTTTTTCTTTCAAAGAGATGATATTTTTATTACAGAACTATATATATATGAATATATTCAAAATATATTAAATATCCACAATGAATCCAGGCATGTGCAAGAAAGGAAAATTCAGTTGCAGCAATTGAACTACATCATTTGAGGACAGTAGAAATTTTCCAGATTTGGAATCCAGAACCTATTTTTAAAACAGTTTCATATTAGGAATGAAATATCTCCAACTTGTTGGTTTATGTTAAACCTTTAGCTGTATAGTAACCAATTTATTTTGAACTTCTTCTGGATATAAATATATTTATTCTACATAAATCATAATACTCTGTTAGCCCTGGTAAACATGGCTAGAAACCAAGGTATTGCATAGAGTTCCTACTCTGTCATTGCTTACAACTTATGTCCATACAAATCAGACTTCATCAGCAAGTGGATTCTGATATGTTGCTCTTTGTAATTTTTCCAGTTTGGCCTAAAAAGGCCATATAGAGTACCAAATACATGCTTGATTCATGCTGCCCTTGTTAGGAGGAGTACTATCAGTGCTTGCTTTCTGGGTGGCAAGAGTGCTCAGGAAAGTGTGTGGTCAGACTCAGCAGGCAGAGATCAGTCTGGCTACACTTGTTAATTTTTGTTTGGATCTAGTGATAGCCAAAGAACTCATTATTCATTCACTAGGTGGCAGGAATAATGGACTGTGAGCATGAGAAGGAATCAGAGGGTCCTGGGTGCGACTCATGTAAGGTTAGAAGTTGCAGATATAAAGAAGCACCAAGACAATAAGAACTGACAAGTAACAATTTAAATCAATGACAAGCTTACAAACCTGTCATAGCCACCTTGAAAGATCATCAGTTTGACAAATATTTTTTTTAAGAACTGCTGGTGTCTCTGAAAAGAAAGCCTCCAAGAGCTTTATACTGAAAAATCTGTTCTGCCCATATATTATTTATGATTTACTTTCCTTTTATAGTTGAAGATATCTGTGTAATAGGAGTACTGTGGGTCTTTAGGGTTACTACTCCAAGTTTTTGTTGTTGGAAGTCATCTTTCTCTTTGAATCATCATATATAACTCCTATGATAATTGTGATTACATTTTTTGGTAGGTAAAAATCCTTTTATTTGTTCATTTTATTCAAAAGAGGAATTAAATCTTTCAGTTTCGTAACAGAATATTTTAAAATTGATCAATAGTTAAATAATATAGTTGAATAACAAATGTTTCAAAACAAAGGAGATAACTGGTTTGATGCTTTCTTGCCTTGTTTTCTGCTTTTAATTTTTAAATAAAGTGAAACCATAACTCAATGCAATTCTATAGTGTGGAAGAACTTTTAAAGATAATAGTGCTGTATAAAATCACAATATTCATTCAAAGTAATATCTGATTCTGAAAATCATTTGATTTTCATGTTTCCTGGAATAAGGACTTTAAAATATTGCAGAAAGAATTTAATTCCTTAAACGGCAAGGAAGTAGGTCATCAGCATCTTCAGAGAAAGGCTTCTTTGTTCTCATTATTCCTAGGTTCATCACTCTGCAAATACATTTTATAATATATTTGAAACTGGTTATGGTAAGAAAACAAGTATATCTATATGCTATTATTTAAAGATGTCCATTCAATTTTTTTTTTCCTGGAGACAATGACAGTAAAATAAGGTTGCAATCAATATTCATATACATTATTTTTAACAACTAAGACAGCAAGATTGAATGAATCAGAAATTCAGCCCTTGTTGCCTGATTTTATTGATTCAGTGGTTGGAAGAATGTTGTCTGTGAAACTGATTTAAGGTGTGCTGTGCATTTGTAAAGTGTGTAACTTGCTTAATGGCAGATCATACCAAAACATTGAAGACTTATGTGGTATTGTGTAAAAGGAATGGTAAGAGGACAGCATGGCAGTGAAGGAGAGCAGTACATCAGGGTAGAAAGATCACATACCTTCATCTTCACAGAAAACTGGCAGGAATGATGCCTGCCCAGCCAGGCAGATCATCTGATCTCTGCCTACACAGTCTTCCCCTTGTTAGGAAATGAGCTATGTTTTCTTCTTATATAAATTCAACTTTTATTCAAAAAGAAAAGAAAAAAAAGTTCACCAAAAGGAAAATGCTTACTCTATGATCATTTGAACAATTTTTTCCTCCCCAGCTTGTCATGGCTTTCAACACAGATCAATGCAATTCAAGCAGATGCATGTTTGGCAAGTGTGTTTTGAGTTTGCACAGAAACTTGCTTGATTGATCCATTGGTTCAGTGTGACATGTTAAACGCATTATGGTTTAGTTTTTAATGTTTTTTTCCGGGGAACGGCTGAAATACCTCAATATAGTTGTATGTTTTATCTCAGTTCTATCAAATAGTGCATTTCAATGAATGCTCTTGAATATATTTTATACTGCTGTCATAGAAAGCTAGTGCATTATTTTTTTACTACCAACATTTGTCGGGTGATGACAGGTTATCAAACAGTATGGAGCTGTTTAACACCTTTGAAGAAGACAATAAAGAGACTTGTGACACTTTGGTTAACAAGAAGCACAGTATGTTTTGAGAAATCTGTCATTGAGAAGACAGGCCTGTGAAGATGTCAAGCTTGTTTTGACCTTTCTGCTTCTTGTTTGTGTTCTAGTATTTCAGCTTTGCAAATGACTCCGCATTGGGTACTTGATTTGAAAGCAGACATACAACCTAGAAATGATATGAATAGATTTGAGAAACTTGGGTAAAAAATAGTTTTTTTGTGATGTCTACAATTGTTTATCGAAACACTGACTACACTTTCTCTTCATGGCTACAAAATATTATTAAAAGTAGTAAAAATAAAAATTTGTCCTATTTAATTATATATGTAGTTTTATATATGTAGTTATATGTGTGGTCTGTCAAAGTGGTAAATGTTGGACTAAGTCCAAGTAGTACTGATGCATAATACTGTATGCCTACAGTAATGTGAGCTCCTCTGTAATGATATATGACATTCTTTTTGCATGCTCTGTGCTATATTTTGCCCAGCATTTGGATTGCATGATATTCTGACCTTGTCTGATTGGTGATCTCATTTACTGTGAATGTTGCAAGAACAGTAAACAAAGCCTGAAAGAATTGTCAGGCCGCCAAGTTGTATTGTTCTGTATCTTTTCAAGACAATGCCACAGAAGTTTATCTGTCTTGACACCTTTGTCTCTTGTATTAGGAAAGCCTTAACAAACTTCTCTTTAGTTTGATGGTCTACCAACTAAAAATGCCACATTGTATGAAGGGAACAGGTGGAAAGGCTTTTAAGAAAAGGCCTCGGGGAGATGGAATAAGATAGAAAAAAATAGCAGCAATGGAATTGTGTAAGGGATTCTGAGGTTTATGAAATTGTATGATAAGAAAAGCGTACAAAACATGTAAATAACACTTCAGTATTATGATTTATAAATTAGTATGAGTATAAACTTGTTTACAAATACATTCATTATAAACATAGGTGTTTTATTTTTTTTTCATGAATTCAGCATCCATTTACAAACATTACTGACTGCAGTATTTCCTTAACTGTTCTCTTTTACTGTGTTTTCCTTTCATCTTTCTCTCTGACTCTCCCAAGAAACCTATAAAAGAAAAATGTTCAAACTGTAGGAAGATTTTGCTTCTAACTCCTTAGTCTTTGGAAAATGTGAACCTTAATTGGTGCATAATTTACTTTAAATTGAAAATAGAACTTGTTTTATTAGATTATTTAAATTCTTTGATTTTAGAGTTTTATGTATGAGAGAAACACAGGATACAGAATCACATCTTGATAATGATACTGTAGTTTCATCAAATTGCTTAAATAGCTTTTCTAACCACTTTGCTTTTAATGAGAAGGTGTTGTTGACAGTACACATATTAAGTAGGCATTTGGAAACAATGAGAACATCAAAGATGAGGGAAGTATATTAACAAAGTGGCTGTCAGAATAAAAGTGTGATTATAGCATAGTTTTACTGAGGTTTGAGTGTAAGCTCTAATTTATTTATAACAAAGTTAATCACCTTCTAGTTGAACAGTTAAATACTGAGGACATCTCTTTTTTGAGTCTTATTGCCACAGCCAATTGACAGAAGATAAGCTTTTGTACCCATCCCACCATGCACTTTCAAAGTGCAGTGGAGCTTATTATAAATGAATGACTCATACACAGGGTGGAACAAATACGCCATTGGTAGCCTACAGAGATAATAACACTGACCTCCGGTCATTTTACAAGAGAACTCTCTCGTGTAGGTCGACTTCCCACTGCTTTAAGCCCAACCTAAATAGGCTATTCATGGGGAACTGGATTGACAGATTAGAGATTTATACGCACAAATACGGGCATTAGCAACATGGTCTATGCACTTTAGGACACGCAGAGGTAGTTTAAATGATCTGACCGCTAAAGGCAAAAGGACATTTTTCTGTAAAGTAATAGGTTTGTAAACTTCCTTCAGACTTACTAAAATATGAAGGACAAATATATAAAGGTTCAACCTTACTGTGTGTGTTTATATAGGTCTTCCAATAGCATGAAGTTGTTCAGAAACAAGGGTTATGTTAGCATTCACATCTCATAGGTGATACTGGGAGTAGGGGAAAAGAAGACTAAGTCAATATATGCTTAAATATGCATTATTTGCTTTCTGCCTTGTAGTATACATGTACAGAAAAAATGAGTAATGAGAATACATAATTTCATAAAACCACAGATTCTGACATTTGTCACATTTAGAAAGATCATGAGATAACAAATTAAGCTTTGAAATATGATAAAAAACACTAGTGATAAACACACTGGTTCAAATGTTTTGCATTGTGTTGCAAAGTATATCCTATGTCACATATCTTCATCTTCCAACTGTAAAGCATTAATGTTCATGTAGTGCAGTTTGTCAGTAGATCAGCTCTACCTAGGATGTACTAGGAAAAATTTTAATTTGTGCTTTTTTGCAGAAACTGGTGTGCTCTTCTGCCTATTTTAACAAAAGGTTTTATTGAAATGAATGATTTCAAAGAAGATAACAAATTACTGAAAATAAATGTTTACTGTATTTTCTCTCACAGAGGGAAGAAAAACAAAGGAAGAGCAAGAGAGCAGGGAAGGAGAGGGGGTACATTCTCCCCGTTGCCTTTCTTCTTACATTCTCTAACATTAATTTAAAGGAAAACAGATGAAAGAACAACCTTATGTTATTTTCCTTATTTCCATTAAAAAATGAGAAATTTAGTAGGATCTTCCTTCTCTTTCTCTTGTCCCCTTAACATGGAACACTATGACATGCAGTTTGATATATCAAAAATATTTTGAAAAATGATTCTTCCAATTATGTTCTACTTGCAGAAGGAAGGCAAATGCATCACTGATACTTAGTTTATAGAGAGTGAGATAGTGAAAATGTGATGGAGATACACATGAAAGGAAATTGAAAGACTACAAATGGGAGTTTCCAAATTTAAATATAGCAGCCTGATCCTCTTAGTCACACTTCATGTGAGAAGCAAGACATTCTGACTAGATCTAATAACATAAGCTACTGTGATATATTTTCAAGATGTTAATTATCTGAATCTGATACCATCAAATTCAACATTTACTGAAAATACTGAACATACCCCTTGTTTTAACAGTTTCTAAATTTAACTATTTATTCATCTTATTAAATGATAAAATTATTCTTGTTAACAGGTAATACTGTAATACCTATATATCTATATATGTTTTAAAGTAGTTTTTATTCTCACTGAAGCAGATGAGTTTATGTTGGCAATGACATTCAATCACCTGGCTCAGGAGGCTTTTTTGAAACTGAATCCAGTGATCTTGGTCATTCCTCCCAAAAGACAAATCCAGCATAGCTTGTCTTACTTTGTACCCTGACAAAACTTCAGTGAAATTCAGGGCACAGTAATGACACAAAGTCTTTTCCTAGCAATTACTTCATTCCAGTTGAAGAGTTTGCAATCCTGCTACAGCCTTGAGGTGATTTTCTGTTTGGAACTTGCAGGAGGTAGCTTACAGAATAGAAAACCATTTTCTTTAGAAAATGGTTAAGGACTGATATTTTCACAAAACTACATTGGGTTGTGAATCTCAGTTTTTATACATAATTCATACTTTCATAGCTGTATTTTCACATTTTTTATTTTTTTTAAGTAGAAACTGGTAGAAAAACGTAGAAAAGGTAGAACATTTTCACTTATTTTTATTTCTGCTGTATTATCTATAGAATCTAGCACCTGCCTATGTAGAAATACATAATTCTGAAATATGTTACCTTCTCTTTAAATCCCCCTTGTTTAAACTCTATTTTTTAAAGTGCTAAGTGCTTAAAAGCCTTTTGATTCTTCTACTGTGTGAATTAGTCTTGATCTATATAGTAACTTTTTCTAGCATTTACGAGACCGTGACTTTTTAAGGGGAAGTTGCCATGAAAAGGAAGAGAGGAAGCACAAATATTTGTCATTTTCTGCTTCCAGATATTATGCATATCTTCTCACCTCAGCTTTTAGCTTCCTGATAACTACAGACCTTCTTCCCTTCATAAGGAAAGAATTTTGGAAGAATTTTTCTTTGAAAACTCTGTTTTACTTGATTCTAAGTGCAGTTTGAGTGCTTTACATCTGCATCTGTTCTCAGATTTGCTACTTCACAAACAGTTACTTTTATACTTTCAGGGGACAGAGACTATCCCATCCTGAGGAAACTGTGAATTAACATAAATGCCCAAATGTGTTTGTTAGTACTGTGTGTCTGTGAGCTTTTGAAATGATGAAGATGAGCTATTCATCTTGGTGAACACTTTAGTTCCTCTGGGCTTTTTGTCTGTTTCTCTTTTATGCTTGACAGACAGTTTGGGAGAGAAATACCCTAGTTTTCCTGTTTTGGTTTATGGAATATATTTTTATAAAGCTTATGTCTGAAAAGGCCGTGTTTGCTCTTGAACATAATCAACTATTCCAAAATACTAATGACTTCCAGTATGTCTTGAGAGACATTTTTTAATAAGGCATTTAATATGGATTGTGCAGTAAGAGGTTCTAACAGAAAGCTAGAAAATTATTAAATAAAATAAAATAAATTGATCATCAGTATCTCCACTTGGGTCTCAACTTAGAGATACGTGTACATGCTTTCTGTATTATATCTTTCAGGTAAAATCCAATTCCCAATGAAATATGTGTCTTTTTTTTCTTTTCTGTGTGTCAGTTGTTAAGGAGTACCATTTTTTCCACTAGAACTGGGAAGAGAGTGTTATCCTGAAGCTGAGCAGTGTTGCCCCACTTATGACAATTATGCAACTCCACGATTTGCTTTTGCTTGTTGATGCAGAAATCTTTGCAGATAATTGCATCCCGAGTTCCTAGAGTCCATAGACTATCTATAAAAATGTCTAAAATAAATTTCTGTCTGCAACTACTGTAAACTCTGTTTTACAAAAGGATTACGTCCAACCGAAATACTGGGACTACAGTATTGGTAGTTGCCATAGTCTTTATATCGTGGTTCACTCATCAGTTGTATCATGGGAAACTTGTTAGGCCATGGATTTGTTTCTTAAAGAGCTTTTGTACATATAGCTGCATGGTATTCTGTTGTAATCAGAGCTCTTGCTGTAGAGTGAATGAATACACAACAGCACCCTTCTCTCACTACATAGAAAGAGATCCTGGGTAAACTGCTTTATCAGTCTCTGCTTTGAGGAGAGGGGGTTAAACTAGGTGATATCTGGAGCTGACTTCAAACTTAAGCTACTGTGGGATATAGACATAAATGTCATCGTGGAGTATAACATAGCAAGTAAAAATTAGACCACTGCATTGTTTCTATTATGTGTTTCCTTTGAACAATGAGTTTCTTACTAGCCAAAACAGGTGCTTTAAGATAAAAAGTTGAAAAGATATGAAAAATGGAAGAGTTGGCAGATGCTGTCTTCATTAGCCAACATAAAATGGTCTATTTCCTTTGAAATGCAGATTTTGTTTAAAAGAAGAAGAGAAAAACAGCAGCATTTAATTTGAATTCAGATTGATGTGAAATTTTTTTCAAGGAGCAGATAAAATGTCTTGGAGGAGGGGTGTGTGCTAATTTTAGGCCTGTACAGGCTGTCTCTTGAACTTCAGGGAAGCATCACTGCTTAAGTTTTAGTGATCTATGTTGCAATGGGATATTGGAGCTAGTACTGGTTTTTATTTCTTCAATTTACATTTGCAGCTGATTTTATTCACAAGAGAGATGCTGCTTGTAATTTTTGTAGAGTTCATAATTATGAATTTCTAAAAATAATAAGTTGTGCCACACTGAGTTGTGATATTTGACAACAAATAGAGTTATGCTAATATTTCCTTTGAGGCAATAGCTAAGAGGACTAAATTGTTGTTTGTTTGTTTGTTAAGTTTATATTCTTTCTTATTACTGCACAGAGTATAAAGCCATGCTGGTCTAAATTACTGAATGAGAGTTTGAAAATTGAATACCTCTTCTCATCTCTCATTTAGATCCTGTAACTTACTTTCATCCTTTCTGCTCTATTTTTTTCCTCAACTTTTCAGTTGATTGCGCTTTCTCATTGTGAGCATTCATTTAACCATATTTCAGATTAATATGTTGCTAACTGGGTAAGATCTCTGTTTCTATTTGAAAAATGGATAGTTACTTTCACAAGAGATGCTTCTCCATGAAAGCTACCTTTGAAAGCATTCTGATGGACTTCCTGGTTTTTGATGTGTTGTGGATTCTCTTCATACCTGATGATCTGAATTGCTCTGGTGAGTTCTATTGAGCAGTGAGTGTTTATGTATACATACATACCTATGAGAGTGCTCCAAAAGTAACATTGGCCTACAATTTCAGAGGGGGATGTTGGTGGCATGGCAGTAGAGGTTGAACCTTTCCGCCAATATTCCATTACGTTTTGTTGCTGTGCAACAGATAGCAGCAGAAGGGCAATCTGACAAAATAGCATCTGACATGGAAATACTGGTGAAGCAAAGGTGTGGAATTGAATTCCTCCATGAAGAAAAAAAATGGCACCCACTGACATTTATCAATGCTTGCTGAAAGTTTCTGGAGAGCAAACAGTGGATGTGAGTGCAGTGAGGTGATGGATGGCGAATTTTAACAGTGGTGACAGTGACATGAAAGACACACCATGTTCTGAACAGCCATGCACATCTGTCATGCAATGAAATGAAGAAAGTCTTGTTCAGCTCATGAACAGCATGAACCAGGGAACTGTGAACAAAGCTGAATATTGGCTTAAGCACATTGGAAACAACAGTGGTCACACTGGAATATCACAGCATTTGTGCTGAGTGTGTCCCACTGATGCTCATATAGTAACAGAAAGAACAGGGTATCCAAGTTTGTTAGGACCTATTGAACCACTGTGGAGCTGAAGCTGACAGTTTCCTGGATCACGCAGTTACCAGTGGAAACACCTGTGATCCTTCTGGATTTCCTGGAACAGAGAAAAACTATCACTTCTGATTGCTATGTCAGGATGCTGATGAAGCTGAAGGCTTGAAAATCCAGAGATAGGATAGAAAAGAAGACAGCCTTTCTCTAGCAACATGATAATGCTGGGTCCCATACCAATTTGAAGATCATGGAGGACATTGCCAGTCTTAGTGGGAATATCCTACCACACCCACTATATAGCCCAGATTTGTGCCTTCTGAATTCCATCAGTGTCAGCGGTTTGCGGGACAGTTCGACCCGGTACTGTGACAATTGAGGCAGGGGACCCACGGGCCCACACCCCGGGGAAGGGGAAGGGGGAAAAGGGAAAAAGGAGAAGGGAGATGGGCCCAGGAACAAAACAGCAGCAATGATCTGAGGAGGAAAGCTAATTTACTAAATAAGATATCAGAAAGGAAAATAACACAATATAATATAATATAATTGGAATTGGGGCAAATGAATCAAATAAAATGAGCAAGAGAGAGAGTGTCCGATAAACCGAAGGCCTTACGCTAACGCTGAAGGTGGACGACTGCAACAAACACCCACTGCTGAGCTCGGTCCTGAAGGGAAGAGAGAGTCCTGTGACCGCAGACAGTTTTTATCTTTCCCTCTGAGCATAAACACGTAAGAACGCAAAGCATCGCAAAGTCCTCTGGGGAATGGAGTTCTTCTTCTCTTCTGAGACAGGTATACCTGGAACTATCGATGATCCACGGAGCTGGAACATTAACTCTTTAACTCTAAATGCACTACATGATGTTATGATGTGGAATACCAGTAGCAAAAATCATAAAACCATGACAATCAGTTTGGGCCAATGAAAGATGAACTGCATGAGTGACATTTTTCTAGCAATGACATTGTCATAGCAGCTATGAAACAGTGGGTTACCTCCACAGGTAGGGATATTTATGAGTCTGGCTTGCAGGCTCTTGTTCATTACTGTTGAAAATGCATAGCTAATGATTGTGACTATGTTGAAAAGTAGTGTTTTGTAGCTCAGAATTTGTTCTATCAAATATTGATATTGTGCTCTTTGTGTCTGTTGAAGTTTCCATGGAAGTAAGTAGGAAAAATTAATTTTTGTGTAGGCATATTTACTTATGTATATGTGTGTATATGTAAGCATGTGTATATATAAATATTACTGTCTTAGTCTTAGATGCTGACAGACAACAGGAGTTTGAAATCTCTAGATTGTGTCCAGGGAGTTGTTATCTTATTTATGATATTCCTATTTCCCAGTATACCTGGATCTTTCCTGATCTTATTAACAAAAGAATAAGATGCAGTTGTAGGCTAACCTACATTTTTGAAGCTGTATTTCTCCTTTGTCACTTTGATGGAGCTAGAATCTCACTATGGAGATTAAAAACATCAGCACAAGTCAAAGGCTCAATGCATGTGTTTCCATCAGTCAGAGCAACATATTCTGTTTTGTGTCCTGCAAATCTTTGGTTTGTACAGTACCACCGAAGAGATTAAATTCCTCAGAATTTTATCACTTCATCTCTCTCAGCAGTATCTCTGTGATTACTACTTTTCCGTTCTGCTGCTCCAGAGAGCATAACCTACCCTTCTTCAGTCCAAATAAGTTTATAGTTTTTAGGAGCTTGCCTGAGTTTGACTGCAGAAAGTCATGGACCAACTTGCTTGAGGAAATCATGACGTGCAATATTTTCTAGTATAAAAGGAGCACAAGAAAATGGGATATAGAGATTATCACAGCAAAATACAGGCAGTATTTAAAACCTGGGGGAATTACTCTGTCATCTAGGGGTAGAGAGGGGTTTTAAATTGTAGGAGTAACTCAGGTAAAAGTAAGATTTTGATTTAGCTGGACTTGAGAAACACATGATTTTGTCACTGGTATACTTTAAGGAATCTTGGCAAATTCTGTGTCCTCTCTCTTCTTTAACTTTCCCATCTGTAAAATGAAATTTACCTCCCACGGGCTTTTCTGTGGTTATAAATGTGCATAGATATCATTCAGGTTGCTGTTAAACTGAAAAATAATTCCATTCTGTAAGTTTGGGGTAGCGTACATGGGTTTATCAAAGAATTGAAATGCTTTTTGGGAAGAAGAACATAATGATGTTTGAAATGAAAATTTTACTTGTCTCCTATGGCTGTCTTTACAGAATAAAATATTTCAGTGAATATAGGCATCATTTGCTGTCCAGTGCCTCTGTGAGATGTCTGCACCAATTCCCATCTAAGTGTGATGATTTTATTGAAATCAACAATGAAAGACAGAGAATAAATATGAGTACAGAATAGCAGCTAATATTTTCTGTCTTGGAAATCATAAACCCTTTTCATAGGTTCATTTGGTTGTAACTATGTGTTGATTACATCTAGTTGTGCTAAACAGGACAAGGATTATACTATCACAACTATCCAGTCTTTTGAAACATGTTCCCTCTGTGTATCATTGCTCTTCTGTAAGAATGTAGACAAGTAGAAGTTTGTCTACTTCTAGATTCATTTTTTTTTTGGTCACAGCATGATTCCTTTAAATATGACATTCTGCATCACATAAATCTTGTTAGCAATCTCTTCCATCTAGCCAGATCCAGTCACAGAAGTTGGTAGGTAGCAGCACTACACTGCAGATGTGTCAGATGAGGGCATGGAGCTGGAGGGGAAAGTGGGAGAGAGAATTTCAGGTGAGGGCTAAAATGGTAAGCATCTCTTCTGTTAGAGGAGACTTGACAGGACAATAATTTTGTTCTCTGCTCCAAGGCAAATAAAAAAAAGTATATATTGCCCAAACCGTGAACAGACTTCATGGAATAAATGGCATCTTAAGTTCTGTGAGTGCTATTTCAGAAGTTTCTTCAGTATTCTGCAGGAATACTACAAAACACTAATACTACAAATTACTTCCATTATATCATGACTAAGTATTTCAGACTTCCAAAGACAACATAAGGAAAAAATAAAATAAATTGTTCTAGATGTGCTTTTCTACTTTTATTTATTTTTGTTTTTGTTTTTTATGATTTATGTTTTTGTTTATTATGATTTGCTATTTACTGTATAATCTTCATAAATTCAATTAGAATTGCACATTCAGTAGTAGATGTAACACACAGTGGCCTAATTAATAAACAAATCACCCTGATTTCATTTTAATGCATCTGTTGCTGGAGTAAACATATATAACAACAGCTATACTTATGATCTCTACATATGTGCAGTCAGACACTTTGAAGAGAAGGCTGGTGTGTCTCAGATTTAGGTAACATTATTTTCTTGACATCTTTTCCTGTTTGTTAAGCAATAAGTATATTACATCATTTGAAGTAAAATTAAAGAGCTTTTGTAAATATAGATTAACATTTCATCAGATATTAAGAATAGACCTAGTCTAAACTGAATGTCTGGGAATAATTCCAGTTTATATTAAATCATGCATACATTTATAACACTTCATTGAAAAATTACAGGAAACAAGAAAATGTAAATTCGTAAGATTAGTTTTCAACAGATCATGGGAATTTTAAGTGCCAAACATGTTTTGCATGCTCAGTATCTATTGACCAAAATCCTTTTTGAATTACAAATCGTTTTCAGCTTGAAAGCCTGTTGTTAGGGAAATGCAGGCTGTGAATGCTAATTTGGATCTGCTTAAGTAATTAAGAATTGCAGTTTGAGCTGGAAACATTTTCTTTGAACAGTTCTTTATTATACATATGTGAATACAACACCTATGAACTGTGCTAATGAAGTTACTATCAAGTTTTTGCTGTAAAATCCTGTGCAATTATTTGACTTTTTTTTTTCTTTTCCAGGCAGTAGTCCAGGATTACTAGGACAGATTCATAAAATTGTATGTTATAGAACTTTTTGCAATAGAACGGAAATAGTTCCATGTGAAGTTAATTGCTACAACATTGCTGGAGTTCAGTAAACATGGTTTTAAATTGTCCATGTTTTCACATTGCATTGAAAATGCACTCAACTTTGAAAACAATCTGCTGATGTCTCATTAATAAATGAAAAATGATTTACACCAAAAGGAAATGGTGTAAAACAATTGTGACCCTTCCCTCTGAAGGCATGCTGCCTCATGTTTTGGGTAAACAGAAATATGTGGAGGGGCTTAAACAACTGTCATGGTTTTATGATTTTTTGTTATTGATATTCCACATCATAACATCATGTAGTGCACTGGGAGTTAAAGAGTTAATGATCCAGTTCTATAGATCATCAATAGTTCCAGATATACCTGTCTCAGAATAGAGGAAGTACTATGTATACCCCATGCGTTACTTTGCATTTTTTGTTTTCCACTCTGTGGGAAAGATAAAACTGCTGGCAAGTCACGAGATCCTTCTCTTTTCCCTGTTCTCTCTACCCAGCAGTGTGTGCTCCCTAGCCATCTCGCCTTCAGTGTTAGAGTAAATCCTTTGGTTTTTGGACACACTCTCTCTCATTTTATTTGATTTATTAGCTTAAATTCCAATTGTATTGTATTGTATTGCATTATTTTACATCCTGATATCTTATTTAGTAAATTAGCTTTCCTCTTCAGATCGTTGTCACTGTTTTTTTATTAGGTCCTTTCCCTTCTCCCCTTTCCCGGGTCATGAGTCCATGTGTTCCCTTGCCCCATTCATCATGGAACTGGGCCAAAAAGGTCCATAAGCCATTGATGAACAACATAAATCTTAGTTTAGAAAACTTAGTTTTATTGGTGAAAAATGCAAAGTTGAATGAATATATAGAAAAAAAATGCATTCATTCAAACTACGGAGATCGTAAAATAGAAAAAAAGGGCCTTTTGTGTTTAGCATTTGTATTTTTCAACTGTCTGTTAATAATGTACATGATACATTGACAGGTTATCTCTCAATATTCAATTAAAGCAATTACAGTCCAATTGAAAGCTTGCTGAAGTAAGTGCAAAGATATCATTGATTTTAGTTGACCTTGATTTGAAATCTTATTGGCTCCATCTGGTTATTATTTTCAGTTTAAAAAAAATATATTTCATACAATGATTGTTTCAGAATGCAACTCTTTTCCTCTGATTAGTTTTTATTATTTCTAATCTGGCCAGTACTTTATCTTCAACTGCTCTGTTTTAAGCTTTTTGGGGATTGATAAAGATCTGTTCATTTACATTTATACCATCACTAAAAATACCAGTTTCAGGAAAGAAATATTTGCCTCCATCCTCTAGCTTGTATTCTTCATGTTGATCAAGAAGCCTCGGCTCTTTTTAAATGAGAATTTCTCCAGAAAAAAAAGGAAAAAAAATTGAAAAAAAATTTATGCGCCTAAAAATATATACAATTCTTGTAAAAATCCAGAGCAACAGATGTGTAATTGGGATAGAAGGTGAAACATTTTAGAATAGGAAAATGTAAGGGCAGTGTGCAGCACTACTGAGATCTAGGGATGCTTGCTTCAGTAAGCTGGGAGCCCAGGGTTGCAACCTGTTAATTTCCTCAACACTCATAACTGGTATTTTTAAGAGTGGGGACGTGAGATTGGGTAAAAAGCTTTACTGGTCTATTGAACATGTGTGTTGGTTTGACGACGAAATAAGAAGGTCAGAATGCATGACTGCTTATGGTATTATCCAGCCTAAAAAATATATATATATACATAATCCTTCTTCCTGAATTAGTAACAAGTTATCATCATCAAAGATGGCTTAATGACTGAACTTCAATTTCTGTGTAAAAATTTGTTTTCCATACCAGTGACAGAGCAGTATGGTGACCTATCTTTTCTGTGAATACATTTTCTAATGATCAGGGTGCTCAATTTATGTCTCTGTGTACGAGTGTATGAAGCATTGACCAGAAACAGGGCAGATAGGATGATAAGACTTATAATTTTAGAATGCAGTGCTCCTTTTTTTCTTTTTTTATTAACAATCATTTGAACAGTTCACAACTTCTAAATTAACAAGTAGAAAGAAAAGAATATTGCCATTTAATCTTTTCTCATTTGTTTGTCCCTTTAAAATCCCAAAGTTTTTGCGTTCTGTTTTTTGTTTCTTTTTTCATTTTTTTCCCTTATCATTTAGATGAGGAGAAAGGAAATTTCCAAATGAGAATACCTTTTTGGATTATGTTGTCCGTAAAGGTGTTTTATGTACTGGCTGCTGTTGCAAGGGTCAGTCTTCCCTTTCTACATAAATGTATTCCCATCCATTTCCTTACGTTGACTTTGTAGAGAGCAAGATCAGCTCGCGTCTGGCCAAAATGATTTTTTCAGCATTGCCAGCCTGCTGTATACTTGAAGAGCAAAAGAGCAAACAGAATGTGCAGCCCAGACAGAACCACAGGACTAGCTCAAGCTGTTCATGGAGTCTCACCTATCCATCTCTGCACAAGGTGCTCTCTCTCATTATAAGGGGCAATGGGATTTATCTTCTCTCACTTGTACTACTTAACAGCCTGGAGGGAGGTTGCCATTTGTCAACTACATTTTGACTAATGCTTCTTTGTGCCTCTCAAACTTCACTGTTTTCTTTGTAAAGACAATCTCTAATTTCCAGACTGAATACAAAAGAGTTGAAAAGCAGAGTTGTTCTGATTTGGTATAGTTTGTGTTATGCTTGGTTTGAGTGGCTGTATAAGAAGCAATACACATGAAGGTAAAGACTGCTACAAGTCTTATTTTGTATATAAACTTCATCCAGTTGAGTAAGGCTTTTGTAAAGAGCTGGCATAGCTGGAGGTTAAAAAAAAAAAAGAACCACACACAAAGCAACAACAATGAAAACCACAGACCAAAACAAAACAAAATTCTGAAAAGCTGTAGAATATACAGACCCTCAAACATATTTAAATGAAGGGAGAAGATGGAGAACATTTGTGGCCGATGAAGCATTCCTTTGTAATCTTAGGAAGTAGATGTCACTGTTTAGTCTGCTTCTGTTTTTTGGATTTTTTTTAAATTATTATTATTTTTCATGTTTTTGAGTCACTGTTTCAAAAATAAAATATCACTGTTCCTGGACTGTATGTTGTGTTGACATAACCAAAGTGATCTAAAGATAATCTGTCTGTAAGATGGTATGTCGTTTAGAAAAATCAGTAAAATGGTCCCATGGAGGAAATTACTACTGGAGATTTGAAGCAAATGGGGATGACTGAAGCGGTTTATATTATTAATGTGGAGAATAAAACATTTCGGATTATTTTTCCTTTCTTCTGAGACATTAAATGAAGTTTTCTGAGTACATGAAACGTACTCCCACTTTTGCAGTGGGAAACAGCAAAATGTGCCAAAACGATCCATTAAGCAAATAAAATAAAGCTCTTAACTGAAAGCTTAGCTTATAGTATTTGCAGGGCAAGTCAGTTTCTTGAGAACAGTTAGTGGCAATAAATTAGTTTAAAATGTATTACAGATGGGCTGGCATGTTTTTTCTCTTTGACTTCTTGGATTCAATTTGTGCCTGGAGAGACATTTTTCAAAAACTGAGTTATAATGAACTCTGGCTTAAATTTTTCATCTCTTTTTAAAAAGTCTTTAAGTTTTGTAACAGTGCGCCTTTGTTGTACTGTCATCAGATACAGGAGGGGAGAAAAGAAAATCGTACCCGCAGATACTTTGGCAGTATAGATTGAAGTAGAACTGGCACAGAATCACAGAATTGTAGGAGTTGGAAGGAACGTCTAGAGATCATCGAGTCCAACCCCCTGCCAAAGCAGCTCCCTAGCCCAGGTTGTACAGGTAGGCATCCAGGCGGGTCTCGAACATCTCCAGAGAAGGAGACTCCACCACCTCTCTGTGCAGCTGTGCCAGTGCTCTGTCACTGCACTGGGAAGTTCCCACACACATTTGTGAGGAACTTCCTGTGCTTCAGTTCCAGTTTGCTTTCAGGCTATTTTACCCTCATCCTATTGCCACACACCACTGAGAAGAGTCCAGCCTTGTCCCTTTGCCTCCCACTCCTTAGATATTTATAGATGTGGATCAGATCCCCCCTAAGTCTTCTTTTTTCAAGACTAAACTGACCCAGTTCTCTCAGCCTTTCCTCATAAGGGAGGTGTTCCATGAGCTTTATCATCTTTATAGCCCTCTGCTGGACTCTTTAGTGTCTTTTCCTGTCTTTTTTGTTCTGGGGAGCCCAGAACTGGACACAGTACTCCAGGTGAGGCCTCACCAGGGCAGAGTAGAGGGGCGGGATCACCTCCCTTGACATGCTGGCCATGCTCCTTTTAATGTACCCCAGGATACCATTATACTATGATACTCCTCCTCAAGCAAAATACTTATAGAGATGCAATAATAATGGCATAAAAGGACTTCTACAGGCACAGAGTAATTTCATGTTAGGCTGTATCTTTAAAAGTATGTTATACAATACTATCAGTATCATCTAAATTAGAATGATTTTATATGTGCCATGAATCATTTAAACCTAAATAAGTCATGAACTATGCCCAAGAAGTTGTTTAGCATGGATAAAATCCATCTTTACCCACATTGATGCCCTTTTTCTGGAAAGGCTTATATGTCTAATGTATGTTGATACAGCTATTTCTTGTTAGTCCTCCATAGGCCTAAAAACAATTTCTGATGTTACACTGAACAAGAGAAGGATTGATGACTGAGGAAGAGAATGTTTATCACTTGTAAAGGCGACAATTTAGAATCATATTCTTTTCAACCTACTTTTTTATTGGCTGAAGGAAAATTGTACTCATAGAATAAAAGACGTGAAAGGGACATAATTTGAAATTAAGCATCTAAAAATGTGGGTACAGATTAGTCTAAAAGGGTAAAGTGAGAAAGGGAATGAGGTATTTGGACATTCTTTGACAGCTGTTGTTGCTGTTGGCTTTTTTAAGAATATGAATGGAAAGACTGTTTATGTAAGTGACTTGGCCTAAGCATTGTTCCAGAAATTGTGCCAAATTATTCTTAGATACTTTGGGCCAAACTCTATCTCTTCGGTTGCCTGGGTGATTCTTATAGATTTTAATGAACATTTTATACTTTAATTTAGGCACAAAATTGGCTCTATGATCACTGAAGTTAAACTGTAAAACAAATAGTTTTTCTATGGATGTGTAAACAGATTTGAGTATAGATGAAGAAAGCATTTGTCAGATGCATGTATGCATGCAGTTTTGCAGCCATTCCTTTAGGAAACTGTAAAAGGCAGGAGAGGGATATTATTTCTTCACAATCATGTGCCATTAAGGCATTTTTAATTGTCAAAATCCTGAAATAGTTCTCATTCTTTTGGAGATTAAAAAACGAACAAACCAGTATTGAGAAAATTTGCATTGCTTTGTATTTTTCATGATTTGATTTGTAACTCCTGGCATTTATAGTAAAACTGCATGTCTATTTGTAACAATTCTTTAGAACAGTTTTTGTATAGTAGCAGTTTTGCCACTGGTAACAGAAATTTTACATGGTGGCAGAAAAGTTTTATCTAACTGTCTTGTAGACATTAGAGAAAAGAAAATTATTTTCATTCTGTAGCATCAGTTGTTGCATTTGTTCAGACAAATATAGGATGGTTACCATAAGGTCCTTAAATATTTATCTCAAGACTCTTGCCCAAAGAAATACTCTGGAAAATACAAAATGACTCCGGCAGTTTATTTGAATAAGCAGAATTATTGCGTTGGTGGTTTCATACATAGAGCTAAACATATATGAAATGTTACAGTGATCAAAGGTTATATAAATTCATACTGATTTGAGAGAGTTAAAATGAGTGAAATCATGTAACAAATGTAACTGGCAATGAAACAAACTGCGTTATATCTTAAATCTATATCTTGTTTAGAAGTCTCTTCATGAGTACTTTTCTCTCTGTTTTTATGACTAAGTGTTCAAATATTTAAGAAGTAAATAATATACAGCCACAGGATTAGAACTGTCTGGGTCATTGCAACACCCACTACCAATACAAGCTGGGGGTTGAAAGGATAAAGCACAGCCCTGCCGAAAAGTTGTGAGTTCAGTTAAATGATAAGATGGACATGAGCCAGCAGTGTGCCCTTGCAGCCGAGAAAGAACAGTATCCTGGGCTGCATCAAAAAAATTGTGGCCAGCAGGATAAGGGAGGTGATCCTGCTCCTCTACTCCTTGATGGTGAGACCTCACCTAGAGTACTGCGTCCAGATGTGGAGTCAGTGTGAGAGCTGGGGCTGTTCAACCTGGAGAAGAGAAGGCAGTGGGGAGATCTGATAGCAGCCTTTCAGTATCTAAAGGTGATTTATAAGAAAGACGGGAACAGACTTCTTAGCGGCATCTGTTGTGTTAGGACAAGGGGAAATGGTTTCAAACTAAAAGAGAGGAGATTTAGACTGGATATCAGGAAGAAGTTTTTTACAATAATGGCGGCGAGGCACTGAAACAGATTGCCCAGAGATGTGGTTGATGCCACATACCTGGAGACATTCATGGTCAGACTTGAAAGGAGCTCTGAGCAACTTGATCTAGCTGTATGTGTCCCTGTTCAATGCAAGGGAGTTGGACTTTAAATGTCCCTTCAAAAGTTCCTTCCAGTTCAAGCAATTTGGTGATTCTGTGAAATACTTGCTAAAGAAGTATCCTGTATTTCCAAGAGTATTGCAGAATACTGCAGTTCTTGGGTAAGAAATAGTTTCTCAGTGTGATAATCCAAGCATACTAATAAAACTTAAAAGTACTTTGACCAGTGGTGGAATCTAACTTGAGATTGAAACGTGAACGTTGGATTCTTTGCAATTTGTATGTTGAGGGATTATTCATGCTCTCAGTGTTGTCTGTAGGATCCAGTTAGTACAATCAAAAATGCCTAGAGAGCTTTTTATCTCACCCTTTAGGAAATCATAGCTCCACTTAATGGTCCTCCATGTGCTGTTCACTGTACTGACTAGATTGTCATCAGCTAATAGGAAGTTAGTACCCTGTGTCATGTGTAGTTTAGCTGTCTAAACCAGGGTTTAGGACAAGGGCTATATTGTTTCTTTACACAAGAGTACCTAGTTGCATTTCAGCTTCTATAGAATCCTGGAGTCAGGACTCTAGAGACTGACAGTTGTAAAAGATGCCTAAAAAAATGACATTTGCCTTTCAGGAGAGACAGCTTGAGACCAGTTGCCATCTTATATTGAATATAGGTACCTGTGAATGGACAACAAAGTTAAGCCTTAGATAATTTTCTGTCTGGGGAAATGATTACCTTTGCCCTGGTATATTCAAAGCATTTTTTTTTTTTGCCACAGAATTATATAACTCCTGAAATAAGTGTTTTATGCTTCTTTGAGCTCTGAAGATAATGCTTGCATAGCTTCCTGTCTCTATAGATTTGGATATCTGGTATTGCTGTAGGGGCTAGACCTCAAAAAGTTTATTTATCTTTTAACAAAGACAGGTTGGTTCCATGCTTTTTGTTAATTGTCACTCATAGCAAAGAGAAACCTTGATGGGATCACAAACTAAAACAGACATGTTTTCTTGAATTTGAAATTATTTCATAATGTGAGATTTAGGCAATTGGGCCTAGATCCCATGGAAGTAGAGAAAACTGCCTAATTAATTGCATAGAATAATGGCTTTTTTGTGAATTATAAAATATAGAATTGTTCTTTTTCTGTTGCAAAACCACAGGATATACTACATTTTCAGTGTAACTCTGAGAGAAATTGTAGGACAAGGGAGAGAAAGAGGTAACAATTATGGCGAATACAAACACTCCTCTTCCTAATGGGAGATTCATGACACTTAAAGCTGGCACAAGTTCCTACTTAGCTTTCAAAGAATCATAGAATCATAGGGGTTGGAAGGGACCTCAAGAGATCAAGTCCAACCCCCCTGCCAAAGCAGGTTCTCTACACCAGGTCGCACAGGTAGGCGTCCAGGTGGATCTTGAATATCTCCAGAGAAGGAGACTCCACAACCCCCCTGTGCAGCTGTGCCAGTGCTCCGTCACCCTCACCGTAAAGAAGTTCTTGCACACATTCGTGCGGAACCTCCTGTGCTGCAGCTTCTGTCCATTTCCCCTTGTCCTGTCTCCATACACTGCTGAAAAGAGTCTGGCCTCACCACTTTGTCCCCCACGCCTCAGATATTTATAAACCTGGATCAGGTCCCCTCTCAGTCTTCTTTTCTCAAGGCTAAACAGACCCAGTTCACTTAGCCTTTCTTCATAGGGGAGATCCTCCAGGCCCTTCACCATCTTTGTGGCCCTCCAAGATATCCCTGTCTTTTTCATACTGGGGAGCCCAGAACTGGACACAGTACTCCAGATGAGGCTTCACCAGAACAGAGTAGAGGAGGCGGATCACCTCCCTTGACCTGCTGGCCACGCTCTTTTTAATACATCCCACAATGCCATTGGCCCTCTTGGCCACGAGGGCACACTGCTGGCTCATGGTCAACCTGTTGTCCACCAGGACATCCAGGTCCCTCTCTACAGAGCTCCTCTCCAGCAGGTCATCCCCCAGCCTGTACTGGTGCATGCAATTATTCCTCCCTAGGTGCAAGACTCTACACTTGCTTTTGTTAAATGTCATCCTGTTTCTTACTGCCCAGCTCTCCAGTCTGTCCAGCCTTCAGGCGTGTCAGCCAATCCTCCCAACTTTGTATCATCAGCAAACTTGCTGAGGGTGACTACTATCCCCTCATCAAGGTCATTGGACCCAGCACAGACCCTTGGGGGACAATGCTGGTTACAGGCCTCCAACCAGACTCGGCACCACCACCAACAACCCTCTGCACTCTGCCAGTCAGCCAGTTCTCAACCCACTTCACTGTCCACTCATCTATCCCATACTTCCTTAGCTTTGTTATAAGGATGTCATGGGGGACAGGATCAAATACCTTGCTGAAATCAAGGTAGACTACATCCACCGCCCTCCCCCCATCCACCTAGCCAGTTTGATAGAAAAGATAATCACTCCCTTCTGACTTTAGCCTGTGGTCACTCTCTCTGTGTATGGCCAGTAAAAGCATTCTCCTTTTAGCTGACTACCCACTTCAGCTTTCATAGTGAATTGTAAGGTGGCTGGTCTAGGATAAATGATTCAGGAGAACGGCAGATGTTGGGACAGGAGGTAGAACTGTCTTTTGTAAGGCTTCAGAGCAGTTCTTTGCAGCTATTTTATTGGTTCTGTAGTTAGTTCCTGAAATGTTCTGGGCATCTGCAGCCTATACTCATTAAATCTGGAATTACAATATTCATTTTAGACCTTTTGGCTTGGCTGTATTAACTAGCATGTTTTCTTGAATATATTTACATAAAAAGGCAAGCTATCCTTTTTGTCTGTTAGTATAGGAAGAGTTATTCAATGAGTGATTTTCAGGCAGTTGTTCTCTGTGGGCTTAATACCAACATTCCCGAAATCTTACTCTGTTTGATTCCTCTGAGCTTGCTCATGAGTCCCATTAAGATGAATGGCAGAGAACTAGATGAAGCATTACATACCCCAAATTTCTACTTTGCATTTTCTTGCTCTTCTACAGCATTGACTTTATTGCAGCTGTATTACATTTAATTATCTCAGCATCTGCTAAATTTGACAGGTTCGTTTCAGATGACTAGAAGTATACGGCTACTAGTCTTTTCATTTATGTATAGTGGTCCATGTCTGGAAGGATCTGTGTCTTAGTAATGATATAAATCAGTGGATGATTAATCAGAATACCCAGCTTTCAAGCTGAAGTTAAAAAAGTAAAGCTATGTATTCAATCACAGCCGTAAAGTTCTTCTAGGAATAATATCTGCCAACTAATTTTAATATTTAAGAAGAGTTGTGTTTGCCCATGTAACATTCTATATTTACACTGTAAAGTAACGGTATGATACCTGTTTCATAGGTTCATAGGTACATTAGGTTGGAAAGGACCTACAAGATCATCTAGTCCAACCATCCTCCTATCACTATCTCTACCCAACTACTAAATCAAATCCTTTAGCACCTCATCTAAACGCTTCTTGAACAGCGCTAGGGATGGTGCCTCAACCACCTCCCTAGGCAGGCCATTCCAGTGCCTGACCACTCTTTCAGAGAAAAAATGTTTCCTCAGGTCTAATCTAAATCTTCCCCGGCGCAACTTGTGGCCATTCCCTCTTGTCCTGTCGTTATTTATCAGGGAGAAGAGGCCCACCCCCTCCTCACCACAACCCCCCTTCAGGAAGTGGTAGAGTGCAATAAGGTCTCCTCTGAGCCTCCTCTTCTCCAGACTAAACAATCCCAGCTCCCTCAGCCTCTCCTCATAAGACTTGTGCTCCAGACCCCTCACCAGTTTTGTTGCCCTTCTCTGGACACGCTCCAGGGCCTCAATGTCCTTCTTGTAGTGGGGGGCCCAAAACTGAACACAGTACTCGAGGTGCGGCCGTACCAGAGCTGAGTACAGGGGGATGATCACCTCCCTGCTCCTGCTGGCTACACTATTTCTAATACAGGCCAGGATGCTGTTGGCCTTCTTGGCCACCTGGGCACACTGCCGGCTCATGTTGAGCCGAGCATCAACCAACACCCCCAGGTCCTTTTCCTCTCTACATTCTTCAAGCCATTCTGCCCCAAGCCTATAGCATTGCATGGGGTTATTGTGGGGCCAAGTGCCTTATTGAACCTCATCCCATTGACCTCAGCCCAACTATTCAGCCTATCCAGATCCCTCTGTAGGGCCTTCCTACCCTCAGGCAGATTGACATCCTCCCAACTTTGTGTCATCTGCAAACTTACTGAGGGTACACTCAATCCCCTCGTCTAGGTCATCAATAAAGATATTAAACAAGATGGGCCCCAATACTGACCCTTGGGGGACACCAATGTTTGAATGGGACATCACGTTTGAAGTTCAGAAATGAACTGAAACCAGAAGATGTTCCTGATAGTCTGGTCAGGAGAATCATATTCCCTTCAGTCCTAGGACTGGAAATGTCCAGAGGTCTAGCCCAAACATACTGCCAGGGAAAATGTATCCAGCTCAACTTTTCCAGCACAAGACTGAGGACAGCTTATTACATTCTCTGATGGCGTGTTACAAACTATTTATTAATTCTTCTGCTAGTTTGTCCTACTTACCTCTCAATACTATAATGTTAATCTTTATTACTCAGCCTTGCTGGGAAAATGAGACAGTATTTGTTTCTTGCACTGCAGTTTTATGACATGCATAAGCTGTTGTAAGTACAGGCTATCAATTAAAGAGGTGTTTACACACTCCTCACTCCTTCCCTATTGCACACAGCCCTGCCCTAGTCAGCTAGTTTTTATGAGGCTACTGAGTGAGCTGAATGGGGAAGTGTACTTGGCTAAGAATGTAATTGCTTTTTCACCTAAGGTCTCTGCTTCAGCTCATTTAAATCCAAAGGATTGCTAGTCCCAGCGCACAATTTCCCATCTACTGATGGCATCATGGATATAGATTCAGTTCTGTTCACAACATAGTCATAAACCCCAAAAACTTAACATTTAGAAGACTAACCATGAAATAGAAGTGTTGTCTTTCTTGCTAATATGAAAAGCAATAGGAAGGAAGTCATTTATTTAATTACTGTTGAAAGAAATCCCTTTTAAGTGAGATAGCAATTTTAGCTCACTCATTATGAATTTTCCTAAGGTATTCAGCACTTTATTATTTAAATTGCAATCTTCTTTTTTTTTTTCTCTCGCTCTCTCTTTTTTTGTAGCAAATAATATGTGAAACTGTCTAGCTTTTTAAGTATTATATAGCAGTTTTTTCTATGAATTGTCATATAAACTGATAGTATTGTGATCTTTTTTCAGTGCTAAGATGCATGGAGAAATTATTGAGAAAAGGAATTACATTATCTGTTTTTACAAAAAAGATTCAATGGTTACAAAAGGGAATCTAAACATAGGATGGAAAAACATTCTTTATGTATTGAGAATATATTTGGAAATAGCCAAGATAAGTGTAGAAGTCTTCACAGAGTTTACTGTTATGTCTTGCATTTTTAAAATTCCAGTTCTACATAGAATTAACTGAATTTTAATTGCTATTTTCTACAAAATGAAGCTATATTTCTATAACATGAGATCCTGTTATTTTTAGAAGTACTATACTGTTTGCTTATTATTGCTTACTACCTTTGATGTCTTTTTTTTTTTAATTCTGCATTTATTCTAAAATAAATAAAAATTCAAATGTATTTTCTTTAGATTTTTTTTCTTTCTTATCTACAGAAATTTTTATCAATAGTCTACTTCAGGTCTACATATATATTTTTTTTCCTATTAAAGCAACAAGTGTAACAGAATACACTGAAAACTTTCCAGACTTTCTGTCATTAGATTTATCCATCAACTTGGGGAAAACATATATATTTAAAAATGCTTAGACTAAGCAATAGCTGTGTAATGTAAATTGCTTGCTTCAGAGTAGGGGATGACTTTTATTTATTTATTTTTTTCCCAAGACAACCTCCTTTTCTTTTTCTGTTCCTTTTCCTTTCCCTTTGCTCTATCTGCATGAAGTGGCAGGCACAGATGCCTGCTGCCAGAATGTGATACTTAACCTGACCATCAAACAAGCCTCACAAAGACAGGCTTTTCAGGTCCCCCAGTGAAACAACCACTGCATTTTATTATGGCGTGAAATTAGAAGTGAAAAGCCCTACGGCTCTTTCTATTTAGTAATGCAGAATATGTCGTTTCTGATGGTGATGATAGTGCTGGGAGGGAAGTAGAAAGCCAGAGAAGAGAAACAAAGTAACAGCTTAGACAAAGAGCCCCCCTCCCAGCCCTTTTTTTTATCTTATTCTAAGAGTGTTAGGTGGTCTATAAAATCGTAATACTGTGGTAGATAAAGCAAAAAGAACATTTAGTTGTGGCATTTTCATTCAGAAATACATGTGTGAAATTGCAGAGTGATGTATAAGGAGAGTCATCTGTTATCTGAGGAGTTCACTAGTTTAACTCATTTATAAAACAGCAACTAAAAAAACTCGAATGTGCTTGGAGAGAGTCATGCTGGTCTGACAGGCACTCCAAGTTCCATGGCAAGATGGTGTTTATAGCAAGACTGTGTGTGGTTATCTGAAGCTGTTTTCTAACAGATTGGAAGGGGAAAGTGCCAGCTTGAAGAGGTTTTCCCTTGTCTGTATGGGATTAAAATAATCATGTTTTCTCAATGAAAATTCTGTGCTTGTCTAAAATGTCAAAATATTTATAATCACTTTTATTTTGAAAGCACTGTGTAATCACTAAAGCAAATAGTCAGGCACTAGGAAATGAAAAGATATATTGGAACACAAGATGGACCTTTTGGAGTAACTCATCATCCATTCTCTGTAGCTACTGCTGGAAACAAATTATGATGGCCTATCCACCATTTTCATCACTGTAAGCGAAAAGTTAGTGGATTTTGCTGAGCTGTACTTTTAGCCATACTTATTCTGGGTATTTTTATAGATACGTTCTTCAAGGAAGGGAGGGGGGGGTGGTGGTGTTGATTTTGAGACTAAGGGCATAGAGACGAACAGTGATCTTGAGTCTAAGGGCATGAGAATAGTTTCTGCTACGTGGCTTACTCTCTATGTTATAGGTACAATCTTGAAGGAACTTTAAAAGTAGAAAGAGTTGACATGACCTATCTGAGACATACAAACACAACAGCTCGGTTTCTTGATAAACTGCACCTTAGTACTGAAGCCTGAAATATGAATGTTCAGCCAAAGAAGTAAAACTGCTAATTTTGCTAGGTTTGAAAACTTTGAAAAGAGTTGGTCAGGAATAAAGTAATGTTTTGGAGTCAATTTTTTTGTTGACCTAAATAGCCATGATTTTGATGATTTGGTATAAGAGTAGAAATATGAAAAATGTCCTAGGATTGTTCATCTGTCCTTTCAAGCAAGCAATTTTTCTGACAGTTTAACATACTAGACAACTAAATCATACAGATAAGTATCAAGCTGTCAGTGTTAAAAGTTATTTTCACTCTTAAAAGATTAGAGTTTAAACTGCTGCTTTTCAGCTAACGTACAATAATATGAAACCT
This sequence comes from Cyrtonyx montezumae, assembly GCF_038088225.1. Classification (NCBI taxonomy): domain Eukaryota; kingdom Metazoa; phylum Chordata; class Aves; order Galliformes; family Odontophoridae; genus Cyrtonyx; species Cyrtonyx montezumae. The sequence goes on along the minus strand of NW_027072034.1, from coordinate 40,686,760 downwards.
TTATTTTTTTTCCAAAATATCAATTCATTTTCCAAATATTTTATGTCAAAGCTGTTCTTTTGTTTTCAGCACGTTCAGTGATTCTCACCTTCAGTACATGTCAAACTTTTCTGGTAGCTATCAGTTTTGTTAAATTCATGGAACTTATAGCAAAGTCTACATGTACTTCCAAAAAGTAGGTTGTGATGTTCTTGGCAAGGGTCTTGGTCTTTCTGTTGCTCTAGTTTGGGATATTGGAGCATGTGGAGATTTAAAGTTATGAGTTTTCAGTGATTAATGTAATCCAAAATGCATTTTCCCCCAAATTTTTGAATCTGGATCTCTACCATAGACACAAATCTTGCAATGATCCTCGGTATATGCAAAAACCCAAGCAGACTTAAGTGATATGCTACAACTAGACCTTTTCTCTGTCTATTCCAGCAAATGCTGATTCTGATCCTAAGTCATAAGGCTTAGAATATTGGTAGGAATTTAGTTACTGAAATGACTAACACTTAAAATAGTGGTTTTGATATCCTCCATATTTTCTACTGAACTAGAGATTTTAGTGATTCTTCTGTGACTGCAGTAATGCCATATACAGAGATAATTTACATTTATTTACAGCACATTTCTTGGAATTAAAATTGTTTGATGGTGTTTAGAAATGTAATTAAAAAATATTTCAGTTTTAATGCCATTCTGAGATGAATAAGTGAGTGAGTGTTGTTCGTATCTTTTGAGGCTTCATTTCAAGATGATAGATTCTTACCTTGTAGGTTTATATTTACCATATTTTAGGAAGATAGGTACTTTACTATTGTTTTGTTAAAGTAATTAAATAAATTGATTAGCTAAAGCAGTTGATGTGTCCTAAGTTCAGTATTTCTCCTGGAGGCTGTATACTTCATCTTATTAGATAAGAATTATTAAAAATAACTCTCAGATGCATATTTTATGATGTGCTTTGGATCTTTCTACTGCTTTTGCTAGTCTTTTCATAATAGATCTAAAAAATACGACAGGAAGTACATATCTTTCTTCTTGAATGAGATCACTCCTGATTGGCTTGCCTCTTACTTCTTGATATTAGCACTCAACATAATATGCTGTGTTCTGACAACTTAACCCTTAGTACTTCAATGCTAAATAATTCTGTATGAGGTCAGCATGAAACCTGGTTTTCATTGAAAACCAGCTCTTCGATTAGCAGTACTTTCAGACCATATCAGCTGGGTTCCCAGTGTACTTAATAATATCATTGAATGACCCTAACTGTAACTAATTTAATTAAGACTTGATCCTGAATACAAAATCACTCCTTTTCACCAAATCATGATGCTCAGTGACCTATGGTAGTGGAAAATGTGCAACGCAGACTGGGAACCTTTCTCTGTCATTTAACTCATTTGTAATTCAGTTACAAGGAAAATATATTACTAGTGTAATTCTCATGAGAACCTCTTTAACAGAGAGTAACTCCAGGTAGTCGTGTAAAGCTGATATTTTGCACAAAAGAATAGCTTTCACAGTTGTTCCTCTTAGGCTCTCAAAGTTTTAGATACTTAAGCCTCTTCCTGTCTGTTTTAAATGTAACTGAATTTTAGGAGCTAAAATGTCACACTAAATTTCTAGGAAGCTGATGACTACTTCTCCAGTGTTTCAGTCTAATAATAGAGGTGGGGAAGCAAAGAGACAAAGAGGCAAGAGACAGATTCAGCGTGAAATGGATCTCAAAAAATATTCTGAGGCTTCTTGGTCAGTATGTATCAACATATGAGCTAATATGACAGCTACTTATTCTAAAATTGAACACTCCTCTTAGTATTTATGGATTTTTTTTTTGGTCTGAGGAACTGACTGAAAAATTAGCATCTCTGCTTTTAACAGGTTATTTTAAAAAAAGATAGACATGTACAGGGGGCCTGATCTGATAGGATGTACAAGAGCCTGAGAACCTAGTGCCTATCAGCAGACACTGATGACCAGGAAGGGTGCTCATGAAGATTAGTTTGATATACTGATACCATGAACCACTCATGGAGAATCATGGAGAATTACTTGTATCGATTCTCAGAATCAATCAAATCATAAAGCATGGCTTTTGGAGACCACTGAGAATGATCCAGATTGGAAATTAGAAAAGGGTTTTTTGCACGATGATTCTGTATTCACCTACCTATCTCTGCAGGAATTCTCACTGCAAGTGCCTGAAATTCTTGCTGCATACCTATTTACCCAACTTTTTCATTCTGCAATATTCATTAATGAAACAGGGCCACACCTGTGTATTCTGACACTGATCAAAGACTTAAGCTGGAGATAAAAATAAAATGCAGCAAAACAAAAGGAACAAGAATCTATAAAATTATATGTCTTAACTCTAGTTTCATAATGAAAGACTTCTTTCTTCATTTCAATTTGCAAAACTGAAGTACAGCGCCTTGTGTCCATAGAAGGAAAACACCTACCTTAGATTTATGAGGAAATTAATTTCCAAAGGAAGTTATGAAACAAATGTATAAGTAAACTTTTAAAAAGTGATTTTACAGAAAATTATGTATATTCCTAAGGTATACAGGCACACTTCTTTGGTCTCATCCCATGATACTTAAGTTACGTTGCAAACTGTTGAAGAGTTGTGATTCTTACTGGCTATTATGGGTAATAATATTTTCCAATTCTACTAAATTATTTCTTTATGGAGATAACTTACAGAATTACGGAATATCCTTTTAATACAGAAGTACTATGACACACTCATGTCAAGTGTTGCAGTGCAGGAATTTGATAATCTAATTTGATTTTTGATTCAAATAGTAATAAAAAGAGTGATATTTATTTTTGAAGTGATTGGGCAATTGGACTTTGTGATTTTGTAGATCCCTTTCAACTGTTCTTTTCTATCTTGTTCTCCTCTTTGTCTCAAACTATTATAGTGCAGGGTTGCTGACAACATTGCTGTCTGCTAGCAGTTTTTCTCCAACTTACAGAATGATTCAGCTCCACTGAAGTTGGGCAATTGGTGTATGGATCAGTTTGTGATGTTAGGCTAAGTCCAATGCTCTGAGGGGACTTCATGCAACAGGGGTATGAAGCAAATATGGAAGATTTTTGGTTTATATGTAATTAGAAGTATACTATAATCAGCACTTACTAATCTTATGATGGAGGCCTCCATAATAAACAAAACATAATGTTTAGCTGCATTATCCGTATATTCTGAAAGCAGTCTGTCAACGGTTTGCGGGACAGTTTGACCCGGTACCATGACAATTGAGGCAGGGGACCCACGGGCCCACACCCCGGGGAAGGGGGAAAGTGAAAAATGAGAAGAGAGATGGGCCTAGGAACAAAACAGCAGCAACGATCTGAGGAGGAAAGCTAATTTACTAAATAAGATATCAGAAAGCAAAATAACACAATATAATACAATATAATTGGAATTGAGGCTAATGAATCAAATAAAATGAGCAAGAGAGTGTCTGATAAACCGAAGGCCTTACGCTAACGTTGAAGGCGGACGGCTGCAACAAACACCCACTGCTGAGCTCGGTCCTGAAGGGAAGAGAGAGTCCCGTGACCACGGTACACCCAGAACTATCGACGATCCACGGAACTGGAGCATTAACTCTTTAACTCCCAATACACCACATGATGTCATGATGTGGAATATCAATAATATAACAAAAAATCATAAAACCATAACACAGTCAGATGGCAGGATACCACTCAGGCCTTGCTCATTTAGTACAACTTTCCTTTGGAGTGTTTGAGCTGAGGTGCACATCAGTTATGCCTTTCACAACAGCAAGAGGTGCTGGGTTCCAGCTGAATATCCTGGGTAGTCCTGACTGTTTATTGAACAATGCAGCAGTCAGTCAAAATGCTGAATACTGAAGCCTACTAACATTTCAAGTGAAGACATCCTTGTGGAAACAGAACAGCCCCCATGAAGTGTACAGCATTTTGATATTCCCTTCCAGGAATGCTAAGTGTTTTACTCTACAGCCTGCAAGGAGAATGTTCCAACAATGCAGTCTACATGAACTTGGTCCTGGTCATCTCAAGCTTGTGGTGAGATTGTGGATATACTGATTTGGACACAGTCAGTGTAGCTGCGTAGCTGTGAAGCAGAAGTTGGGAAAAGACAAGGATATGGAAATCACGACAAACCCTGGGAATTACTGACAGACTCCTCCTAGCGTGATCAAAATGTTGCCTATTCTATTTTTACACCATTTACATCTCTGTAAATTGGAGTTAAATCCGTCAAACAATTAGAAGAGCTGTAAAATTGTAATGATGATGGAATAGGGCTCAAATGTATAGTAACTCTGCCACAAGACATACAACACTCTGGAATTAATTAAAGTTAATGACTTCAGTGACATTTTATAATGTATCCTTTTAATTGCTTTGTATGCAGTACATTGTAAATTTTGAAGAGCTAAAAGTTGGTCTAAAATATCAATACATGTATTTACAGAATTATGGAAGGTCTTGGGTCAGAAGGGATCCTAAAGATCCAACCCTGATGCTGTGGGCAGAGTTTCCAAACACTAGATCTAGTTGCCCAGGTACTCATCCAACCTAGCCTCTAGGAATGGGGCATCCACAACTTGTCTGGGCAACCTGTCCAATGACTCACCACCCCATTAGTGAAAAACTCCACCCTAATATCTACTCTAAATCTCCCTTCTTTTACTTTAAAACCATTCCCCCTTTTCCTGTCACTATCAAACCATGTAAAATGTCAGTCTCCCTTGTGACTATAATAGAATCCTAGACTAGAATAACAAAATGGCTTGGGTTGGAAGGGACCTCAAGAATCATCAAGTTCCAACATCCCCTTCTGCAAGCAGAATGCCAGCTACTAGATCAAGTACTAGATCAGCGTCCATGACAGGGGGACAGCAGACCCACAGGCCCACCAGCCCAAAAAGGAGGGAGAGAGGGAGAGGGAACAAAAGGGAAAAGAACAGTGGCAAAGATCTGAGGAGGAAAACAAACTTAGTTTAGTCATTGTAATAGTGAAAATGCAAATTAATTGGGATTGAAGCTAATAAATCAAATAAATGAGAATCTTTTCTGAAAACTGAAGTTCTTACTCTGTTCTGCCAGGGAGCAAAGAAAGATGGACTCATGACTTCCAGTCAGTTTTATTTTTCCCTCTCCCCAGAATATGGACATGAAAAAACAAAGCCTTCTGGGAATTGTGGTTCATTCTTCTCTTCCAGGACCAGAGCTGCAGCATTAACTCTTAAATCCCAGTACACTGCATGATGTTATGATGTGGAATACTGATAATAAACCACAAAATCATGACAATCAGGTAGCCCATTCAACCTATCCTTGGACACAACTAGGGATGAGGCATCTACAAGCTCTCTGGGCAACCTGTTCCATCACCTCAGCACTCTCTTGGAGTAAAACTATCCCTTGACTTCTAATCTAAATCTTCCATCCTTCAGTTTAAAACCATTTTCCTTTTCCAGATATCCTTATGGGTTGCAAGAACACACTGTTGGCTCATGTCCACGTTTTCACCACAACACCCAAGTCCTTTTCTGCAGGGCTGCTCTCAAGGAATTCTTCTTCCAGTCTGTACACATATTGGGGTTGCCCTGACCCAAGACTCTATTTTACCTTATTAGGTTCACATGGGCCCTCTTCTCAAGCTTGTCCAGGTGCGTTTAAATAACATCTCTTCCTTCTTTGCATCATCTGCACCACTCAGCTTGGTATTGTCTATAACAAGTTATCCCTTACTATTGGTACACTCAATTCCACCATCTATGTTATTGATAATGATATTGAAGAACATTGGTCCCATGATGGACACCACTTGTCCTCTACCTGTACATGGAGGAGAAAGAAATCATATTTTGCATTCCTAAACTATATAATCTTTATGAAAAATGGTTTTATATTTTCAGACTTTGTTGCTAAAAAGAAAAATGTTTACCTTTTAAAAAAACAACTTTTTTAGTACATTAATGATACAGGGGAATAGCTGTTTTGAGATACAGTGTCCATGTATTTGTACTTGTTTTTGGCGAAAATAAATGCAAATACTTTCAACTTAATACTCTTTGTAAGAGGAACAAATAATATGAACACATGTCAGATTCTAAGAATAGCATGTCATAGGCCTTTCCTTTTGGTGCAATAACTATCTTTTCAGTATTATGGGAAAGAGTAAGTGTCACTAACTCCCGACAATGCTGGTTATTTCCAAGATCATTTTCCTACAAATGTAAGTTTATGTTTCAGCTGCAGTAAATGCTCTGTAGTATGTTTTTCTTTATTTTAGGTTGTGAAGTTTGACTCTCATTTTCAAAGTTTGAATCTGAACTCTGTGTATCCATTGTAGTAGAGACTGAAGGTGATGAAATGATAATGTGGTACTTGAAATTCAGTGATTTTGCTGACAGACCAGTGAACATTGTCTATTTGTACAGGAATATTGGCTAAATCTCTACTGAATTTATTCCATAGCTTGATGAAATTGTTTCTCCATGGGAAGACAATGTTCCCATCTAATCTTTAGGCTGATCAGTAAGGAGACGATTGAAGTTTCTGTAGCTTAGAGTAGTACTCTCGACATTGCTCTGTGATCCAGTGACATAATGTTAAATGCTATTAGGACCTAGACTCAGTAAGGCAGAAAATAGGATGGCATATAAATAAGTATGGCAATTGTCTTGTACTGTGAGAAGTACTGAAAATATCTCTTATAATCTAAACATAGTTTGGCATGCCCTTACTCTGACACCATGACTCAATGACACAATCTTATCCTCAGGAGATGTGAATTTTTAAAGCCTGTTATTAACTTCCTATGGGCCACACAGACAATCAGAGAACAAACTGGGGTCATTTGTAGATGTTTATTTCTTTCTCTTGTTGACATTTTCCCCTCTTGACTCTTCCTAGTGCCTGGAGCCCTGCAAAGAATCCTGGGACTTGAAGAAAAACCATTGCCAAAGCTTCTGTGAGGTATGTCAGCCCAAAGGCACTCTTTCTCACTTTCTTCCAGCTGCCTCTTTCGATTATATTATAAGAGGTGTAAGCTTTAAGGAGGCAGCTAACAAAAATGGTGGGTTTTTTTGTAGCATTTTCTTTCATTTTAATGGATAAACATGTAAAGATATAGCTGTACTTCATCTGAGTAAAAAAAAGGGTCCTGAGTAAATAGTCTTGAAGTTTGAAGTAGTGATCGATCACACACATAATGTGTCTGAAAAGGTGCTGTTAAATCCCTTGTTTATTTCTCCCACATATCTTCTCCCTTTTTTTGGACATTTGTAAGAAAAATAATTTTATTTTAAAATATAAAAATGTCACAACCGTGAAAATCTTTGTGTAAGATTGCTAGGAAAAAAAAAGATGGCATTTCATTTGTGAAAATCAGTTTGATTTTAAAAAGAATGTCTCTCTAGGAGAAACTGGATTCAGAAGAAAAGCATCAAAAAGCATAATTATTCAGGAACAAGTCTTTGGAAAACTGTTTCTGTGTAATATTTCAAAATAACCTTGTGAATATACAAGCACTGGCAAATTAAAATAGTACAAAATGGGAAATAGTTGGATTTGTTTTGAAGCATCTTTAATTGGCTTTTACTACAAAGGAAAAACACCATGTCAGTAAAAGGTACTTTATTATAAAGATACATATTTATTCAAATCAATTAAAATGTGTGTTTATTGAGATTTTCATCTTTTCTTATAAGAAGCAGAAGTGATCTTAACTGATACACTGAACTAATTGTTTTGTCTTCTTCATCACTATGAATGCTGTTTTGCTGGTAGAACAGCCTGTGTTTTTAAACAGTTTTAATTATCTTTGTTAGGAAAAGCTGTCATCAACTAAAAAAGTAAATTTTAGATCCAAATAACTACATATAAATAGTGTTTTAAAAATTACTAATCTATTTAGCTACATTAGAAGAACAAGTAAACATTTTTCATGAAAATCAATCCCTGTAAATGTTCTTAACTGGAATCAGTTGCTGCTTCCTTATATAACAAAACTCTAGAGTAGTGTAATAAAGCAGTTTTAGTGTGTGTAATTTATGTCATCCTTATATATCACTTCTCACTCAGGCTGTCTGTTTCCAGATATGGATGTAAAAATGTATAAATTTGGTTTAAAAGAAAAACATTTGTAGAACACTGTTCCATTGTAGTTAAAAACAGTGAGCATCCCTCTTTGATTAGTGTTTTGTGGTTGAAACTAAATTTAGAACTTCAAAGGCCAGTAATGAAGAGCAGCACATTTAGCAGCTAACTGAAAAATGAGCTGTGAAATAGGGTGAGGAAGAGAAGTCTTGAGGATGTATTATGCCTCAGGGAGCTGTAAAGTTTTTAATTAAGTAGCTGCAAATTTGTGATGTTTTAGAATTTGAAATTTGCTTGACACACACACAGAACATTTTCCTTTCTTTCTTTCAAGCTCATGTATGCTTCTTAGACATTATCTGAATGTATTAAGGCAGACTGTTTTCATTTGAGAAATTGAAAATTTGACTAATAATTAAGTAATATTTCTGTACTTTGTAGAAAAACTTCATCTTTGTATTTCTCAAGGTCTTGTGTTGTATGTAAGTCTTTATCTAGGTAATGTATGCTACTATTAAAGTAACCTTCACATGAAGAAGAAAAAGAAACATTTTGCCTGTCTCCTTTGTTTTCCAAAAGTTTAATTTCCTGCTGGTTTCTTAAGTCACTGTGGAATCAGATATGGTCAATAGGGTGAACAGCAAGAGTACATGTCCATGGAACATTGGGGTCCATAGGAGAGAAAAGGGGATTGCTCATTTTGGCAGTCATTACAAAAGTTATACCATGTAACTTAAATATATCCTGAAGAGTTTGATCCAAAAATTTTGTACTACTCTATAAGACAAGATGTGAGAGGTAACTTAGTGTCAAATTCTTGGATTCTGGAGGATAAACTGACACATACTCAGCGAGGCCCCACATGGGTCTCCTTATAGTTAACAGTCTTTCTCATTCTGCCATAAACTGTAAATAAAAAAGTAAAACCTTTGAATATGGAAGATAGCAATGAAGTTGCAGAAATTACATGAATGGGTTTATGGAGAGTAGGCTGTAAACTTGGATACCCCAGTTATGCAGTTGAACTACCTACAGTTTCACTGATCTCTTTGAAGGAATTCCCGTAACTGGTTATGCACCAAACTGAAGAAAGTACCAGGTAAAAGAGGAGATGAAATCCCTGTGTTGTACACAGTGTTCTCCGTGGGGTTCTAGATGCTGTTTTTGATAAAGCTGGAAAAAAAACCACACGCTGTCAAATGTCTGAGTAGTGCATATGCGGTGGATTCTTATTTAGAGTAGTATGGTTTGGTTCTGGTTGGACTTGATGATCTTGAAGGTCTTTCCCTACCTGAGCAATTCTATGATTGTATGATTTTATGTATATACTTTGAAACAGTGTCTCCTATAGCTAGAAGATGATTTCCCCAAGAGATAGCATTTATTTAAACTTTAATTAATGTATTTAATCCCTATTCCCTGTTTGTTGCAGGGGAGTTGAACTAGATGACCTTCGAAGGTCCCTTCTAACACTAAGCAGATTCTGTGATTCTATGATTCTATTTTAATTTGTATTTTCTGCTGATTTTTTGTCTGAAATTTTATTCCATTTGCATGAATAGCACTAATACGTTACCAAGAAAATAATTCCTTCTCTTAACTAACTCAGTTTAAACAGGATAAGGAATCAAGATTTCACTTATTTTCCTAGAATGGCATTACATCAGATATTGTGGATAGAGTCTCATGAAATAAGAAGGGAGAAATGTGAAGCAGTCAAAAAAAAAAAAAAAAAAAAAAAAGAAAGACTATCTGACCATAACTTCCCCTTTGTTTTGAAATGTTTTAAAATCCATTATTGAGCTAGTTTGTAGTTTGTAGCTAGGCAATGTGAGGGAAATAAGAGAATCTGGCAAATGTAAACAGCTTTATTCCATTAAAGATGGAGATCATACTTGAGGGAATATATGTTTGTGCACTTGGAATGCCTTTTTAGAAGGGACTTGAACATACAAATCTTCAGGGATGGTCTTTTAAAAGATGAAAATCTGAAATTATCTTTGGAGGTCTTGGGAAATATACAACATTTCTTCATCTTTTTTCTTCCCATTGAAAACCTTTCTATAATTCCTTTGTTTTTCTTTTAGCCTCTTTTTCCCAAGAAGAACTATGAATGCCTAACTAGCTGTGAATTCCTTAAATACATCCTGTCAGTGAAGCAAGGGGACTGCCCAGCACCTGAAAAAGCCAGTGGTTTTGCAGCTGCCTGTGTTGAAAGCTGTGAAGCTGATAGTGAATGTTCTGGAGTAAAGAAATGCTGTTCCAACGGATGTGGTCACACATGCCAAGTTCCCAAGAATCTGTACAAAGGTAGAAATTATTATTAATATGTACTTTGGGCTAATAACTTCAGGCCATAGTAAAGTCTCCTAGAGAATCAGCTCTTTCATTTCACAGGAATTTGTATGGAGAAGAAGACATAGAGGGAAGTTCCTGTGGAGATGTTACTGGATGCAGAAAATATAGAAAGACAAGTCAAAGAAAAATGTTGTTCCAGTTTCTGATTTTTTTTCTGCCAATACGAAGGCCATATCTGGATATCTACGGAATGTAAACATATGGCTATTGTGCAGAACAAACTTGCCAGTTTAGGTGAAATCTCACTTAATTTGTTGCAGATGAGAGAGAATGCAGCAGGAAAATATTTAACGATAAACAGTTCAAGTCCTATTAATCACAAATGACATTTATGATTATGAGCCAAGAAGATAGTACTACTGAAAAGGAATTGTGTGGTAACAAAGCCAAAGAACAAATCAACGCAATGTATTTGGAGCTGGTATACTTAATGACCTAGATAATGCCCACATACATATTACTGCATTATTTAAATTTAAGACACCATGAATTATTCAACAAGTTTTTATTTGTCTTGAGTCCTCAGATTCTGTCCTTGCCATCCATCAGCAAGAGCATACACATTTAGGAAACATTTGTGCTTAGACAACCTCCAGATTTTAATTTGTTATGTTTATTTTAAAAAAGCTTTATGTATTAAATACTTTTAAAATATGCTTCTAATGAAAAGCAATGACCATTTGTGAAAGACATTTTCTTGCTAAACGGAGCTGGAACTTTTTGTTAGACATCCATTCTTCTTTAGTGATAAAAAATAAATACTAATCAGTTATGCTGCTGAAAGCTTGGCCTCTCCATGGAGAGAACAATCATCAGAACTCTGAACTAAGTTTCAGGCTTAGGTCTGAATCCAGTTTTATTTCCACATGCTGATCTCCAGTTGTTTGCAACATTAAAAACACAGGATGAATGTTTGGGTGAGGTCAGGATTGTTGCCCTTTCCTGGCATAAAAACCTGCTAACAGTATTTGAAATAGAACAGGCTATCATGATTTTGTGTATGTTTGATTACAATAACTATCAGGTCTGTTTTGATGTTGGAAGTCAAATACGTGAAGGAGATGGTGACTTGTTTTTAAGTTCATTCTTTTAACTGAAATGTTAATGCACATTTTTAAATGTCCCTGGTGATGAATGTATGTCAGAAATAATATACTTTGACTTCTGTATCCTGAGTTTGAATGTACAACATTGGCCATCATGAAACACTGTCTTATTTACTTGCATAAGTGGAGAAAATTTGATTTAGAAGCCGTGGTGTTTGATTAATGAAACTAATGCAAACACTACTTGAAGTATTTTGACCAGCAGGCAATACTGTGATCCAGGTTTCCAATATAGAAGGCAAATTCTCTTGCTTCTAAGGGACATCAGTGCAGCCCTGTCAAACTATAAGGAATTAATAAATTAACATCCACATCACCTTTTAAAATGAAAATTATTTAATGAACTATTTATTTCTGTCATTTACTTGAGACTATTGAGCAGAGCAGTAAACTCAGCATTTGTATTGCATGTGTTATTAATGGTTTACATGATCAGAGTCCACCCTACAATCTGAAAACAACATGCTGCAGGGCATTCCAGTAAATGTGACAGTTGAAGAAGGTGAAAACGAACTAGCAGCAAGCAAACAAGTGAAACAAGATGACATGTTTTTTTGTTGTTGTTGTTGTTGTTGTTTATTTGTTTGTTTGTTTTGGAGGGGACACAAGATATAATACATTGTATAACTGCACGCTGCGAAGTCTGCTTTTGCTTGACCTAATTATGTAGCAGCAGAACTTACCTTCTCTAGCTTCTTACCACCTATCTGCAGGAGGTGCTTTCTTGTAAGAATATATATTTTTGCAGTGGAAGTGTAAACCCAAAACAGTACTGCCTTCTCAGCTGATAAATGCAGCTAATTAGCCTCTTCAACCTGTCTCCCTGCAACAAAGAACAAATAGAAGCTGAGCAGGCTTGCCATTCGTTTCCTCCAGGGGTAAATGACCTTACTGTCACTGAAGAGCAAACTCTGCAAGCATGACTTAGATCTAGTGAACACGTTCAGTACTTATTCTTACAATTTTGACAGCACTCATAGCTAGGAAATGAACTCAGATTGAATCTAAGAGTCTGCATAAGTTGCTAGAGTTTCAATGTCGATAAGTTCTAGAAATGAAAGCTACAGATACAAAATTCCTGATATAACTGGATGCTCCCTCTTGTACTGAGAGTAAAAGCCAAATCCTAGATATCTATCCTTGTAAGTATACATACACCAAAGAAATACTGAAAATGTTTTAGGTTAACTGTACTTGTTTTCCCAATTTTTTAATTAGTTGTTTTCATCTGTATCACTGCATTTTTTTCATCTCTGTTAGGAATACTACTGCTCAGTTAGACAGTCTTCAATTTTTTTTTTTTACTTTCTGGAGACATAAAATGTTTTTTCTTACTCTTCTGTTATCTGCCCCTTCCAACTCCTTTATGTTGTCTCAATTAGTATAGGATTTCTGAATGTTTTTCTACTTTTTCCATTGCCTTTTTTTTTTTTTTCCTATATGGACATATTTTTATCTAAATATCTAAGGTGGACTTGGATAGAAATGAGGGTAATATCTCTGCTTAGAAATAAGATAATATAAAACCACAGAACAATAAGGAAGAAAAAGTGTTGTCCAATGCTTGATCAACTTTTTGATCTAAGTTTTAGGATTCATACTGCCTAATCCAGCTTAATTAATTTTGTCTAAAATGTGTTAGGGAGCAATACTAACAGCAGAGCAAACTGCAAATCTGAGCAAAGTGATTTACAAAGAGAAGACTGTGATGTTTCAAAGCTAAAATGGTATGGCAGTGTCATAATAGGATAGTTGGAGCCAGAACGATGGAGTCATCCATAGCTTAAAAGTTTTTCTTCATGGTTAATGAAAAATAACTTAGTTTGAAAAAATGTGCACAGCTTTAGAGGTGTTCATCTTTGCATCTTTGAACGACTTTGTTTAGAATTGTATCAATGCCAAGAGTTTAGCTTTTACTGTCTGAAACCGTTCGATAAAAGCTATTTGAATTCCTGGAAAATCAACATCTAAAGTACAGATTCTTATGATAGAACAGTATGCAAATATTTTTTTGTAGCACAGAGATGCTTGTATGCTTTTTTTACTTATTTATTTTTATTGTGGGCTTTGCTGCTACACATACAGCAATCAGTGATTTAAATTCTTCAAACACCACGAACTTTGAAGGACTAATTTGTCCCAGCATGATGAAAGGGTTATCCATTTACATAATAAATAGCACACTGAAGAATAATTGGATCTACACATCTGGATATGAAATTGATGGTGCTGCTCTGCAAAAGTTTCAAAATGCACTGGTGTGATGCTCTAGCTTGTGCTGCTGACATCCATCTGCACACAATTACGTAACAGCAGAGAGGCTAAGTTACTTGCAATCAAGCAAATCCAACTGCCTCTAATACAGAGCAGATGGAATTTTCTTAACATGAAATTGTAGGTTTATTGTACGTTGTAATTAAAGAAGGATTTTAAAATGTAGAAATTGGAACTGACAGGATCTATGATGTTTGTTATATTAGGCTAAGGTGACTGACTAATGAATGATACGCATAGTTTTAACTGTGGTGGTACTGGATTTATATACTGGATTTTCCTTAGGTTGATTTTAGATTTCTTCAAGGGCTACAGTATCTATTTATAATGACTTGGTGCTAATTATTGAATCCCATTTAGGGGAAGACTTCTTGAAATATAAAAGTAGTTTGTTCATCTAGGATTCACTATTCCAGACATCTATGACAGACTGAGTAGAAACATTCATATTAAAATTTACTGAACCAATGTATACAGCTGGTGTTTTATTGGCCCCCAATGGAATGGTGAAATAGATAAAATGCATACAATAATTTAATAAGAAGATTTATATTTCAGCCCTGAATTCTTGTGGGTAGCATATTCCAAAGTGACAAAATGATGCACAATTAAAAATATGAGTTTCTAATATCTATCTAGGGAAATGTATCTCATGCTTGATATGTTGATTTAATCAAAAGATGCCAAATTTGATGAGGTATATTTTCCTTTAAGGTACTGCAAATAGATTTAAAGAGGCAGTGCTACCTATAGTAGAAACACAACAGAAATTACTGTCCTTCAATAATATCATGTAATGAGAAATTACTTTTAAATTTTATAAAGACATCTTGGACAATTGAAATGTAACAACTGGACCATATGTAACAGATAAACAGATCTATTCCAAGAAATCTTGCAGTTTATCTTTCCTAGTTATTCAGAGAAAAGTGAAGAGTGACAGACACATCATGCACTATGGTTGATTGCTGCTCAGGAAAATACAGATGAATGTAAAAGATTGATAATAATTATGCTATTCTAGTCTTCATTGTTATAAGCTTGGTTGGGGACTGCATCTAGTTCTAGGCATGGCTTTGGAGATGAGCTGTGGTCCAATAGAAGAGTTTCAATAGAACTACAAGAATAATCAGTGAAAAAGAAGCTTTTCCTTGGAGTACACCACATTTATTAGACTAAAGAAGAAAACAATGAAAGACATGACAATATTTCTCTAGTGCTCAGAAGACTCTTCTGTAGAAGAAAGATGCAATCTGTTGTCCTTGATCCATGAACACATTGAACAAGCATTAAGTTTAAAATGCAGCAATGAAGACTAAGTGAGGGAAAGTTTAGTAATGTTAAGGGAAGAGAAGCAGTAGGAAAAAAAAAAAAGATTTCTAAGTAATGCTGTGAAAATTCTATGATGAGAAGTGTCCAAAGACAAATTAGGTGAAAATCTGTGTGGCAGTATAGGTGATTCAGCTTGAGATCCAAGTATCTTTTTCCATGTTGTCAAAACATATTTGGAAACTATTTGGGAACTGAGGTCAGTTTTAACTCACAGCTCTCAGATCCTTACTACCTTTAGTTCTTAAATGAGATAAAACTACCTCTAGTTTTTTAAATAAGATAAAGAAATAATTTTGAAGACTTTTTTCTCTTTTAAATTTTACTGTTGTCAGTAAAGAAGACTTCAGAAATTCCCGGTTGTCTCAGCCTACCAATTCTTTTCTTTTTTTTTCTTGACTTCTGGCTGACTGATCAGCTTCCTTTTATTGTTATTTTTATACAGTTTAACCTCAAGATTTTTTTTCTGATTGTGTAAATTATTCAAATATTTAATTGTGTAAATTATTCAAATATTTTCATCTTTATGTTCCTATCACAGGTGTTCCACTGAAACCCCGGAAAGAGTTAAAGTTCATCGAACTCCAGTCTGGAGACCTGGAGGTGAAGTGGTCTTCAAAATTCAATATTTCCATTGAGCCTGTGATTTACGTTGTTCAGAGGAGGTGGAATCAAGGAATCCACCCTAGTGAGGATGACGCTACTAACTGGCAAACTGTGGCACAGGTCAGTTCTTTGTAAAATGGTTAAGAGACCCAAGATTCCGTGAAGTTCCTCTTCAGATCAGAGAAGAGTTAGATCACGTTGTAAACTGAGAGACTGATGCACAGATAACCCTTTTGAGGCTCTCTCTAAGTCACAAGATAGCCACAGGCAGGGTCTAGATCTCCAAGGCCTTACTTACTCTACTTCTCAATGAGTTATTTTCAGGATGTATTCAGGAAAAAATGAACTTCAGTATTTTGACTTTCAGGTTTTCAATCACAGAAACGTCTGATGATTTTGATAAATGGTATCATTAAAGATGTGTGGATATATTAGAAAAAAAACCTATTTCCTTGTTCCCAACAGGAATGATATTCAGTTTGTTTCCAAAATCAGTTTATTTTGTAGGTTTACTCTGTATAGATAAGGATCTGTAGATCTACCTGGAGGCTTGGTTTTCATAAGATACTCAGTAGAACTTTTGTACCAGCACATACTTGTTATCTATTCAGATGGGTATTCTGAAAAACCATGAATGTATTGAAAAATATAGAATTATATACCAAAATCTACTGTAGGAATCATGTGAGAGACAGTCCTTCTGAAGGCATTGTGAGCCAGTGCCTGGCCTCCAAGGCATGGCTTTGATTTTATAAAAATACTAAGAAATATAATTGATCAAAAGACCATTCAATTTTCAAGAGCAAAATTGTTAAGAGTGAAACCTTTCTCCATTGTAAAGTCACTTTTTCAAGATGTTGCCCTCCTAATTCAGCAAAACCTATGATGTCATGCTTTTATCACTCAGGGCAATCCAGACTGAAAATACAAGATTCATGAGCAAATGTTTCTTAATGGGAAGCAGCCAACAAAGCATAAATTTTCACTTAGTTTCTTCCCAGTTTCAATCTGTTTCTTAACATACTGACATTTCACCTGGATGGCAGAGTTCCAATCATTTATCTTAACTGCTGCACCCTCATCTCTGCTGACAAGAAAAGCAAAACGTTGATTTTGAAAAGACCTGCAAAACATCATTACAGCTAGGAAAAAAAGGAATAGGGAATAATCCACAAAATAAAATAAAGAGTTTAAATTCTGTGGCAAGCCGTGTTCATTCTCAGTTCAGATTGTTTAGGTAGATGGTGTCAAGCTTGTGAAACTGAACACTTGAAAGTGAAATCTTTAGCTTTTTTGTTATACTACAAGGGACTGTTACAACATTAGACTCTTGCTCAGAGAAATTCATCTGCAGCAGAGCTTCACATGAAACACAGCCTGTGTAATTGCATCCAAAGGAATGTGCACAACTTCACACCTAATAAAATTACAGCGACTTACTTTTGCCTCTGAGTTGAGGTGCACATCTTCATTCTGTGTTCCCTGTACTCAGAAAACAGCTTCCTGCTTTTGCTAATAATGCCACTTAGAAAAACATAAGCCAGATGTGAACTGCTACTCACTGTTAACATACCACGTAGCTAGGTTATAGAAACATAGCTTTTCTGCAAAGATAGCATATTACTGCACTTTTCCTCATCCCAGAAACACACCTCTTGCACATTTCTAGAAACAAGCACTGTATACAGTGATGGAGTTTGTATGAATATCTTCCTTCTAACAGTGATGTACAGGATACATCACAGAATGGTAAGCATCCTGGTAGCTTTCCTGAGGGAGTGCAGCATACAGGCAGAAAAGGCTGAGTTATTCACTATGGCAGGAGAAGAGTTCTCCAAATGACTTCTTTCTGAGAACTTTGATGTCCCTACTACATCTTGAGAGATGTATGTTGGATTGTGAGACAGACCCCACTGGGGATGTCAGTTCCCAGTATGCTTCAGGATGCCTGGCTGGCTGCAAATCACGTGTACTTAATGGGGCATAAAGACTAGGCACCCTTGAGGGGCACTAGTAATAAGAATTTCTGTCTCTATTGTCATGTACCTCAATGGCATTCGTAGTTTTAGTTATTCTGCTGGACAGTCAAATTCATTAAGTTTGACGGGATGGATTAGAATTGATGTTACCATGTCAGCAACAAAGATGAATGTCCAATTTGACTAAAGTGACTGTGTGCACCTCCTCCAGGCTTTTCTTGTCCATATAACTGAGATTTTTTCTTGTATGATTCCAAAGGATTGGGCTCTGAGACCTTGATTATAGGTAAAGGCTCAGCCATTCAGTTAAGAATTCCTGGGGTGTGGCTGTCCAGAGGAAAAAATGCCCTTTTATTACTCCCTTCGCTACTTCAGCAAGAGGGCATGTTCAGAGCAGAGGAAGATCAACCAAGCTGTAGGCAAGTTTCTGAATTTCTTTATGCCTGCATGTAGGGTAATTATGCAGAGGTTTTGTTTGCACCTTCTTACAATAAATTTCATAATATTTTTCAGAGCTTTTCATACAGTTTTCTGTTTTTCTTTATAACTATTCATTTACAGATGAGGCTATAATTTTAAATAACTAAGGAATTTAAAGGATTTACTTTTCAAAAACGCTGGTATTTTCTACTTAATTATTGTAAGTTAATGTGGAAATATTTTCTCATGTATCATATAATTTTTTATTTGGTTTTGAAGAAGCTTTTTTTTTTGTAAAAGCATATGTCTTTTGGATTATATTGTCATTGGTTCTCTTTTGAAGTTTTCTTTTTAAGAAGGGAGGCAATCTACTGGTATGTTATTTGACTATTAACATTAAAAAGGATTTTAGTAATTCATCACTTTAGAAAGCAGAAACATTGTTAAAAATGGGATGTCTACTGTCCTTTGATAGAGTAGTGGATGTGGCATTCTCAGACTTCTTTGACAGAGGAAATATAAACTCAGCTCTTTTTATACTCTGGATGATTTCTCTTCACTGTCTTCACTGTCTGAACTACAATAAATATAGAAATGGCCCTAATTCAAACTAGCTTGCAATGTCCAAGGCACTAGGCAATATTTTCTCTTAACCTCTCAAACAGATGGTAGGATTGAAGATAGGTCATCTATGCTCTGGATAAGTACTTCAGTCATTAGTCAATTGTGTGAACACAGTTGGACTAGATGATCTTGTAGATGCTTCCCAGCCTTATGATTCTATGAACAGCAGGAAGAGATTTATTGAGACATTATGATGTCAAGAACAAAGACCCTTTCAGGAGGGGGCTCATAGCCTAAACAATTTTGCAGTGCTGGGCAAGGATTAGAACTATCAGTGCTTCTTGAGCATGGCAGCACTGGTTGGTCCATTGACTTTTGGACCTGAGACTCTTGAGAAGGGCTGTCAAGCTATTCTCTCTACTCTCCAGATAGTGGCATCACGTGCTGCTTTTATATAAAGTTACATTTATACATTTGTCTTCACTGAATTTAGGATGGTGATATGTTGCCTAGTGTTTATGTCTGAGGACTCATTTTTACATTATTTTATTCCAAATAATGTGTAATAGGATTGTCACCTAACTGTAAAACCTTCTTCTTTTAAGTGAATGGATAAATGCATAGCCAAAATAATTATTATTATCATCTCATAATTGCTTAACATAGGGGTGATCTTTTTGTTTTGTCTTTCATTGAATAAATTCTTTAAAAAATTATGTTAACATTCTAAGACATGATTAGAGGTTTTTTCTAATAATTAATCTGATAGTTCTCTGATAACTAACTCAAAAAATATTCATATTATCAACAGAACAGTAAAAGATTTCTCAGCAGTATCTATTTTTTTCTTGAAATATTTGAATCTCCGTAAAGATTTGTTAGAATGATCAAAGCTGTTTATAATGCAGGAGCTTAAGTTACAGATACATCTCCTGCGTGCCACTGAGACTAACACGAGCTTTGCCAACAAAACCAGTAGTGAAAGAAGAAACCCTAGGGCCTGTTCATAAATTAAAATAATATTAATGATATGAGTTGACACATTATTTGATCCTACATCTCACAACTGACACAGCAGACTGACACAAATGAAATCCAGTGTTTTAAATGAGCCCTAACAGAATAACTGGGCTTGTGCAAAGAAATGACAACTGAGATTTTTCAGTTGAGGAATGTAGAGTCAAGTCTATTCACATTATGCCTGCCTTCTAGCTACAAAGACTGATACTAAAATAATGCCTCCTTTTTTATTGCAACGGCCCATGATGTCAGAGGCGGATGTTGGTGGCATGTCAGTAGAGGTTGAACCTTCCTGCCAATATCCCGTTACATTTTGTTGCTGTAAGATAGATGGCAGCAGAGGAGCCATCTGACAAAATGACATCATACACTGAAGAGTGTATGAAGCAGAGGTGTGGAACTGAATTTCTCCATACAGAAAAATAAAATATATAAACATTCAGCAAGTCAGGAATATTTATGGAGATCAAATAGTGGATGTGAGCACAGTAAGGTGGTGGGTGTTGTGTTTCAGTAGTGGTCAACAGTGGGTCACCTATTTCCTTCACATGCCCACACAATTCTGCTACCCATTTTCATTAATTTTGTTTGTTAACAAGTTGAAGAGATTAAGCACAGGATAATATCTACAAACTTCATTGGTCAAGTCTCTAAATATACTGTTGTTGGAGAGCTGGAGTGAATTTCTGAAGTTCCGTCTGTCTAATTTAGGTTGTCGACTACTGCTTTCTTCCATGGGATGGAAAAAAATCAAAAAGTAGAAACTTATAGAATCATATAATATCTTGGTTTTGAAAGAACCTTGAAGATCATCTAGTGCTAAGCCATGGGCAGAGATGGTTCTAACTAGAACAGGTTGCCCAGTAACTCATCCCATCTGGCCTTAAATACCACCAGGGATGGGGCATCCACAAATTCTTTGGGCAGCCTGTTCCAAATATCCACTTTTTAAATTTAAAATTGTTACCCTTTGTCTGGTCACTATCAGACTGTGTAAAAAGTAATTCTCCATCTTTTTTTATGTTTCCTTGAAGTATTGGAAAGCCACAATGAGGTCTCCATGAAGGCTTCTTTTCTCTAGAATGAATAACCCCAGCTCCCTCAACCATTTTTTGTAGGAGAGGTGTTCCACTCCTCTGATCATCTTTGTGGCCGTCTGCTGAACTTTCTCCAATCACTCCATGTCTTTCATGTGCTGGGCTTTCCACACCTGAATATAGTATTCAGATGAAACCTCATGATGGCAGAGTAGAGTGTGCCATGTCCCTCACCCTGCTGTTACCCCTCCTTTGATGCAGCCCAGGATAATGTTGGCCTTCTGGGCTGCAAATGCACACTGCTAGTACATGTCCAGCTTTTCACCTACCGTAACCCTGAAGTCCTTCTCCAGAGGGCTGTTCTCAATGAGTTCTTCTCCCAGTCTGTACCTTGCACTTGGCCTTGATGAAGGTTCATGTAAGTCTGCTCCTCAAGCTTGTCGAAGTGCCTTTGGATAACATCCCTTCCTTCTGTTGTGTCAACTGCGCCATTCAGCTTGGTGTCATCATCAAACTTATAGGGGTGCATTCAATCTCACAAGGTAGGCTGCTGACAAAGATGTTAAAGAACACTGACCCCAAGATAGGGACCTGAGTGATACTACTTTTTACTGGCTTCCACCTGGACCTCAAACTATTGTCCATGATTCTCTGGCTGTGGCCTTCCAGCCCACTTCTTATCCATCAAATGATCTAGCCTTCAAATCCATATCTCTCCAACTGAGACATGAGGATGTAATATGAGACCATGTCAAAGGCCTGGGGAAGTCCAGGAGTCCAGGTAGACCCAATTGTTCTTCCCTTGTCAATTGATGCAGTCACTCTGTTATAGAAGGCTACCAGATTGGTCAGATACTTTGTGAAGACATGTTGAGTTTCTTAGATCACCACATCATCCTTCTTCTGTAAGTACTTGCCATCACTGCAAGTGATGCTGAATTTTACATGATGGACTTGTGAAGTTATAGGAAACAACCACTATAAAGATAAATAGATGTCAATAAATATGTTAATAAGATTTCATCTTGGGTCAGTAATGTTATTTAGTATTGGTTGCGTGGTTTACTTAGACATGAGCAAGACATTTATTTCAAGCTTATGTGTTTTTTGATTGAAGTATTAATACAACAAAAATGAGAGCTTAAATTTAAATTTGGATAACTGAGGTGTAACTTCAAATGTAATAATAGCCACAAACAGATTTGTCTCTGATGAGCTCTAAAGATGCTATTTCTTCTGTACTTGGTAGTGATTCAGCTGTTATAAGAGACTGTCTTCGTTTCTGATGTTTGAATCTTAGAAAAAAATCTGGAAGTTACAAGGCAGTTGCTTATAAGCTTAAAAGGAAACAAACAAACAAACAAACAAAAACCTCAAAACAAGAATGTTTAAAGCACCTTCTACTGAATGAGTTCAGAGTGCATTTATACTTTTTCCATATTTCAGTGGTTAAGGCAATTGCTGCAGAAGTTGGAAACTGAACTCATGACACCAGCAGTCTCAGTGAGTGTTTTTGGAGAAAAAATCATCTCCAGTGACCTAAGAAAAATCTGTAGATAAGAGTTAAGTCTGTGATTGTCATTTTGACATAAATGCCAAAGATTTGAAGGAAGATTCACATTCATTAACTGAGGGATTTGTTTTCTATGAATTAGAAAAGGCAGCTTCTCAGTATTGGATTTTGTGAAGGATTTTGGAGGCTTGACTCTTTAGGATCTGAAGAAATGAATCCATTGATTTGGGGTAATGAATTCCCTAAGAAATGATCAGCCGATCAGCTAAATCCTGCATGTTTGGTTAAGGTTATTGTAACTGAAAAAATAGTTTTGTGAATTTAACACCAATTTTCTAAATGTCACTTTTCTAGAGAAGACCTGCAGCGCACATTTGTTGGTTACATGGATTTATTCACAACTATTGACACTTGTGTGTTCTCAAGAGGTGTGACCTCTACCTCCCAGTCTGTCTGATGAGTGGTACATTGTAGAGAGCACAACTAGTCCCATCTGAGCAGCCAGTAACCATGACATTCTCCCCACCAGACAACTGAGGAGAGGGTCCAGCTGTCAGACATCAGAGCAAGCAGGTGGTACCAGTTCCGTGTGGCAGCTGTGAATGTGCATGGGACAAGAGGCTTCACAGCACCCAGCAAGCACTTCCGCTCCTCTAAAGGTGAGTTTTGATTCGCTACATCTGGAGCACAGCTTCTACTTGCTCATATGTGGAATGCAGCCTGTTTTTGTGTCAG
Source organism: Cyrtonyx montezumae (assembly GCF_038088225.1). Taxonomy (NCBI): domain Eukaryota; kingdom Metazoa; phylum Chordata; class Aves; order Galliformes; family Odontophoridae; genus Cyrtonyx; species Cyrtonyx montezumae. The sequence continues at coordinate 40,663,713 of NW_027072034.1, read as the reverse complement.
AAAGTGGGGTTTATGGTTGGTTTGCCATTAGCTTTAGAAATGGTGTGAAGTTTGTCTGAAGTCTGCTCAAGAATTAAGGGTTAATGATGTCATTATTCTTTTTATCAGTAAGATGTCTCAATTAATAAACCTCCTTTTAGACATTTTCCATGCTATTGGTATCAAACAACAAGACCCTGACCATGAAACATGGAGATGGGTTCTCACTGTTTTATTCCACGAGTCCCTTTGTAGTTACAGGAAATATGTTACTGGCTATGTTTAGTAGAGTACATAAAAATTTGTCACTTATGTCTAAGTAATTGGAGCATCATTATTTTAATGGAAAATGGGTTGTCTTAATATAACTCACTCCTTGCTAGCACTAACCATAAGGGTTTACGTATAACTTATTATGTGTGTTCAGCAATGTGTTACTTTACATTGGGAAGGCATGCTATCCAGTTTATTAAACATTACAGGAATTTTTGTTGCTGTTGCTTGATTTGTCAAGGGATCTATTTGGGTAGCAACTTTGAAAATGGATCAGTAATTGATTCTGGGAAGATGGGAGCTCAAACAGATCTCCCTTCCTGTGAAGTTTTTCTGATGCACTTTTGACCCACATGAATTAGAGTTTTTCCAGATGACTTTCAAGCATAGTATCACAGGCCAGAAACCATCCCCAATAGTCTGGATGTGGTCACTTTCCATGAAAGAAAGTTAGTCTGGAAGTAGCCAGACCATGCTAATTGGCTTTGGTGCCAAACAGTGAGATTTAGCAGTCTTCGCTGTATTACTAATGGAAGTGAATTTTATACTAGATAGACATGTTTTTGTTTTGGTAGTGACAGACTCTTTACACTTTTATAAAAAGTACTTTGAAGAGTGCATTTTGTTCTCCTGTAGAGATGACTTGCAATATAAACAGTTGCTGTTTATGGATTTTCGTGTTAGATTTTTCTTTCTTTTTGGTCCTAATCAATCCTAGAAAAATTCTTATTGTAGATACAATTATATGAGCATGCAAGTGCTTCTGATAATATGGATGTTTTAATTATTTACTGAATTTACATTCAGCTCAATAACTTTTGATGCTATAATCCCATCCCTGATGGGAAGGTTTCTTGGCACTCTCATCCCACTATTGCTGTGAGACAAACAAAAGAAGTGTTAATTTAAGAATTTGTTACAATTAACTAGCACACAATTTTGGTGATATCAAAAATACATTTCCTCCAACCTATGATGAGCTTTCTGAAAGGAGTCATAAGCAGCGGTAGCTTTCTCTTTGATTTTTCTCCTGAGTTGATGTTAAGCAGATAAAATACTGCATTGCTGAACTGGGCACCAACTTTTTTTAACTCACACCACTGACAGTTGTTATTCTGAATTGCTAGGGATTTTCCAGCTGTATTGCTTGAAAACACTACTGCTGCAGTTACATAAAGATATATCATGATAACACTGGGGTTTTGCCTTGAGCATGACATTTGTATAAAATTCTGGTCCAACTGAGTCCCTTGATGGTCAGGCTCGACACAGGAACATTTTGTTCAAAACACCTACATTAGTATTGAATGTAAGAACATACATAAAAGTCATACTGAACATGTCTTTAGTGCAGCATTTGAAGCTATCCATAAGTGGGTTTCTGGAGAACATTGTGACAACATGTTAAACATGCAGAGATATTTCTTCAGAATAATCTCCTACCTGGCAGTGGTTTTCAGGAACTTGCAGTTTTGAAATGATTGTATGTTAGATACCAGAGTCCTCTTTTCCTGTGCTCTCTGCTGCTACTGCTGAAGCACTTGCTCTCCAGTAGTACTGCTCATAGCTGTCAGGTGGGCAGAGAGCACTTTGAATACTTCCAGGATTTTATGAGTACAAAAGCCAGCAGAACATCTGCATGCTCTTACATAGCAAATTACAACAATAATGATCTTGATAAGGACAGAAAATATATCTAACTATCCCTGTTCAAAATTCTGCAGTAACCTTCACCTGCTGTTACCCTCACAGTAACAGCTTTCAAATCTAACTCCAACACATGACAGAACACTGTGAACTGCCAAGCAAAAAAAAAAGGAATACAGTTAGCTGTCAGCTCTGTAGCTAGAGTCTTCTTATTCCAGCAGTTCATTTGAGTATTTTAGAGGCTTTGGTGTGCTAGTGGCTATCGCAAAGATGCCATGTTTACCAAATTAAATTTGGAAGCATTAACTGACAGTGGTGACAGTCAGGAATGATACTAGCGTGCTTCAGTCAGTATCTCTCAGCCTCTATGTCCCTGAGTAGGCACTCATAGCACTAACAGTCATAGTGTTATACAGACTCCTAATTACTACCTTGGAACTCACAGGGAAGTGGGTGTTCCTGCATGGCAAAGGCAAGAAACTACTGACCACACGTGCCTGTTTTTTTTGCATGCCAGCATCTACTGCTGAGCTCCTACAGGCATATTTAACCTCTATTATGGAAAAGGAAGGAGATTTTGGCACCTCCCCTTTGAAAGTTTGCCTACTCTCTTTGGTACATTTTCTTAAGTGTGGACAGAAACTCGCATCAGATCTTGTTGCACTAAGAGGGTGAGGTTTATCATCTTCATCAGATTTACAATTTTTTTTTTTTTCCAAAAAGAAATCCTTGGATTAGGAAATGTGACAGCAATTCCTAAAAGTTGTTTCTTACACAAGATGTTGAATTTCTACCAGTTGCTCAGAAGTTATAATGAATATCAAATTGTTTTTTTTTTTTTTCTTAAGGGAGATAAATGTGATGTATAATCAGAATATGAGGAAGAGTATGGAACCACATCTGTGTCACTAAATATTTTAAGCGTTAAAAAAAAATCCCCAAAAAACCCAAATATTCAGAAGCATTGGTGCCAGAACTACTGGGAGAGAGACTTATTTGTCTGGTTATTATTATGGTTTATATATACATACATATGTATATATATGTATATACATACAGTGTCTTTTGAAAATGCAAAAATGTGATTTCTAAGTAGATACAAGACAGCAAGATTTTTTTAAATTTAAAATAACTTTACGTCTTCTGAGTTATGCAATAGCTTTTCTTTCACTGAAATCTCCTTATTATCCAAATTAGTTTAATATCCCAGACATGAAAAACTAGGAAGGCATAGGAGCATTTTGTCAAGCATTTCAGCCATAACAGTTCTACATTACTCTTCATTTACTCATGTTTTGATTATTTATCTGCTGTAGATGTTGATAGTATTATACTGTGAACAGTTGAGGTGAAGGTTTATTAGCTATTTTACACTGCCTCATGTATTCATTTATGGAATTAGTATGCAAATAATAAATATTCAAAGTGACACAGTTGAGATAAATAATTTATGAAACGTTCAGAGCTTAAGCTGTGAGAATTTTTTCTTCTATTTATTTATTTGTATAAAAGAGACAAAGCATTTATATATGACTATTGGCATAGCTCTTCACAGGGAACAAAGCAATGCTTTTATTTTGCATAATTTTGTACCAAAATTACATGAAACATAGAATAGATTATGGATATCTCCTTAACACAGAGTAGCCAGAAGATGGAGTGAATCTAGTACCTAGGAGAGTAGGTCCTTTCCTAAAAGTAGGACTCTGTACATGGATTTTCAGGTTGATACTGTCAGCTAAAGCAGATCAAAGTTTTCTGGTATTCTTGATAGTGATTTCCAGTTCACTTTTATTTTTTTTAATTGTGTTTGCTTTCCTTTTCATCTTCCACTGAGTGACAATAATTTGCAGTAACAACAAAAAAACTACAGACTGTCTGGCAGAACAATTTTGATCCCCCAAGATACGCATATACTTCTCATATTTTAACCGATCCTCTCCAAGCTGTTTTGTTTTCTTTGGAAGGAGGAGAGAACTGATCCTACAATCCAAAAATAAGTCCCTTTAGGAAAAAAAAAAAACAAAACCCTATCTTTGCTTTTCTCCCATTATATGGACACTGGATAACCTGACCCAAATTGCCAGAAGCTGTTTGGCACAAGTAATTCAACTTGTATTTCTGTAAGAGTTTTTAGACTATATTTTTTCTAGTTTTTAGATTCTGTGATGACAGTGAACTCTCAGTAAAAGATATTACTGTTAACTAGAGGGACTAGCATTTAGTATTTCCATATTTTATATTATCTTGCTCGTCCATAGTTAGGTACTGTGCTATTTTCTCAGGTTAAAAAAGGCTGTAATATCAACACAGTGAGCCCAAACCTGATCCTTCTACCTTACTGAAGGTTTTTATCTTCACCATAAAGGCAGCTGCTAGCATACACAGGATGAATTGTCAAGCAAAAGGAAGCAGACAACATTGTTTTCACAGCACATAAGTACCATGCTGGATGAGATTTCATGCATGCATTACTGAGTGTTAGTAAAACCAGAACAGACACCCACTCCTGGCAATAAAATTCTTTCTGTTGTTCCTTTGAGACCAATGATTTTTTTATACTGCTGCACAGCTGTTTTATGTGTGCCATTTCCATTGGGCAAAGCCAGTCCTCTTACTAATGCCTTGGAACTGTTTAATAGTTGAGAACTTGTCTGCAGAGCAGTTTCAGCAGATTTTTAGAGTTGGCATACGTAATGTTTAAAAGATAGCAATGGATTAGCTATTTTAAGTTAGGAGAAAAAATATCCCTGTAGAAAATATTTAAACAGGAGTCAAACTTGCTGTCATTTTTACAGCTCAGGATGGAAATTCCATGTTTCAATGTCATTATTTCCTCTCTGACATATATTTTAAATCATTTATTGTTTTCATGACAGATGCCACATTTAAAGCCAAAGTGAATGTTTTGCAGCAGTGTACAATGCGATTCTTATGTCTACCCTGCACATATTTTTTATTAAGGTTGCAAGTTGCATCTAGATCCTATTTACAGAATTAATTTTGTAACATATAGCCACCATGTTTAAAATTATGAGTGTGAGAAGATATGCATTTTGAAATGGTGATGTGAGGGTTTTCTTTTTTTCTGTTATTAATAGCAAGGAATCCTCCCTTCTGGGGACTGGAGGCAGAGTTTTTCTTGAGATGGCTGAGTAGCCAGCTAGACAAGCATTCAAATCCTTTGGGTATACTCAAGCCAGATACAATACAGACAAATGCAGTACTTACTCCATGTGCTGGAACAGCAGCTTCAGCCTTGACCTGATGAAGCTATCGTTTTTAGCAGTGAGAAGTGATTTACTTGTCAGATGGCCGAGACCAGAATATTTTAGGATTTGAAAACAATTGTCTGTGCCAAATTCTAGTATATGTAAGGACTTTCATTTGAGCTGTAGTATAAACAGCAAAGCTGCTGCTAACAGCACTCTTTCTGCAAACCAAAGAATTTGATTTAACACTCAGATAAATTAATTTAAATAAAATTTCAGAACTTTAATATTGAAAAACTGTCAGTAGTTCCCCTTTTGATTGTTTGACATTCATATATCTAAATTATACATGTGGGCAGCCAGTCAAAGGAATCACAGATATCTGAACGCAAACAGCAAAATGGTTGTTAGCCTTAGAGAAATTAGAATTCCAGTTTAGCTTCATAGCCAGCTTAACAAACGTGTATAATCTTTATGGACCAGTACCAGTTATTAGACTTAGAAATATTTCAGCACAAAAGTTGTGTCTGTCTTTTTGTGTCTAGATAGACATTGGCGTAACAGATTTCATTGTAGAAATGAACTCTAAAATGATTTTTCCATTCAGTAATAGAATTGAGAAGGCTTAAAAAAAAAAAAACCAACAGAAAAAAAACCCAAAATTATAACTGGTCTATATGTATTATGAAGGAGTGTATTGTTAAGTGTATATAAGAAGGGCATTTTACTTGCTTTTTTGTGTTTTAGGGAGACTGGGGATATTTCTAGTATTGTCATTTTTTTGAGGATGGGTCCTTTTTTTGTTTGCTTGTTTGTTTATTTTTCTTCTTGGTAATAACAGAGATCACAATATCTTGCCTTGCTATTCCGTCTTACTTCAGACATTTCAAATGAAGAAAAAGATGATTTTTTTTTTTTTGGCGTAAAAAATATAGTTCTGTCAATTATGAAAGTGATGAGTGGTATAGAGAGACATAGAAATAGATTAATAAATTATATCATCATATGGAAATAATGTGGCATGGATTCTCAGCTGATATAAAGTGCTCACTAAATAGCTTCACATTTCAGGTACCCACAATCCAGGAAATACTGTACTGTTCATTCCCCAAAATCAAACCATTGTTTGTTAGTTCTTATGTTTTTCTCTCCTTTCTTTCAGATGATTAAATGTGGAATTATGTTTGTCAGTGGTCAAAAGGCATTTTGATAATGTTCTTAGTAATATATTTTCACTTTTGGTTAGCCTTGATGTGGTCAGACAGCTGAACTAGATGATCTCTGAAGGTCCCTTCCAACTGTTGTGCTGTGTTTTGTTGTGTTCTTTTCTGTTCATCTAATTTTTTCATCTTTGACTGTTGTACTTGTTTCTGCATAGGCCGTTCCAAAATTAATGACTCCATGAAAATTGTAACAGATACAAAGAACACAATAACACTATTTGATAGAGTACATTAAATAACTAAGTGCCTGCATGCAGTTCATCAGAGTAGGTAACTCACTGATTCTACACCTGCTGTGGCAGCATTGTTGCTAGGAGTACGTTGTCCATACAGTCCATCTTTCATTGGCCTGAACAGATGAAAGTCGGAAGATGCCAAATCCAGACTATGCAGAGGATATGGTAGGATAATCCACCCAAGACTGGCAGTGTGAATCCATGATATTCAAACTGTCATGCAGCCTGGTGTTAACATATTACAGGAGAGAGATTGTTGTCTACTCTGGCCTGACTCAAAGTTTGAGACTTCAGTTTAGTCAGCATCTTGATATTGCAGTCAGAATTGATGGTTTGTGCAGATTCCAGGAAATCCAGAATGTTCAACTATCCCTATTCCAAAAGACAGTGTATATTAGTTTACCCTGTAAAAAGTCTGTAACTTTTTCTTCAATGGAGAATTTGCATATCGTCACTCTATGAACTGCTGTTTTGACTTCAGTTTACAGTGGTGACACTTTGTTTTGTCACTGGTAATGATATGATCCAGGAAACTGTAACCTTCAACCTCATATTGGTTCAATAGGTCCTGACAAATTTGAATATTCATTTTGTTCCTCTTTAAGCATCTGTGGGACCACCTTATTGCAAACTGTACAGTATTCCAACATTCACCATCGTTTCTGATGCATTTAAGCTGAAATTCAACTATGTACACAGTTCCCTGGTTATAATCCACCAATTCACATAGATGACCTGATCAAGATGATCTTTATTCTGTGGTGTTACAGCTGTGCAGAACATGGCTTGTTATTCACATTGGTGTTCCAACTTATTTCATATACACCACTCATCGCCTCACTGTGCTCACATCCACTGTGGTCTCCATAAACATTCAGCAAACATCAGTGAATGTCAGTGGGTGCCATGTTTTCTGCAAGGAGGAATTTATTTCAACACCCTTTCTTTATTCATGCTTCCACGTCAGACACCATTTTGACAGACTGCCTCTCTGCTGTTACCTTTTGTGCAGCAACAAAAAGTAATGGAATATTATTGGGAAAGTTCAATCTCTATGGCCATTCCACCAACATTTGCCACTGACTTTGTGGACCAACATAATAAAATAGGAAACATTATTTTCAGAGCTGCCCTTGTAGAGACTTGTTTTCCACAGCTTAGTGTACTAGGTTATTTTTTTTTCTAGAAAATCTGGTGCTTTCAAATTTCTCACCTTTTCAGCCCTGTCAATAGCAGAATTCATTCCATTCTGTCTCCCAGCCTGACGACCACTTTTCTTCCTCCTCTTAAAAGGCATTTTTCAATGGCATTTGCTAAATTTTTTTTTTATTTCTTTTTTAAATCGTTTTCTTTTATCCCTGTGAAGAGTTTATTCTAAAGTGCTATTTCATTTAGCTTTAAGAAATCTGGGGATGCTCTGAGTATTTTATAGATGCAGAAACATGCTGTACAGTTAGAATTGTTTAGGCTTATTTCAGAGCATTCATGAAAGCATACTCCCCAAAACACTTTAATTGTATCCCATATGTTATGTATACATAATACATGCTGTATGGTACTTGTGGGAGTTAACCTGAATAATTCACCTGCGGTAATATGATCAGTTGCACTTCAGGTTATAAATGTTTTATTGTCACAATGCATTGTCCTATTGCATAAAAAAAAAGAACCCCAAGATTTTAAGTCAGTGAATTTGGTAAATGCTTGAAAATATTTTGGCTTTTTTTTTTTTATTATTCATGATTCTGGTTATTGCATCCAAATTTCATTTTGCTTCTGCTTATTTTAGCAAGCACAGAAATTGATGAAGAATTATGTTAGATAACAATGCAAGTTATTTATCCACAAGAAATTTTAGAAATTAATCTTCATCTTATTTATCTCTTTCAAAACAAACAGCTTTGTATATATTTAAAATGGAGTTGTTAGCTACCAGGTAAGGCAATAAATGTAAGAACAGTGCCAGAAAAAAAAAAAAAAAGGTTGAATAATATGACTTACAATCTGACTTAAAACAAAAAACACAAAAAGGATGAGAAGAAATAAGGAATTAAGAAAATGAAGTTAAATTTCCAGAATTCTTAAACTCAGGTGTGTTTTATAACAGTTATGGCCTGCATGAGGTAACAATGGCATCCTTTCCATCCATTCTGTTTAACTAAATTGGTATGTATGAGGAAACAGAAGCATCTATTGTTGTTTAATGGAGACTCCTGTTATATAAGAGGAATAAGCCATTATTTCATATCTGCTGATCTTTAAAAACAAAATGCTGTCTTTATTAACCCTGGGTATGTCAGTTTTCATGACCTAAATGATGGAATTTTTCAATGAGACCGTTAGTCATAGGGATTATCTGATGAACGTAGTATGTCTGGAAAGTTCATTTAGCAGCTCATTAACCATTATGAGAAGATTCAGGTGAATTGCACCATAAATGAATGCCTGATGTCTCCTCTGCACACCTCCAGTTTTGTTTCTGGCAGTAAGTGGTGGCTCATTTGGCAGAAAAGTTTTGTGAAAATGTTTTTCTCAATCATATTGCTTATATCTTGGCTTCAACTTCATGTCATGCCTTAATTACTACAAATTTCCTTTGTTATACCTCAAATATTTTAATTTTTTGAGCTCTACTGTTTAATTTGTATACATATATATTAATTTATATGTTTTCTTTATATATTTTCTGTAATGTTTGGTTAACACAGACATTAAAAAAACGCAAACAATATTTTGAAGTATTCTTTCACAAAAGTGTCTCCATTATTTTGTTCTGTTCTTGTGAACCAGGAGTTTTTGTTTATTTAAAATAGTGAACGTCAGAAATAAGCTTAATAATTATTATGAAACTAATTAACATTTATGAACATAACAATGACATAGAAAAATTATAATCCTAGATGCAAATACATAATTGTAACTTTAGTAAAGTTTGGATTTACCTGTCACACGTATGAGAAGTTTTTGCATGAATTTTCTTAAATGCATTGAGAATGATTAATACAGATTGTTCATGACTAGTAAATACTGAAGATGAATATGATTTTTACTTCACTTAAGATGATCTTTACTTTAGATTTTTTAATATATTATTTGATTTTACTTTATTTTTAATTTCAGATCCATCTGCTCCACCAGCTCCATCTAATATCAGAATTGCTAACATCAGTGCGAACAGTGATGGAACTGTTAATGTAATGATTACTTGGGATCTTCCAGAGGAGCCTGATATCCCAGTGCACCACTACAAAGTTTTCTGGAGCTGGACATATAGTAAATACGTGATCCCAGCTAAAAAAAAGAGAAGGAAGATTACTGAAGGGGTAAGAAAAAAATAGCAAATTAAACAGAAATATGACTATGTATTAATTCTTGAATTTTCAAACTTATTTCTGGCATGAAATAAACAGACTATAAGTATCAAAAATGTGATAAATTGCAATAATTTCAACTGCTTGGAAAGTAACTGCTTTAATTTTTAAAATCACCAACTCCACAGACAATTTTGATACCTCAATTCCTTTGCTTCACTGAAATAAAGGAGAGAAGTACTCTTTTGCCTCAAAATACAGGCAAATGTAAGATTTTGCAGGCGAAATAAATAGAAAGTTCATAGCTTTTTGTCCTCTAAAGCAGGGTTTGTTTTAACATGATTTTGAATGACACAGTGGTGCTTTATTTAAGAAACATCAACATCAGCTTTTGCATCATTTTTTAGTTTGTAAACAAAACTCAAGGCACTATCATATCAAATAGCCATTAAATAATTAGTAGAGGAGCAAGGAAAAGAAATAACAAACATTTAAATAATCTTTTGTGCCAAAGATGTGACATATTTCCATAGAAGTGATTTTCTTTTGATATTTTTGACTTATGTGTCAAATCTTGTCATATCTATAAGCATATTGCACAGTAACTTAGTAGTTAATAGAACAGTTAACTTAGTAGTTAATAGGAAGAGAAATGTATTGCAAATAAAAGTCTGGACTTAATTATCTGGAATTACTTTTATTTATATATTGTGATAAATTGTTCCATATTTGTGTTGACATTGTGTTTTGGCTCTAGTTGACCACTTGCACTGTAATGAATGATAGCTATAGAGTTGTTCCTCAGCCACCAATCTCTGCAAAAAATTAGAGCATTGTAGGTTGGATTCTAGTTACACATGTATTATTCCAAGTTGTATGTATGTTCAGCAGTCAGGACGTAGAACCACCAGTGGATGAGCAGTGTGGACCTATACTTTCTCATGGAAACTGATCAGGTTCCAGAGGCTGCAACCATCATCACTAGCTCGACAATGGGAAAGAGGGAAAAGGAAATATTCCCACATCTGGAAATAATGTGGATTCTTTTCAGCAGCTGTGAGAACTTGGTTCTTTGTTTCTACTCAAGTCAAATACTTAGGGATAAGAAATCCACAAAGTTGTAGTAAACATACACAAAAGAGTTAGCTCATTCTTGTCATTTTTAAAAATCACATTAGTGAGATAGAAGTAGAGTTGGGTTTTGCTAGATAGAAGTATTCATATTTCTCAGGGAAGATGCCATTGGCTAGAGACCTTCATAGCATCAGAAGTAATTGGGAACAAGTTCTGAAATTGAATACAAGGAAAATCAAAAGATCCAACGTGTATTTTAGAGGAAAAGTAAACTCTTAACTTTCATACTACTCCTGGCACTGTGTTCTTTTTCTTCTGTGGGATTCCATGAAACTGTATAGCAATAAGATTCAGACTACCCCCATAGGACACTTATCAGGTTGGTTTTGGTTTTTTTTAGAAAACATTTTATAGAAAATATTAACAGATGTACTGAATGCTCTATGTAGCTGTCTTCAGACTAGCTGTCTCCAGACTAAGTTGTCAGTTGATTTGCCAATAGAAAAAAATGTGGGTTAATGAGTTTTAATTTATTTGACTAAAATAATTTTAGCATAACAAAGAAATTATTTTTGGGTATACATGCATATATATATTTGTGTATATATACATACACAACTGTAATTTTGGCCTAAACTGTAGGTGACGACATTTGCTGAGGAATTACTGAGATTCTGTAAATGTCAGTAAGGTTAGTACTATAAAAAACAACAAAGAAAAATAGAGTAAAATGAACTATAGTTTTAAAGAAGTAAACTTTTGTTCTGATGAAGTTTATACATAAGTTTTCTTTTCTAATCTCAAAAGAGTAGTGTGCCTAAGATAACATTCCTGCTTTTAATACAAGCCTGTGTTTCAGTAATACTATAACTTCCTTGTATATATATTCTCTATTTTAGCCCCAGAATTATGTAGTCCTGGAGGGACTCCAACCCAACAGCAACTACAACGTAGAACTGCAGGCAGTAACACGCTGGGGTCAGACACGCCTTAAAAGTGCTAAGGTTTCTCTTCATTTTAGCACAACACAGGACAACAGGAATAATAGTAAGTAATTGTGTTCTGACACATGAATGCTTTATCTCTTCTCTAACTAGAATTTGAATGTTTTAAGTAATGGTTTCTTAAATTATTTTCTTTAAATTGGCTGTTTGATAGCAAAGAAATCTTATCTTGATTGTGTAACCTTTTAATGTTAAGTTTCCTATTTAAATTTTGATTAAACCACAATTTTTGCCTATTTTTTTCTTAGTTCCTACTCACCTAAAATAAAGAAATGCAGTGAAAATGAAATCATTTGCATCGCTATGATGTTAAGATTTTAAAAATGAAATATATAGCTATAAGTACTTGCAAAATTTATTCCTGGCTGCTGTAAATACATTTTTGTGTCTTTCTCTTAACTGGACAGTTTTGACTTGCAGTCAAAATTCAAAATACAGCTTTTCAAAATTCGACTATTCTGACTAGCCCATGAATTCTGATTCTTGGGGTCCATACAAATATATACATTGTAGGAAGTAATGTAAAACATTTACTTTTCTATTAGAAAATCTAAATTGTTTCATGCCTGAGAAATGAATTCTCAAGAAATTATTACACACATAGGACAAAAATACAAATTAAAATCTTGGTATCTTTAGAGGTCATATTATTTCTTTTTAAGATATCTAAAACTTCACATGCTAAAGCAGTGCTGGGATCATCTTTGTACTAGTAAGTGAGAAAGAATCCTAGGTGCCATTACTATGCATTATTTATGGCATACAGACAAAGTAGCATTGAGTGAGCTACTGAATTTTTTTCTCTCATTTTATTATGTCAATATAATTTAAAATGATATCTGAATATGAGAGTAAACTGTCTTAGTTAAATGTTTTTGTAATTGCAATACAATATTGATTTACTGTCTTAACTGCTGATACATCTCTGATTAGTCAATAAAACAATAAAGCAATATTCTGATAAGAAGATGCTAGAGATACCATTTCTAATATTCTATCCTGATTGTTTCATTTTCCACCCATTTATATTTTGATTTTAAAGTACGACCAAAATTTACTTGGCACCATTTTCATAACATTAAATTCACCTTAAATAGCCACACCTAACTAACCAATTGCTATTTCTACTGGACCCTTCTGCATGTATACTCTGTTTGAATACGTGTAAAATAAATTAATTACTATGTATGACACACCTCCACTTCTATAGTTGCTTCCCATTTTAATGTACCAAGAAAATAAAGCAGATTTAAAGGTCCAATTCCTTCCTCTCTTCATGTTAAGCTCATTTTTACTATGTTTTTGGGCCACTCTAAGAGACAGTAGATGGCCAAACTTTGTTATCTCTAATGTACTGCCTTTTCTTGAAAGTCATAAGAGAAAATGAGCTTGAATGTCCACAGTGTGTACATAAAGCAACTTTGTGTTAATCACAGAATTGTAGGAGTTGGAAGGGACCTCTAGAGATCATTGAGTCCAACCCCTTGCCAAAGCAGCTCCCTAGCCCAGGTTGCACAGGTAGGCGTCCAGGTGGGTCTGGAACATCTCCAGAGAAGGAGACTCCACCATCTCTCTGTGCAGCTGTGCCACTGCTCCGTCACTGCACTGTCAAGAAGTTCCCACGCACATTTGTTTGCTTCAGTTTGTGGCCATTTCCCATCATCCTATCACCACACACTGCCAAGAAGAGTCTATCTTCATCCCTTTGCCTCCCACTTCTTAGATATTTATAGATGTGGATCGAATCTCCTTTGAATCTTCCTTTTTCAAGGCTGAACAGACCCAGGTGTCTCAGCCCTTCCTCATAAGGGAGTTGTTCCATGCCCTTTAAAATCTTTGTAGCCCTCTGCTGGACTCTTTTCAGGAGATCCATGTCTGTTTTTTTTTTTTTTTTTTTTTTTTTTTTTGTACTGGGGAGCCTTACTTTTTCTTTACAGTAAGAAACCTTTTCACTGACAGTGCTGTATCAACCCTCTATGGTATTGCTGGTATGTCGCTAATGGGTTTGTGCTGGGAGAGAAATACTTTTATTTCAGTTCTCTCTCTCCAGAACATCCTGTTTTTCCAAATATAAAATAGATCACCTCTGACTTATCACTTTCAAGTCCTCTACGAAGTGGGTTTTGTCTACTGATAGTGATTGCTGTTTTCATCATTTTATGTCCGCACCAGTGGACATAACTTTCCTTGGGTAATCTACCCTCTACTTGTCCCTTTTATTTAATAAAAGGTTTTCAGTAGATTCTGTGAATGTTTATCATCTACATAATATTTGGTTCTTTTTTTCACTGTACTATACTGACCTTTACAACTAAAAGTTTAAATGGCTGCTATATTGTTTTTTAAATCAAAGTAATACTATATTCAGAATACTTTTGATTGCAAATATACCTCAAATATGTGAATGTTATATTTGAAGGATGACCATCCAGTTAGCTAATGAGCAGTATTTTCTTTTTAACTTCAAATCTTAGCAGTGAGAACTTAAAAACACATCTTTGCTTTACAAGAGAGTACTTCAATAATAAGCATATAGATAAATCAGAACATACTTTCTGTTAAAGCCATGGATGAAAGAATTCATGATTGTTTGAGCCCAAACTAGTGATACCACACATTTTAGTCAACTGAGCATTCTACTGAGAAGAATGTTTGGACCTTTCCTATGAATGGCTAAATGATTACTTATGTGGAAAAGCAAATGCAATCTACCCCTGAAGGAGATGCAAATAGATTTGACTTTAATCGTCTGACTCTCACTAAAGTTATCTAGTTAGAACCGCTTCTGCTTGAGGTGTTTTTGATAATACTCAGAAGCAGATGGAGAAATCTGAAAAAAATAATTGCCTGAAATATTATCTAGGACATGACATTCGTGCCCCCTCATCATCTGGGGAATTTTATGGCTTTTGGGAAGTAGTTCCAGAAGCACCATTCCAATTTTGCTGGAGTCCCACTATCAATTGCTCAACTCACTGTGGAATTAAGGTCTTTTTTTAGGTGGCTGTTCATGCTGTCAGAATTGGATCAGTCCATAACCCGCTAAAGTAATTTAGTCCTATGGACTTTTGTGAGCTTTGACCCCAGCCCTCTGGCGTTATCTTTCCCCACACTCGAAAATATCTTGCCTCACTATATGCATGTGCCTCACTTCTGGGAAATACAGCAAGATTCTCTCTCTTCATCATTGTATGTAGTATATAGCTTAAAACAGTGTCTTTAAAACAGTGTCTGTTCTGAAAGTGGAGAGAAAACAGCAAAATATAAATTTGAGGAAATAAAAATAATTTAAGTTGAGGTATACCTAACAGGAGCAAGTGAATAAGTAAAAATGCATCAAATTAAGCAAAAGACTGAAAACGTAAAATTTGTCCGAAAAGCAATTTGAGTTTTAGCTGATGTTACATTTAGAGTAAAATATTTAAGTTTACATATTACTCATGATGACTGTTAAATCTTTCTTTCTCTCAAGTATATAGTTAATAATTTGCCACTTCCTAGTAATTGGAATCTTCATTTTATACTTATGTGTAATATTGAATTATGTACAGGTTGGTGTTTTTTGTTGTTAATCTGATGCAAATACTGACCTCAGTCAGAACTCTTATATTTGAAATTGTGCAATGAAATGCATTTTGAATCCACGCTCCCGCCTCTGAAAACATTAGGAGTACTCAAATATTTTAAATACTTACAACACTGCTAAATGTACATAAACCGTTACCAGATGAAGAGCTTGATGAAGAACATTGCATTACCATTGCTTGTTGAAAGCTAGGCACACTTGTCAAGGGGTTTGCTCAAAGTTCATTTTACTCATACAGTGTTCTGCTAAGCATTCACTGTTCACTGTTGGAAACATAAAAGAGGGCAAAAAAAATCTTTAATCTGACCACAGTGTTCTCATATACCATACTAAAGGACTGAATTTACTTTGATGTAACAACCGCATGCAGCCTCTGTGGGTTACACTCAATCCCATCCTCAGGTTTTTCCAAATGTTCAAATACTTTGCAAATATAAAGATCATGGATAATTATATAGAAGTACAGCTAGATACCATGCTTGTTGAAAAAGCCAGGGTGTTAATTTCTCTTATTCCTGGGAATATAAACACACTCCCTTTACTTACGATCCTTTTGAAAATTTAAAAAACATTTTCGTATTAGCATACATATGTCATTTTTCAGTTTCTAAAATATCTTTACTGAATTTTGAGCAAGGTACGTTTCTCAACCATATGTACTATTTGTATTTTATAGTTATAATAATTTCATTTGAGTAAGATATTAAAATGAAGTAGGATTGCTATTTTTTTCTGAATTTGAACATTGTTGGCATAGTCTTTAGACAGCACTGTTTTAAATAAATGATTTCTTAATTTTTCTCTGTACTGCAGATGAGCAGATATCTGCCGGGAAACCTCCTAAAGGACTGGTAGATCCTTACCCAACCTTTCAAAGAAGAAAACCCACTCGTTTTCTTAAAATTGGAACTCCTTTCTATCAGGATAATCAACTTCAGGTTAAAGTCTACTGGAAGAAGACAGGTTTGTCTGATTTTTTTTTATTGTTTTTTAAGGAGGAACTCTCATAACCTGTCTCAGAGTTGTAGAACATTTTTATAATATACTGAGCCTCATACAATCAATTGAAGTAAAATACAGCACTCATCCTTCTATCCCTTCACCTTCACATTAGAGTGAAATATTGCCTCTTCTCTTCATGTTATGTCTGGCAGAAGAAAATAATTTGTCAGCTACCTGAAAATTGTAGCCAGTCGTGTTGGAGTATTGAATATTCTTAGAGCTTAAGTGATTTTTGATTCAGAAGAAATTCGTTCTTGTAAATGTTAAATAAGTAATCAGAATTTGTCCTTACATCACAGAACTTTTGTGACTAAGAAAGTAGTTCCCATTGATCCCATACAGCAGCTAAATCATCCTCAATAGTTGCCTGTGTTCCTTACTGAGTATTAAGGGGACATAGATGACCAGCTCAGACTTGACAGCTCATATGTATAAAACCTAAAGATGCCTCATATTATCTCTGAGAACAGAGGTTAAATACTGAACAGTTTGAACTGAAAATAAATACATAAATAAATAATCTCAAGATTCAAAGTAGATAACTTAAACTAGTTCTCCACTAAGAGTAATGGTAAATTAGATATCGAGCTTCTAAGTAGATATTGTGCTGCAAAAGTCTAAATGCTGACATCTAATTCTTGAGCTGTTTCCTACCCTGTGTCGCATACCTGAAAGTCAAATTTGTCTTAAATACTACAAATGTACCTGAAAAGAAAAAGGTTAATCAGCATTCGTGTAATACAAGGTATGAAAATAATGCTTCCTATTTTATTAAGTCAGCCCACAATGTCAGAGGCTTATGTTGGTGGGTAGGGCAGTAGAGACTGAACTTTCCCGACTACATTCTATTACATTTTGGTGCTGTGTGATAGATGGCAGCAAATGGGCAGTCTGACAATTTGGTTTCTGTCATGGAAGTGTGGGTGAAACACAGGGATGGAATTAAATTCCTCCATGAAAAAAAAAAGGCACCTATTGATATTCATTTACACTTGCTGAATGTTTATGGAGATGTAACAGTGGATGTGAGTACAATTAGGCAGCGGGTACCTTATTTCAGCAGTGGCAGCAGCAACATGGACAACAAGCCATATTCTGGAAGGCCATGCAGATTTTTCTAAGTGCAGCATGACACGCAGCCTTTCATAAGTTCATAAGTTCATAAGTTCATAAGGTTGGAAAGGACCTATAAGATCATCTAGTCCAACCATCCTCCTATCACTATCTCTACCCAACTACTAAATTAAGTCCTTTAGCACCTCATCTAAACGCTTCTTGAACAGAAGCGTTTAGATTCTTCTTCTTTATTCATCAGTGACAAAAATGCAGTGCTAATTGTGGTGACTATGTTAAAAAATAGTATTTTGTAGCTGAGAATTTGCTGCTTGAATCTGTTTAGAATTAACTGTTTGAAAGTAGCATAATCCCCACCACTGTAGATCGTCAGAGACAGATACGTCACACATCATTTAGAAATGACATAATTTGACTTGCTGTCATTTTTACTTGAACTGTGAGTAATGTTCTGGCTGAGTTCATAAGTTGCTTACTGTACAGATTCTGGTTTGAATCTCTGTAATATACAGTAACACCAGGGGAACAACCAGACGTCCAGTTTGGTCATGTACTGGGAGCCAGCTCTGTTAGGTACTTCAGGCCTGTAGTGTAAAATGTCTTTGTTATTTTCCCAGAACAAACTGTGATAGCAATTTTGTGTGAGAGGGGCAGAATGTGGAAGTTTTCTTTTTTTTTTTTTAACAAAAATATGTGTGTTCTGAGTGACAGCATATTCAGTAACTCAGCAGGAGCCATTGCCTTATGGGGTACTGAAATAATGGGTAATTACTTTCTTAGAAGCTAGCAACATCCATGAGCTCTGACAGTTTGGAGTTGAGGTAGTACATGGATGAGAAACTGAAAATTTACTAGTGAGGTTGTGCTGAAAAGCAAGTTTTTTTTCATTGCGCTTATGAGCACAGCAGGAGATTTGCTGTATCCTGTTATTATGAAAGACAGCAGTTACAGGAACCAACTGAGTATGGAACTGTACTCACAGTTCTTTGTCCTTTATGAACTGCACTGCCTCTAGCTGTGTTTAGGGGTTTGCAGGAGTTATATTACTGCAGTAACTATAATAGGAAGTACTGAGACTTTACTGTGTGACCTGACACCTAGGTTGCTTTCATTGCAGATAGGCAAAGTTCAAATCCTTCCTGAGAAGTAATTGACCTCAGTATCCTACATGGTGGATGAAAGGAAGCAGGAGACTCTATTGATAGATTTAATATTATCATAATTACCACAAAAGTGATCAGGTACTGGAACAGGTGTCTCAGAGCAGTGGTGAAGGTACCACCACTTTTTAAGAGCTTTTTAAGATGATGACATTTAAACCAGTATGATAAGTTAATATAAAGCATATTTTAGCTGTATTTAAAGCTTTAAAATTTACTAAAACCAAAATGTTTCACTTTGTAAGAGTAATATTACTCATTTTTTGCAGTAATAGCTACTTAGTATCATTAGACCTCATAATTATTATTATTTTTTAATTCTGTCCAAAGCCAAGACAGCTACATAAAAGAGTTTTATACGGTTTCCCAACATTAGCACACATCAAAAATTACAGAAACAATCAGAAGGAAAGACATGTGTGGATATCTCGTGGTTTCATAGCACTTAGGAAACACAAACATGCTCCTTAGGTTTGATTTTTTTTTATTATTTTCATTGTTCTATTTTCTTAGAAATCAATTTATATTTTAATTTGAACAATTTTACTGTGTCTTAAAAAGACAGAATGGAATCATAGAATAATTTGGGTTTGTAGGAACCTCTAGAGATCATCTGATCTAACCATCTACTTGAAACAGAAATAACGTAGAATGTAAATCAAGTTCTTCAGACCTATCTCTAAGGTCCTGTAACAGATGTTGTTACTGTTTTCAGAATGACAGGTAATTTGTCCTTTATGAACACCAGACTTCAGAGGCCACCTCACAGTGCAATGCTCCTTAGGATCAGGAGGTGAAGTTTCCTGACATTCAAAAGATAGTTCTGACATTACTATGAAGAAGGTTTAATCTTCAGTGTCATTTACAAATGTGCCTCTGAGAAGCGAGTGAAAGAACACAATGATGGCATCAAGATTTAATCTCTTTTCTTTCTTACATCTGTCTGAATAATATTGTTGACTTCTGTCCTGTACAACAAATGAAATAGATGTTGCAAACTATTACCAAGCTGACTTTATTTTATGCATTAAAGAAGCAACTGCTTAAAAGTTGAACTGAATAATGTGTTTCAGTTAAAGTCAGAGTGGAAGATCTTATTTCCATCCTTATGAATCACAATGTACCCCAATTTGGTACCTTGGAAAGACTTATCTAGGCCAGTTCCTGAAGTGTCATTTCATAAGTCCTATTAGCTTCAGTAAGCATGAGACATGAATGGAATGTAGGATCTGAACTTTACATTAAAGAAATACCCTTATGAAATAGTCTTTCTGACTGCTTTGGTATGATGGCAATAATTACTTTACTTCAGGAGGTATGCTAGCAAGAATAACTGCACACTTCAGGTAGTATAAAGTTCTTAGCAAATGCACATAATTTTTACCAGACAATCATCACAAAAGTGATTATATGATACAATGACTTCTTTCTGAAAGATGAAAATTTCTTTTACTTGCTGCCTCTGACTTAGGCCTAGGATTAGAGAAACACAGTACATTCCTTAAACAGCATGAATTCTGCTTTTATAAATGAAAAGGAAAACTTTCTTGTGGCCATATTTTTTGGCCATCTTGACTATGTGAAATTAAAAATTATGTGCTATTTATGTCAAGTAGTGGAACTAATTTAAATAACTTACTTTTAACTCCTTGGTGCTAGAGTCACAGAGTACTACCCATTACAAAGAACTGGTGTACTTTGAAAGTCTTGCTTAAAAGGAATAGCTACTTAGTAATAAAGATCCTTGGTATCTTGGGCAGCAATCAAGTCTGAAATTGTGAAAACAAAAATAATCTTATGTTTCCTCTGTTGCATAATGGTTTGGCAACCAGAGAGCTGAGATTTTGGACCTCAGCTGAGTGGTCTTCAAGTTATTGCATGGTTATGTTTTTAGGATAAGAAAATAAGAAACATAGACTAAAGGAGAAAAAAGCTTTTACTCTTTACAAATTCAGTGCTTCAGTCCTCATCATTTGCTGTTATAATTCTCATACATTAAATTACTGGAATGTAATTTAGTATGATAATTCCTTTTCAAAGCAACATATCCCAGTAATGTTTTATAATACATCACATGGTCTTCACTGCTGTTTTCTTAGTTCTTGTTATTAGAGTATAATTTAACTCTCCCTGCTCTGGTAAAGATTTAGTTTTGTTTACTTGTCTTTGAATAACGTCTATGGGCATTTATCTCTGTGTTTAAATTAAACATTTGGAGTACTTCTAGATATTTAAAATCAATATATATACCCCTTGGTTCTACTTAAAAAGACAAATATTTAAAATGCATTAAGACTTGGCTTCAGGCTTCCTTCTTTGTGTTTCTGGTAAATGCTAAAGTGAAGAAAAAAAAAAGAAAAAAAAGAACACTTAAAACGGGGAGAGGCAAAGAATCCTCCATTGTCTGATAAATCAACCAAACAAGAATAATGAATTAAATTACAGGGAAGAATAAAATGCAAGGCAAGGCAAAGCAAACAGAAAGCTGACACAAATGCTCTTACAACCAGATCTTAGGAAAACAAAATTAACTTTCACTTAGTTCAGGAAGATAAATGAAGTGACTGAGTGTGTTGCTATTTGCAATAAGGTATTTCATATGGCAGGTTTTAAAATAATATAAAGGTTTCTCCATGTTATCCTGTGGTCCTTTCTTCCACAGCTAGTGCCATTGAAGATATTGATACCCTTCAATGACAGCTGTAGTTTCTAGCTGATATTGGAAAGGATTCAACAGTAGTTTCTTACCAATAAGTGATTACTTAGTTTAATACTGTTACATTGTAAGACCAGTGCTTAAATGGTTCACCATTTTCTATTCATGTATTTAAGCTGGAATATATCTGTGCTTGAAAGTATCACTGTAGTCCAGATGGTTCTTTCAAAATGATCTCGCTGTTAATTATAGTGACGTATACACCAATGTATTTCTCTTGTCTTTCTGTGTGAATCTATGGGCTCAGCAGAGGTTGACTGAGGAGTATACAAAATGCTCAGTTTTACTTAGTAAAGTTGTCCCTGGCACAGGAATCTTTGACTAGATCAACTGTTCAGCAATTCACCAGGAGACATCATTGCATAATTTTACTTTTCCACGTGTGCTACAGCTGACTCAGATGCCTGTATCCTATGGGCTTCCTCAGCATCCTTCCTAGTGAGGTAGGTAATGCTATCAGCTATAACTCGAGTGGGATGTTATTCCAGAGTTAAAAGAGTATTCTGTCAGAAATATTCTCCTTGTGATTCCTATTCCTCCCTAACTTTGTCTCATGTAGGCCTAATCTAATTCCAGCAATACATTTTTTGTTATCCTCATGCTGATTTTTAAAATCTCTAATTTTGTGCTTCCCAGAAGAGAATTAGAAGGCTAAAAATATAGTTTGCATTTAGTTTATATCTAAATGTGAAGAGCTAATGGTACTTCAACAAATAATACGATTAGTAGAGCAGATAATGCAAAAGTTCTCAAATAGTAAGCAATATATTAGTTTGACAAGTGGTTAAGTTGTAAAATCGTATTTATAATAGTGGCAACCTCAGGGGTATCTCCACTGCAGCTGAGACAATGTTAGGGAGGTTTCTGACAGTCACAGTTTATTGCCTTGCTTCACATTTACACAGGCACAACAGAAAACCACTAATGATTGCCTTTCACTTGCTTCCAAACCACTGTATCTCGCAGGGTGGGTGGTTAAAGCTCTTGGTGTGAGAGACTTATTGGAATTTTTTTTCCAGCGATTAGTCCCAAGGAATGTAATTGGAAATGGTTCAAAGTTTGCTAGGAAATCAAATTACAGGAGCCAAATTAGAAGTACTTATTGTGCTAACAGACCAAATGCAGCACAGAGTACAGAGGAGTGATTTTGCTTAGCCAATAGCTGTTGACATCTTCTTGAGGCAGAGAGTGGCTGTACCATGCTACATTAAACTATTTCTAACACTTTGTCTGGTTAACTCATATATTAATATTCACATAGTGTACAATGTTCACAAGCCCTCAGTATGACCTGACCCATACTCTAGAATTCCTTCAGTAATTGTGAAAATGTATGTCCTCTTTTTATTCTTAGCCTTACTAACTGAATACAAATTTGAGTTTGATTTCTTTTGAACTTACATTGAAAGATCAAATAGAAATATAACTACAATGCAAAGGTGGACGAACCTGCAATCAGACTTCAGACGCATCCAATATCAAGTTGGGAAATTATTCATCTTTATTATTTATTAATCTAACTTACTTCAAGGTTTAAAAAAAAATAACTGTCCAGCTAATAAACTAATTCCTATCTGACTTATAACTTTTTCAGGAGAAAATATATTTTCAAAAATATGTTTCCAGACTGTTTGTAAAACTTTCCTAGCATCCTTAGACAATCATACCAGGAGCAGTCCTTCCATTCCTGTTGTGAATAAAACTTTCCTGAGGTACTGAGCTTATCAAGATACCTTTCATCCACTTTGGAGTAATTGCCTGTAAGTGCCTTCTCAGCACACCTAAGTTCCTGGTATGGAGTACCTTGAATGGCCAGTTTAGGAACTCTGGGACCATTTTGCATGAACTGCACATGCAGGCAACCCACCTGTCCTTTTTTTTTCTTTGTATAAGGTATAAGAAAGCAGTAACAGGTGCATGTCTGCATCTCCTCCCACAGGGACATTACGGTTAAGGTGGATGAGTACCTGGCCTCTGGAGCTAGGAATAATTCCCAGATTCCCTACCTTCAGTATAGCCTCTTCATCTGCATGAAGGTCCAGATTTGTCAAGGTTAAACAGAAGGCTTTTCAGTTGGTATACAATGATAGCAAGCCTTGGACTTGTTCATAGTATTTTCACAAAATTCTATTTTTGAATTATTAGAAAGTCTGGTTATGAAAGAACAGTGTAGGGAACTTTTATTTAGGTTACAAGCAGCTGTTATGAGACTTGGAGTTTACGTGAGGAAAATTTCCTTGTAATAGAAAACAAGAATGAGATATTGTTGAACTCACTTTACATAGGATATTGTGTGTGGGAAATGCGGTGGGAGTAGAGGTAATCCAGAATAAAGATGATGCCAGATTTAAATATTTCAATACAAACCTCCTTAAACCTTGAACCTTTAAATTTTATACCTGAATATGGAAACAAATATTGTAGCTCAAGCCCACCTTTAAATTACATACTAATTTTTAATATCATTTCAAAAGGATTATTGATGAATTATGCAAAGAATGTGTTCTATAGAAAGGAAGTTTGTTTTAAATGGCAGGACGTAAGAAACAAAATCTTTCCTATTTAAATGATACTGCTTGTATTTCATATAAGAGCAGGAAACTGTACATTTTGCCCTGTAAGAACTGTTTATTGAATGAAGTTTAAATGTCAACTGAGGATTTTAGTGTTTATTTTAATCATACTGCTTGAATAGGTGATCACTAAAAAGTTCTTTTTCTCAGAGGTGACATGAATACAATGAATTTCATGGACAAATATTTGACATTTTGGATTTGTTTCTTACACTACTGGGTGAATCAATACACAGGCAGCTAAAGGAGCCAGAGCTCTTTTCATTTTAGTCTTTTAGGAAAGCTTAGCTAAAATGACTGAGATAGAATCCTTCTATGCATAGTTCTTGCAGGGGAACATGCATTAGCTGTCAATACAGCATTTTATAATTAGTTAAAGATACATTCTGTTTCCCTAGATTATTTGACTATTCACTTTGCTTTGCATTTACTAATCCACCATAAGTTAGTTACATAAAACACTTATTCCATTATTATTTCTAGCCCCGTCATTAGCTTCAGATTTCAAATGTTAACAAGAAATTCCATTACTCATAGAAGCTCAGAATAGCTTGCAATCCAATACATGAAAAAGTAAGTGTTATGATCAAGTGATTAAGATCATATTTTGCTTCTCTAAAGTACATTCTCAAACTGTTTTCTCAATCATGCTGTTATTTCACTATGACACTGGCAATTGGGTTTTATTACAAAAGTGTTTTTAAAAACTGGTATATTTTAGAACATTTTTTCTGTTGAGAATGATGACCTGTTAGACAGAGGAATTAAGGCCTGAGAGAGCAGAAGACACTTGATAATATTTGATCTCAAATACAGGCTAATAGTTATTGGTGTGGAAATATGGGCAAATTGTGCTGCAGAATAAGCATTGCCGTTCATCCGTGTGCCAGTGTGGTGGCTTGGAAGCAGTGATTTACTGAATTATTTCCACAGTTGTAAAGATGTATTATGGGTTACAAGAGCAACTTATTCCTACTTTTTTCAGAATTCTTTGATTTGTACACAACTTCAGACACTAAGAGATTATTTTTCTTTATGCAAGACATAAATTTTACCATTTACCATTTCACTGCTTACCATTTTCAATAGCACAGTTCCATCATTTAACATAAGTAATTTTTGTCCTGGAGGTTATCCTGAATGTTTTGTTGTGGTATCCTGTTTAATAATGTATTTATACAGAGCTCCTCAAACTCATACTGTAACTTTACCCTAGAAACCATCAAGCTAATTGAAATATACTTCATGTGCTCTGAGCTGACTCTTCCCTGTACTGTGATATTAAATATAAAATCATTACCCAATCTGGTTAAACTTTTCTATAGCCTATTTTTATAGCAGTAAGGCTGCAAGACAAACAAACCAAGAAGAGAATTATTTAATTTGATCATATTTCCTTCTTCTTTTAATCTAAGACAATAAAAGATACGTTCAAGACCATCTTTAAACTGTAGCTTATATGGTCATTAATGTCACGATCCCATCGGGTACTAAACTTTCTGGCCTGATCCATTAGCTGCTTTTAAATACTGAAGTCAAGACAACTGTTCCTATGCTTAAGTGCTTTGTTGAATCAGGGCCAGTGTACTCAGAAGCTTGTAAGATCAACACTCCCAGTGGTAAGAGAAGAGAAGCAATCACAGGCTCCTCTTAAGCAATCACTGCCATTCTCTCTACAAAGCATAGTATTTAGTCATGTATGATAGGCAGAACAAGTTCTTTCAGTAATTTTCTTACTAAATAATTAGAAATTGAAGTTTTGTTATGGCATTCCAACTAAGGACGGTTGAAGATAGCAGATTTGTGTATGGCTAGTTATATTCCAAACTCTGATAACAACCACTTTCTCTTACTGTATTAAATTCTACTGGAGAAATATATCTATCAAACATTGAGTAAAGGACATCAACAGCAAGATAGCTTTGAGGAGATACTCATTTGGAGTTAAAAGATTTTTTTGGCGGGAACATAAGAGAGAGAGAGTCAAAACAAACGTATTTTCAGCATGATTTAGTGCATCCCCAGGTCAAGACATTTCTAGTTGTGGTATTTGAGATTTTTGTTCAACCCAGTTAGAACCAAAAGAGCTAAGTGTATGTGGAATTTTAAGAACATGCTCATGTGATGTCTGATTTTTTTCTTAAGAGTAGGAACTCAGAAAATTTACCTTAAAGCCCATACAAAAAATAATTAACATTACCTATTAATTTCTATGGATTAGTTGTACGCAACTGTCTGAAGTGCTTTCTTGTTTACGCAGATCATATCCATTTTTGGTAACTTTAAGTGATTTCTTTATGTGATTATTTTAAGATATTTTTATGGATTGCTTTTGTTGTTGTGTTTTTAAAAGAAGTTTGAGAATAAGTGTAATTGTTTGATTAAGCTGCCTGCTATAATAGTCCTTAAGTTCTTAAGAGTTCTTAAGTGGCTGTTCAGTTGAGTAATTTCACAGCTTAGAGTTGCTCAAATGAGTGCTAGCACTTATCATCTTCTGGAAGTCCTATATTTTTAGTTTTGGGAAAGATGAGTTATTGCAGTTTACGCTTAGTGTATCAGTCTTTTTCATGTCAAAAGGTATGATTTCTAATGAGATGGCAAGAGATCTATAAAACTTGCTTAACTCTTCTAATTGGAAATACAGAATCTTGAAAACTCCCAATTATTAAGAGGATTGATTATATAGAAAAAGTTTTTATAATGTGATACCTGAAATATCAGAGAATTAAAATAAAAGAGTTGGGCAGTTTCTTTGCCATATGATATTCTCATTGTAGAAGGGATGGCAGAGCTTTCTAATTAAATTGCCAGAAAGCAGTTCCAGTAGATGCTGGATATTCTATAAATATTAACTACTCAAACTATTTTTCAGAAGACACAGCTGTGTGTTACAGTGCATTAACTTCAGGTGGACTTAATACAGAGCCGCTAGCTATGGTGGTGGTGGCGGCTGGCATTCAACTAGACTAGCTAGAACTCTTTGTATGATGCATGCTGTTGAATTTGTAATCGACAGCTGAAAAGAAAAATCTTAATAAAATTACAGTAGTAATCTCAGTGGAAAGAGAAAGGAAGGACAGGATAAGCTTTTGTTTTGTTTGTGCACACAAAATCAGTTGCATAAGGACTGAACTCTAAAGCCATGAGCTTTATAAGCAGTTTCATGAAACAAATATATATGTTCATCTTATTTTTTGAAGTATCTTATGTGACGTTTTAGACCATTTCATACATCTTGTCTCCTGCTTTTTAAAAAATTAAAGACAATTTCTAATGCAACCTCATTATTTAATATGCATACTTTAAGAATGCATATACACTTTGAGTTTTTCATGCCTCTAGTCCTATTCATCGAAAGATGTCCTACTTTTACACATTTTTCACATTTTAAAAAAGTCTTGAATACAAGACTTATTATATTTCAATTTTTTCAACCCAAATTATGTAAGATGGGAATAGAAGAAGTTTTAATACTGAAAATAAAAATGTTGGAATGTGTCTTAATGAAGAGTTTATACAAACTTAGCTGTTGCTGTAATGATGCATTCCATTTTATAGCTGCTGTTGCTCTTATACATATGCATGCAAAAATTAAATATTAAAATAAAGAAAATTTTTACTTTCGATATGGATTATTAACAGAATACCAGATGTGAGCACTACCAAATATAAGGTTCATTTCTTCATTTCATTTAAATTAAAATATACAAAGTTATGATTGTTAAAAACTTTCATCCTACATTTACAGTTGAAGTTGATAGAGCAAAGAAGAGAGAAAGAAAATTTATTTTTAGTTATTCCTATTCGTACTTGAATATTGAGATGTTATCAGGCACCACAGCTGTTTATGGGTATGTGACTAAGGGTTTGCTAATGCAGGAAAGAAGAAATAGGAAGGAAGACAAGAACTGCAAGAGGGAAGAGTATTCTGAAAAGCTTATGTAAGAAATGGAGATGGAGCTATAGTAGAATCCAAAGAGATTTCCACTCTGCCAGGAGCTATGAATACTGGATATTTTGGGTACATATCTTGGAAAGAGGCATAATATACCTCTGTATGGCTTCTGAGATGTTAATCTTGATTCTTGGGATTCTGTAGCTTTACAAAGAGCAGAACAACAGATAGTTTAAAATAATAAGTTCTGATTATCAGAAAATATGCTATCAATAACATATGTGTATATGGCATAGACTGCACATTTTTAACAGCATGAGTAATATAGCAGAACATTGCTTTCAGGTCCCAGGAGAGGGGCACAAGCAGGTAATAGGCAATAAGTAAGTGAATAGAAACAGATTAACGCGGGTGAAATCTGCTTCCAGATGTACTGTAAATTTGTGTCTTCATCAAAGAAGGATGTTAAATGTGAAAGTCCAGCAACCAACAGGCAAGTGAAAGCACATCCAAATATTTATTTCTTTTTCAATGGAAAGAAATGCTCACAAAGCAACAAGTTATTTCTTTAGATATTTCTTTTTGAGAGAGTATTGAGCTTCCAAAGAAATCATGCAAATAATTAGCATACATGTTCTAATAGAAATAGCTGCTAAAAATAAAATCAATTGCAAGGGGGCTTCTCATCAGTCTTTTTACCAGAATACCATCTGAGCTAGTTTCAGACACTCCTTGTTTTCTTTTTAATCTATAATCCTTCCCTTCTGTATCCCGCTTGCTTGTAGCAGTCTAATGCCAGAACAGCCCTAAGGGTGGTAAAGATATTTATTTTTCCCCCTGAAACACACAGACAGGCATTTGGTATTAGTGGCTATGTCATATCAAGTTAATGAATAGTAACAAACATGTAATTTTGCATCTCTTGCATAAAGACAAAGGTGAACTAAATCCAGAAAAATAAGAGGATGTATTGTCAGTTACTGGTGAGTTTTTCTTATTTTGTCTAACTCTTAATTGCCCTTTGTTTTACTCTCTTTAGTAATCCATATTGAGAAAAGCAACTATTTAGTATGATGCTAACCTCTACAGTTATTTTTAGGGTTCTCAAAGAAATGTAGATCTGGAAATTGCTTGAAAGTTTGTACTATTGATACTTCTCTAAGTTTTATCATTAATTTGAACATATCATTGATGGGAACAAATTTACTTATTACTCCTAAGAGTCAAGTCAAGAATTATATTTGGGCAGGTACTGAATAGGTATAATGATACATTCTGAAAGGGAAAATCCCAGAGGCTTGCCAACATTTTCACATACCTCCAGGCACAGATTTCTCAAGTATTGCCAGGCAGCAGTGTTGCATTGCTCTGACAATGTAAACAGACTCAGGCAATTGGCACAAGGTCATTCCTGTTGTTTTCTGGATGTCTAGAATAAACAGCATTAATTTTTTTTTAATTTAATGTTCTCATAAGTAGGTGCTTAAATTCCTGAAAATGCCAATTCTCTATTTTTGAAGTTATCTCTCTTAGCTGGTGTATGGCTTAATTATATGAGTGTATTGGTATTCATTTTTATTAATGACTGCTTATGAACACGAGGAACTACTAGCCCTATAATACTTAAAACTCTATAACCAAAAATCATAACCAAAAAGTTGCAGTTGGGAAGATGTAATTATAATGTGTCTTTTCCTCTTTTTTTGACCCATTTAGATATCAACATGGATCAATTCCAAGTCCACTCATTACTGGAATCCTGTGCACATAATGACACCAAGGGACTTGGGAAAGTAACTGAGCTGACTTATGTAAGCCTTCATTCAGACTTCTACTTGACTATGAATAGTTTCCAAGAAGCAAAAGAAAGGAATATATAACAAAAAACTGGTTTATACTCTTTCTTACATAAGATAGAAATGGTTTATCTGGGATGGGTTTTGTGTTGTTTTTTTTGTTTGTTTGTTTTTAAATCCAAGTCAGTCTAATTTTGTTGGTGGTTGTGGTGCTGTTCAGAAGACAAGAGCAGGTGAACAAATTTAATATATATATCTACAGCAGATAGAACACAGCTTGTTTTATAATAAGAACTGTAGGTGTCTAGCGAAGTACAAATACTGAAGAGTAATAATAGCAGTTATAAACTACTACCTTTTTTTTTTCACAACTGAGAAGAAACATAGAATTAGAAAAAAATACAATAGTTGAAAAAATACTAGATATGAAATCTGGAAGTTGGACAGAGATTAAATAAGGAGAAAAGCTCTATGTAAGTACTTGTCAGGACAAATATGTACTGAAGGGGTATTTTTCATACGGAAATAAAGTGTAATGCATAATTTCTTCTGACCTATACTATCCCTGGCCTGTACTATCAGATCAGTTTAGTACAGTTAATGTCATATAAAGCTAGAATAAATAATAACAATTTTTCATGCAATAGGCTGTAAACTTGTAAGGTTTACTACCTCATGAAGTCACTAAAGCAAATGTTAGAGGTGGATTAAAAAATTTTAAATTTTAAAAAGATTGTGGTATAATGGTGTGATCGGCCTCAACATTTCAAGTTATGCACGCTGGTCTTAGGAGAAAGTTTATATTTAATGTTTATTTCCACTAGAGGTCAGGAAAGATTACTTGTACATCTGGCCAAGTGAATTGTGGGATTAGTAAATTTATTTATTTTCCTTCATTTTACACCAATTTGTACAATTACTTCATGAAACTATGTGGGCCCAGTCTTATTATGAGTAATCAGAAGATGTCTGTTGCTACAAAGGGTTTGATAATCAGTAAAATAATTCAAGGTAGATAAAGATCTTAGTTTTCCAGTGTTGAGCATTTAGGCTTTTGTCCAGGATCTATGGATTCTGAAGTTATACAATTCGCTATTTTCAGAGTGCATTTTGAGATATAGATCAATATGAAGCCTCAGGAAGTCCAGTCAAAACGCCAGTTGACAAGCAAGTATCTGCTTTAAGGAGTGAATGGGAAACAATATCTGCAGAGAATAACTTGAAATCTTGCCTAAATGCACCAGCATCTTTAGCAAATATCAATTTACAGTTATTTATAAATGAATGGAGCATGGCTTTGTTTGTTTGTTTGTTTTGCTTTTGTTTTCTTACAAAAAAAAAATAACACCAACCCAGTTACAATTATAAGGCAAACCTGTTGGGTAGCAGGTGGGAGATGTGTAATGAAGTCCAGTCTATGTCATTGCAAGTGAAGTTTTAGCTAATATAGTTTGGGATTAACATCCAAAAAAGTGGGTGTTAATTAGAAAGATAGTGGAGATTAGTGATTCCAATAAGAAAGAAAAATGAAAAAGACAAACAAGGACTTGGGACATTAGCCAGGAAAGTGTAATAGGACATTTCCCAGAACAAAAGAGAAAACAAGAAAGCAACAACTTTTTTTCCTCATAATTTGATTTGTGCTTAAACTTTCAGATTGATTTTCAAACATACTTTACACAACACTAAGAAGTTAGCAGGACAATAATACTTTGTATAAGATTTTATTTTTGTTATCATTGTCTTTAAATGGAGAATTTTACTGTGTAATTCAGCTGCAGAGTTTACCTTCCTGATAAGAAGACAGAAGTAGTTAATGTACTAAAGAGGGAAATGATTCACAATGTCATCCTGGTCTTTGAATGCACTCTAAAAAATGCTAAATGTAGATGAAGCCTGACATTTACAGCAACTCATTTAATCTTTTTTACACTTAATTCAATTAGTATTTACATCCTCACATTGCTACCTCATTGCAACCATGTAGGAGACTGTCCTAAATTTTGTAAGTTGGATGCTTTCTTATAGCATGGTGAAAGAGCTGTGTAGAAAGGATTGACATTTCTGAACGCCATGCTATTACATTTTACTATTGAAAATATAATGCAAGTAATGTTTGCTTTGTTCTATGAGAAAAGCCATGTTAAGTATAGAGTATGGTAAATATATCAGGAAAATATTTTATCGAAGAAAACTTTTCTTCATCTGCCAAACTTATTTTTCTTTTTTTTTCTTTTTTTTCCTTTTTCCTAGTGATCTGTTTGCATCATGTTTTCTTTTTGCTTTTCTTATTCTAGGAGAACTACATGATTCTGAAGGACCTGTCATTTTCTTGCAAATATAAAGTAACTGTTTTACCTGTAAAATCTAAAAGTCGTTTTAAGGCTGAGAGTATTTTCTTTGTCACTCCACCTTGCTCTGCATTTAAAGAAAAAACCCATAAGCACGTGAATTGTGCTTCTGAAGAAGGTAAAGCATGACCTGCAGAATTTGCCAAATAATTTTAAATGCACTTTTAAGCACCAAAAAATAGTATTTAAAAGGAATTCTAAAATGGAATATGAAAGATCCACAACAACAAAGATGACTAATGCTTATGTGAAAAATCCACTGAAATACAGAGCAGCACAGATTTTTGTTACCACATTCCTGCTGTGTTAATTAGGTTATAATTTTAGAAGACTGTTTATAAACATACAATAGCATTTGCTATTACACAGTTTTTAGTTGTGTAAAGAGGAACAATTTCCCAGTCATATTTACTACAATGATGAATGATAACTGTTATTTCAACTGTGGCGTGATCCATCTTTTGAATGTTCTCTAGTTGGCTCCATAGCTGCTTTTTCAATTTGATTTAGTTTAGGTTAATGTTTCTCTAACATAGCAAATAAAGACACTCATACCTGACAGTGTTGCCAGAATCCAAGATATAGCTGAAAGGTTATGTGAAATCACAGAATGATGAAGAAATTGCTTAGAAGGGATCTCAGATGTCAGCTAATCCAGCCACCTACTCAAAGCAGGTGACGTCAGCTGTAGCTTTGCGTAGCCAAGTCTGGACACCTCTATCTTCAGCAAGAGTGGCCCTCTCACTTTGAGTTCCTACTGCCCCCAAGGGCACTCTCATTCTTTGTGGTTCACCTCAGAATCCTGCTGACAGTGGCTAGAATTTCCTGCCCACTTCTCTTGAAAAATTCCAACATTATAATTTTCTTCCTGCGTAACTGCAGCTTGGGCATAAGTTGCACCTAATCAGTGTACCTATTAACTTGTACTACAGTTTTATAGCATGAATCTTACTTTTTGCCCACATAAGGGAGTTCTGTGATATGCAATGGGTTTGCTTTTGGTCTCTAAAGTCAGCTCAGATATTCTGAAATACAGAAAACTGCCAGGATAGCTGCCAGTTAGTGAGGCATGTGTAGTTTTACATGGCATAGACTTTCCTATCTGTCACCTGTGGCTGACAGAATTTGATTTGAAGTTTGAACTTGACTCAGAATGCCGATGGAATATGTCAAAGATAGACCTTGTCTAACACTGAAAATGTAATGGCACAAAGGTGATGAGATCCTGGGTAACATCAAAAAGAGAGCTCTGTCTGACCTTAATTTATGAAATTAAATGGATATTATTGACCATTACTTCTCAAACTTTAGCTTATCTTTTTGCTTTCCAAATTTGTAGTGCCAGTTCTACCCAAAGTGTTGGCCAAACCCGAGAATCTATCTGCGTCTTTCATTGTTCAGGAAGGTAACATCACTGGTCATTTTTCCTGGAAGATATCTAAGGCAGTCCTTCACCAGCCCATGACAGGATTTCAAGTCACATGGGCGGAAGTAACCACAGAAAGCCGACAGAACAGCTTGCCCAACAGCATCATTTCACAGTCACAGATACTGCCAGCAGTAAGTTGCTCATTCATTTCCTTTTCTGGTGGCTTCATAATTGTGTGCATATATGACATTTTTAATTTTTAGTGGTAATGAAGATGTCACACATAGCATTCTCCTTCTCTGCAGTCAAGCTGAAGCAGGAGATGCTTTAATTTTGTCTTTAGAAATACAAAGCACAGCTACTCTTTGTGATTGCACATCTAACATTTTAATGTGTACAACTGTCAAATTAAGAACCATTATCTGAGAAATGCCTGAAGGGAGGAAAAGATTATCTGTATGGCAATAGATAGTTTTTATTTTCTTTTGATGATCAGGCTGTTTAACTTCATTTTACTAATTACTTGGTGTCCAAGTCAATACATTTGATGGATTTAAATATTGTTTATTTGTTTCCCTTTCAGTTGCTCATTTCTCTAAGAAAAAGAAAATCACTTTCCCTTCTGTGAATATTCACTGTTGTCCAATGAACAAATAGTATGAAGAACTAATTTTCACTGCTTTTTGGAAGTGTAATTAATTTGAATTTTTCTCCCGTTTAGCTTTAAGATGGTCTTTACTATTTCAGATCCTCATAGGGCACAAGCAAAGAGCACTTCTTTCAGACTGTATTTCCAGATCTACCAGAGTCTACAAAAGGTCTTAGGCAGCTGGCCTTGATCCAAAGTCTCCTAACAGTACTGGGAGTCTTTCCATGTACTTTAAGGACATGATAGATCAAGGCAATTGTGTCAGAAGCAGAATTGGCTGAAAGTCTTTTCACAACATTTGTTTCATCGAAGAGTGAATAAAATCTTTTGTTGAACAGTTCCTACATTCAACACATTTTCTGTGAGTCCAAAACAAGATTCCCACAGTTTTGTCTTAATTCCTTGCAGACTGCCCTAAGGCTATGGCCACTGTATTTCAAAGCCACTTTTCAGGCAGAGTAACAAAGAGTAACAAAGTTGACTGCAGATGCTCCAAAACTGTGTGTCAAGCTAATATGGGCTGTGCAGAGCTGTGTTTTTTTTTTTTTTTTTTTCACAATCACACAGTCATAATGAGATCCACATCGGTTCATTCCAAGCTCAATTTACATTCTGAAGCAGAGACACGAAGATGTATCAAAGATATATCCTTGGTCTCTTCAGCAAAAGATGCTGCAGAATTAGCTTGAAGAGCTTACTCCATCACAGACTTTAGAATGCAGACCACAACTTTAGTGAAGTTAGAGACCATAGGATGTTATTCTTCATTTAAGTCCTCATCTTTAGTTTTGCATATGTTTATTCATTATTACTATTTCTTTTTTAAGCATTTGTTTCAGTTATGTCTGGGATATATACTGTGTTTTATTTAAAACATTCCTTTATGTAGTGTTTTAATTGCTTTTCTTTGTTTTTTTCTCCGGTTTTGTTACTGTTGAGTCTGGAAATTTCTTATGTTTAATTATTTATCACCATATGTATCCATCTATTCATGGCATCTGGTTCACTTGCACAAAATACTTGTTTCAGTTGAAATGCTATTTCCTCCTTCTCAGAAACCACCACAGTGTAGGGCATTTCGTAGTGAGGGTCATTCACTCATTCTTGTTGGTCATCTCTAATTGTTATAAGTTTAATAATTGCACATCCAGGGTTGAAATGCACATATTCAAGGAGCTTCTGAAAGAGAAAAGTGAATGTATGCATGTCACATAAGCATTTCTCTCTCTTCTTCTCATTGAGTATTTTATATGCAGGGGAACAGCTTCAGCAAGGTTGTTTACAAGTAGCCACATCTAACTATATTCACTAATTTGGCATAAAGCTACACTTTTACACCTGCCTTTTCTCTCCTATCCCCTTTGATTTCTGTTCAGACGGTAATAGCAAATTATCAGTTTTCTCACAGTCCACATTTGTCCCTCTGCTGTGTGCTTGATCTTCCAGAACAATTTGCCAAGCAAATTCTGTCTGATTAGATGAGCACACTCTGTGTATACTTCCCCTTGTCTCTGCCCCACTGTCCAGTCCCTGGAACTGGACTGCAGGGTGCTTCTTCACTCCTTTTTAGCTTGAAACAAAGTGAATTAGGACTTTAATTCCAGAATGCCCTCCCATCCTTAGAGAGAAGTATTTCTGTTTATGAGTATTTATAAACTTACTCCAAAACTATTTAGTGCAAGTGTGAGTGACCACAAGAGATACAGAGCAATGAGAAGATGAGGATGATACAGATATTTCATATGCCAGAAATGGGAACAGAAGAGCTGATCTTTATGAAGTAACATGGAGCAAATTTGCTGAAAATATTTTAGCCACAAACTAGCTCCAGCAAGGGCCTTAGCCTTGAAAATTGCCTTGATTTAGTTTACCATTCAGTAGAATTTACAGAAAAATGTAAAATAAAAACAGGTGCATTTAATGAACTTTTTTATTAAAAAAGAATATGCACATGCTAAATCCTTTTTACAGATTTCTAAGAAAATAATTTGATTGCTAAGAGTGACAAAACCTTGATTTGTGTGAGTAGAGCAACTGTGCTTTATTTTTAGTCTCTAAGAGAATTAATGCAATTTATTTATTAGGATCATTATGTACTCACCGTGCCCAATCTCAGGCCATCAATGCTATACCGATTGGAAGTTCAAGTGTTGACAACTGGGGGGGAAGGACCAGCTACAATAAAATTGTTCCGAACACCTGATCTTCCTCCATTTTTACACCACAGTAAGTAGTGGCCTTTTTTGGCATGTGGTTATGTGTTAAAAAACTTCTACATAAGTAAGCAGGTTGCTCAATCCTTAGAATTTGTATTAGCTCTAGTAGAAGTCCATAAGTATAACATGCATGACAATATTGCTTTTTCTCTGTTATTGTCCATCAGCATTGATGGAATCAAATACAGCCTTTCTGTAACTCATTTTCTGTGGCCTTACATTTATCACTGCATTTCACCACAGCTCTTGGGTTTATGCCTAGAGTACCTGGGATTCAGAGTTGGTCTCTCCTAGAAATACTATCTAGACGTGGGATTGCTTAGGTTAGACTTTTTGAGGATCCACTATAACTATAGCCCGATCATATTTCTAAAGCTCTAAAAACTTCTTAATAGCTTTAATGGTTTCAAGCATTTTATTACTTTTGGAAAAGAACAACTAAGTGTTGTGAAGTTGAATACATTTAAAGTCCATAATTAATCTGCTTGAATCCTTTTGTCCTTTTTCAGTCCTAGTAAAGATACTGGACTCAATATGCACATAATTTCCATCACAAGCAATTCACTTAGAAGCTGAAAGCTTGCAAGCTGAAGGGCTCAAGAAGCCTTTACAGTAAAATCTGATAAATGATTGTATTACATATTCAGGGTTTCATATGCAAATGCTCTCCTATTCTTTTGTTTAGGACCTCATCTGAAACAGCATCATCCTCACCACTACAAGCCACCCCCTGAAAAGTATTAAACTGTTTAGTATTGTTATACAAATAACTGAGAGAAAAACCGAGCTCCCAAATGGAAGCTAGGAAAAGGCACATCTATAGGAGCAAAGAATCCAGTTTTCCAGTGGAAGTTACCACTCTGTACAATCTGTTTCTACTCCTGTGTAGTTTATTCATAAAGAATTTTATTTCTACCAAGGCCAGGATGAAGCATGCAACAAGCACCATTTCAGTACCAACATTTTTCAACAAATTAAAGATTGCATTAAACTCAACACCTGGGAGAAAGTCAAGTGTGTTGATTATAATGTTTTTGTATTTCTGTGTTTAAGGTAGATTGAAACAGCAAAGTTTATTCAGCTATTTCTCTTAGTGGCTTAAATGTTAATATATGAGAGGTTTTCCTGTGATGTATACATACCTTTGAACACTTGGAGGCCATGTTGTCATCAATATGTTTAAATGATGTATTTTAAAGCTCTGCCTTTCAGCAGTTTAACCCTAGTGTATTTTGCTCTTTAAGAAAAAATCTGAAATAAAGATATAAGTAAACTAGATACCAGAACCAGAAACCCTTAAATAACCAAGATTTAATAACTACAACATCACTGCAGAAGAGAATGATGATAAATGTGCATAATCAACCATCTCTTCTGAAGTAACATTTCAGCATGTAGATCTTATTCTAATAGAATAAATAGTTAAAATATATACAATGTAGATATTCCATCCATTGTAAAGAACCAAATGACAACTAATACAATTGTTTTCAATTAATGATGATTACCACAATTAATTTATAGATCCTAGAATATTTATCTGTAAAGTTGAAAGTTTTGGTTATTATCTCGAAAAGAAACTCTAATTTTCTAGCTAAAACTTGAATAGTTGATGTTAACATTTTAAAAATGGAAATTCTGGGTCACGTTTATTATTCAAGTAGTTGTAGAGCTACTTTTCAGCTTATCTGTCTTTTGTTACTCGTGTCTCTTTTCCCCATGGATCTTGTGAACAGAAGGATGGATGTATTGGCTCCTTGGTATTCTGCTTACAGAAAGAATACTGTGACAATACTCTGGCATCTGGAAAGCATTGGCTTAGAGTTTATTTGAACACATTTTTCAAATTCAGGCAGAAAGGTGCTCTTTTGCTCTTTTTAACCATAAGGGAATTCATCATATTGCATTTATTGTGCAATATAAACTGTCTAGAATAATTTGCCATATAGAGCAAAATCCTTTGATAGTAAAAAGAAACTACTTGGATTTGTAATCCACAAGGGTAGAAGGTATTTGCCAATGAATGTCTATTCAAACATCTATACAAATACTTATATTTTCTAATGGTCAAGATGTTTAAAATGTTCCTGCATTCTGTGACACAGATTCCACTGCTCTTTGTGTCATCATATTAGGCTAGCATACTTAAAGAGTTCCATAATCAACTTAACTTTCTACCATTGCATGCCACAAACACTTCTACTCTGTATCATTCTGAGGCACTCAGTGAGATGAGATCATAAATTAGTTGTAAATATATTTTCCTTTCCACGATTACAAATTGTACTAGAGAAAAACAAGTGCAGAGAGAAGAAATACATACCTGAAAAATGAGGATAACATTTTTTTTACAGTAGAGAATTCAAAAAATAATCATGCATAGATTGTTGATACTGAAATGTATACTTTTTTTGGTGCATATGGGGTAATACCACATAGAGTGAAGAAAACTGACTTAATTTCTGATCATTTTTTCATTCCAGTTTTTCTACATTTCAATATTTGCTATTAAGCATTCTTTTTTTTTTTCCCTATTGTCTTTATATTTTGCCTGTTGTCTTTTTTAATATGCACACAATGACCAATATATTTTCCAGAGAATTTCTATTGCTATGTGATTTAGTACTTTGGCAGTTGTTTTAAAAATATTAAAGGCTGAGTTGCTGTTATTTCCTTCCTTGCCATTCTGTCACCTCCTCTTTTCCAAAATACATTAACAAGTTAACAGATGAACTCTCTATCAAATCTGTAGTGTAATAGGTTTGTTTTCAGTTTTGAAAGAAGGCTGGTGTCTCAGATTTTTTGAGGGGCAAAAATTTTTATGTGTACAAGACTGCTCAAAGAAAATACAATATGAATTGAACTGGTGTGCAGCATTGCTTTGCCATTTAGTTTGCATAAGTCATGAAGTAAGGATAGAATGGATCTCTGCAATGTTAGTTGAGAACAGTTTTAAGTGAGATGAGAGCTAATAATACTTGAGGCTTCTTTAAAACCTCTGTCAAAATCTTTCCATCAAAATCTATTCCAGTTATGCTGGAGTAATTCTGTAGTGATTTGATTAATGTTGATGCAATTATGTTGTATTCATAGTGTCATGGTAAAGCATAGTGCATGGATGTCAGTCTTTATTCCAGTGATGCCAAACCTGGCTTGGAGATAAAGTGGAAGTTAGCAGTGGTCACATCCTTAGTCTAAATTGCTAAGTGGGCCTTGTTCTTTTGGGAGAAATCAAAGATGTTAGTGTTTGGTGATGTCAGTTTCTTCGAAGCATTCAACTTATGAAAGAAGCAGCATACTTTTAAAAAAGTATGAAGGCAGTTTTCAACCAAAAAAATAAAAATAGTTGATAAAGTAGAATTGTATTAAGCATTATACAGTGTCCAATTATAAGTAAATTTATTCTTTTCTTCTACAAATCAACTCACCTTTCAAGTGGTCCTTCAAATAAAAAATCAAAAATAATAAAACAGTGAGGCTCATGAACAGATGTTAAATTCACAGCTATGTCTGCTTTCATGATTATTCTTTGAATTTAGCAGTACTGATTTAAAGTTGCTAGTGCCTAATTCATAAAGCCTTGTTTGCTGAATTGTACAGGTTTTTGTCCTAAATTACTGATTTAAATCACATTATACATTTGATTCAGCAATAGTCTTATAATTCACTGCTTGATTCACTAGTCTAAGATTTATTTTCTCAAATGAGGTTGTATAATACAGAATTAATTTAGATATTGGGATGCTTTTAGATACTCTGCACCTTTATACCAGTATATTATTTCTTATGTATGATTCCAATGGATTTGTTCACTGGCTTCCTGGTGCATTTTGCTTATTTGTATTTCTGAAAGAGTTATATTATTCCATTTTTGCTATCTGCTTTGTGAAATTGACTGGGTTTTTTTGTTGTTGTTCATCGGGGATTTTTGTTTAAGAAGACAATGGTGTGTTCTCATTGTATCTATTTTGGCAGTTTTTAGTTGTTGATAAAGGAGGGGAGATTCGAGTAAAGCAGAACTTGTGCTGTGCTACTATCTCTAACATCTTGAATGTTCATTAAGTATTCAGCACTTGAGCAATAATTAAGAGGTCTGACTTCTGAAATGTTTGTCATCTTCAACTTAGTGGCTTCAGAAAGAGCTGAGATGTGGCAATGCTGACACTGATATTAATGATTGACACAGTCACAAGCAACAGCAAAGAAATAGACATTGCTAATGAATGGGAATTTTACCATTTATATTAGCAGAACCATAGAAACCTAAATACTGAGCAAATTAGTTTGACAGTAATTTCATCCCCATACTCCCTTCTGCAGTCATGTAGTTTCAGATAATCTGGCCCTGATTCAGGGAGGTGGAGGAAAAAAAAAATGATATGCACAGAAGTCAGTGGGTTGGAAGTATACTACAACATCATAGAAATTTTTATTTTTGTGTGTATATGTAAATGTAGTTGTGATATTGACTTATTTATTAATTCATTTCCTTATGCTATGTGCCAAGCATATTCCTACCCTTTTGATCAATACCTGTGAACATCAATGACTAAACATAATGTTATGCAAACTTGTGCATTGTAAGCAGAAATATGATGCTAATAAGCTGTTGCATGTAGTTTTAAATAATTAAGAAAACCCTTATTTAAAAAAAAAAAAACCTGTAAATGAATACCTGCAGATATTGATGATTATATATGGTTTTGCATGCCAAAACTCATTGTTCAGTTGTGGGCATGAAATGTAACGACTGTATTACCTCTACTGAATATATTAGTAAGGTACAAGTTACAAGGTTATTAACAGAGCTCTATATGTAAAATTTTTCCTTTTTACTTAAATATACTGTAGTAGAAGTAACAGAGCTGCTTGTCTGTTACCCAAATTGGCTGTAGAAATTACGTTTCCATAACAGTCATTTATAGTCAGTATTTATTTATGTATGTAATACAAAACAATTGGTCTTATGTGTCTGTCCTTTTATTTAGAGAAAGAAAATATGCTTCTTGTAAAAACAACTTGTAAAAAATTGTAAATGTAAATAGAGTCTGATTACTTTTATGCATTAATTTCATGTTTAGAGTTTGTAAATACTGTTTAGGTAATAAACTATCCTACATTGAAGTCTTGCTACATTGTCTTGTCCATACAGTTCTTAGACTTTTTTGGTTTTTTTTTTAACATATTATGGAGATACACAGTCACCTATTGCAAATCAGAATACCATTGGTACATCTACATTTCATTGTACATAAAGTCACAATACTCTATCCTACCTGTCTACTACTACATTTTGTTTTCCTTAGAAAGCTAAAATGTAAGTAAAATTTGAGATTTTTATGGTAAAAAATAATTCTTGAAATAATAATAATAATAATAAAAAAAGACACAAGACACAATCAGACACTACAGTTTCTTTGTTTTAATGGACTAGCTTACAGTGAATTTATCTTCAACCATTGTGATATTGTCTTAAAGTAATTAAAATGTTGCTAGATCTATGTCAGTGGCCTGAGCCTGCAAGTCAAGATTTTCATAATTTAAAATCATGGTGAAATCTATGCATGCTCCAGATTTTCTATTTAATAGTACATTATCACTTGATTTAAATTTTATATTTTTAATAGATGAAAGTATCTGCCTTACTACCACATTTAAGTGTTGCTACCATTCTCAGTTGCAATATTTTTGGTAAATCTTGGGATGTGTATCCCTGAATTACCTAATGAACATTTAGTTTTTTTTAGCTTTAACATAAAATAAAAATTTTCCTGGTATTTCTTTCTCAATAAAAGAAGTGCTATGGGTTTTTGTTGATTATTTTTCATTTTACACAAATATACATTGTTTTGAAAACTCCTCGTAATTACATTTCTCTTTAGCTTGGAGTATTCCTATGACATCTGCCATTATGGCACAGTAAGCCTTCACAGGAACTATATGATATATAACACTACATAAGTTATGATAGGTAGATGAAGTGTCCTATATACTGTAATTCCAAATACCCACTTTTTTTTTCCTTCCATAGCTTCACATAAAAATTCTGTTCAACAATTATTTAGAAGACACTATGACTGCATGGTATCAATCATATTGAATAAAGCAAATTTTGTATACATTGGGTGGTAATGATCCTTTGGAATTCTGTCTCATATTTCAGTGCTACTTTGCGTTTTTGCATTTAAAACCATAATGTGCATCATCATCCAGAAATTCCATTTTCGGTAAAAAGGAAACAAAATGAAAGCTCTTTATGGTACCAGAATAAATAAATAAATCCCCTATACTCCTGTTTCCTTATTACAGGTGTTGCATTGTCTTCATCTGGATATATGCCAGCCTCCTTGAGGAAGGCCTTGAGCCAAAACACTGGCTGTTAGCCTGCCAGCGACAATGCAGCACCTGTCAGGGTGAAAGAAAGCACTAGAGAGAATATTGAGAACGTGGCTTTGAAATACAGCCAGTGCAGACTTGAGTGGGATATGGTTCAACAGAAGCAAATAGCTCTGTGCTCCTTTGGATTGTTCATAATATCTTTTCTGCTTCTTCTGAAGGTGCTGGTTGGAGTAGAGATTTATTAATAAACACATTGCTGTAAGCATTTACTGAGAGTCCTGTATGGGTCATAAACTAAAGAATTTTATGAGTACTCACTTTAGCTACTTCATCACCTGTGATGGTGATTAAATCCTGTTATTTATTAATAAGCTTCATTCAGGAGATCTCTTTGCAGAAGATCAACTTCAGAATTATTAGATTGCCATTTTTAAGACAGATGGGCAAACACACTGATCACAAATATCCCTTTATGTTTATGTGCAAAGGTATTTGGACCTCAAACAGAACTTGCTGGCCTTATTCACAAACTGTCCAAGTAAAATATTTGTAACAGGTTCAGATTTGTCAATGTTTAACTCCAGATTGGATGCTTAATATGGTTAGTAGTGATTAGCCAACACATTTTTCACACTATTATAGTTTTATTATTGCCTGATTTAAATAGTTCAGATTGCATAACTATTACTAGATTTAGAGTGATGAACTGTAGTTTCCACCCTGAAATTTCTACCTAAGTGAGAGATGAAAAGGATGATCACCAATCATAAACTTATTTTTTTACTCCTTTGCAGATGGCCAATTTTCAGCATTATCGGTTATCTACAAGCATTCGAAACAATCTTTTGAATTTCCTTTCTGAGATGTGCTGCAACTTTTGCTTGAAATATTTATATTTCAGACTTTCAGAGAGCACATCTGTACACCAATATCAATTAGACTGTAACTCATAAGACAGAAATATAAAAGCAAATAGAAAGCAAAAAAGAAACCACAGCAAACCAACAGCAATAAACCAAAGCTTGTGGGTTGATGCTCGTAGAACCCTCTGGGACAATTTTGATTTTTGTTTGATGTTCATTGAATCATTCTGAAGACAAT
Source organism: Cyrtonyx montezumae (assembly GCF_038088225.1). NCBI lineage: Eukaryota > Metazoa > Chordata > Aves > Galliformes > Odontophoridae > Cyrtonyx > Cyrtonyx montezumae. Next base: position 40,619,927 of record NW_027072034.1, on the reverse strand, counting down.
GAATTCCACATGTATTCTCCTTACTTTGACTGAAATCCAGACATTTTTTTCTAATATCATAAAGGGCTCACTTAATGACTAAAGGACTGAGGAGTGGCTGAGTTCCCAGGTGTACAAAGTAGCTTAAAAGTATAATGATGCTCCAGAGAATGACTCCTGTATTTTTCCACTTATCTGAGGATTGTATTCATTTCTCACTTTTTCTTTTTTTAATTTCTATACCTTTTTGGGAGAGGTGGAGGGGACATTAAAAAGGTTACTGTTTATTGCTTTTGTTGTATGTCCATTTTGAGAACTTTTCATATATATTCATCTTGGATATAGAGGGCATATTTGTTGCATGATTCTCTTCACTGCTCATTGCTATGAAGATTGAAATTTGTGCTATCTTTTCAAATGGTCATGTATTTAGAGATGATTTTAATTGACAAGCATCCCTTGTCAACAACAACAACAAAAAAACACTTTTAAAGTAAAATAGACATCTGTATCTCATTTAAGTTCCTATCTATGTAATATACTTCCAGAGAAACTATATTTTAAGAATAGTAGTTATCTAAGTAATATCTTAGTATTTATCTAAATAACATACAAGACACAGGAAACAGTAGCAATCAAACAGAAGCACATTCAACTGATAGGTATCACTCGTTTTCAGATTAGTAAATGCTGCTAAGATAATAAATTATTTTCACATTAGTCACATAGTCTGGACACAAACTAATTCCAATTAATCTGGAAAATAGGATGTAGATGAATACCAGAGGCATAGAGAGATAGAGAAGAAACAGCATGAACTTCTGTGCTTGGATAACATCAAAAGGTACAAAGCTGACACAGCTGAGATTGTATTTTCTTCCCAGCCACCTATAGTGTACTCAATTCTTTAATAAAAACATAAGATGATACCACATGTTCCTAAAAACCGTGGAGGTGATTTTGTAGGTTTCGTAAGTACCTTTATAAAATACATGGGACTAATGACAAGAAAAATCACCTCTTTATTTCATCGTTTACTTGAAAATATATTATTTATTTAATGTCATTGTCAGTGTCACTCACCGACTAACTTGCATGGAAAATGCAGTTCAGTTGGGTGAACGCTTTGGTTTAGGATTCTCTCACTTCCTGAAATTCAACCTTTGACTGAAAAACTATTCCTGCTTTTAAAAACCATATATACAGTTACTGGGAAGCAATTAAGAAAATCATGTAGACAATGTTTCTGGTAGCTGTTCTCAGACTTTGTTGAGGCAATTTTTTCTCCATTCTCAGCTAATCTCAAAATCATCCGAATAATTTATTACATGCTTTATCATTCACAGAAGACAGGTTGCTCAGGGCTTTGCCCTTTCATGCTTTGAATATTACCAAAGATGGAGATCCCCTCTTGCTAATAACTCATGAAACAACCGTAAGGCAAATAGTGACATCTTAACTTTCGAGGAAATAGTATGTGGAAAATCTCAAAGCACAAACCATTTTGTTTGAAAAGAAAATTATATATACATATATATATGCATATTCTTATGAGAAACAAGAATATAGCTGCTTTTATTCTCAGTGGATTTGAGATGAAGCCCTGGGAAATTTAAAGCATACAGAAAATGAAACCAACTTCTCAATCCATCTTTATGTTGTCAGACATTAGTTACTTCAGAACCTTGATAAACAAATTTCATTAGCCAGATTTATAGAGAATTCACACTGATTGTTTAGCTTGTGAAATTGAATGAGTTAGGACTTAAATGGGAATTCACTATAATAATATAAAATAGTTATTGACAGTGGGTGTGGTCCATTTGTTTTGCCTGTTGGTATGCTATGGATTGCTGCCTTGAATCCTCTGTTCAGCTACTACTTCACTCCAAGCAGAGTACTTCACTCCAAGCTCTGAGGGGAGTACTAGGGGCTTTAGGATGACTGAACTGAGCCAACTGGGCTGCTGTGCCTGTGGCAGAGCATGACTGGCAGCTGACTGAGTCTGCTCGTGCCTCAGATATTGAACTCCTTTGCTTGGGGAGGGCATGTGGAGAAGACTCCGTCTGGATGTGTGAAGACATAAAAGTGTGTTCAGTGCATAAGTTTTGGAAAGGACCCTTGTCCCATCTCAGAAGTGTAGGGTGAAAAGGAGAGAAAGGATTCAGCATGTGAGTGCCTGCTGATCCTGAAAGGAAGGGCATGTAACTGACTACACAAGAGTGGCCTGAACAAAAGAAGGAGCAAATGAAGCAGGGAGAGCCATGTTAGTCATGGGGAGATGCCCCTGCTATTGAAGCAAAACAGTGCCAAGCTCCTGTGCCCACAGCATGGGGGGAGAGGAGCACCTCACACATCCAGTATGCTGCCTTCTGAGGAGATTAGGCGAGGGTGGACCAGGTGCAAAGACAACTGGTGCAAAGAGCTTCATGCTAAAATCCACCACAGACATACTTCTGTTGAGCTGTGGCTTGCAGAAGTCTCATGAGAAGTACTTTGGTTTGCTTTGTTAGACCAGATATCTTCAGATGCAGAATAGAAAATGAGACCTCATGAGTAGCATCACTGTACCTGGGTTGCTCTCTGGGACTAACACTGTCCGCTGTACTGACAGTCTTCAGTGTTTTTTGCTGATACCAACTTTGCAAGAAGCTCAGCTCCTCCATGATGAGGAGTGTCCAAAAAATGCTTTGAGTCATGGGGTTTAGACTTGTGGTGAGGGCACACCCCTAGAATCCCCTAGTCATTTCTCTTTCACCACTCAGTTGAACATGGGAACTACTAACTTCTTTTTTTTCTACTGTGCTTCTATGGACTTAAGAAAATTAACACTGAGCTGCCTTAAACAAGTCTTCCCTTGTGGATGGCTTTTGCATCCATGGATTTGCAGTCTACTCCATCACAGCTGGTCATCTGATTATTGCCTAGTCTCAGAGGGACAGCTGTGTGAGCTTTTCACTGTCAAGCTGTTGCTGAAAGGAGAGGGACCAAATAAATGAAGGCTCTGCAAACTGGAAAAGATACATCCTAGCACTGCACACAGAGAAGTTCAAACATTTCAACTGGATAGAGGAAAGGAGTCTTCATTGGGGACAACAAGATTTACCATGTTTTTTGTAGCAGTGACTAGAAGTGAGTGAGCTCTGCTTGTGTACACTATGAGGGCACCTACAGTAGTGAGGTTCTAAGATACCAAAAGCAGGAGTTGCAAGAGGGTGTCTGTGAAAAGATAAGAATACTCCTGCTAAAGTCAGGACTTAAGCCCAGTTGTAGGCTTATTGCACATCACAGCTGAAATCAAGAGCCTTACATGCTCAGTCCTTCTGAGAAGTCATTAGGTCTCAAGCAAAAGCTTTGTTATGTTTTTATAAAAATATGAGGCAATTTGTGTTCAAAAGGACACAGACAAAGAATATACTTGCATACTTCATGCTAATTCTTGTCCAGAGTATGGGAAACTGTAGGCAAAGTATTTCTGCAAAATCATCAGCTTCCAGTTTTGTCTGATGAATCAGTTAGCCTCAGACAAATGAAAGAGGTGCTGCTTTTAGAAATACAGAATATCCTGAAGCTTAGACTTCTGAAATCAATCAGTATTGTATCCTAAATATGAATCTAAATGTATGAATTGCTGTATTCCAATTGAAAAAGTCTTTTCCAGATGATGTGAAGCATATGTTACAATTATTTTAAATGCAAAAGTGGTGAAATCCTTGAAGATGAAATAAAATGTGTCAGTGTCATTAAATAGTTACTTCATAACAACTCAAAACCAAGAAAAATGGTCACTCTTTAAATGAACTCACACCCACAGCTAAGAAAATAAAACTTCCAGCACGTATGGCTTACCTCAGTGACGATGGCCATGCACACTGTAAGAACATATCGCACAGTCAGGTTAACAATGGCTGCTACTTTGTTGTTTGTCATGTTCTTTGGTCTTCCTTCCATATGATCACTGGCAAAAATGCATAAGCAAAAAGTATATAGTAAGGTCTTATTTCATTAAATTCTACATTAATTTAATGGCATTATTGTCAAATTTAGACAAAGCTTCTTCCACTTATTTTTAGTCTCATTCCCAATGAATACAATTTAGTCAAGGGTTTTAGTGTCTGGAATCCTATTAATGCCAAGTTTGTTAAATGTGTGCACCCTTGCTTTATAGTTAAGGTAGACTTTGTGCTAAACAAGGCAACTTGCATGTCCCCAGGGCACTATCTCCGATCGCTCCATCTGGTTCTAAGGATCATCTCTTGTAAATTCTCCTTACAATTTTCATTCACCTCTGCCCTTAAATCCATTTCAAATTTAATAGTAACCCTGCCAGACTTGAGATTAACAAGCCCAACCTACTCATCATGTTTGACTTTGGAAACATCCTAGGGTATACGCAGCACTTACCCTTGGTTGCATTATCTCTCTCCTTCTTTCATTTTGACTGAAAATCCTTCTGATTTTATTTTTACATCCCAGGTATACTTCTATTGTCTGAGCCATTCTCCTCTGTTTTTTAATGCCTTGTCCCATAATTCTGGCATGGGAAATCCATTCCTCGAAAATACATTTCTATAGTCTTTCTTGCTTTTCTAGCAATTTTCCCTTTGCTTGCCCTTGACCACTGCCACCCAAATTATCAATGAATATCCTAAATTTTACCTGAGTGAAACTGTCATGGTTCAGCATCACTTATTTAGGAGAAAGTTCAGCTATTAGCTGCAACATGTTTTTAAGACTACTCTGACTAAACCCTCTGTTATATTTTCTACAGTCAAATTTGCAATCCTTACACTCTTTATAACTTTACAGTACCTTCACCTTTTTCTTTTACATCAGAATGGTTGCCTGTTTGGGCATGATATTCTTTTTAGATTGGAATCTATCTTCTGTGTATATGTTTCAAAGAATAGCATAACTGTTACGTTTTATAGAGATGATCTGGAAATATTAATTTGCTTCTCTCTGTGTATGTTATGAGATGCTTTGTCCTTCACATATTTTTGTGGCTTCTTTTATCCAGTATTTGTAATCTCATTCTTCCCTCTCAGTTGAGTAAATAAGTGATCTATGAGACATCCTCCATACAGCTGATCATCTTTTTTATTTAATCTTTTTCAAAATGAGGCTTTTTTTTCCCACCAAGGATCTATAAATGTTTATTATGATGTGCAATTATTATTATTTTTTTAATTACCTAACATGTAACTATTTGCACCATAAAATGTTTATACATATGGCTTTATTTAAGATTTCCCTAAAATTTTCATATTTGCTATCTACTTTCTTGTTACGAAGAAAGGAAAAGATGTGTTCTCACAACAGCTAGTCATCTCGCCACAGAGAGAGTGATTTGATGTTATAGTAGGTGTTCCTTAAAATGTCTCAAAAGTATGATTTTGTCCATGGGAAAGTTCTCTGCATTCTGTATGCGTTGATTCTTTCCACTGAAAAAATACACTATTCATGAAAGTGAATTTCAGGAAGTATTTCAAGAATGCAGTCAGAGGTTTAGCTAAGGCAAAAGCTTATTATTAAAGACATTTATCTTCTCTTTAACCACTTATCCCTAAGGATAGATGTGTTTGTATTCTTTTATTCTACTGTTCTTTTAATTGTGGTTGGCAAAATTATTCCTGGGATTACCAAACTTGTACATGCTTGAAAAACCATAGGCCTCTACAGAAACAAAAAAGATGTGGTTTTGTGTTATTTTATTTCATTTTAATTTGCATCTCACCAGAAAGAACTTATCTTTTTGAGCTTTTTTCTGTAGAAAAGTTAATATTTTACGAGGGTGACAATAGTATAGTGGAGAAAGTATGGAAGAGAAGAACGTAAAATTCTCACGAAGTTAAGAATTTGAAGGATTAGGTTGCATGAAAAGCACCAAGTAACACCACTTTTGTGAGAAGATTATAAGATTTACCAATGGCAGTGTTGATAAGAGTGACAGCGAGACCCATCTGCTGACAAGATTTGACATTCTGGGAGGTATGTGGCCTCCGAGGAACGCAAATGCTGGGTGTTACTGAAATGTTGCCAAGACTCTTCCAGCCCACTGAATGCTACTCTGTGCTCATGTTCCATGTGGGTGTTAATAATGCTACTGGGAATGAGTTTACACAGATTAAAAGCTACTGTAAGTCTCTGTGAATGTGGGGGTGAAAGGGTCAGGAGCTCAGGTGGCTTTTTTTCAGTTCTGCCGATCAAAGGTCAAGGCTCAGGGACAGATGTGACATGGAGATAAATACATGAGCGAGCAGATGGTGCTGCCAGCAGAATGTCAGCTGCCTTGACCATGGGATAATGTTCCATACACCTCACGACTTCTCTCATCAATTTACTAATTTATTGAGACAGTTTAACAAAAAACAAAACAAAACTAAACAAAAAACCCCACAAAACTTTCAGATCAATATGAACTGTTCTGGTCTTAACAAATGTCTAAATATTGGCAAGAATAGAGGCCAAAGGGTCAGAATAGGTGCAAAATAGAATAGTGAGTTGGTCCATCAAACATCTTAGATTGTGCAGGAAGTAAATAGGAAGAAGTGAATGGTCAACATTTTGGTTCAGTTGTCATTTGCTTGATTAAAATCTGTCAGATGATTCACATGTCACAGCATTAATACTGAACAATGTAGCTTGATTAAAAAAGGCAAGCAGGAGGCAAATAAAATAAGCAAGAAAAGATTCTTATTTGTGAGGAGTTCTTACATCTACTCAGAGATCTAAATTATGGAAAAGAATAAATTTTCCATACATTTTCAGCGCCCTATTCATGCTGATCAGAATTAAAGAAGATGACCACTATCATAGTCTTGGCCATGGAAGTGAAAATCAGAATAATCCAAGCCGGACTTCATGGTAATACTGTAATTACTTGGTCATCACTAGTTGCTTCTCAAACTCAATCTGGGAAAAGAATACAGAATAATGACGTAGGCACTCACCAGACAGAACAGATTCTACAGAGAAGACATCTGCATCTGTGCTGGCTCCTCTCTAGTTATTTGAAACACAGGATGCTAAAGTCTGCTTAACTGAATTAAAATGATCTATGTTATTTGTTTTACATTTTAATATGGAGGATTTCAAACTAAAAGCTCAGATGCTTACATGGAGGTACTTAATGTATAATAATAGGAAATCCATCCAGGCAGTCTAAGCCCGTTTTTGGAACGTGCTAATTTTACCATGTATACATTTAGAATGCAAAATTCTGCAGGATGGGCTAAAGGAGTCAGAATCTGGAGACTGTTAAAGAAAAAAATCCAAATTTACAACAGGACTAACTTAAAACAGTCTAATCGATACCATATACTAGAAAGTGTATTCTCTGTGCAAAGCAGTAAAAATAGATGCAGAAATAAAATAGATAGCATAAGTACAAAGGAAGTATATCTAGCAAAGGATGGAAAAAATCATCAAACCATCCTGTAAGAACTTAGAAGTTAATCCTAGGACATAAGTAGTGATCAATATGAATTAACAAAGACAAAACTATGTACAAGTAATTTCACCATTTAGTACAGTAAAAAAACTCTTCACATTGAGAAGATTTTAGCAAGGATTTGACTTTGTGTCCTACTCTTAGAATTAAATTAGAAATATATTTGGATGATAATATTAAAGTATATGCAGACTTTGCTGCTAAAAAAGCATTTAAAGAGTTACTAACAATGGTTTAAGCCAAAGCTGAATAATTTATCTACTAATGTACCCCGGGATTCAATTTTCTGTCCAGTATTATGTACTGTTATGAACATTTTTGACAATGAAAAAAGGAGTGTTCTCATCAAATTTGCTGACTTAGGTAAGAAAATTCATCTCAACAAATAGAATTTGAATCATCTCAAATCAATGCCGATTATAAAAGATGGGCTATGATAAGAATAAGCAGAAAGTACTTTGCTAGAGCAAGAATAATCTTCTGGACAGTACAGGCTGGGGAAAAATTAGCTAAATAGTCATCTAAGAGTCTTGAACTCATGGTCTTATGAGCCAAAAGTATTTTATTGTATTGTTTCAGAAGAAAAGAGAGCAAAATATGAACTACTTGGATAAGAAAGTGGCATTCAACGTTAAACTAATTTTCTTTCTTCTTGTAACTAGTTCTATTTCTGTGGGAGCATTATTTCAAGAATTAACCTCACTTTAAGAAATACTGTGGAAAACTTAAAAAGCAATGAAGATGATTAAGAGTTCAGAAAATATGGGCTATGATAAAAGAATAAAGAATTTCTGGAGTATAGTAGTTTACAGAAAAGAGAGCAAAACTTTTTATTCACCTTCAACGATTTACAAATGTTCTGCAGTGAGAAACCAGATGATGAATGGACTCAAATTTTAGCATTTGATGGCTGCTGTGTAGTAGTGAGGACAATGAAGCAGTGGAAAACCATGCCTGAAGAAATTTTCCAGTGTTTAAGAAACACTGAAATAAACTTCTGTCCTAACCACAGTTCATTTTGCCTCCAAGCACATAGATATTTAAAGGTCTCAGTCTACTGAGTGATCCTATGTGAGGATCAGTCTCCTACTTTATTCCTAAAGGAGAAAATCCCATCTTCTTGAGAGCTGGATATCTGGGTAAATGCAGAACAGGCTGAGTGGACAGTAAGAAAATCTTTAAGTAGTGCCATTAAGTACTCTGAATCAAAGGAAGTATATCGCTGTTGGTTATAGTGGCAGAAGACCTAGACCCCAAAACAGGTTTTCTGTTCTCCCAGTTGAAGAGATGATGAAGAAGTGGTGAAGTAGTGGGGAAGAACAGGGATGTAGTTTTCTGTCTTAGGTGCCCTGTAATGCCATCATGCACAACATTTGAAAAAAAATAGTTGTTCATAGACTGAGTTTTTCAGAGGTTTACTAGTTTGGGATGCTTTGACTTATCTGATAGGACCTTTGAAAACTAAGAAGTTGCTTTGTTTAATTTTCTTTTAAAAGTTTAAATTTTATGGATAATTGTGATCTTGCTTTATTATTGTATTTTAAAAAAGTACTGTTTTGTAATGCCTTATAAGTTTTTAAAGCAGAAAACAGGAAAAAAATTACATAAGAAAAAAATTAGGTTATCAAAGTTTTCTTATTGTGGAAAGGAAATTCAATTTTTTAGCTTTCTATGGTGCTATAGACTAAAAATTATGTGTTCCTCTGATGGATAAATGATTCTCAGTAAAGAATAAGATCCATAACATCTGCAGTACAGAAGTATTAGCTGATGTAATGCATTCACAGATGAAGGCAAATTCTTTAAGAAACTCCTACTGTAAAGTTATACTTTGATTTTAGCTTATTTGGACTAACTGCAGTATTCATTACAGTACAGAACTAAGGCAATTATTAATCATTGAACTGCTGAATGATTGAGGTTGGAAGGGACCTCTGGATCTCATTTGGTCCAACCAACTGCTGAAGCAGGATCATCTACAGCAGTTTGCCCAGTCAACTTTTGAAGATCTCCAATGGTGGAGAGTAATCTCTTTAGCAACCTACACCAGGGCTCAGTCACTGCACAGTGAAAAAGACTTTCCTGATGTTTATTGAGAACCTCATGTGTTTGTGCCTCATTGCTTCTTGTCCTGTCACTGGTCACCACTGAAAAGAGCCTGAATCCACTTTCTTTTCACCCTCTCCACATATATTTATAGTCATCTATGAGATCCAGTACCAGCTAACAGCCTTTCCTTATAGGAGAGTCTCTTAATCATTTCTGTGTACCTTTGTTATACTCTTTCCAGTATGTACATGTCTTTCTTGTACTGGAGAGGCTAGAACTGGACACTCCAGTACACTCACCAGTGTTGAGTAGAGGAGAAGGATCATATTCCATAACCTGATGGAAATGCTCTGTCTACTGCTGCCAAGGACATTTCCTTTGTAGGCACGCTGATGAATTATGTTACACTTGGTGTCCAGCATGACCTCAAAGTCCTTTTCTGTCACGATGCTTTCCATCTGGGCAGTCTCCAACATGTCTGAAGTTGTTCCTCCTCAGGTTCAGAACTTTATATTTTCCTTTGCTGAACTTCACAAGGTTGCTCTCAGCCCACTTTCCAGACTGGCCAAGTCCATCAGAATAGCAGTACAACCCTTCTGAATATCAGACTCGCTTCCTGGTTTTGAGTCATCAACAAACTTGCTGAGGGTACTCTGTCTAGTTATCCAATTGCATGTGTTTCCATTCTACATGAAACTTATGTCCTGCTCTGTGTATATTGTTACACTGCTTTGGAAAATATGTGAAATATTATACAATCCAGATAATATTGTACTGCTAATACAAGAATACTTGTAATTGCTCTTAGAAAGAATCTTTTTCTATAAGAAACCAGCTGTTAAAACTGAATAGGTCTATCCTCTTACTTACAAAAGAGCTTTTTCTTAGCTTCACTGAATATAGAGCACTTGTCTAAAAACTGCTCACAGTATGAAATCGAAATCAAAAGAAGAAATCGTCATGAGTATTGTGGCTTCTTTTATTTGAGTTTTGTTTGTATTTCTACAAACTGGCATTCCACATGTACAATACTTCTAGGCTAGAAGCTTGTTTGGAATTTTTTGTAAGTTTCAAAGATCGTTTTTGTACATTTAAACACAATGTCTAGGCATATTTCTTACAATCCTATTAATAAACAAATAAATTCTAATTAAAAAATCACTATAGTAAATTAACACTGAACCAAAGACTGGAATCAACAGATCAATGACAGATACCTTTATCATTTACAAAAATGTAATGGTAAGGAGACTTGTTAGTGGTTATTTGAAAAGGAAGCATAAACCCATAATTTTTTTCTATATTTTTACAGTATAGGATTAGGATTTCTTGTTTCAGAATATAAATCTATTGTGGAGAAAAAGAAAAATGTAAAGAAGCCAGTAACATGGATCAATAAACTGTTACTTCAATCATATTTAGTTGTATCAATTACAGCTAACATGTCCAAATTGATTGATATTTTGACTTCTGCTGGCATCCAGTGTCTGAGGATAATATCTGGTCCTTCCTCCTTCTACCAACTTGAATAGCAACCTAGACAACTAGACTATAGAAATGTTTCCAGCCTCTCATGGAGAGGACAGGGCATATAAAACACTGCAAGTTACCCTTTATACAGCCTCGGTGCAACTCTATTTCTGTAGAAATTCTCAAATTCAAATGAAAGCATCAATAGTAAACGTAGTGTTTTTCCTGTCAATTTAACAGGATGAGACAACCTACTGCAGCAGAATATTCCACTGAGTCAAGAGGAACTTAGGAAGGTTTTCAGTTCATAAGATTAAACACATGCAAGTGGTATAAATGTGCCTTGTTTTATAGTTGGAATCATTGCCAAAATTGTCAGTATACTTCTGTGGAAGTAAGAAATTGTTTAATGACAGTTCTGCCTTTCTTACAACTCTGAGATATACCATACTGATGCAGGAATGTCAAAAAAAGTGTTCAGAGTCTATTCCCACTCTTTCTAAAGTACACTTACGAGTGGAAGATGAAAGCTGCCAGAGATATTTTAAAACCTGTTTGGCCCTTTGGAGTGTAATATTACCATTGCAGAAGGTCATACATTAACATTTGTTTTAGACAAAAAAAAAGTTCTAAAACTACTAATAAATAAATATTTGAGAAAAAAAAGTAGACTTAATTCATTTTAATGTTTTTTAATAGACAAATAGAGTAATAATGAATGGTAGCCAATAGACAAAACTTGCATAGAAACTCAAATATTCCGAAAAGATGTGCATGTGTATGTATCTGCAATTATTCACCATCTAAAAATATCATCACTTGGGTAAAGGTCAGTACTGACTGTAGGTTTCCTCCATTACTAAATAATTGTCTATGCTTCATCACTTTGAACAGTTGGCTTATGGCAGCTCTGCACATGACATTTGTCTTGATAGTTTTAGTGTGAATGGAAAGGAATGATCAAGTGTCTTTGCATTTGTTTATCTTTTGGGGTATATCCACATAAGATTATAATCAAAGGAGCTTGAGTACTGACATAGTCCAATACATTCCTATTGCAGAGATGCAACAGAAATGCTGTTAGGCACCCCTCCTGTCAGAGGAGGATGTTAATCTCTTATCAGAACCAAGAAACAAGAATCTAGTCTGAAATCAGAGTCACAATTCATAATATAATTTTTGTTAAATCACTGAAATCTTCTGTTTCCTGATTTTTTTTTACTAGTGAAATATAGATATCAGCAATTTTTGGTTATTATGTAAGTAAAAAATTCCTCTGGATACTAATTTTATCTATAATTAACATCTTAACATCTGTCTGTTGCTTACCTTCCAACTTCCCTTCACCAGCATTGTTATTAAGAATACAGTACAACAAGCGTCCTGCAAATGCTGCTGTCCCATTGCTTGCTTTCAGGAGGAGAAAAAAAGAAGATGAATTGACAAAGTTGCAAATGTATGAAATAAATATATAGTCCCAGCCTGTTTCCTCTCAACAGGTGACAGCTAGAATATAAATACAGGGAGACATGTTTGAGTATGTTGGACAGACTAGATTTTTATGTGACAGAACTGGGCTTGAAGCAAGAAGGAAAAAATAGTGGGCCACTTTATTCAGATTTTTTAATAGACATATGGCTACTCTGAAGAATTTTTATCTCAATTCTAAATGAATTTTCATATATATTTGTACGTGCAACACTGTCCACTCCATGTAGCAATATCCTTAGAGAAACTTTTTTGAGTGAAGCCATTCACTCAAAAGTATTTCAGTGTCATGTGATTATGAGCTCCTTGAGTTGGACTTCAAGGGCAAAAGGCTAGGTTCTCAGTTACTACAAATCAACATAGATATTTTGACTTTAAGATGATACCAATTAATGTGTATTTTTGCAGGACTCCCTTACTTCATTGCTCAATACTGACTTTAATAATCGTTTATGTAAACTGTACTGGTTTAAGTTACCTAGTCAAATCATGAACAGGGAGGCAGATCTTTCCTGCTTATGTGCTAGTCTTCTTGGTGAAGGTCTTGAGGCACAAATTAATTTTATTGTAAGCTTGCTTTTTTACAGGAACTGGCACTCACAAATCCCTTATAGGATTTCAACTTTATGCCACAGTTATGTAATTTCAGTCTTACTTGGGCTATTCTGTAACTGGCTCTGGATTGTTGTATTACATTGCCTTAACAGGGTAAGCATTCTTAATCCATCTAATGTTTTTCTCTTTCCATGCTGAAGGAATTGGCACACCATGACATTCCTCAAAAATCAAACTTTTTCACAGCAAGCAATTTATCTGAATATATATTTGAAGTCCTTCTTAAGATTGAAATCAACATAATGAGAAGAAATGTGTAGGAGTTTAATAAAGATTCATTAAACAAGAACTTCTGACTACCTCATGTTCTTTCACGTCACTTCTTTCAGTTCCCAGAGTAGCTCCACTTCATGATAGCACACAGAGAACTTACTAGGTCTAAGAACTGTGAAAACAACTGACAAATACCTAGAAAAAAAATAACTCAGGATTTCAACATTTTTATTCATAGTCAATGTAAACAGGGTATAAAAGAAGTCTTGTGTATATTTTTTAGGATGTCTGAACTACTTCAACATTGCTATGAACCCATGCTACCCCGGGGGAGACCCAAGTAAGTAACATCTAAATTTTCATCTTGAAAAAGTAGGAATATACTAAACTTTTAGCAATAGATCGAACAGAGAAAAAAGAAACCTCACAATATCGTGCTTGAAAATTTTTGTTTACAATATACATACCGTTAAAGAGTTAGGGCATCAAGTTCAGATTTTTCATATAGATCCTGAATACACCTAATATTTTAGGATGCCAGTAGTACCAGGAAAAATACACCCAATGTTTTAGATGCCATATATTTTAAGACAAAGAATACATGTACTAAATGTACTGTAGAATTTATATTTGTGAAATTATTATTAACAAGATTTGTATTTTTACACATATTACAAAACACTTTCCAAAGAGAATTAATTTCTGGCATGAGTATTACTGATAGAAATTCAAAGGCAATTGGATGAAATGAGTTTGGATTCTAAGCAATACTATTTCAGAGTTCTGTGTACACAATCATGACTAAAATCTGCTATGATTATCATGTTTTATTCACTTGTTTAATTGATTTTGAGGATGTGCATCTAATCTTAGCATTATACATTTATCACAAAGCTGCTATAGATAACTTCTGATTCAGATTTTGCAGCTGATAATAAGAAAGCCTAGTTCAAAGCAAAGTAAGAAGCTGTGAAAGCATATTGCTGTAGTTGATCCTAAGCACATTTCTCTCTCAGTTAATAATTGTATACTCAAAAGTTGTTTGGCACCTAAAAAATACTTGATTCTACAATTCTACATACACAACAATAAATTACTTGTGGGCAAGAATGCCATGACTCCTTCATGGTTCAACAAGGTACTTCTGGACTTACTTCAGTGCAAAAAGAAAGTCTATAGGGGGTGGAAGCAGGAACAGGTTACCTGGGAGGATTACAAAGAAGTTCTCCAAGCAGTCAAGATCTGGTTGAGAAAGCTAAAACCCAGATAGAATTAAATCTAGCCATGGACATAAAGGAGAATGAGAAGAAATTCTACATGTATATCAGTCACATAAGGCAGGCCAGGGAAGATGTGGACCCTATCCAGAATGAAACAGGACACCAAACCATTAGGGATATGGAGGAAGCAGAGGTGCTCAATGACTTTTTTGCCTTCTCTGGTAAAAGCTCTATTTGCACAACCCAAATTGCAGGAAGCAAAGATAAGAACTAGGAAAAGGAAGATCTGCCCACAGTAAGTGAAGATCTAGCTTGAGACCATCTAAAGAAGTTGAAGGTGCATCAGTCCATGAGAACCAATGAGATCCATCCACGACTTCTGAGAGTAATGGCGGATCAAGTTGTCAATCTGCTATCCATCATGTTTGAAAGGTCATGGCAGTCCGGTAAAGTTCCCACTGACTGGAAAAGGGATAACATAACTTCTACTTTAAAGAAGGGAAAAAAAGAAGATCCAGGAAAGCCAGTCAGTCTCACCTCTTTGCCTGGAAAAATTATAGAGCAGGAAAATTAAGATGAGGTAATTGTTGGTAACTAACATGGCTTCATCAAAGACTAGTCATACCTGACTACCATGATGGCCTATTATGTTGGAGTTACAGAGTCAGTGGATAAAGGCAGAGCAACTGATGTCAACTATCTGGCTTGTACAAAGCATTTGACACTGTCACACATGATACTCTGGTCACTAAATTGGAGAAAAGTGGTTTTGATGGATAGACCACTTGCTGAATAAGGACCTAGCTGCATGGTTGCACTCAGAGAGTTGCAGTTGATGGCTCAAGGTCCAACTGGAGACCAGTGATGAGTGGCAATCCTCAGGGATTAGTGCTGAGTCCAGTGCTATTTAACATTTTTTGTAGGCAGCATGAACAGTGGGATCAAGAGCACCATCAGCAAGTTTGCAGATGACACCAAGCTGAGTGGTATAGTTGACACATTAGAGGGAAGGGATGCTATCCAGGGTGACCTGAACAGGCTTGAGTGGTGGGCCCAGGCCAAACTCATGAAGTTCAACAAGGCCAAATGCAAGATCCTACATGTAGGTAGGGGAAATCTCAAGCACAAATACAGGTTGGGCAGAGAATAGCTTGAGAGCAGCCCTGTGGAGAAGGATTTGTGGATGTCAATCAGAAGACTCAACATGAATCAGCAATGTGCGCTTGCAGCCCAGAAGGCCAACCATATCCAGGGTAGCATTAGGAGAAGTGTGACCAGTATGTCAAGTGCTGTCACTCTACTCTGCTAAGACTCCATCTGGATACTGTGTCCAATTCTGGGGCCTTCCGGTACTGGATGGGGGCCTAAAGAAATGCTTATGAGGGACATTTTATAAGGACATTTAGTATCAAAACAAGGAGAAATGGCTTTAAACTGGAAGAGGGTAGATTTAGTCTAGATTATAGGAAGAAATTCTTTACTGTGAACAGGTTGCCCAGTGAGTTTGTGGATAGATGCACAGTGGAGGTACTCAAAGCCAGGTTGGATGGGGCTTCAAGCAACCTGGTCTAGAGGGAAGTGTCTCTGCCTAAAGCAGGGGAGTTGAAACTAGATGATCTTAAAGGTCCTTTCCAACCCAAAACATTCTGTAATTCTGTGATTCTACAATTCCTACCTCACAAAATGGAGATTGGGAGGAGGCAATCATTTCAGGTAATTACTTCTTCTTCTTTGGTAGTGTATTAACTTATGAACAAACCAACAAAGAGAACTCTCTGTCTGCAAGCCATCTGAACACAAACAGGTTTGTATGTGAGATATAAATATGCAGCGAGCAGGTTGCAAAAGCAAACCCATGGTAACACTTGCAAAAAGGGGCTGCAAAAGGCAAGATATAGAGAGATGGCACTGTTTTAGGTGTAAATACTTTGAAGTTAATGGTGATGGGCTATGCTTAAGGAGTGAGCCAGGAAAATGCTGAACAACAAAATTAGAAGCAAAAGAATGTATTAAGTTCCAGTGGTAAGGACTTAATTAGAGGTAGTAATTCTAAAACAGCTTACTGAAAGAAGGTAAAATGAATAGCAGCGTGTCTTTCAGATTTATACATAAGTCTTATGTGTATGACTTATACATAAGTCTCCCATACTTATATCATATGAAGTTTTAAAACTAATTTCAAGGTTAGGTGAGAGACAAAATAAACATTTTTGTTGCTCTGTCCTGAAGGTAGATGGTCTAACGCATAAGGAGATGAGTCAATATTGTTGTCTTACCGCAAAAAATGCAAACAGATTGTTTATTCTGCTATCTTCAAGGAAATTGAAACTTTTCTTGTCTAAAACAGCAGAAATGGAAAAAGAAAATAGTGACTTCAAAAAGGGAAAAGCCTGCTTTCCACTTAACACCAAATATTCAAAAAGATGTGCAAAAAAGAAAAAGGAAGTCCAACAAAAAGCTCCACCTATTACAGGTTTCACATTGCTGATAAAGTAGTATTATGATGCCATCATGAAATGAGAACAGCACTTGTGTAACTGCAATCATATCTCATTTGTAGCAAAGAGTGATGAAAGATGGGAGCTGAAGACCACCAAAGGCAGGGATGAGGAAGAGGAGGATTCAAACTGTAGAGACTAAATAGGATTTGGAAAAAGAGGAAGGCAAGAGCTAGGCAATAAGAAGCAAGAGGTGGCAAAAAAAAAAAAGCATAAACCAGAAACACAAACAAGAAAGGCATATGATTTAATCCCTGCTGCAGAAAAACTCTTCTTTTGAAATCATTGTTTATTAAACTGATCAGAAAACCATCTCTCCTACAAATAATCAAATTACTGCATCAGTATTTACACATGCATACATGAAGCAAATTCACAGCTTTGACAGTTGCAGCCCTTGTGTTGCCACCTCTATTTTTTCAGGCAGAGAGGTTCTGTTTTTTTTCCATCTATCCACGTATTGAAAAAGCAGAACCTTAGTGGCATTTCAACACTGCCTTCACTGGAATGTAGAGAAAATATTGAGTGGCTTCTAAAGAGAACTTTACTTCTTAGTTCAACTGCATATGGCATAGCATTGCCTTTCTGGTGAGGGGCCTGGAGCACAAGTCTTATGAGGAGCGGCTGAGGGAGCTGGGATTGTTTAGTCTGGAGAAGAGGAGGCTCAGAGGAGACCTTATAGCACTCTACCACTTCCTGAAGGGGGGTTGTGGTGAGGAGGGGGTAGGCCTCTTCTCCCTGATAAGTAATGACAGGACGAGAGGGAATGGCCACAAGTTGCGCCAGGGAAGATTTAGATTAGACCTCAGGAAGCATTTCTTTTCTGAAAGAGTGGTCAGGCACTGGAATGGCCTGCCTAGGGAGGTGGTTGAGGCACCATCCCTAGCGCTGTTCAAGAAGCGTTTAGATGAGGTGCTTAAGGACTTAATTTAGTAGTTGGGTAGAGATAGTGATAGGAGGATGGTTGGACTAGATGATCTTATAGGTCCTTTCCAACCTTATGAACTTATGAACTTATGAACTTCTGTGTGTGTGAAGGCATTCAGAAGCTCTGCAATCCTGAGAAACCAAAGATCTCCCAGAATACATTTAAGACCTCCCAAGAATTTCCAGAAAAATTATCATTTACCCAAAACATTAACTTCATTCCTTAAATGCAATCCTTAATTCCCCAGAATATGTTTACATTATCCTGCTGAGTTGCTGCTTCTTTCCTGTTGTAACTTTCTGTGGCAGGCAGTGACACTGAGAGCTTGGTCTCATGTGGCCTGGGTTTTTACTCATCACAAAAGAAAAAATATTCCTTTTTGCCCCGAGCACAGAGTTTTTATTTTTCAAGAGTTCTTCACTTGTGAAATAGAATAATCTTTAGTGCAGGCGAACAGGGCCATGGAATTTGAGAAACCACAGTGATAATTTAATGCTTATGGAAAATCCAAAGAATTTTGTTGTCTAGGATATTTCCATTCCAGTTGGAGTGAAAATATCTGTCTGAGTGTCTACACTTTGCAGGGATATTATTAATTAAGATGGTTAAATTGATTGATTCATTCTATCTTACACACATGCACCAATCTTTGTGAACATCCAGTGAGGAGAACTTCTGCAACTATGAGCATATGTCAGGTACCTTATAGTTCATTTGCAGATTATGCCATTATCATTAGCACTAGTATCAATTACACATTAGTTTTACAGGCATTTCAGGATGTCCACATGCTGATCCCAGCTGGAGGGGCTGCTACCCATACAAGTACTACAAATCAACTCTATTGACATGTGGAATTAGAAGTTTCTTAAGCCCTGCTAGGCTTTTTTTGTCAATTTCTTCAGAAAAGTCAGTTTCAGATTGCATGACTCTCCATAGCTGAAACCAAAATGATCTGGAACCCCAAATGCAAAGATACTGCTCAAGACGAACTTTGTGAGTATTCTCTTTCTCCTTACTTCTGGGTTTCTTACTCCCCTAAGACAACAGTAGTTTGGTATGGTAAGGATATTTTCTAACTGGTGAATGAGAATGGGAATGGTAAATGAGAAAGCATGCATTTCTAGAGAGTTTGATGCTTTCTAAAAGCGTGATGAAGAAAATGAAGGATATTCTTCACCCTGAAGGTTCTACTAACTGCATACATACAACTTCTGGCCATTCCCTCTCGTCCTGTCATTATTTATCAGGGAGAAGAGGCCCACCCCCTCCTCACCACAACCCCCCTTCAGGAAGTGGTAGAGTGCAATAAGGTCTCCTCTGAGCCTCCTCTTCTCCAGACTAAACAATCCCAGCTCCCTCAGCCGCTCCTCATAAGACTTGTGCTCCAGGCCCCTCACCAGTTTTGTTGCCCTTCTCTGAACACGCTCCAGGGCCTCAATGTCCTTCTTGTGGTAAGGGGCCCAAAACTGAACACAGTACTCGAGGTGCAGCCGTACCAGAGCTGAGTACAGGGGGATGATCACCTCCCTGCTCCTGCTGGCTACACTATTTCTAATACAGGCCAGGATGCTGTTGGCCTTCTTGGCCACCTGGGCACACTGCCGGCTCATGTTAAGCCGAGCATCAACCAACACCCCCAGGTCCTTTTCCTCTCTACATTCTTCAAGCCATTCTGCCCCAAGCCTATAGCATTGCATGGGGTTATTGTGGCCAGAGTGCAAGACCCGGCACTTGGTCTTATTGAACCTCATCCCATTGAGCTCAGCCCAGCTGTTCAGCCTATCCAAATCCCTCTGAAGGGCCTCCCTACCGTCAGGCAGTTTGACACATCCTCCCAACTTGGTGTCATCTGCAAACTTACTGAGGGTACACTCAATTCCCTCATCTAGGTCATCTATAAAGATATTAAACAAGATGGGCCCTCACTCACTTCAGAACAATTTGGAGAATCACTACCATTAGCATAGCTGAGCATCTAAGTGAAACATCTTTTGTAAATGAGAGCATGGCTCACATTTCTTACTTGGCAGAGAAATCAAAAGGTGCTTTTTTTTTTTTTATATAGCAGAATTAAGACCACAAGATTCTTCAATGTCATTTTCTAAGATAATTCTATGAGTGATTTAAAGAATTCTTACTTTTGCTGAAGTGATTCTATTATTTATAACATAAAGTAAGCCTAAAGCAATACATTCTTTGCAATTAATGTAAACATGAACAGAACAAGCCTGGAGATAAACATAATTGCCTCTGGCTTTGAATGCATTTGCATCTGCCAAGCTCACCTCCACAGTCCTTAATGACAAAACATAATTAGTGCTTTGATGCAAATACTTAGAATTACTCATATCTAAAGTAAGTTTACAGGCACACGTTGACTACATGCCAATATCTTGTAAAGAATTAAAACTAATAAATATAATAAACTAATAAATATATATTTCTAAGCATGATTTTGATAAATTTTTCTCCATGATTTTAATAAACAAAAGCTTGCCTTATGAATTTGCTTAAGAAACGCTGTATATAGCTAATATGATGCTTGTTATTGCTTGGGAAATTCACTGCAAAAGTGAGAAAAAGAACCTTCCAGTTGAAAACGTGCTGTTAAATGCCTTACTCATGAAAGCATGAGAAAAAACTTTGTTACTGTGAAAGTGACAGAGCACTGGAAGAAGATAGAAGAGAAGTTGTGGAAACTCCTTCTCTGGAAGGAGTTCATACTGTTAGGACTGACTGTAACCAATTGGGAGGCTATTACAGTTTTCTAGTACCATTAAAACCTAGTAAAAAAGGTCCAAGTAGGGGGCTAGGATGAAGTAGAAGAGAGAAAAAGAGAAGTGATAAAATATTTCAATCTAAAGATACGGTCTTATCTTTATTCTAAATTTTCAACCTACATATGTAGGGAAAAAAAATGCTAATTTTCTGACTGAGTTCAATGAAAATTTTACCATACAAAGTATAGATGGACAAAGAAAAAGTGCGTGAAGACAACTATTGGATGAGGGATTTGTAAGAGTTCTTACGGAGAATTAAGTTGACATCTGAACAGGAAGCTAAACCTTTCTGGTGTTCACAAAGCACATCCTGCACTATACCAATCACATTCCCAAATACAGTTTCTTCAGAAGTAAAACATTAAGGAGCTTTGAAAAGGCCACCAAGTGTCTTTTGGCTCCAGGATCTCTTGGTGTAGTGTAGAAACAAATGAAAAAAAATATGGCTGATGCTTCAGTTACCTTCTGAGGAAAGCATTTGTAGTAGAAGAAAGAAATATCTAACTTTAAATTAATGAATTAATGCAATGGAAAAGTGTACCAAAAACAAATTAATAAAATCAGAGAAGTTACTGACATCTTATTATGCAATCTGTGTGATACAATCAGCACCAATTTGTATGACATTAATACAATTTCAAAATATTACTGCACATTTCTATTTCTATTTCTTCATATTGGTATCAAAAGAGGGGGCACTGGCAGTGGAGAGATTCTATAGTGCTTCACTGCAAGTCATGTATCCAAACAGTAGCGTAGTAATATACTAACATTAATCATCAAATATATTGCTGCACTGCACTTTGTAATTACTAAGGTTACATACGTTGAACATTTGTGTTTCCATAGAAAACTAAACAGTACTAAACAAGCACACCTGCAGGGTGGGTGTTAGGGTTTTTTTTTGTTTGTGTTCTCATTTTTTTCTTCAAGTTAGCATAGAGAAATCAAATCTAAAAGAATAAGTAGAATAACTTTGGTATGTATATCTTCTCAAATTCCTACCTCTTCCTCGCATTTTTTTCCCTACTTACCTTCTTTATTTCTTTATTAATCCAAAGAATGGATATGCATTGCCTTGGAATACTTCTGGAAGAAACATGCTGATCACAATATTGAACAATTAAACAAAAGGTTAAATGAATTTAAGGTATTAGAAGCAGCTTTTTTGCTTTTTTTTTAGAAATGAGAGGAATATCTTTCTCAAATTGGCTCTTTCTAACCAGTTAACAGATCTTTGATTGGAAGGATGCTTTGGTCCCTCAGTATTTACTGTGCAATTATTTATAGCATCTTCTGTTTTGCTTTACATCTGAAATGAAAACACTTCCCCTCCGCCTGCCCCCCAACCCCCCCACCCCCCCCCTTGTCTTTTGTTTTTGACTGCAATAATTGCAAAGGTGAAAATATTGTCATTCCTTCATCTCCTTTCCCCACTACATATCAGCTTAGCTCACAAGAGCCACTTGGGGATAATTAGCATTTACTTCTCATCTGGAAGTAGGTAAAGTGACATAAAATCTCAAGATGACTTGAGACTATGTCTGTGTTTTACTCTAAGATATGTTTAAAATATGTGTTAGATTTGTATTGTACGTTTGTAAAGCAGTAAACTTTATTAATGTCATGCATGTCATTTGCTACAGTTGAGAAAACTCTAATTACTAACTGTATTAATGTTCACAAACTCTACTAGCCTTGATGCCATCAACACTGTAATGAAAGCAGAAAATGTTTCTGATATCTTTGAAATTCACAAATGCAACTGAGGCATGTGTTGGCAGTACTATTAAAGCATCATTAAGATTGTGTCCTGAATATCTTTTATAATAAACTAAATAGCTGGAGAACTTGTTACCATAAGTCAGGTCTTAGTAAATCAGTGGGAGTGGAATGGAGATGGAAAAACAAAAATATGAACAGAATACTCATATACTTTAATGAAAATTCCCATTGAAGGTAATATGTAATATGTAAATATGTAGTAATATGTAATATGTTAATATGTAATAATATGTAATTCTGTAGCTGAAACAAAGAATATGTATTAATATTTATTCATAAGGATAACTGAAAAAAGAGCTAACAATAAACATCTTATTATGGTGAAGATAGGCTTCATAGTGCCACCACCCTTTTCTAGAACTTTTATTTTCTACCTAATGATATATGCTGAATAAATACTTCAAGGTTAAAAAATGAAATTCATTTATAGGGAAAAAATACATAGAACAAATTGTATTTTTTTTTAAATGTAGTTAACCAAGGTCAAAAGGTCAAAAGAGGTCAATAATCCTGCACCATTAGTCTTTGAGGTAAAACACTGGCAAGGACCCCTTCCTCTCTCTCCCTGTTTTGGGAAGTTTTTGACTTCAATGTAGCTCACAAAACACCTCAAATTGAAGATCCCACAGGGAACACAGTACCTCTCTCTTTACTTTAATGAACCCTTCATCTAAAAATGATAAAATAAAGATCATTCAGAGGACCTCCATACTTCACTCCAAGGGAATAAACCCAGCCTTGGAAAAGCAGATATTCAACCCATAAAAGGTAATGATTTATTGTTTGAATGCTTCCTTAAAATGACGGAGATCCGGCTGCATATCTGTTCTGTTAGATAATTCTCTATGCTGATTTTCCCGTTTACAGAAATTGATCAACCTCTTCATCCTAGATACACAGAAATTCAAAGTTTTTAAAGCAAAGACTTGGTTTAGATTAATTGGCATTTTCAGGTAAAAAAAATATCGGAAAACATGGATTTTTATGCAAAATATATTCTCCTGTCAATGGCTTGCTGAGGTATAGGAGAAAAAAAATGAAAAACCAGAGTGAGGTAGATATGAAGGTGCTTTCTGAGCCTTTTTCACAGTGCTGCTTTAGTTCTGTGAGTAGGATGTTTGCATACAGATGAAGAAAAGGAGTAAGAGCTGAGGCAAGGATTTGATGCTCTTTCAAACAATGAGGCTTTCCATCTAATTTGTTGTACTACAAATATCCAAAACCTATAGCCTTCTGTAGTTAAAATGTAGTCTCTCTGTTTACAAACATTCCCGTACTCATTATAGCGGACATAGCTTTCAAGGATGTGATGTTATAGATGAGTTACATTACAAAAACAATGAAGAATCATATTTTCTTTCTGAAAGTAAAAATAACTTATCTTTCTAGCACCTACCATGACCAGTGCCCACACTTTTGAGAAGGGCACAACAATGAACCTCCTGCAATGCCATATATTCATCCACTGTGAGCTTTCTTTTCTATTTTCTCTTCTTTTTAATTTACTTTTTATTTTTTGCTGGCCTTAGGTCTTAATGTTATTGAAACAGATAGCACATTAAGCATCAGTTGAGTACTTTTGCTTCTAATCAGGGCTCTTCTTCAAGTACTTTCTTTAAGAAAGAAGGGTGCATATTTCTAACTAGTGTCCTACATCATAGCTGTTCTTGCTTCCAAAGGCCAAGTTCAGAACCAGGAACCTACTTACTGGGAAAGATGCTCTCCAGATTACCTTGATCCTGAACAGAGGCAACTTCAGACATTTGCTGCTACTGTTCAAGGGTTGTAATGCTTTGACAAAGTGAGAAATTCAGTATACAGTTGTGATGGACTGTAGCAACCTGTTCATCTTAATGTACAGAATGCTTAATGTTGTAGATTTGAGATTCTGTAGCACTTAGATTCTGCAACTTAATATTCAAGCCAGGATAACACAAATGTAGTTGTGGCTTAATATGTAGTTGCTTATGGAGGTGCAATCAAGGTGAAAACCTTCTTATCAAGGTCGATCCGAATTAAAAGTCATGTCTTGAATGCTTAGCAGCTACACCATGCTTACATTCCAGGTTTACTCTATAGCATTAAGAACCAATCTAATAGTTTTAAGCCAACTGTCACCCAAAGTGCAGTACAGTAACTGAGAAGACTAACTAAATCTTTCAAAACATTTATATGTTTCCAGTTCTCATGTTGAACTTTGATCAGCAGATTTCATCAATTCTTTACCAAAAAATGTGTATTTTTTCCCCCTTATCTTTACATAGGAGGGAAATGACATTTTCTTAATTAATGGGTACAAGTAAAGGAGTAAAAACATTTTCCAAGTTCTTATTCTGTGAAAAACTTTGTGTCTGCATGCTCAGAAATGTCTATAAATGTAAGAATTACGATCATGCATATAGTCTCAAATTAAATCAAGATGATGAATGATGGAAGGGTAGACAGTCTAGTCATAAAAACATAATCTTGATGTCAGACTGAATATATTTATAGTTTATATATCAGTAATATATATTTCTTTCAAGTTTATTATCTCCTACTGATTTTAAAGACTACCCATATTTTTCTGATACATTAGCATTCTTGTAGTTCATTGATTTGACTGCTTTTTGGATAAGGGTCTGTAGCCACTCCTCTATTGAAATAGTTGTGTTTACCCTTCATCCTAATGCCTTCAAGGAAATTTTGATATTATCTTGGCCATCCTTGTAACTTAACACTTAAAACATGAAATGTATGTAGTTAAAAAT
This sequence comes from Cyrtonyx montezumae, assembly GCF_038088225.1. NCBI lineage: Eukaryota > Metazoa > Chordata > Aves > Galliformes > Odontophoridae > Cyrtonyx > Cyrtonyx montezumae. Next base: position 40,594,696 of record NW_027072034.1, on the reverse strand, counting down.
ATTTTTAAGTGTCAGTATTTACCGTATTACAGGTAATTCTGGAGTGATATGCCATAAAATTAACTGATAAATACTTTAATGTCTAAATCCTAACACATACACAATTCATCTATCCTGGCACATCTAAAACAGTAATTACCTAATGCCATTCACACAGTGTGGGGTTAATTGAAAGAGGTCTTGCCCTTTGTGACCTGTCAGTTTTGCCTAGTCAGATTGACCCAGGTCAGAGATTCTGCCTGATAGCTTTTGCTTATCCTAAAATCTTCTTGCATCTAGAAACAGTGTTATATATTTCTCTGCATCTATAGTTTTGTGTACGTATATATATCATAAGGGTGTGCAGATGTATGCACAATAGGAACTAAATAATAAAAATATTTTTCTTCTATTTTTCTTTCTCAAGTAAAACAGGCATCACGTGAACTGCAAAGTGAAAATGGCATTTCTTTTCAGTTTGTATCTTAGTCAGGATCCCAAAGCTAATTTCCTAGGTAAAATAAAGGAAATTTATTGTTGCTTATGTTATCACAAATGATTTTGGAAAGAGATTTTGACAGATACATAAGATTTTCAAGTCGCAATATATACTAAAATAAATCATCTTTAATGTAAAAATATAATTACTCACTGCTCTTAGTAACAGATACGCCTAACTTAAGAGGGCAAAATAACTGAGCTACTGATTGCATTTTATGCCCAGTTAAAACTGGAGGAAAATAGTATCTCATGGCATCTCCAGAACTTATTAAAATATATTTGAGTTCAGAATTTGTATACTTGAAAAACAGGAAATATCAGAGTTAAAGTTACTTCTGGTGACTGAATTCAAGTCATTTTGTCCTGAATTTCATTCTGTGCATTTAATCACAGAAATCACTGTCTCTGCTTGTCAGTTTCAGAGCTCAAAACCACAGTAGGTACAAATGTGTTCAACTACCTGAAGACAGTGTGTGAAGAAGACAGAATCTGGCTCTAGTCAGTGGTGCCCAGTGAAAGCATAAGAAGCAAAACACAAACTGGAACACAGTAGGTTCCCTCTGGACATGAAAAATTTATTGTGCAGGCAACCAAACACTGGCACGTGATACCAAGAGAGGTTGTGAAGTCTCCCTCCTTTGAAGATAATATAAAAAATGCCTGGACATGGTACTGAGAGTCATGCTCTGGGTAACCATTCCTGAGGTGGTTTTAGAAGATGACCACCAGAGATGTCCAGTTAGTAAAAACACATTTTCAACAGAGACGATGACTTTGATAGTCTGATTTCAAAACAAAAGAACAGTTCCCGCATATTGACATGTCAAGGAACTGTAGTTAACCCACAGTTTCTTTATACATCATGTGCACCATAATCTTGTTTACTTCGACTTTTCTCAGATGTACTAATCTTCTTATCCTGTGACATCAAATCTGAACTTCTATTGATTTTATGTTAAGGAAGTCTGCAGATTCCTACACAATAACTTCTGTACCCTGCCCAAGGTAGGTCAGTTGTGTTTTCTGTCTATTGTGTCAGTATAAAACTAAATTTTTCTGGTTAGTTCACCTACAAAATCTGGTTCAGACATGCTGATTTACATCCATATTGACCTATTAGCCTTTGTGAAGTTTTTCTGAATGTACATCAAACTAAATCAAAGAACTAAAAGGACAGCTTTTCTCCCATCAGAGTGCTAAAGGAAGGCTCTGCTGCCAATCCTATTGCTGGCGCATACATCCTCATACATACTTTAAGAATAGAAAAGAGAACAAGGGATTTCTGTTGTTAATGCTAGTGTGCTGTAACTTTAACTCATCATCTGTGGAGACAAAATATCTTCCTGCTCCACCAAGGGCTGACATTTTAGTAAACTGAAGGGATTAAAGACCAAAGAACACTAGATCGTCCACAAGTAGGTAAATACAAACTATTTCCAAAGTATCAGCAGACTCTTCCAAATCATATAAAATTGATATAACCTTCACTGTTCTTTTTTCCTTTCTTTATAACAATGCTCACCAATTCATTCTGCTAATTAGGAAATAAAAGCTTTAGAAGAAGGTAGAATGAAGAGATAGTTTTCAAAAATGACTGATTAGAGAGTTTTAGGGAAAGAATCCTGTCAGTAACACTTAATTATGAAAAGAATTGTTATGGAATTGATTCCATAGGGTTTCCTGAAATTGTACAACATTTAATACTACAAGTGGTCCCAGGAAAATAGATTGTGCTTCTGAGACATCCTGATTTTATTTTCTAAGATTTATCGTTGGACTGAGCAAACTTTATTTTATAATAACTGCACATGACATTGAACTTGTAGAAATGGGATCGTATTTTGTTTGTGAAGTCTGCTTGGTGCCTCCTGCTGCTCTGAGAATTTGCTGCAGAAAAATATTCATTTGTCTTCCACTTTTCTCTACAGCTTTCACTTTTCACCACAGATCTCTTTTTCTCACTCATATGCTTCGTCTCCCTGGTATTTCTGAACAATGATACATTAGATACTGAAGTCAACTAATTGTCAGCAGTGGAAGTAAAATATCAGATGAATATCAAAATATGATGCTTGCTGAGGTAGGTTTATAATCCCTCCTTTGTCAATGAGATTCATATGTCTCAGTGTTTGAGTATTTTCTGAACACGTAGTAACTATTATTTCTGGCACGTGTGTGGCTGATTGTTTCCAGAATGAACAAAACATAAAGCAGCATCATTACGCCTGGTAGATGCAGGCCACACTCTCAACAGTGGTCTTGTTTTTATAAATTAGCTAAATGGTTTCCAGAGAATGATGTGCTGAACTGTTTGGGACACATTTCTTTTAAGGAAATGATGAAAGGCTTTGCAAGTAGCTCCAAATGGTCCATATTTACTTTGTTTAATAGTCAGGCATATTAGTCACCTTGAATGTAGCTATAAAAGATTGAGGCTGCTTTGAAATCATTTACTTATATTTAACCTTCACTTTGATTCTTACCTCTATACTTACTCCTAATAAAGCTTTACAATAATAACGAAAAATTAACTTAAAATTATGAATAGAATAATTTTTGTTTGCGCCTTTACTCTGTACAGAGTGCTGCTTTACATGTATTTGCATTCTTTAAATACCGTGTTACTTAATATCCACTGATAAAACTGCTAATTGTTATTACAGAGAACGCAGGATTCTTTTAGCAAAATGTCAGATCTCAGACTTAATCTTAGCAAAAAAAGTAAAGTCACTGAAGAAATGTTAATTTCTGGGTGCAGTTAGAAACTGATGGAATAAACTAGCTCATAGAAGACATCTGATTACTCAAAAATAATTTCTACAAATTAATAAATGAAATGGGAACTTACAGTGTGGCTTTGAAATATTACAGTCTTAGCAAGAGTCCCAAGTTGTTCTAGGGCAACATATCAAATAATAATCACAAGCTCTGTTTTCATCTTTCTTTTCGTACCCTGAAAATTATTTATTTCTAAGTTACCTTCAGAATAAATGTCTCATGTCCCAAAGGAAACTGGCTTTCATTGTTCTTGCTATGCTATCTGATCAGATGATATTGAAACCTATTTTCTGGTGATAGTCTCTATTGGAATCTGAAGAGTAAACTGAAGAAAGATTTCTTTGAGCAGCATGATTAATTTGTGTTTGACTCGAGAAGACTTTTATAAAGGCGTACTAATTTTATTTCTCACTAAATGCTCATGAAAGAGAAAAAAGTATATTTTTACTTTATCAGACAAGATTATCTATTTCCTCCCAGCAATATAGCTGATAGAAATTTTTAAATAACAGTAAATATTTTTGAAAGTATAGTGTTGCTAAAAGTGCCTGCCAATATATTCCAGCTTGCATAGGAAGAGAAGCAGAGGTGTTATGGCAAAAATTTTGAATAGACCTCAGACTCTGAAGGCTAACATTTCTGAATTCTGCAACAAGTTAGCCACCTTGTCTTTAACAGTGTTTACAAGCTTTTCTGCTCATGAATTTTGTTTAAAAATGTTATGCTAGCTGAAGCTCTAGAGATTAATCCAATGTGAGCCTGAAGTTCAGAGCAAAACTGGAGCAACATGTAGCTATTCTCAAACAGAGACAGATTTGTGAAAATCTTACCTGATATGACTTTGTACCTATATTAAGTAGTCTGGCTTTTTTTTTTTTTTTTTTTTGTAGAAGAAAGATAATCTGAAAATTGAGTTTATCCTTTTAATCTGTTCAGCAGAATGAATATGAATACTATTGCTTGGAATGAGGCATTTTTTTTGCAGTGTTTAGTCCCTAGTTTCTGATGACACCAGTATTCTTATTATTCCTCGGGAAAGGTCTTAGTATTCTCCAGGTCTGCAGTGAATGTACTGCAATGAATCTCCTGTGATTTAATTCAGAAGCTACTTTAAATAAGCTTAAATCCATTTCATTATCTATTTCTTTATTATCTATTTTTGCTCAGAGATCTTCTTGACATCTAGAAGAAAAGCAAACAGAAATCAGAACCAAAAACATGCTGATCTTTAGTGTGATTCACTTACATTTTCCTCACAAACAGCTTGATAAATATTAATGTCTATTGCTCTGATAAAAAAACATGTGAAGAGAACTCAAACTTTGTGCTCTGTGAGGCACGCTGATTGCCAGATATTTCTTACGTATCTAACTTAAATAGTGACTCAATTCAGAATTCAGTTCTGGATGAATACAAGAGAAAGGCAAAAGCTTACAGATACTCCAAGGAAAAAAAAGAAAAAGAAAAATAAGAAAAAAACCCATAAGAGTACTAGGAGAAGGACTGAGATGTGTCTCCAGGAAATGGTAGTCTTTGAAACGTCTTTCAAGAGTTAATTCACAAATCTCTCATAGCTGAATTGTGAATATATTTTGAGTTTGTTTTGTTCTATTTTTTTTTTTTCCAAAAGAAAAGGTCCAGTTGTTTCCGAAGATCACAAATGAACTAGTTGTTACTGAAGGTTGTATTTTAAGGTAAAAAGCTGAGCATAAAGCATATCTAGCATTTTGCTTTACCAGAAGTGGATTCTTTTTGTTGCCCTTGCCACGAAATCATCTTCATAAAATAAACCTTTTTTTGCAGACTATTAATGCAATAACTTTTCATTAAAATTTCCCTTTAAGAACTCTCAAATAATAATGCCAAAGACTGACTTAATCTCTAAACAGTGCCAGCAGCTTTCAGAGCAACTCAATGTGCTAATTGCTGCATAAACTTTCCACAATATACTCCTCAAATTCGGAGTGATTTTTACAGAAAACTGCTGTCATTGGAGTTTGCAGCAACTATTTATCTCAGTTTGATTTGGTATACTTTTGAAGGAACTGAAGAAATTACAAGCTGAGAAAAGTAAAATTGTTGAAATAAAGCCTACAAAAGGGTTGGCTTTGTCATGTCAGTAACTGTTCTTGAAAAATAGTCTTTACCTGTAAATTTCCTCTTTAAATCAGTACATTTTCTAATGAAAAAAAATAATATATGTTTCATGGAATGGTTAAGGCTGGTAGGGACTCCTGGAGCTCATCTGCCCTAAGTTTGCTCAAACAGGTGAACACAGTGCAAGTCTCCCAGGACCATATCCAAGCAGCACCTGAAGTTCTCCAAAGAAGAGATTACACAACCTCTCTAGATGCCCTGTTCAAGGGCTCCATCACCCACAGTGTAAAGTGTTTCTTGATGTTCAGAGAGACTCTCTTGTGTCCCAATTTGTGCCTATTGTCTCTTTCCATATTACTGATAGCCACTTAAAAGAGCCTGGCTCTGTCTTATTTGTACCCTCCATTCAGGTGTTTATAGATACTGATAAAATCCCCAAAAGCTTCTTCACCAGGCTGAACAGTTTCATTACCTCAGCTTCTCTTCATAGGAGAGGCGCTTCATTGCCTTGATGATCTTGGTGGTGCAAAGCTGGACTCATCCCATTGTGCCCATGTCTGTTTTACTGGGAGGCCCAGAAGTAGATACAGCACTCCAGATGTAGCCTCACCAACAGTAGGTTGTAAGGATCACCTGTTGTGATCTGTTGGCCATTTCTTGTTTAATGCAACCAAGAAAACCACTCTCCTTAGCGACAACAATTTGTTGCTGTATCATGTTCAATTGGATCTTTGATGGGCATCCTTATGAATGACTATTGGTCCTGCCTGTATGTTCCACTTTTAGAACAAGATAAAGGTATGGCTTTAAAAATTAAGTAAAAAGGAAGCATCACTTTAAGTGTCATGTGGGATGTGGGAAGGGTTTCTTTCTTGATGACTGAGGATGAAATAGCTGGTATGAAACTTAGATGTATTCCAATAACTGTTTTGAACATCCAGCATAGTTATTCTACCTTGTTTTTTGTTCAAGGAAAGAATTAATCTTCTGAGTGCTTTAGAGAAGAGATTTACTCCCTTATCCCTTATTTACAAAGTTCTTGTCTCTGGCCATATTTAGTCCTAGAATCTAGACTATTTTTACCAAGCTTCTAACATTCTCAGTGATAAAAGCCACTTAAAAACTTTTTAGAACAAACCACTGACTAATCTAAGAATAGACTCTGGTTTCCCATTTCCATGAAATTCACTCTGAAGTAGGATAGTTGAAGGGGCAATTTGTCACAGAGATGCTTCCATCTTACCTGTTATGCATCATGTCACCAACACATTTATCTTCAGAGAGAGAAGGCATGGCTGTTAACACTGCTGAGTCAGTACTTTCATAAACGAAAATCATAGAATCACAGAATTATAGAATGATTTGTGTTGGAAGGGACCTTTAAAAGGACTTCTAAGAGCATCTAGTTCTCATCTCTCCTGCTATAGGCAGGGACACTAGACAAGGTTGCTCTAGGCCCCAGCCAGCCTGTCCTTGAATGATTTCAGGGACATCCACAACCTCTGTGGGCAACATATTCCAATGTCTCACCACTCTCACAGTAAAGAGTTTCTTTCTAATATCTAGTCTAAATCTACCCTCTTCTAGTTTAAAATGATTTCCCCTCGTCCTTTTGCTACATGTCCTTATAAGAAGCCCCCCTCCAGATTTCCTGTAGGCCTTTTTAGGGTACTGGAAGGCTACTATGAAGTTCCCCTAGAGCCTTCTCCTCTTTATCATGAAAAGCCCAAACTCTCTCAGCCTGTCCATGTAGGGGAGATACTCCACCCCTCCAATAATCTTCATGGCCCTCCTGTGGACTTGCTCCAACAGCTCGCTATTCTTCTTGTGTTGAAGGCCTCAAAAGTGGATGCAGTACTCCAGGATTGGTTACACGATAGCAGAGTAGAAAGAAAGAATCACCATCCTTGACCTCTATTGATGCAACCCAGAATATGGTTGGCTTTCTGGGCTGCAAGTACACATTGACAGCTCATGTTAAGTCTTTAAACAGCCAAACAGTTATCAAAGATCAATGAACTATCTTTTCTATTTCCTCTACATATCCTGTAAAATGGATTGAAGAACTGACATCCACTTTTAACAACAGAAGTCTGGACTGCACAGAATCACATGAAATATTTGATAATGGATTTCCTAGTCTCTTGAGATTTCTAGTCCAGAGTCCCTGCCTGAGTGGGGTAAACAAGAACAAGTTTCTCAGGCAGTGTTGTCGAGTTTTGAATATCTCCAAGGAAGTATGATCCACAGTCTCTCTGAGCAACATATTTCAGTACTCAGTCATTCACAATAAAGTAGTGTTTCCTTATGTTCAAACATAATTCCACGAGTATCAGTTTGTATCTTTGCCTTGTCAGTAAACACTACTGGGAAATGTCTGGTTTGCTCTTTATTCTTCCCATCACATATTTATTCTTATGGTTAAGATCCTCTCTGAGCTTTTTTTCCCAAGCAGAACAGATTCAGCCCATTCCATTTCTCCTTTTGTTGAAATTGTTCTAGTCACTTGAGAGCCTCTGCAATTACTTGCTGCACTCACTCAAGTATGGCCATACCTCTCTTATACTGAGGTGCTCAGCATCAGAATCCAAATGTGTCTCACGAGCACAGAGAAGAGAGAAAGGATCACCTTAATTGACTGGTGATAGTGTTAATGCAAGCCATGAGAGCCCACTGCTGAGTAAAGGTTAGGTTGTTGTCCACCAGAATCCTTATGAGACAAGAAGCTGGCCAGCCCCCAGTCTTGTGCTGGTATATAGGAGTACTCCTCACCATATACAGGGCTTTGCATTTCCCTTTAATGGCAATCATATAGATTTTCTCTGTCCATTTTTACAGCTTGTTGAGGTTCCTCTTAGCAGTACTTCAGCCATGTGGTGTATTAAGTACTCCACACAGTTTTGAACTATCTACAAACTTGCTGAGGGTGCACTCTGTCCATCATCAAGATCATTAATGAAGATGTTAAAACAGTATAGGAGCAAGTAAAGACCCATAGGGTGCACCACTAAAGGCAAGATTTTTCAGTTCAAGATTACAAATGGCTCTCCCATTAAATATATATGGGGACTGCTCCAAAAATAATGCCTCCTGTTGGACAACAACATCAGAGGCAGGTGTCACTGATATGGAAGTAGATGTTGAACCTTTCCACAAATATTCTAATAAGTTTGGTTGATGTGCAGCAGATGGCAGCAGTCTGACAAAATGATGTCAGACACATGAAAATGTGGATAAAGAAAAGGTGTGGAATTGAATTCCTCAAAGTGGAAAAAATGGTACATGTCCATATTCATTGATGCTTTTAGAATGTTATGGAGGTGAAACAATGGATGTCAGTAAAGTAAGGCAGTGGGTGGTGTGTTTTAGCTGTAGTGACTGGGATGTGAAAGACAAATCATGTTCCGAATGGTCATGCAGAGATTTTTGAGTGGCATGCAGGCTCTTTTTCATCCCTATGAAAATGCATAAATAATAGTAGTGTCTACATTGAAAGCTAATATTCATAGATGAGAATTTTCTCTACCAAATACTGTTATTGCGCTCTCTGTATCTGTTGTAGTTTTTTAGTAGGAATTATCAGGAGGCATTACCTTCAAAGCAACCTAAGTGCGTGTATATATGTGTTTATACCTTTTTTTTTTAAGTCAGATGTGGGCATGTTCAAAGTTGTTTGTGCACTTTTGAGATACTGTTCTTTACATATGTATTTTGGAATGAACACATTCCTGTGGACAGTCTTAATTACTCTTGTAGATGTCTCTGAGACTTGAGATTCATTTTAGGAGGAAGTCTTTCTGTTGTTTTACATTGTATCTTGGTGAAAGGTAGGAAAGAGAGGCATTGACAGAGAGACCTCCTGGAAATAGATTAGATGGGAACCAGTAAATTAGTCTTTCCTCAGACATTTCTGACCCTTCATGTTCACAATATTTCCATCAGAGTCAAGTAGTATTATAATTAGTTTAGAATCATTCTTTACAATTGAACAACAGGAAGAAAACCTTAGGGACATTTAAATAAATCATACCTATTCGGTACATTAAAACTGATCTGGAAAACAAATTTCATAAAGGTTATATAATTAAATAAAATTTTATTTTATAGAATTTCCTCCTCCCATGACATCAAAGGTTTTTCAGTACTCAAAACAAATGTATCTCATTTTCAAATTAAATTGAGAGGGATATTTTAAATACCTGCTAACACATCTCAGATCTAGTAGTCATATCATGTTTCTTCACTTTCTTACATGTGTTCTCCAAACCCTATGACTTAGATTAAATGGGCCTTAAGAGATAGATTTAAAAGCTAAATAAAAAGGGAAATTCAAGGTACATAGCATATCTCCTGGTCTGAGATGGTTAAATGAACCAGCTATTGCTGGTTATATATATATATATACATATATATGTGTTATATATAAGTTAGGTAGGTTACATATAAATGTGCACTATAAAGCACGATAGGATAAATCCTACATTTAAAAAAAAATAGTGTCTGAGGAAATAAGGCCAGGCACTTGAGAGTAATGCTGCAATTTGTGATACATAAATACTTCTTGGAACCCAGTTTCCAAGTAGCCAGGCTAACACAGGGCAAACTCTCCTCATTTAAAATCATGGGAATCTGAGGAGATTGTCAGTCTTACCATATGGAAAGGCATGGACTGTGCTGTGCATTTTCTGCAATAGAAAGAAGCACAAAAAGTGCTGTGGCCAAACAGGGAAGATAAGCTTAGCAATAATCAGATAAGTGGGAACAGTTAATGACTCAATTAGAATACACTAACTAAGTAGATTTGTATTTGGGAAAAGCACAGTAGAAAATCGTTTTACAAGTTTTTCAGTAGTAGAAGGATTACACCATGTTTGTAGAAAGGGAATGTTGGGTCTGATTCTGGGTATTTTTATGTTTACTAATATTGTTTCTTGATTTTAGTGTGACTCTAGATTCTCAGCATGTCTGTAACATTAACTTCAGAGGTGATGTACCACTCAGAATTTTGCATACTTATTAGGCATAGTACACTAACAAAAAAAGCTTGTACCTCACTAGATTCCCCCAGATTATAGCCAGCTTTTGTGAGCAGATGGTGATATAGAACTGAGAAGTGTAAGTTCCATTTGGTTCACTACATGCATATGTATAGATTCTGGCAGGTAGAAAGAATTGATCCACAGGTGTGTCAATGGTACACAGTGCTTTTCACAGCACAATGCTTTCCCAACAACTTAAGCTTCTGAAGCAATCTAAATGGGATAATTACATACTGCTTTCACTTCAGGAAAAATAAAAATAAAAGTACAAGGCTAGAAACACTGGAAAGATTGTATTACACACAGTAGTGCCCCCAGCAAGCTTGAGAGACAATTCAGAACTGCAGGACTTCATCTAGATTCTGTGGAGACTTACAGTGTCCAGTACTGTGCTATCTCTAAGACAAAAATGTTATTTTCAGGGATTTCAAATCACTGTATAAGCAGGCATCAATATTACTAGAGGTGTTCTAATGTTGCATGAAATCAGCAACTTAGATGAATGTAAATTCTAATCTCCATGTTGATTAGCCCCATGTTCTGTTTCTGTATGTCTATATTAACTTTCCAGATTAGAAAAAAAAACAGTGCAATTCTATAGCTTTGTTTTAATCACCTATATTCAAATTAAAGAACTCCCAAAATGATGTTGTTCTCTTCTATAAATAAAACAAGTTAACATTTTTCTCTCCATGCACTTGCAGTGGAGTTTCCCTTCCCTTGACGTCCCAAAATAAAAGGAATAATAAAACCAATAAGCACATGAAGAATTAGCATGCAACAGGCAAGTGGGCTGATGTTTTTAACAGGGTACATCAGCAATGAAGATTGGTCATACCAAGTCTGTAGAAGGAAAATTTATTTTCCTGAGTACTTTTAATCTTGGCTTCCTTAAGAACCTTTGCAGAGCTATTGTAATCACATGGCTTGTGCCAGTTCATTAATTCCTCAGTTTGTTGCTTGCAGATGTTTGAGGCAGGTGTTCTGTATAGACCAGGGAGTTTGCTTTTTTCTGCTGTGTGTTGCATAGAAGGTCAGAGGTTATACCTCAGTGGTAAGGTATAAACTGCAAGGCAAGTCTCAGAGGTCTTTGTTAGGGGAGAAAAAGAATTCAGTCCCCTTAAAATTTATGTACTGCAAAAGATAACTGCACCTGCAGATTGCTGTTGTTATTGAAAACACATGATGGCTGTTGGAAGAAATATAAAATACAACTGTGTAATTCCTTTTGAGAATATGCAGAGGCTCCAAATGATCCTCATTAGACCATAGATACCCTAATGATTAATCCATCATTCAAGGTACACAGTTATGGTATGAAATGTGTGTTTCTTCAGTACACTTGGGCATTCATGCAAATTCATATGTATCTAAATATTTACTTTGGGTATTGTTGCATTCCCCATCAAACAGTTACCCTGCATAATATAAGGTATGTCAGCAGGCAGGCATTTCCAATGACCCAGTTAGTTCATAATTGGGAAAGGTTAGTCCAGTCTTTCCTGACCACCTGTGTGCTGGCTTTTTAACTTCCCAAATGGAAAGAGGAAAGATAGGTTCTTCTAGATTCAGGAAATCCTATGAAGTAGACCACCCTTATTAGAGAATCTTCTGTCTTAAAAAGATCTCTGTAGATTTACGGGATAAAAATCTACTTTGGTTATGCTAGAAACAACCTCGTGTAAGCCTCAAATTTTTGTCAGTTTGTGTTATGTTACTCCAATATAAATGACATACTTACAGAAAGAGATGGAAATGTCTCTTGTTTCTTAACTTTTATTGACATATGCTGCTGGGGCACTTTAGCATTCAGTAATGACTGTTGAGGCAAGGATGCTAATAATTGCTGAAAGCTGCAAAAAAGCTGAGACAAATGGTAGAATAAAATCAAGGCTTTCACTACCACTTGTTCATCAGAAAGAGACGTTAATTTCTCACACTTTCCATGTAGGAACTGTGAACAATCAATCTTATATTTGTATGTTGTTCTGAGTGTTCATGGAAATTTTGTGTGAAATAATAATGGGGCTATGGATGTGACAACAAATGCATTATGCCATTGTACTATGCACTAAACATGGATAAATTGTGTGCAGTAAATGATAAAAAAATAAAGCTGGGAGAAATAAAAATACTTTTTTTTTTATTTCTGAAAAATCTCCATTTATCAAGCATCTATGTATACTTCCTTAACATCCATAATTTTCATAGTTTAAGAAAGTGGAAATATAAAACATCTGATTTCATGATTTGAAATATTTCTGAACGTCTAATCTGAAGAACCTTAGCATTTGCATGTCTATTTCAGAGATGCTACATCTTCATGTGTTTTCTTCCCTTACTTTTTCTCCTGAGTAGTGCACCTATGAAATCATATCCAGAAATCCATCTGTAACACTTGAGATGTACTGTTTTTTGCAAGGAACAACAACAAACAAACAAACAAAAATAACAAAAAATGTTAAAGCTATTGTAAGCCATAACTTAGTGGCAAACTCTAAGCCTTGATGAAATAATGTGAACATTGTAAAATGGTAAAACTGAACAGTGTTTTAACAAGTTTTTGCTGCAACATTTTTGCATGTATCATACAATGTACTGCTGAATGCTATCAAAAATCATATGGGCGAATTTAATAAAGATTTTTACCTCATAATAATTTTTAGATTATGAATTACAAAATCAGAAGAGGCAGTGGGGATTGCTACATTGATATATGTTAAATAAAATGTCTCTGATAGAAGACAAAATCTTGTGCAAATATTTTCTCCAATTAAAATATGATGCACTACAGAGTTTGATTCAGAACTGACAGAATGCCAAGAGTCACCTGAATTAAGATGGTATCTAATCTTGAGAACAGATGTTTTTAATCTCAATGCTCATAGTTTCTTTTATAACATGACTTATATGACTTAAAAAAAAAATCTTTTTTCCAACTAAAAGTTTTCAAAAAATTTCTGACAGGAATTTCTGCATTTTCAACACTTATGTAAGAAAAGAAACACCTAATTTTATTACCTTTCTTACATCAAAAGAATTAAATGGATAATTTTCATTATCATTCTCACCCACATTAGGTTTTAAAATGAGGCAGTTTATAGATCTTCCTAATTGCAAGTCTGTGAGTAGTAACTTTGATGGATATTCTACTTCTCTGGTGAGTGCCTCTCATCATGGTATTAACACTGGTGAACTTAGAAAGTTTGAGCTTTAACAGCCCTCTATTTTCTGTTGAAGCCCTGTTTCATCAATGCAATTACAGCAACTTGTTCCTACAAATCCTCCATTGCGTATATGCTTAATATGGAAGAAGAACAGTGAGGAGAATCACTAAATATGTAGACAGTCAGAATGGCTAAATGTGCTATCACTAAAGTGGGGCAGTTAGTACACACTTATTGCACATTGGTAACACATTAAAAACTGAGCTATTGACTCATTCCATTATAGGTAAAGCAGTAAAATTAACAGTTAGAAAATTAGACATGTGAGACACTTTTAGAAGCATAAATTCTTATGCTACCTTGACAGACTGCTCCTTATTCTTATGATATTATGTTAATAAGATATTGATTTTATTGTTTACCGTGTATCATATACAGTCTGTTTCAGGAAGCATCTTTTCAAGACCATTTAGTATGTTTTGCTCAGACAGTTAAACTGTTACAGTTTAATTTTAGGACAAATATATAGAAGCCCCTGGATAAATCTGCCACTACTTACAGTATGCATCTCTGAAATGTTCATATTCTGTGGCAACCCTTTTTCTTTAAATTTCAAAAATTTCATAGGAATATCTGGTTTACTAGGTCACATATAAGTTGGCTAACTGCACAAGCAAAGTCTTCCAAATCAAAGCCATGCTCAGAAATGCTGCTTATCACAAAGTTGTACAATGTAAGTAGACCAAAATGGCTATCTCCATCATGCAAACACAGACAGTGTATTTCCAACCTGAACTGAGTTTCAGAATTCAAATTCAACCAAATAACTAATTATATAGTGGCATCTCCCTAACAACGAACTTTTCAGGATCTAAAGGATGAGAGGAGTCATGAGAATGAGTCAGCTGGGAAATGGTTCATACTGACAGCCTAATGACAGTATGGAATCACTTTCTGATTTGTCTAAAGGAGAGATTGGAAGTACTTTGTATGATAAGCTGGCAGAGTTGGTAGATTCTGAAAATAAGATTGTGTTTTAGAAGTAAACTTTCAAAAGACTTTAGAAAAAGGTTGCTACAGGTATCAGAGAGACTCAGTGATCAATTATGTGGCACAATGTGTTATTAAGAGCAGTTTCTTTATTTGAGTTCATCTGCTCACTTTCTCAGTCAGAAGGCTGTAAGAGCCAATCATGTGATTAAGTAAAAAAGTACAACCAACCAAAAAAAAAAAAAAAAAAACAGCACAAAGGAAATATAAGGAAATGACCACAGGCTTATTGTGTTTATCATACTTTACATCTGTTTTTCTTACTACAACAGAAGAAACAAAAATGCACCAAATCAATTTAGGCCCAAGAGGCTAGTGTTTGTTTTTTTTTTGCCACCACTTCTACATTGTCATATATGTGAAGAATAAATGTCTAGAATTCAAACACTAAAAATGTTTGCAGGAAACAGTGAAACTGAGTTTTTGTCACTTTTCAGAGGAAATACCACACTAGCTCATCCTTCTTCAGAAGAAAATTTGTCCAGGAAATTACATTACAATGAATTTCCCTTCCTACCTTTTTCACCTCTAGGTTAAAAAACAAAACAAGGCAAAACTGTATAGCTTCTCACAGCTACCTCTTGCTTGATCTATGTCTTCTCCCAAAATATCTTTTCTACATTCCTGGAGCAGAGGATATTCCATCATGAGCATGAAGGCAGATTAGGTACTTCAGGGGACTTTTTTGGACTCCCTCCAGTTTATCTAACTGCCTTACTCAGGATAACTATGTTGGCTGGTTGATTAATCATATCCCTGTCTTTAGTAGCTCGTTTTGCACCAATTTGTCTGTGCACCAACTCTCTCTCTCCCTATCTTGACTCCTAACAGTTTTTGAATATTGATCATTTGTAATGTATACCACCTGATCATTATCCCAACACTAGCTCAGTAGGCAACGAAGTATTTTTTGTAATTCCCTTTCATCATTATCCATTCTTTGTTAAAATCAATGGTAGCTTGAGGAGATTGTTGATGAGAAAAACATGCTGAAGATGCTAGTTTTAGTGTTTGTTTTTTCTTCAAACATCTTCTCACTTCTTTTAAAAATTTTTAAAAATTGGATGGTTTTAAACACCAAATGAGCACATATATGCAAAAAGCTGGACACGGAAAAGGCTGAAGCACTGAATATCTTCTTTGCTTCAGATTTCACTAGCAAGACAAGTCTTTAGAAATCTCAGTTCTCTGGAGGAACGGCTGGAGAAAATAAGATGTACACTTGGTGGAAGATCAGGACAGGGAACACTAAAGCAAAGTGGACATGCATAAGTGCAGAGGAAGTACCCACAAATGCTCAGGGAGATGGAAGATAGCTACTCTCAATAATTTTTGATTGATCATGGTAACTGGGAGAAGTGCACAAAGGCTGAAAGAGGAAATGTCACTCACATATCTTCAAGAAAGTCAAGAATTGTGATTTAGGGAACTACAGAGTGGTGAGCCTTCTCTTGATCCTTGGGAAGATAATGGAGCAGGTAATCCTAGAAACCACTTCCAGGCTCAGAAAGGAAAAGCAAATTATCAGTAGTCTCCTCATTCACCGATGAGAAGTCATATTTCATCAATCTGATAAACTTCTGTGATGAAATGATTGGCTTGGAGGATGAGGGGAAAGCAGTGAATATTGCTATCCTGGATTTTGAGGCTTTTGAGACTGTCCACTGTAAAATAGATAAGCTGTTGATTTATGGACTACTTGAGAAGACAGTGGAGAGGACTGAAAATAGACTGAATGACTTAGTCTATAGGGCAGTGATAGTTTGGAAAAATATCTAGTTGGAGACCAGTGATGAGTGAAGTACTCTGTGGGTCAGTACTGGATCCAACCTTGTTCATCATGTTCATCTGGATCTGAATGACTGGTCAGAATTTCCCCAGAAAGACTGCAGAGGACAGAAAACTTAAAGACTTGGCTAAAATTAAAAAGATCCCTGGGCAACCTGCTCTACATAGACCTTTTTGAGCTGGGGGTTGGACAGGATGAGATCCAGAGGTCTCTTCTACCTCAACCATTCTGTGATTCTGTGATTCAAGTCACTTAGAGAAAAATACATGAACATAAATGACGTGAGGTGATCTCTGCTTGAACCTCTAAACTGCTGTGATTCCTCATTTGAAAGAGAGTTCAAATTAAGTATAATATAAACAATTTTTTAGTTCACACAGTAGTTGAATCTATAATCAAGTGAGAACACAAGTGTACTAGAACAGAATGCAGGACAGAAGTGTCTGTGTTTGCTTTACTGGAATAGTGGTGATACTGGTGGTAAGCACTGACACCTCAAGAAACTGTAAAGAGTTCCTTGTTGCAAGACTAAAGAGTAGTCTTTTTATGGAAATAAGGTCTACATTTGAAAAACAAATAAAATCACCCATAATAACTATTACAGTATCAAAAACAATGTGGTAATTTGACAGGAAAGCTTTTTAATATAAGCAATTAATTTCCTTACAGTACATATATATGGGGGCTGCTCTGAAAGAAATTGATCCTGTTTTATTATGTTGGCCCACAATGTCAGAGGCAGATGTTGTTGACATGGCTGCAGAGGTTGAAGCTTCCCACCATATGTAATTCCATTACATATTATTGCCATGTGACAGATGGCAGCAGAGGGGCACACTGACAAAATGATGTCTGACATGGTAGCATGGATGAAACAAAGGTGTGTCACTAAACTCCTCCATGCAGAAAAAAGCTGCACCCACTGACATTCATTAATGCTTCCTGAATATTTATGGAAACAAAACAGTGAATGTGAATACAGTAAGGTATTGGGTGGTTTGTTTCAGCAGTGGTGACAGCTGCAGTAGGTCACCTCCACTGGTGATGATTTTTGCAACATGAAGAATCTTGTTCACCTCTGGTGAAAATGCATAACTAATGGTGGTGACTGTGTGGAAAACTAGTGTTTTGAAGCTGAGAATTTTCCAAATAGTCAAATAGTGTTACTGTGCTCTTTGTATCTCCTGTAGTTTCCATGGAAATAAATAGGAGGGATTACTTATAGAATGAATTGCCTAACACAGAACAGCTGTTATTGACATGAATATTTTATTGAAGATCAAAACAGAATTTCTAGCATACCCAACTTCCCAGCATGAGCCATTAGGGAAAATAACCTATGATTAATTTTGACAACAACACAATCTGTAATAAAAGAATGCAAACCCCCAGACCTAACAGACTTATAAATTATGAATGAGTATGTGTGCAAAACCTGCTCAGACACTTTATTTAAAAGAACTGACACATATGTGTGCCAAGCAAATAGGAATTGCAGTGTAGGAGGTCTTTCAGAGAGTTTTCAGCAAATATTATTGTAGAACTCTGTGCTGGCTTGGTGGTTTGGATAAAACTTACATCTTAGCACAGAGAAAATGATAAGATGAATGTGGTATAACTGAATCTTAACAGGGAAATTTTTCATAGGTTTGTTTCATCATTCAAAAAAGGTGTGATGGGATCTTTCTGTTGTGAGTTTTAGGTTACAGGGCAAATGTGAAAGATGGTAATGTAAGGAAAAGCTTCTAAAATGGAGGAAAAAGTTTCACTTGGATGCTTAGGGCCAATGGAAATCACCGTCTGCATGGGATGTAAAACCATTTTGGTGTTTCTTTTCACACGAGAATGTGACTTTTTCAGCAATTCTGAAAATCCACATAAGTAGTAGATGCATTAATACATAGATGCATTTCCAGAAGCACTTAAAAGTTTATATAATACATCTACTTTGCCAAGATGAACTCAGGTAATCATAACCAGTTTTCTTATGTTACCAACATTTTTTTTTCCACAATTTGAAACTCATTTTCCTCTACTTAGTTCCCCTTCTCCCTTCTTCCTCCGTTTATTCTTGTTTTGAGGTGTCCACATCACTATCAGCAAGGTCAAAGACAACTACAGGGAGATGGATATAGACAAGCTTTTATCTCTTCCTACAAACAGAAGTCATGGTAACATGTAAAGTAAATAGTAAACGTTGCTCAGTTTACTTAATAAAAGTGGTTGTTCACCACTATGGAGATTTTTGTCTCACAACGCTGAAACAGAATCATAGAATCAACAACGTTGGAAAAGGTGTACAAGGTCATCCAGTCCAACCATCCACCTATCACCAATAGTTCTCTCTAAACCATGTTCCTCAGCACAATGTCTAAATGTTCCTTAAATACTTCCAGGATTGGTGAGTCCACCATCTCCTTGGGCAGCTCATTCCAGTGCCAGACCACTTTTTCAGAGAAGTATTTCTTAGCATCCAGTCTGAATTTCCCCTGTTGCAACTTGAAGCCATTCCCTCTAGTCCTATTACTAGTTACATGAGAGGATGACCCCAGCTCACTATAACTGGTAGTTACAGAGAGCAATACATCCCTCAGCCATTCCTTATAAGGCCTGTACTCCAGACCCCTCACCAGCCTCACTGCCCTTCTCTAGACACTCTCCAATGCCTCCAATGCCTTTCTTGCAGTGAAGGGCTCAAAACTGATTTCAGTATTTGAGATGCAGCCTCACCAGTTCTGAGTATGGGGGGACAATTACTTTCCTGCTCCTGCTGGCAACACTGTTTCTGATACAAACCTACAAACCAGGATGCCACTGCTGGCTTATGTTCAGCTGAGCATCAACCAATACCCCCAGGTCCCTTTTCTCTTCACAGTCGTCCAGCCACTCTGCCCCAAGCCTGTAAGTGTTGCCTTGGGTTGTTGTGGCCAAAGTGCAGGATCCAGCACTTGGTCTTGTTGAACTTCATTCCATTGTCTGCAGCCCAGCAATCCAGCCTGTCCTGATTTCTCCGTAGGGCCTCACTACTGCCAGGCAACTTGGTGTCATCTGCAAACTTACAGAGGGTGCACTCAATGACCTCATCCAGGTCACCAATAAAGATACCGAAGAGGACAGACCCCAGTACCAAACCCTAGGGAACTACACTTGTGACAAGTCATCAGCTGGATTTAACCCCATCCACCACCACTCTCTGTGGCTTGCATTCCAGCCAGTTCCTAACCCAGCAGAGTGTACCTGACCAAGCCATGTGCTGCCAGATTCAGGAGGAGAATACTGTGGGAAACAGTGTCAAAGGCTTTGCTGAAGTCAAGTTAGACTACATCAACAGCCTTTACCTCATCCATCGGATGGTTCACTAGATCATAGAAGGAGATTAAGTTGGTCAAGTAGAACCTGACATTCAAACCCATGCTGGCTAGGCCTGACCCCCAGCTGTCCCACACATGCCGTGTGCCATATTGCAGTCCTGATGTAGGCCTTAGGGGACGAAGTGAAGAATAAGACAATTAAAAAATTTTCTAAACCTAGTTACTATTCTATAAAACTTCTGATTTTAGTTTTTAGTTATGTAATTCCCTGTAATAGTGAAAGTACTACTTAAAACTAAAAACATTCCCTTAGGAAGTTCTTTGTTCTGTAAGGTTTTCAGGAGCTCTATCAAACCAGAGGGAGAGGAATGATAGTCTATTTTAGATGTAGAAAGATAGCAAGGCTGAGAAATTCATTTGTAGAGTTAAAATGATTTCAAAACTTTTGAAACAGAAATGATATCAGGAGAAAAAAAAATAGGACAAACATGTGATCTTTAGCAAGGCATTTCATAAACGATGCTTAATTTTCTGAGCCATTTTCCAAAAATGGGAGCTGAAGTTTCAGCTGTAAATAAGTTCAGGGATTTATTTATTAATTGATTCATTTATATCTTAAAGACTAAGTGCTCCCAACTGGCTTTTGTCCACAGTATTTAGGGCTCTGAACTTCTATAGGTATGTTTTCTTGGAGAGACTTAGCTGGACAGTTCCAAAAAAGAGAGTCAGGAAATGCTACTAACAATTAGGCAGTAAGTATGCTATGGTCTAGTGCTACCCTCAGATTCTGTCCTTTATTTAGTAACATACAGAGGAACCCATCTTTACCCTTATCCAATTCACTCTGAGGCATCTGTCTCTCTACATAGAGTAATATTTGAAACAATTATTGCTATCATTTGCATGTAAATACCTCCAGTTTAAGAATCTGTGTTCAAGACATAGATTAATTAATGTAGATTAATTAGTATAAAAATAAAATTAATATATTCTTTTGGTTTGAACCTCATCTCAAAAATGCTTCCTGTACTCTTCCTGATTTTCAGCATTGGCTTTCTGTGTTCTTACTGCTTTCACAGTTATAGCACAGAAAATACTAAAGCCTTAAGCTAACGCTATGCTTAGATATATGTTTGTTTGTCAATTGTTATACTGAATGTAATGATGGTATTAAGAAATATTAGGAACTCTGCTGGATTGAGGCCAAGATTAATGTTTCTAGACAGATTAAGCTATATTTTATGTAGATTTAATAGAATGTTCATACTCTTCCTATGTAGTGGTGGAAAGCAGAAGAACAGATACTTAGAAATCAGCCCAGGCTAGTGGGCTACAGATATTACATGGACTACCAAAACAGGAAGGATTAGTTGAAGGCTGTCAGTGTGCCTAGTGCTGCAAAAAAACAAAGGGCTGCAGATACCTAATATAATGGAACAATCCTGAGTCTCAAATCCAGTTTAATCCTCTTTGGCAACATAATGTTTTTCTTCAGCCATATAATGAAAGGGTGGGGAAGAAATGATCAGCTTTAATACACAAACTAGAATTTGAATCTTTGTATGGAATCTGCTTCATATGTAATTTAGGAGATGTATCTCTCTTACATGTGTTCTTATGTATAAGAAAACAAATATTTATTTAAGATTTTGGTCATTTTTCTTTCTTCTGTGCTTTTTCTCGTCCACAGAGTATCTTCTCTTACTAGCTTTTTCTTCCTGACAAATCACCCTGGTCAATATTTCTCTTAAAGGAATGAGTTTTATCATACTGCCCTTCAAACTGATCACAGGAATGCATTGCAAAACTAAAACTTTCAACAGAAGGTCTAATTTGCAATCTTGAAAATAAGTTCATAAGTTCATAAGTTCATAAGGTTGGAAAGGACCTATAAGATCATCTAGTCCAACCATCCTCCTATCACTATCTCTACCCAACTACTAAATTAAGTCCTTTAGCACCTCATCTAAACGCTTCTTGAACAGCGCTAGGGATGGTGCCTCAACCACACCCACAACATCCACCGGCATCCACCTTGCCTGACCACCACTCTTTCAGAAAAGAAATGCTTCCTCAGGTCTAATCTAAATCCACCCCCCCCCCTCTCCCAACCCTTCTCCCCAACTCCCCTCCGTCACTGTCATTACTTATCAGGGAGAAGAGGCCCTACCCCCTCCTCACCACACCCCCCCCCCCCCCTTCATGAAGTGCACTACAGACTCCTCTGAGCCTCCTCTTCTCCAGACTGAACAATCCCAGCTCCCTCAGCCGCTCCTCATAAGACTTGTGCTCCAGGCCCCTCACCAGTTTTGTTGCCCTTCTCTGAACACGCTCCAGGGCCTCAATGTCCTTCTTGTAGTGAGGGGCCCAAAACTGAACACAGTACTCGAGGTGCGGCCGTACCAGAGCTGAGTACAGGGGGATGATCACCTCCCTGCTCCTGCTGGCTACACTATTTCTAATACAGGCCAGGATGCCGTTGGCCTTCTTGGCCACCTGGGCACACTACCGGCTCATGTTGAGCCGAGCATCAACCAACACCCCCAGGTCCTTTTCCTCTCTACATTCTTCAAGCCATTCTGCCCCAAGCCTATAGCATTGCATGGGGTTATTGTGGCCAAAGTGCAGGACCCGGCACTTGGTCTTATTGAACCTCATCCCATTTAGCTCAGCCCAGCTGTTCAGCCTATCCAAATCCCTCTGAAGGGCCTCCCTACCCTCAGGCAGTTTGACACATCCTCCCAGCTTTGTGTCATCTGCAAACTTACTGAGCATACACTCAATTCCCTTGTCTAGGTCATCAATAAAGATATTAAACAAGATGGGCCCCAAAACTGACCCTTGGGGGACACCACTCGTTACAGGACGCCAGCTGGACTTAACTCCATTAACCACTACCCTCTGGGCACGGCCCTCCAGCCAGTTCTCCATCCAGAGAAGAGTGAAAATAATACATTTGTTACACTTTTATTAAGGATCACTAATAATTCCAGTAGACTTGTGATCAGGAATGAATCCCCATTGCATTTCGTGCAGCATTTTTCCTAACAATATTGCTATCCTAAGAAAAATAAAAGGAAGATCAAAAGAATAAAAGGAAAACACACTGGAAGTTTAATATTGTGGTAGACAACATCAGGTTGTGGAAGTGTTTTCAGGTTTTGGCAGCAGGGTGGCTGCAGGGATGACCTGTGAGCAAAGTAGAGCAGTACCCCACATCAGAACATAGCAGCAGCAGCTCTGCAGCAGGCAGCAGAGGAGCAGTCTGACAAAATGGTGTCTGACATGGAAGTATAGATGAAGCAAAGGTGGGTCATTAAATTCTTCTATACAGAAAAAAATGCTGCACAGTGATATTCATCATGGCTTGCTGAATATTTCTGGAGACCAAACAGTTGATGTGAGCACAGGGAGGCAATGAGTGGTGCATTTCTTCAGTGGCAACAGCAATGTGAAGGACAAACCATGTTTCAGACAGCCATGCACTGCTTTCATACCACAAATGAAGAGTGTCTTCTTTCATATGAATTGGCTAAAGATGGTGTTTGTGTTGAAAGACAGTGTTTTATAACAGAGAATTTGCATTATCTATCAAATAGTGTTATTGTCCTCTTTTTTTCTGCTGTAGTTTCCATGGAAGTAGAAAGAAGATATTGCTTTTGAAGCCATCTATGTACAATTTATATCTTAACAGAAAATATCCAGCATCTGTCCTTTGTTTCATTACCTTTGTTCAAATCCTGCAAGAATTTGGAAATTACAGTTTGATTTCTTCTTTTTTTACAACCTTAACTATTATCATTGTCATGAAAGGGAATTCACATGAAGTATTTTTTGGGCAAAGTCACTTTGATGAATTCAGTAGGGACAATACATAGAGGCACTTATAGAGCTGCTTTACATACAGTGTATAAACTAATGGATGTTTTGATTTCCAGATGGAAATATTTATTGGATGAGCAAGCTGCTTTTGAAAATACATTATATTTTACTGAGTAATTTCCATACATTTTAAACACTATTCATTAAAATGAGGACTTGAAAATACTGAACTAAGTTAAATCCATTTCAAAGGATTAAAGAAGTGTAAATATCATATTTTGTATCTGACCTAAACCCTGGCTGTAGGGTACATAGACACAATTTCTAGTAGCAGAAGTTTTGTGATTTCGTCTTTATGGAGTTCTTATCTTCTTTAGTTACATTCACATGAGTGTAATTGCTTTGGTAGAGTATTTATCGCAGTTCTTCTTGCTCTTTTGCCAGATATAGTTCATATACCGATTGTACATGTCTCTGTTAAGTGAGTACACAAGTCTTACTGTTTATCTTCTGTAACATGATACTGACATAATCTTTCTAGACTAGTCTTCTTTGGGATGAAAATTCATGAATTACACTGATGAGATTCACGGAAGAATTGTCCATATGACCTGTTATGCCAATTTAAGAAAGAATGGTTTCTGTTGGATTAAATTGTCCATATCTACGTGCACTGCACCATTTGGACTTCAAAACAGAACATGAATCACAAAATCACAAAATAATTTATGTTGGAAGGGACCTCTAGAGGTCATTAAATCTCCACTCTCAAAGCAGATCAGATTTCTCAAGGTTGTTTGAAATCTTGAGCACCTCCAGGAAATAGACTTCTCACCCTCGCTGAGCAACCTGGGCCTATGTTTGACTGTTTTTTTGGTTTTTTTTTGTTTGTTTGTTTTTTGGTTTTTTTTTTTTTGTTTGTTTGTTTTTGTGATAAAAAGTTTTACTTTTATCTAACTAGAATCTCCCTTTTGTATGATTTTAAATGTGTCAAAGACTGTTCTTCAGGCCTGAAGGCAGCTGATATGGAGCAGACCACATTCATAACATTAAGCAAAAGTAGATGGCTGCATACAAACTTTGTTGTGAAAGGTTCCTATATTTTGTGTGTTCCCAGAAATAGTCTGGGAACAAAATTTGAAGGTGAAAAATGTGAAACAGACATACCAAGAATTCTACTAGTTTACAAATTACAGTGCTTGGAATTAGCACTGCCTAATTTAACTAGGTGCCTCTTATTTCTATTTAATTTAATAATGTAGACATGGCTTATAATTTAAGAAACACAAGATTTTATTATGAAACCCATATGAAGTAACCATTATGATTTATCACATCTACTGACAGGTGCATTTGGATGTAATTTATGTTTACTTTAGTAAAGCATTTGACACCATCTCCTACAGTACTTGCCTGGAGAAACTGCTCATGTCTTGGACAGCTGTGTAGTTCACTGTGTGAGGAGCTGGCTGAATCATTGCGCTTGGAGTCATTGTGACTGAGTTCAATTCAGTTTGTGGTTGGTCACTAGTGGCATTCCCCGGGACTCAGTATTTTGTTAAACATTTCAATTATCTGAGTGAGTGAACAGAGTGTGCTCTCAGTAAGTTTGAAGATGATATCCACATAGGTGGCAGTGACAGTCTACTTGAAGGTAGGAGGGCTTTGCAGGGAGATCTGGATAAGCAGGATTGATGAGCTGAGCCCAGTTGCATGTCATTTAACAAGGTTAAATGACAAATAATCACTTGGGTGATAATAATGCCATGCAACAGTATAAGTTTGGGAAAGAGTGGCTGGAAAGTTGCCTTTCAGAAAAAGACCTGGGGATGCTGATCATCAGCTGAATGAACATGAACCAGCAGTGTGCCCAGGTGGCAAAGAAGGTCAGTGCCATGCTGGTCTTCATCATGAATAGTGTGTCCAGCAGGACTGGGGAAGTGATTGTCCTGTTGCACACAGTAGCGGTGCACTACAAGAAGGATACTGTGTTGCTCAGATGTGTTCAGAAAATTGTAACAAAGCTGTCTAGTAGACTAGAAAACAAGACTTAGGAGGAATTACTGAAAGAACTGGAGTTGCTTGAACTAAAGGAGTTTGAGGGGAGACCTTATAACTCCCTACATCTGTCTGAAAGGAGGTTACAGTCTCAGCTGACAAGTTATAGAACATTAGGAAATGGCCTGAAACTGATGATTCACGAGAAGACAGACTTTCAGTCTCAGTGTAAACAGATAGGATCATGCACCATACTTCTTGGAGTATGTGAACGTGAATAACAAAAGAAAACACAGTGTAGTTTGTCAGTTGTAACATTAGGTAGAACACAATCTGGTTTCTCTGACTTGGAGCTTCGATTTTTAGAGAGAAAACTTTGTGGAATGTGGTCAGGCACTTACATTATCTCTGCTCTCTTTCTAGCACCTTGTTAGTGCTTACTGATTTGCCCCAGTATTTCAAACAGATTTTTTTTTTCCTGGCTTCACATCAATAGTAGCTGCAGCTGTATTTCTAGTGTTTTTACAACTTTACATATACCCCTTTTGGACACTTGCCACGTAGATGCACATTGTAGATACAACTCTATCCATACAGTGCTCTTTTCATAACCAGACGTGTACGTGAAATGATAAAGAACTTGGAAGATACATCATCAATTGCCTCTTAGCATAAAACAAAGTGTTTATTGTAGGTTTTTAAGCATTGCCAAACATTACCAGCTTATAGCTGGCCAGTCGACCAGACGTTCTTTTTTTTTCACAACTGGTTTTTTTTTTTGTTTTTTTTTTTTTTTTAGAAATAAGCCAAATTGATGCAATTTTTGTTTAGTATGAGGTGTGCTAACTGAAGTGGATTTTAAAGTCAGAATCATGAGAAATCAATGCTTAAGATGCACTGCAATTTTCATTTCTTAAGGGACTAGTTGGTTGTTCAGATCTCAACTAAATTAAGTCATTACAAATATGTATCTGTTCAATGGCTGTTACTTAAATGAACTGACAGAAATTCTGTTTCCTAATGTTTTTATGGTGATGAGATGACCTAGTGCTTTCATTAGCATTTTTATGAGTAGACCTACCTGATGTGTAGCTTATATCTCAAAACTTATCTCAATTCTGTCTACATGAAAGACAGATATTTAGGTTACTTCTTCTGATAATTTGATTTTTTTTTAATATCAAATTAGTAGCTGATTCCAGTGACCTATATTAAACATCCATCTGAGTAGTCTGAAATAGGCTGCAGAATTACCTCTTAAATAGCTTAAGTTAAGTAGA